>NC_044006.1:11676037-12344786 GCF_900496995.4 Aquila chrysaetos chrysaetos | reverse complement strand
CAAAAGAAATTATAGAGAGCAATAAATATCCCAAGCCATTGCCTGCTGAGAGCTGAAGGAAATAGAGGCTGAGATGAGAAGAAAATATAATTTTATTCCCCCTTGAAACAGAAAGTCTTATTAAAACCATCCCTTGGAGGCTGAACATGGCTGGCTGTGAGTCAGGGCTGTTGCCTGGGTGTTGAGGGGAGACAGCAGCAAACACCTCACAGCGGCTGCCGTCCTGAGGAGCCGGCATCACCTCTGAAATGCGGTGGAGGAACAGACCAAAAAGATTGCCTGGACCTGAACAGAGAGCAAAAGGGGCTCATGGGACCTGCCACGGACAGTTCTCCCGTGATGAAAGATGCAGCACTATTTGAATGTGCATGAGAAGCCTCCTGCTGTGGGTTGGAACATCCAGCACTGTATTTATGAAAGAGCTGGTTAAAATATTCAGTTTGAAAGTTTGGGGATCAAACTAGTGAACTTCAGTGAAAAGTATGTAGATTTTTGTAAAGAAGATGTTTCTGTTCTAAATTAAAAAAAAAAAGAAATTTGCAGTGAGTGAGACAAGAGGAGCAACTCCCCTCCCACTTTGTAGCAAAACACAAGGTAATGTTTTGTTTCTGACTAAAGCAAAATCATTACGGGAAAAATATCGTTTATCAGGAAGTTTGCTGCAGGTCCTTGACAGTCCAGAAGTGATTTCTCCAGGGACAACCTGCTCCATCATCCTTTGCTGGCAGCGTTGGGAGATGTAGGCAGCTGCCCTGCCCTCTCTCCTGTCTGCCTTGCAGCTTGGTTTAGAGTTATAAAGGTAAAAAATAGCATAAGAAATGCGTGCAGGTCTCATCCTGCCTCTTCTTTTCCCTGTCAGAGCTACCAGACCTACATTTTTGTCATCACCAGTAAAAAGGACCAGATCCTGACCCCATCAAAGCCCCGGTGCCGGTGCCAGTGCCAGGGCAGGTTTCACCACTCAGATGTGGGGAGCCACATGTCACACTAGTGCCACACTCCCACAGGCACAAGAGAGAGAACGGGGTTTCAGCAGGAATGGTTTGCTCAGGGAGTAGCTTTGCTGTAAGTCTTGCCAAAGTTTAGTAGACATATTTGGTGACAGTTTTAATTTGGGAAGATGTCTGCAAAAACAGGAAAGGAATAAAGGAAGCTAGTTTCATTTTGCTACATATCTCTTTCCAAGGGGACATTTTTGATCAACTTTCCAATGTTAATGCCCTATTAATTGTGAGGCGAGATCTGACAAAATAATAATAATTCTTTTCTCAGTTATGCTCTTAAAGCACTTAAACGATTTCTAGCATAAGCCAATGAAGTGAAATTAAATAAACAGAGAGAAAGTGCGGGCCAAATTTTATGGAGTTTGGGTCATTGCTAATAAAGTAACCAGATTAAAAAAGCAAAAGGGTCAGGAAAAGTGAAAGGACAGGCAGAGCTTTACAAGAGTTAGGGAACTGCCGAGTGCCGAAGGAAGGGAACAAAGTGAAAACCAGACAGTGAATCATCGTCACCGGTGTGTGCAAAACCCGACTGGGAATTCAGACAGGTCCTCTTGTTTTGCTTTGCCCATCCCTTTTATTCTTTTTGCAAGTTATTATTACTTTTGCTAACCAGCTGTTTGAGGTGTCCCAGAATTGAGTTTCCTTTCCCTCAAGCCTACCTACAGACACATTTCTTTCCCTGTAACCTTCCCCAATCTCCCTTCCACTCAAACCGCTTCTTGTTGTGGAAGTGCAAGACAAGAAGGTGTTATGGCTGACCAGGGCTCGCTGAGGTCAGTGGGAGTCTTTACCAACCTGACTGGCTCTGATTGACACCCTTTCTCTAGCTTGACAATAGGACAAAGTTTTAAAGATGGAATTCAATATTTAAGAGTACATTAAAAAAAATGTAGGAGGGGAGAAAATGAGGAGGAAGAGTAAAACAAAGAAGGTCTCTCCTAACAGATGTATTGTGCCTCTAGATCTTTTAAAAGGAAGGGGGAGCACTGGCAAAAGATATTGTCTGGCTGTCATGCAGAAAGGAGACTAGAAGAGAAAAATCCTTTGGGGTAACCTATCTAAGAAGAGAGGCACAATCTTTGCACCCTTTTTATTTTGGCAGGCTAGACTACAAATTGCAAGGAGCATTTCTGTTTCCTTGATTGCATTTGCAGCGGGTTTGCCCAGCAATAGCAGACTAGCTGGGAGTTAAATCGTAATAAATCAGAAGCCACTAAGGCAAAAGTTAAGAACCCACCACACTTCAGGACAGGTCAGAATCGGGTATGAAGCGATGGCAAGCGAGTGCATGGAAAGGACGGGTCCTGCGCTGCAGCTGCACGATCAGCCCCAGCAAACCATCCCAGCACATAATCACCAGCCTTAGCTCAGCCACTGAACCTGCCCAACAGGCTCGGGGTGACCCACTCCTGCAAAGCAGAGCGTCCGCCATCAGACCCCATGGATGAGGTAAGGAGGAGTCGCAGCGGCAGCAAAAGAACCTGGAGGGGTAGAAAACACCTATTATCTCACAGTCTGCCTTTCAGCACAGCCTGCTTAAACACCTGTAATTTTCTGAAGACACAGACAGGTTACTGGACTCTTCAAGGGTACTGCTTCTGGCAAAAAAATAAAAAAACCCAAGCCCAACTTTACTTTAAATTTAACCCTCTCTGGCAGGCATAGTATTTTTAGAAACACTTAGTCCCACATTAATACTTCCTGGATGTGCTCAAACACCTTCTGATGTTGTATTGAGGCAAATTAGTGAAGATGGAGGCTCATAAATCCTCAGGAATTAGAGAACTAATTAAATGCTTGTGCGATGTGTTTGGGCGCAGAGCAATGGTGTGCAGGCCTGTGTTTTCCAGATACCCCAGCTGAGCTGTGCTTGCTGCAGGGGGCCAAGGAATGGCTCTCACTTCCCCGGGTCCCACGATGAGTAGGGCTCTGGGGAGCCCATGGCACAGGCAACCTCAGGTAGCACCATGGCCTGGTGCCATCAGCTTGTTTCTTTCTCAATGCAGCTGCGTTTGCTGGGATTCACCAGCATGTTGGGGCCCCGCCACATCCCATCCTCCTTGCTGGTCTCAGAAAATCCTCCGCCTGCCCACAAGTGCTCCACTCATGGGATGCAGATGGCCCAGGGCTCACTCACCACTCCTGTGCTCCTGGTGACAGAAATGGCACCACGAGGGATGTGTCCCTGGGTATTGGACATGGGCGGAAAGTTGCCTTTTTCCTCCAGTGGCTCTTGCTTCAAGTCACAAAAGACAAGGATCTCGCAGTTCCAGCACTTCGTTCATAAACAGGCTCCAAGTCCTGGACAGGTCATGACCCCAGGCTGCTTGGAAGAAGAAAGATGGCAGTAACTGAAGAAAGGCTGCTCTTCACTCATCACATACTGACTGGTGCCAAGAACCAGCATCGATCAGCAAGGAGTCCTGCTTCCATAAGCAATTCAATCTCAGTTTCAGAGCATTCAGAAGCGCTTAGCGGGCACACCCAATCTCACAGGTATTTGTTCCGTGGCTCCTAATTCTTTATGTCATTGCATCATTACCATAGTAAATAAAATACTGCGAGTAACTATGCGGGTGAGCCTCTCCACGCTGGCCAGCTCGCTGAGGTCAGTGGAAGCACTTGCAGGTGGAGTCAGCCAGGGATGGCTTTGCTGGATACACTGGGCTCTAACAAGCCCATTGAGAATTCAGATTATTCTAAGTAGTTTGCACAGCTATTCTCAGGAATGAGTCAAACAATTAAAGCAAAAACCCTGAACTATTTTTTCCTAATGAAGAACTTACTGGTTTAGGGTTTTAAGCCCCTGGCTAGGAACCTTCCTTACTCCTCTTCAGGGCTGGGTACAGCAGAGCCTCCACTGACCGCGCTGGCAGGTGTCTACACATAAACTTCCATTTAGGCTCCACTTTTGACAGTCGTAGACTTAATCAGTCTCTCCTGGTAAAAATTACTTTTTTCTCTCTGGGAGAACGCAATGCGGATGAAAAAAATACCCAGAAAAATAAATTTACTTTTTCCTGCAAAACTTCATTTTGAAATATCGTTTTGGATTGGAGAAGTCGGTGGAAAGGAAGTCCCACACTGAAACCATTGAAGTCCTGTAGGATTTGAGGGAATGGGATTATTTGAGTAGTTTCTGTGGGTGTATGTTTTCCCTGGGCTCCCCTAAGAGCTGATTGACTCCCAGCATGTGCTGGCTCTGGGTGGGGAACGCAGGGGGAGATTTGACTAACTGCTCCTCCACAATGCGCCTCATTGTCTTTTTCTTCTCTTACAGCTGTTTTTGTGAGTGTGGGATTTGAGGGACTGTGTGTGTGGTTTTTGTGTGCGAGAAGATTGCAAAAAAAAGACTTAAAGGGCTGCGTTTGGGGGAAATCTAAACTCAGCCTCCACGTTTGCATGCTTTGAATTACACACCTAGATGCTTGCCCACTCACTTTGTGTTGGCTACAGTTTTGCTCTGGCCAAAACTCACATGGGAGTGCTCAGACTGTCTACATGTGCAAATTGAAGGATTAGCTACCTAACAATTGGTCCAAAAACATAGAATTGGCAATTTACAGGCTCAGCCAAAATAACAGGTCACATTCTCTGATGGAGGAACTTGGCATCGCATTACTGAAGTCAGAGGAGCTTTGCAGATTTACACCAGCTAAGGATTTGGGCATAGGTGTTTCCTGAGTGAGAAAAATCCAAAGGGAAAGAACTACTCCATTCAGTTTATTTTTACAGAGCAGAGTCTACAGAAAGTGGTCACTTTGCCAAAGAAGCAGGGATCACCTCACGGGTGTTTGTGCATGAGCAATAACATCTTAAGGGAATTCACAAATTTGTGCTGTGACAAAATTCTACCATTCCTGCCAAGAAACAGGAACCACTGCAGTTTAATGTCCTTTTTCTTTTCCTAAACAGTGGCATAAATGGCATTTTTGTACTTGGAAACTTCAGGCCCATATTTTCACCGTACTAATTGCAACTGCATTCACAATTGCGGTAAATGGCCACGTCCCTCGTAATTGCACATGAAGCTACACGTAGTCTGCATGCGCTTTTCTGAACACCGGCGTGTCACTTGACTACCACAAGAAATGTGCTTCCTACGCACTTTGCTTGCTTTATTTTCTTTCTTTCTTAACTCATCGCACAATGTTGCAACTGTAAAGCAGCCTCTGGGACTGCCTCAGTTATTCAGGTCTACCGCCGTGGTGTCTCCCCTTCCCTCACGCTTCCCACCTTGCTTGGATAACTTGTAGATACAGGATTGGTTTCTGGGACAGCAATGGTTTAGCAGGACCCATGACCACTGGAATCCGAGACCTACATTTTAAATGTCTTTATAATGTTACTGTTACTCATTGCTTTGTTTCATCGGGTGTGTCATATGCCATTTTCCCTTAATGAGGAGCTGTTACAAGGCAAGTTTATTCACCCTTGCTGGGTGTTGAAGATCAAACCACATGGGGTGACAAGATTACAAACACTTTGCTGGAGGGCTGAAAATACTCTGGAATGGGATGAGAGATTTAACATGTTCACAGAGCCGCAACTTGCCAGCGAGGGGAAGGTGGTATCGTTCCAGAGAGCATAGGAAACAATAACTGGGCAATGATGAGATATGTAAGTTACAGGAAATATTAAAATTCAACAAAATCTGCTCTGACACCCAAGCCTCAAATAACGCTTCTAGGGATGGATTAATTATTCAGGCAGAAATCCGCACCCACCCAAGCTTGCTACCTGTGAGTCTGCCAAACCCAACCCAGCATTGCACCTTCAGATTCACAGCCAGCCTTTAAACTTTTGTATTATAATCGTACAGTTCTTTGGAGACACTACTAAGGGGGATTGCGATGTGATGTTGCAATGGGAACACCACTGCAAATAAATCACTAGTTTGGCAGAAGATAATGAGGAGCTGTGTGCTACGAGCTCCTGAGAACATGGACAGAAGAACTGGCTGCATGGGAAGATGAGCAGCCCTGAAGATCCCAGAGCAGAGCGAGCAGAAAACAAGTCAGCTTCATGAAAAATCAAACAGGCTGTCCTTGGAGAAAGGCTACAAGGAGAAATGGGTCTTTGCATTCAGGTGCTCAGAACATTATAACCCCAGCTTCTCTTGAGAGTCCATTTCTGCATATTCAAGAGAGGACTTCCTATCCAATAAAGAATATTAAAAAAAAAAAATCCACAGTTTCTCTCTATTTGTGTGTCTTGCTTCAGACACACAAACATTTTTATGTATATACGTAAGGTTAAGCTGTTTCCTTTTTTTGGAGTTGAGATGAGATTTTCTCCAAGGTCAGAGGTAAAGGTATTGTATGCAGTTCTTTGCTGCCTTCTGCAGCACGTCAACTTCTAAGGAGTGCCTGTTTTGGTAATTTAACCTAAAAATTGGTGGCTATTCAAGAGACCTAGAGCATCAATGAGAGCTCTCACTGTCCCCTGGTCTTTTTCTGTGCCATATTAATGGCTTTTACTGAAGATCTTGTTATAGGGTGTTGAGAAGTTCTTGAGTATGATTAAGACTGTGCACACTGGAGATAGAAGTAGCGAAATAAAAATGCACATCTGCCTGATGCTTCCTCATCTTGCCATAATATGCAGAATTGGATCCAGGCTCCCTAGAGTTTGTGGCACAGGTTTTTTAGTTCTGGCCCTGATCTGATCTCAGATAAGGAGGCTGAGTTGCCCTAAATGGTCTCACAGTGATTTGTGGTAGGAACACGATTGGTTGTTTTCTTACAAAAACACAAGAACCATGACAACTTGGAAAGGGGAACTCTGCAGTGTCTGTACACAGAGGAGATTTCAACATCAGACATAACCAAGCTCTGGTGAGGAATGAAAGCCAGGGGGGCTGAAGGTCACAGACTTGTGCAGAAGAGGTGAGAGAGATTAGAGAAGGTGGAAGTGGGTTTCTGAGTAATGAAAGGTTTAAACAAGCTGAGATGGCAGGGAACAAAGATGACAAGGAGGGCGTGGGAGACTTCAGGATGATTTTACCTCAAACTGCAGGATAAAAACATGAGAGGGAACAAAATAAGAGGAAACGTTACCCAAGCTCTAGGGAAAAATAAACCAGAGATCCCTGTAGCAGATTTAACCCCTGTGTCTCTAACAGACTTACCGACCTCTGCACGTTGGGGAGGTTCAACCATGAACCAGATTGCACCTTTGCCCTCTGGCCCATTTCTTCTGGAGGAAAAAAAGTGTGAAAAAGAATGAACTGGGAGGAGGAATGTGCTATAAATCATCCCAGTAGTAGTAGAGGGTTGACATAATTTTTCACTTGTATCTTCTTGTTGGTAAGAAGGTGATTTCCAAATCAACAGACCCTTAACAGAGATACTCCAAAGGCCTTCAGAAAAATATTACAAGCACAGAGGCAAAGCTGCAGAACTGCGACCTAAGTGGAATTAAAAATGGATCAAGTAATAGCACATAAGGATGACAAAGTATTTAAGCAGCAGTGACAGTATTTTAGGGACATTTGTTGGCAAAACATAAATGGGACCACAAAAAAGGAAGCATATGCACAGTCAATCACCTTAGAGCAATTATTTAATGAAGGGGACTGGATATTAGGAAATGCTGGATGGCATAAAATCAGAGCAGGGGAGAATGGAGTGAAGAGGTGATGCCTGTTACCAGAGATAAACAGGACACCGAAAAGAAGAGATCATGAGGGTATCTACACAGCTGCAAAAAATCATCCTGCCAAGCAGTGTTTGTGGTGAGAGCAGGGAAAGTGTCTGCATGTGTAGGAGTGCATGAGTGAGATGAATCATTTTCAGAAATAGAGTCCCGTGAGCAGCAGAACCAACGTAGCCCTTGGACGTATAGCTCAAGACTGACTCGATATTCTGATGTCTCATAGGGGATGAGCTCATACAGCAGGTTTAGTGGAAGCACTGACAAAATCACTTTCCTGAACCCAGGCACCTATTTTCCTAAGACGTATAAGTGCTTAATATCTTTGAATGCACTGACAAATGGGTTGAAATTAGGTAACAGGTCCAAAATCTACTAAGGAGAAACCGATAGCCACGTAATGATAGCCATAAGCAGTCGTGCATACAGTGTTACGTTGTGGAACCAGGCCAGGAAAGTGTACTTAATAGTCTGCCACCTCCCGTGTGCTGCAGTGGGATATCTTCATTTGATTATTAACAATTTGATTAAGAAAGGCAAATGAAAATGCTGGCAAACTGGAACTCAGGCTAACATTCTATTATCTTTTTTTTTTTAACTGTAGTTTTTTTAACTGCATTTATCTAGTAAACTACTATGAGCAAGTTGAAGCTGATGGGGCTTGCTCTGGGTTCCACTGCTCAGTGCCTTGTGGTCTTAGAGAGCTGGGTTATCCTAACCGCGTTTGCTTGCCATGGAAAGTCTCAGCCTGCTGTAACTGGTGGTGGTACAATCAGCTCCATCTGTAATAAAATGGCAATTAAAAGACTCTGGGAGGTTTTATTACCCGGTATAGTTGAAACATTTGCAGATGCGTTAATGAAAGTACTGATCAAAGTTTTACTAGTATTAATTATGTTTTCAGGCACTTCACTACTTCCTACTTTTCAGCAAGGGCCAGAAGGAGAGGCATCAAAGAACTGCCACAATGGTGATTGTCCCCATAACATCACCACCAGCAGCAGTCAGGAAGTCCTGTTAAAAAATCCATTTTCCTTTGGGAGAAAAACTTGCATTTCTAGGCTTGAGTACTTTGAGTAAAGTCTGGATGTCTAAATGGAATTGCTGAACATTTTAAGCCAAGTCCAATGGTCCAAGTTTTTCCAAGGGCTTTTACATTGAGCTTCCACAAACCAAAGAATCAAGGCCAATGCATTCTTATGTTCTGAGGAATGACCAAGAAAAATGTTTCTAGAAACTTCTACAAGAAACACTTAGCACTGTGACTGAACCCTGAAGAAATTAACCTCAGGAAAGACTGAAAATTAGAGCTCTGTATAGATTTGCCTGCTAATTATTCTATGAAATTGAATGGGGAATCTTAAATAGCCTTTAGACTTAAATATACATTTTCAAATCCATTATCATTACTTCTCATCTGCATGAAAGTAATACCCTAAATATAGAGGGTGCTGAACAATTGTAAAGGAAGGTAAAGTCCCTGTCCAGAGAAATTCAGAATAAGTGCAAATATGAGAGGGAGGAAAGGGGTAAAATAGGCAAGGAAATGATCATTACTATAGCAGGCAGATGGCCCAGCTGGGTAGAGAGAGATTTCTCTTCCTGCAGAATATTTGAGAATTTTAAAATGTTCCCAAACCACACTCAGATGAAGCCAAATCTTTTCAATGTGTTTTGCTGAAACTATTAAAAAAAGCAAATATCTAAACAGTTTGGTTTTCAGCACATCAAAAAATAATCCCCAAACTGAAAGAATAATTTCCACACAACTGGAAATAGCCAGAAGCTGGATGTTTTCTCCTTTGGGGTTGGTTTGTTTTTAAGCAAGTAGCTGGAAAGTTTCTTCCAAAAGAACGGAAAAAGTGAATTTTTTTTTTCTTTCTGAAATATTTTGTGGGGAAATACTTGTGATTTTCTGCTCACCATACTTTAGAATCAAATTGTTGGAGCAGTGACCCTAGAGCCTGGGAGCTCTAAGCTGCAAGAGTGCCATGACTCAGGAGATGTCACAGTTCCTTTTGCAGAGGGGTAGTGAGACGTGACATTTGGGACTTGGGAAGATGAACTACTCTTGACTCATCTGTCCTGGAGGGGGAAAGGTGGGTCCCTCACAGTACTCCCACTTTCCCAAGGGAAGGATTCCTGCAAGACGTCCTCAGCAGTTGTTAAGGCAGCCCACAAAGGCAGGCAGTTTACTTAGCTGGTACTTAACGCTTCTCTGGAGAGTATCAGGACAGTTTCAAATCCTGTGTTCAACACAGGATGCAGCAGTTGTTCTGCACTTATGGAGACCCATTCTCTGGAGGACTGCTGCAAAGAAACCTTTCAGTAGAAGGAAACAACTAAAAGAGCTCCTAGGAGCAGTACGTGGGTGCTGCTGATGGTGCATACGTTCTCCCAGAAAATAATTTTCAGCTTTCTGATGCCTTGGCAGACCTTTTCTGGCTGTATCCAGGCCTCCACTGTCCATTAGCAACTTTGGCAACTCCAGACCAGTGCAGTGCAATGTCCTGTACTTAAAACTAACTTTGAAGTTCCATGCCAAATTTCAAGCAAAGCAGTAGAATATATGATTTTTTTTCATCTAAGCATGGTCAGCCACGTGCCTTGCCTAGATCAAGAAATCCTCTTTTTTTTTCCTGCAGGTGCACTGGGGAAAGGCCATGTGCCTTTCCTCACTTGCATAGGTGGAAGGGCTGGCCCTATGCCTCTGCTGAGTGCTGTGTCTTTTTAACGGACAAAGGGGCAAGCAAGGACAGGCACGTAACAAGCAGGGACACAGACAAGTAGACACCCAAAGAAGCAGAGCTGATGCATTTATCATTAAGTTGGGGTTAGTAACTGAGCACAAAATCTGAAGAACCACCCAGCTAACAGACAAATTTTTTTTTTTTTTTTTTTTTTTTTTTTTTTTTTTTTTTTGGTCTTGTCAGGCACCAGGAAAGTATTCCTTTTCAGTAACGAACAGCATAAAACTACCATAAGAACCACTGCTTCCTGCAGTCTTACCTTTCCAAGTAGCCCTTTTTAACTGGTCTATTTGGTGTGTCATTTGTGGAAAGAATCAGGGCTTGGTCTTTAGAAAACTGAAGGAGTGAGATCACTGGGCTTCAGGATAGGGCCTTTAAGAATACAGGAGCATTACACTACCCTTTGGTTTCAGATGATGTGGTTCCAGGGCTTAGCTCCAGGAAAGCCCAGGCTGTCTCAGCATCTTCTGCTAAGCTTGTAGGATACTCAGCATCTCACCTCAGGATCAGAGCAGTCCTACCTCATCCTGGCAATGCATGGCAGGCTGGCGACATGACTAATGTCTGTCAACATTGACAACAGCAGTTTGGTTTTAATTATTTTTTATGATACCTCCCAGCACAATGGCACATATTTATAGGCAATACTGTCCTTTATTAAGGTAACCAAATGCTTTTTTTTGTGTTAAGACCCCATCTGCAGCAAATTATAAATTTGCCAAACCTAGAATATTCAGGCTGAAGTTTTTCCATATCAGCCATCTGCCAGCATAGAAAATTCAATGAATTAGTTGTTTCTCTGAGCATCTGAGCAAAGACTCTCATATACTTTGGTGATGAGGAATGGAATGGTTTGGACCAATGTGCTGGTTTGACTTGTTTAACAGCTTCTCTTCTAAATCAGGTAATGGACACTCACACACAAGAGAAAGCTGCCCACAGCATAACTCCAGCTGGCAAGGAATATTTCTTCCATTCCTGCGCTGTTTTTACTCAAATAAGCTGCTGCTAAGCTATGCCTAAAACCTATGAAAATGGCCAGAGGCACTTCATTGATGGTTATAGCAATTCTATAGGATTATTGAACCATCCTTGAGAATTTTAAAGAGAAACACATCTACCAGGAGAGACGTATAGAGCAGCTCAAAATACAAAATAGTATGTATTCAACTCTAGTGCCGAAATCTCCCCCCAGCCCATGAGGGACACTTGCAAGGGGCACAGAGAATCCAATTGCTTCCAATATTTGGTGAAAAGGAAACAATCTCTTCATTTATTAATTTTTAGAAAATGTTATGACATTCGTACAAGGCAATATTGGTTTTGCAGCTATAGATCTTGCACACACCAAGTCCTGTGTTTAACTTTCTGTATTGTAAATAGGTCCCATTGACTTTCATGAGCCTGCTTGTAAGTAAAGATAACTTAGAGGATCAAAGCCCTATAAACTGTGTCATTAAATTTTAAGAAGTCAGAAGCTGCACGTTCTCTTCCCAGGCTGTACCAGCATCTCCCATGAGTGCTAATGAGACCAGTTCTCATGTCACTCTTCTCTGGACATCAGAAGACACAGATGTGATTTTAGTCTTGATTGCACAGATGAAAATAAGCAATAACTCATGGAAATCAGTGTAGGTGTGCATGGTAGTCAAACTATAGCTGATAAAGTTCATGTTCATTTTGGGTACCTGTCTGAAGTTCAGGTCTCTACTTAATACACACGATGCATCGGGTCTGTACAGTAGGTTAGTAGAGCTCATTAGAATTGATTCTCCATGTATTTGTCAATAATTCCAGGAGCAAAAAAAGGACTATACTGAAACCAACAGACTGATTCATCTCAGGAATATGTGGGAAAGACAACTCAGATTTTAGGCAAAGTGACTGACTCCTCCATACCTTGTAGGAGAGTTTTCCTGAAAATCAGACAGGGTTTTACTGATAACAAGGTTTCATGAAGTAGGAAGTGAGAAAAGAGAAGCAGGGAGGACTTTGTCTCTCAAGAACCTTTTCAAGACAGTGCAGAGATATGGGAGAGGAAGAGGGTGAAAGCATCATCCCAATCTTATTTTTACTCATTGCTTTTTTTACAGCAAACTTCAAAACAAAAACAAACAAAAAAAAGAAGTTGCTGAAGAACCCCCAGGACAAAGACTGTTTCAGCTGTTCCAGCAGATGTTCTTTTGCTATACCTAAAGTGCAGAACAGAGGAGAATTTCCACTGACTCCAGGACTGGATGAGACACTTTCCCCTGCAAACACCCCTGACCCTAGTTTCCATAGCAGAGAGACCCAGGCTGTGAGGGAACCCTGATACACCCCAGCCAGCATTGCCAATGTGGGAGGCTGGGGGGCCAGAATTGCAGGGCATGCTCAGGAACACCTCTGTCCTGCAGCCTCCATGTGGCAGTTCAGAGTACATGAAAAACATTCTGTGTGGGACTTCTTGCTTCACTCCCAGACTTTTTTGCAAGATATCCTCCAAGAGAACCAGCTACCGTGAGTCACCTCTGCAGTGTTTGGCTATCATCCCCTTGCAAAGGCAGGGCTTTCCCTGAAGTCTGCGAGCATTTCTGTAAGAGGGACTTTTATCCGAATAAAGAAGCCAGAATTTGAAGGAATATTAATGGGAAAGCAGTCACTAGAGCGAACTCCTGCCACCATGCAGCAAATGCTGCTTTTCAGTACAAGACTGAGAGTAGCATCTAGTGCAGGTTCCAGTTAGCACCAAAACCACAGGGGATACCTTTTGTTGGGGCAAACATCACTGCAAAACTAGATGGTAAAACAAGCATATCCTGGGCAGGGGAGACCAATAAATCATTCATGAAAAGAATAGGAAGCCTCATAGCCGGGGCAAAAAGAATGCTAATTTGCTTTGCAACCTGATCAAATGGAACGACTGGCCTTGAGGGATGCAGCCATTTTGGGGGTTGATTGCTAGAGTTAATACAGAGCATTAACTTTGCAGCTTTGCTCCAGGCAGAACTTGTCCCAAGTGATCTAAAACTTTCAATGCACTTATTCTATCAGAAGATTTGTGTGTGTGTGACTGCCTAATTAATGAGCTTCTTTTCAATATTAATATGCAGAAAAGTTTACTGCCTTAAAGGTGTGTCAATATATACATTTTTCTGGTTAAAGAAGCTTGCCTTTGGCTATTCTAAAATATAAAAGCTATTAATTAAAGTATACAGTGCTTTAGAAAAAAAAGGATCGAATTGCTGAAGTCTTTGGGGAGAATTGCTACAGAATTTATGCCAAATGTCTCAATAAATTGATATGCTAAAATGAGTAACCTGAAGTATTTTAGTAAAGATTTTTCACAAGACTTCACCTACTCCCTCCCACCCATCAAAGAACACTGTCAAGTGATTTCAGTCTAAGTGGAATCAAGAAAAACCAAATGCACAAACTCCTCCCAAACCTGCTGAGTTGCTCCTTACCCTGCGTCAGGACCCACAGGAACCCGGGAAGCATGGAGCCCTTACGGTGTGAGGCATCACACCAACACCAGCCAACACTGCTGGCTGCACGTGCATTGGGCCTCATCTCCAAGCAGGCTTGCTCACCAAGAACAAGGGTCTGCAGTGTGGGCAGACCTCATCTGAAGCTCAGTCTTCATTGCAGAGTGCAGCCTGTCCTCAGAGGCACTCTCCACCCTGCACCTTTCATCTGGGAGAAACCAACAAGGATGGAGAAGAAAAAATGACATTATTGCTTTCATTTTTACATATGGGAAACTGAGGAAGACAGATCTCCAAAGTACTTTCCTTATTATTTTTCTTGCCTAAAGAGCTTCAAAAACAATTTTCTCCCAGTGATTTTTGTCAGAGGTTATACAGGAGGCCTCTGGAAAAGCCAAAGGCCAAGCACTGTAATACAAAGCCAGTATTTTAACTGTATGACTATTCTTTCCCCCCAGTGGGCACCTATATAAAATGTTTGCCAAATTATCCTTCCCCTTCTTAAATTTCCCAGCATATCATATTATCCCTTCCTACCTGGCAAATCCTGCCATAAAACTCCACCAACAACTGCTTAAGTTGCTGAGCATAGCCTTACAGGAGAGTAAAACCCTTCAGAGAGTCCTCCCAGCCTGTCTGGACCCCAAATTACTACCTGCAGATACTGCAAAAAATGTTCCAGGAAAGTAGAAGGAAAGAAAGTGTCTTATCTTAATCAGCCTGATGAGCTGGTGGGGGTAAACAGCTGATGTTCATGGAGCAAGGCTGGAGTAAAGGGCAAGCAGCTGTGAGGTTATAAACAGCCCATGTGTCTCTTCTCAAAGTGGGATGCTTAGGAAAACTGGGAGGGTTTCTTGAGCAAAGATCTTCTGGTCAGCGAACCCTTATCTTGAAAAGATAGTGCCAGAACTTCTTTCTCAGTGGCAATTATTTTTATATTTCGTTTGAGGGGCTTTAATAAGCAAGAGTTAGCTGGTTGCTCTGAGGTGATAGAAGTAGTAGCAGGGTACCAAGAGTCTTCAGGCTCCTTTTCTTTCTTGCTTGCAGGGGCTGAGAGAAGGATGGGAGAGAAAGTCAGGAAAAGGAAGAATTTTGAAATATGCCTGTTCTTTCTTCCTCAGCTCCCTGTAGTTGCAAGGCAGATCTCCATAATATAGGAGATAAGCAGCTGCTCAATGTAGGATCAGTAGAGTTAAAAAAAAATCATATGCTTTATAGATGTTATTTGATCTCTAATAAATACACTGAATATGGGATTTTTGCATGATGCTTTGATCTCAGTGAAGTATATTCTAGCTGGGTTGCTGCCACCCCTCTAATGAGTGGTGTGGAGGCCCTACGTAAACAGCGGCTAGTAAAAGTGGGGAGGAAGAATGCAAACTCTGACACCCCTGTTCCAAAGTAGGTCAAGTTCCTCCAAAGGCAATGGCTTCATGTTCCTCCTATAGTAGCAGACACCTGTGCAGGATGAAGAGTTAGTGCCTTAGCTGCTCACTGCTGAGGACAGGTCTAGCTCTTACACTGGATGATAACGTGAGGCAGTTCAATGGCTTCATTTGTGTATACTGCAGAGCAGTTCCATATGCCTTAACCAATGATCACAGCTCAGGAGTGAGCGTTCTGGCAGACCACACTGAGAGCTGCGGAGGACTGAGAAGTTGCTATAGCAGATGCTTTATGTCTAGTACAAACCTATCCTGGACTCACCTGCAAAATCCTAAACTGCCTGCAGAAAAGTTACATGAAGATTTTCTTTCTAGGATCAGTGCATACCAGAGAAATGTATGGAGAAAAGACTTGAACCTTGCAAGGTTTCAGAAGCTGTGCTGTATTCAGCCGCAATTGCATTCAGGTGCCTTCTAGTCCCTGTCTGATAGCGTGACTGTTCATACACGTACCCCCCTACCTCAAGCGGAGCAGACATTGGGCTCTCCGATGAGCTCTGACTAGGTGCCAGGTGTTTGGAGAGCTTTATCTGCACAGCTCAGAAAAGCCCCTCCACACATGGGCTTTTTAGGACCAGGAACACCTCTAGGTCCCAGGACTAGTGGAGTCCTAATTCACAGCTGACATCTAAGGTGCTGCAGTCATATTACTAATAAACCAGCTAAAACAGGAAAGGAGGCCTTTACCTGCTGCCAGCTCCTGTAATAACGTGTCCTAAGTGTGCTTTCTTCTTGCTCTTTCAAGTCATGCACGCACAAGTTACTTTACAAAGTGGTCTCTTGTCTGAGCCTCACAAACTTGTTTTACTTATAACATGTCTTAGATTCTAGCAAGGACTGCCAGAGGGGAAGCAGTGTTACACTGGATTGCACCACAGAAACCACCCAACTTAAGTGGATTACTCTTTTTGCCATCGGCTGACTTGCTGATGCAGGTTTGCTTTGTTATCAAATGTCTGTTACGACACAGGAAAAAATACTAAGCTGAGCAAGGCCTGTTCTGTGATCTGGATTATCCACTCTCTGCTTCCCTGTGGGAGCTTTAAGGAAAGAGTCTTCTGTGTTGACCAAAAAAATCCTTGTCCTGAAAAGCCTAACTATGGGAGAAGAGACTGGCAGTATCTGTCTTTAAAGAGAGCTTCTCTGTGGCCTGGAGCAGCTTGAAAGATGCTTTTAGTCCTTCAGCTGATAAAGCCTTAGATAGGATAAATCTGAATGCTGACCTGCAGGCTGTTAGGATCCCTCCAATTTCTTTCTTAACTTGTCAGCTGACTAAGGGACAGTATTTTGCTTCTGCTTGATTTCACTTTAGAATTTGAATTTTTAGAATAGAATCAGTGCATCTGAAACTTTCACGGTCTGTCTGCAAGAGATGGGCTGGGATTCGAGGAAGCTCCTTTTAATCCTGTCTTCTGGGTGTGGGTTTTCCCCAAATCTCATTTCCTGTTTTAGGTTTGAATGGCCTTTGACGCCAATTAGCCTAACACAATAAAAACACAGGGCTGAGTTTCAGGGGATGTGTTTCAGTGGCAGACGTATCATAGCTCAATGCTGGGCAAAGGATTCCTATCTCCCCTGCCTCCACACCTCCCTGTCCCTCCAGAAATTAGGATTTTAGCTCCCAAAACATGAGTTTTGTGAAGAGCAGTTTAAGGGCTCTTCTCTTCTGCTCTCAGGGTTCACTATTTTCAGGTTCTTGCCAGATCCACGCAGACTGGAAACCTTCTCTTAATTAATGCTGAAACTCTGGTATATACATATGACTCCAAGGTCTAGGGTTTTAAGAAAAATACCAAGTATCATGAGACTCCTCATAAAATCATGACAGTTAGCTAGCTGAACACACAAAGAGCGGTCTTGTACTTTTTTTCTCTAAAGTTACTTCTATTTTAGAGTAAGGAATCCTAGAAAGAAAAAGAGCAAAGTGCCCACAAAAGATCCTTGTGTCATGCAGAAAACTTCCTGGAATAAAACTACCAGCTCTGTTCCCCTGAAAAGAGGTAGCCTTTGAAGATGCAGTCTATCAGACAATACACCAGTTTCTAAAGGTATTGGAAACACTTGTTGGAGAAGCCAGAAGCTGCCAGTTGAAAACTGAGGTTTTAAAATGTGAAGGATCAAAATACATCAACTTTAAACTATTTTCTATACTACTTCAGACAAATAAAGGAACCTTTAAAAAGAGGGTAAAATCAAACAAGGAATCCAGGCTGTGACTGGTTGTCCTCCAGTAATTTTGAAACCTGGATAAATTTAGAAAAAGAGGCCCTGAAACTTCTCCCGAACAGAACTGGTGTTTGTAACTTGAAATGGTGATGAGAGTTTCACTTTTCATTACAAGCAGATTATTCAGGTTTTTTCAGCACTGGCGTGTCAAGGAATTTAAACCACTATTAAAGAAAAGTGTAATTTTGTAAGCTGTGAAATGACTGTGGTAGCAAGGTCTGCACGTGCTAGCAAGGAGTGAGAACTATCCCCGTGCAGGGACCTGCAACTGTTCATCTCCACCCGTGGAATATAACAGGTATTTATGGATGAAAAGCAGGGATTTTGTCCTATTTGTTCTCATTTCCAGGGCTACCCTCCTCTGTTAACCGGGGAGGCTTGGAGAGCTGTTAAATTGCCTTTGGTTTTTTTTCATTGACAATAACAACTTTTTCAACATCATAGACCTCTGCAGCTAATTTAATCCCAGTCATCCTGCTCCTCTGATTGCTGGGACTGATCTAGAGATGAGGTACCGTGGGGCCAACCCTCTTCACGAGGTGCTTCTTTAAGGAAAAGAGCTGTTAGCCCAAATTACTTGGCAGCTCTAAGAAATTCTAGCAGGTAATTTTTGTAGTGCTGTCAGTCACTCTCAGCCCCCGTGGCTGCACTAGTTGCTCTGAATAACTACAGTAGCTCTGATCATGAATTACTGTGATTTGTCAGCTGTAATATAAGCCCAGCTATGGTTTTGATGCTTTTGCCAGCAACATGTGAAAGAAAATATTTGAGTGAAGCTGTCTAAGCCAGGTTGGGTAAAGAAAAGGGGGGGGGGGGGGGGTAAAAAGCCAACCTGACCTGCCCAGATTTATTTCATGCAGTGGTGAAACCAGCGCACTGCCTGGATTTAAGACCAGTGGATATATTTAATCTGCTTGAATAACTCCTGATGGGTATTAGACTTCTTTCCCTTGGAAATTATAATCCAATCCTGCATACCATCTAAATAATGCAATAACCTACTATAATATCTCTTTTCTTGGAACAATTATACATAACATGGGGGAGGGGGAAGCATGTTCTGAAAAAAAAAACAACCTTCTAACAAGAATTGCTACAGTTTGGACAGTGAGAATTTTTTTCACTGCTGGGGAACAGAGCAATACCACATGGAGCAGGAGGCAGGGAATTCACACTGGTTCACAAGTTTCAGACCCAGCCCTCTCTGCTGAACAACACAGAAACTGAATGTCAAAAAGCTATCACTAGCCCTTCCTAGATTACTGCTGAAAAAACTGAACAACATTTTCTGGGTCCAAGTGGGAGTTCTTGAAGTTTGTTGAGCTTATCTAGTGAAAAATGTCAGGTAGCTGCAAAGGGAGTGGTAGTGATGTTCATTACTACTATATGTATAACTATATATATAGCTATACACATGTATAGTTAAATATATCATTCCATAGAGAGTTATATATATATAGTTATATATATAGTTACATATATTTTTTCAATAACCTAGGAGTTAGGAAAATTCCTGTTGAAAGTCCTCATCTTGCAGTAAGACCTTGGAGAAGGACGACCACATTTACCTCCATCCCTCACAAGAGCCTATTGCAGGATTGGGTCCAGTTTTTTAATGGACTCTTTTATAAACCTGTGTCCTCTAGTAAGAATTTGAAAGGACAGTACTTCAGTGTGCATTCAGTTGAGCTTTTCTTCCTCCTGCATCTGCATATGCTGCATGACAAGCAAGCACGCTGAAGGTTAATTGTTACTCTAGGATATTATGTTCCTTCTCTTTCTTGTTAATTTTGGGGGCAAGGTGGGGAAAGGGAATCCCTGATACTTGAACCTCTCTGGAAATGTCTGGATGGTTGCTTAAAACAAATATTTGTCTTAAAAGAAAAAAATAAATAAACAATCCAAAGGTATTTCTCCTTTAAAGAAAACTTACATAAAAAAGCAAAAAAATTTACCTGATGCTTTTGGTGTTCCTGTAGCCTAGAGAACAGGTCTGAGTCAGGAACATCTCTTACTTTTTGTTTGGTTTTTTTAATATTAGCAGAAGCTTTATTCCTTTACCACCCATCAGAGTTTCTCTGTGGCTTAAACCCCTGTTTAACAAGACCGGAATTAGCCCAAATAACTCCAAAGGTGCAAGGGAAATGAGCAAACAAAAGAGGTGTTGTATCTTCCACCTCTTGTTTTGATTCTCCTGAGTAGAGGAGAAGCTCACACTCTTCATGCTGCCTGCAAACTTCTTGGGAGGGAAGGGAAGAGTAGGAAATATGGGAGCGGGAAGAGGAGAAGGCAGGGGAGAGGGGCTGGCTGGAGCTCCCGGCTGGCCCCTGGCCCAAGCCGACTGCCTGGCTGCCTCGTCCACCAGCACCAAGGGACCCAGAAATGTGGGGTTTTATTCGAAGATCCCCGAAAGTATTTCCTGCATGGGCTGTGAAGGAGAGGATCCATTTCCAGCCCAGCTTAAATGGATCAGCAAAGCAAGTGCAGCCGAATTCCCCATGCCAGCCGAGGAACCGAGCAGTGCTCCTGGAAGAGGCAGAGCCATTAGGTTCACATTAAGTGACTGATGAACTGCCTGCAAGTGCCTGGCGGGTTCATTTTGAGCTCCATCCTTTTAATTCTAGCTTCTCTTTCGTCCATGTGAACCACGGGGGAGTGAATACGTGAGGGTTTCTACCCAATTACACCTCTCTTTAACAGTGTAGGAAACTGGGGAGCTGCTCGATACCTAGCTGAGTTAGAGGGAATATTTAGCATCTAGGAAGATTTATGTCCGTGACCTTCTGGATGTAAGGTGGCAGAGCAGCCCATGCTGTGCTACATCTAATATGCATATTCATGGCTCGTTTATTCATGAAAGAAATGACTGGATTAGCAATGGTTTGAAGGACACTGATCATGGAGTTGAAATACACTCAAGTTGCTCACAAATTAGAACTCCATCATTTTTCATAATAAATTGGTAACCATTGTAAATCCTTGCGTATTGGTGGTGTTATTGGAAATACTATGTTGTATTTTATTGGACTGGAAACATTTCACAGCTATCAACCTGTCAATTATTTTAGCACAACACAAGGTTTCTCATGATGATAGATAGTGATTCTAAATAATTTTTATAAAGTATTTCTACTTACCGTGGTGTCAGGAAGTCTGCCTGCCTGTGAAATATTGTGATTTTTGAAGCACTCACCTGATAACGCTCCTTAATTGTGTAGCATTAATCTATGTGTCAATCAAATACTTGCAGGCTAATATATGGAATTTTTTTTCCTGAGGTTTTCATAGAGGGGGGGGGAAATTAAGATCATAGAAAACTGTTGGCATCATATGAAGGAAGAAGCAATGCCAGACTTGTAACCAATCATGAAAATGCATGTTATGAAGAATAAAGAAAAGATGAACCCTTTTCACTAATAAACTCTACTTTTATTCAGAATGATGTCTTCCAGCAACATGTTTTTTCTTTCTCTCTTTCTCCCCACTTCTAACACATGGAGTGAAAAGAAAAAAGTCCAGTTTTACATGTCCTGAGCAGATTCAAACATCTGTGAATAAATAAGTTGCTAGACATTAGATACCTGCTATTTAAGTTTCAAAGTCCTTTTCAGAGATCAGTAAAAGGTATTATTTCACTTCACAGAACTGAAAATTAATTCACTTGGAGGCTGCTTTAACCAAAATCACGCAGTGAGTTAGAAGCAGAGATGAGTCTGGCATCCTGCGGAGTACACAAAGTAGGACACTGACATCCTGAAATATCTGGGAGGCCAAGTACACCAAAAGTTACTACCTCTGACCTAAAAGTGTTGACCACTTTTGTGTTCAGCCAGAAGAGCTGCGAGGGAAGGGGAGGTCTCCAGGGATCACAGCACAGACCAAGTCATCCGCTTCGGTGACGCTGCTCCTTCATCCCTGGTCAGGAAGAGCCACACCGGAGGGGACTGCCTGTCACTGCCCCAGTGCTGGGGTTATTAGCCTTACTGCACCCTGACCTTTCTCTGAGCCTATGCCAGCATGTAATCCTTCATCAACAGGGAATAAATCCTGTCTCAAGTGCGTGCTCAACCATGGCTCCCTCCTGCTGCTGCTACTGCTCTTGGCTTTATTGCTAGCATCAAGTGGTTTGGGGCCATGGTCCCATTTACCTGCTTTCTGAGCTTGGGGTGGAATAAGAAAGGCCAAAAAATTGCAAAGGTGCGTGTAGTACAGTCCTACAAAACCAAGCTGTTTCAAGCATGATGTGCTGGATTTGCAAGAGTGCCTGTGTTAGGAGGGTTCACAGTTTCCATCACAGTGGGACCCAGGAGGCCAACTCTGCCACCGATCCCGAGCGGTCTGCGTCTGACAGCACTGACCAGTCTGAATACCTGCGGCAGGATTGGACTCTAGGTGGTCTGGTACTTATCCCTATTTATAAACCACGCAGCCTTTTCCAGCCATTAAACTGATTTTATATGTGCAAGCCTGTTTCAGCAATTAGAGCAAAAAATCTTTATAGCTCTTTTGGTTTGAATTGGGCTGGTTTCAAACCCAGGTACTAAAATGGATAAAATTATCTTGAAAAGCAAAGGAATTACACTGTACTCTGAGCTCCTTTGCATCATGTTATGAAAGACACAAAGATAATATTTGTATAAATTAAAGCTATTGGAGACGTATGGTATTTCAGTTTCTGCTTCATTAAGTTGTCCTCCAGCCCTGAACATCCCGAGATCTATTCTGCAGCACTTTTCTATTTTAAATTTAATCTACCCTGCTGCAGAATGAAAGCTTAAAAGGATATTGCCTCTTTAAATTAAATGTGGAAAAAAATAACAATGGTGGAATTCTTGCTGAAGTGAATGCAATCTATTATATAAGTTCTAGAATTCATAATATTTTCATATATCCGTTAGCCTCCCTGCTAGTTCAGCAGTATATTTCTTCACTGTTTCACTATCACCACAATTACATTTTTTTTCATTGATTGTAAGACCAGAAGAAACCACTGTGACCATCTAATCTGATTTCACATGTATAATAGACCATAGGACATGTCTGGATTTATTCCTAATTTGATTAAAACAACTCTTGGAAAAATACCCAATCTTTTCCCTACAATTTCCAAGCAATGGAATATACCTTTGCAACCCCTCACGAGTTGTTTCACCTACCAATTATTTTAGCTTTATCATTACAAAAAAGTGCCCTCTGTTTTGAGTCTGGCATTTTGTCTTCCTCTGATTTGTAGATACTGGATCCTTCCTCTGTGGGATTTTTTCCTTTGTGTGGATTTGATAGCAACCAAATCACCGCTGAAGCTTCTAATTGGCAGTGAAAATACCAGGACACTGATGTTTTCACTGTAATCCTCATGACTTTTCTATGAGCCCTATCACCAGCTAAACAACCGTGCCATCCATGCTAGCTAGTAAGAAATAAAGCAATGGTTTAAATCATGCTCTTGTGGGGATTATCCACACCATTCAGTCCTATATTGGCATCTGCCTCCCTGTCATATACAGAATTTTCTCCCAAGAGTGGGCATCCAAGGCTCTCCTTTCAAACAGAGGCCCCAGCTCTGGCTGCCTGCTTAGGGGGCAAGAGACACGGACTGGGTTTGCTACCGCACCCAAAGGTGCAAACACCTGTTCCCAGAGGTGCCTGGCACCATTACCTTCCTGCTCTGTCCTACCAAAGCTGTTCTGCTTTGTACGGAATAACCTGGGCCAGAAGGAAGGAAAGAGATTGCAAACATGCATGTATAGGCATACAGGTAGGACGTTCCATATGCACTCAGTACATAAATCCTGCTGCAACATCAGGCAGATCTGATGGAAATGCCCTGAGAACACCTTAGCAAATTAGGCCTTAAGCCAGGAGAGGCAGAATAATATCTTACTTTTATGTATGTGAATTAGACCTTAGCTTGAGACAAGCAGCAAGCTGTTTCTGGCTGTCCCAGGAGCAGAACTTTAGGGGCCTGGAGAACTTTACTGCTAATACTGCAGGTGCCTCCAGCCTGTACGCTTGAGGAACAGTCTGGTGGGGATTTTGAGGATCTAAACAGAAGACTTAATGTTCCTAGTTCCCATAACAGGTGTTCAACTTCTTGTGTGTTTCTGGGTCATCAGGTCCTTGAAGGACAGGGGGTGGGGTGTATTGCAAAACATCTTGAAGTTATTGTCCTGCTGGTAGAATAGAGTTGCTTAGGAGGTGGGTAGGTTCCTAGAAATAGAATTAGCAGAATGTGAGTGGAACAGACAGACACCCAGAGAGGTGGTGGGATCTCCACCCGTGGAGATTTTCAAGACCTGCTGAGGCAAAGCCATGGCTGACCTGATCTAGTGTTGGCAACAGTCCTGCTTTGAGTGGGAGGCTGGATGAGAGACCTCCAGAGCTCCTCTCCAGCCAACATTTCTATCACGTGGGAGCATGGAAGGATGTAGCCAGGGAGGGTTTTCTGTAGTCATCTTGGAGTCATCAGCAGGTTCCCTAATGGGAAGCAGCTCCTCCCGCACTCCGGCTACAAAAGCGGGCTCTCGTGGGCGTTCTCAGTGAGAGTGCCCTGGGAAAAGGCAAGTGCAGTCCTGGGAGGGGGAATTAAATTGTGTCACTGAGAACAGCAATTAAAGAAGCCAACTGAGATTTCAAGGAAAAAGCATGAATCTAGAGGGTTCATTAGTTAATTAAAACAGAAGCATCATCTTCAGGCCTTTTTCATTCACAGAAAGCTTCTGTTTCCTGCTAAAGGCATATTGAACTGGCGACAGTAGCTCAAGACAACTGTGGTTGCTCTTGGAATGAAGTAGTTAGTTCAGAAGAGGAACAAACACACCCCTTCCCTGGAGTCCCAAGTTCTTGGCTGGAGGAGCTTCCAGCCCTGCTGTACTGCATGTTCAGGGTGGAGCAAAGTGATTCAAGCAAAGGCAGATACTGATTACAGCTTAATTGCTGCTGCAGTGTATCTCTTCCCTGTGTTCAGCTATCTCCTGGCACAAGGCACCTAACCCCCCTTGGAGCCTGGGGTGGACCTCTAGCCCTGACAAAGTCC
Source organism: Aquila chrysaetos chrysaetos (assembly GCF_900496995.4). Lineage (NCBI taxonomy): Eukaryota > Metazoa > Chordata > Aves > Accipitriformes > Accipitridae > Aquila > Aquila chrysaetos. The sequence goes on along the minus strand of NC_044006.1, from coordinate 12,320,204 downwards.
AGTGGTCAAATTCCCACAGACTCTGTTCTCCCAGGAACGCAGCCATGTTTTATGCACGACAGGGGCTCCACTCCATTTCTTCTGCATCCCCTTTGGATCACAGTTGCGGGTTCACTCACCACATCCATTTGCCGATCAGCTCAGGCCCATCTGTGAATGGGGCTGTTCTCTCACAGCTAACATTTGTAAAAAGAAGTACGTGATGGGGGACTCTAGTAGCCTTTGGGTACATTGCTGCTAGAGCCATGGGTAACAAAGCAAAAGGCTAGAAAAAGCTTTACATTCCAAGGTTTAGGACTTTTTTTTAATTGGGGAGAGGGGGGTTTCCCCCACTTCATGAAAAAGGTGTTTTCCTCACCCTAACCAAGAAAGGAGGCTGCAGCACTTGGCAAACAAACTTCTATTAAGTGCATTTGCTGGAAATGTTTATACTTTGCTCTTGACAACTATCTTGAATATACTGAGCATTGCACTGTGCTCTAGCTTGCATAATTCTGACATGGGAGCAAAGTCCTTATGGGGGAGGTGATAGTGTCTTTCCTTGGGACTTTTTTTTCTTTTTAATATCTGTCACTTGTTGTAATCAGAGGCAATAACTTGTTTTGGAAAATATTTTCCTGCTCTCCAGGGATTTTCTCTCTCCTATGGTTGATTTTTAGCAGTAGGAGAACATTTTTGCAGGGAGCGAAGAGGAGGGGGGAACTCCATAAGAGCAGAGAAATCACCGCTACCTTCAATGCAGGCTGGCAGATGTTTAAGAAGGGGTTCTCTGCCTTCCTCCAAAACTCCCCTTCTACAGTATGTTGCCTGGAAACCCTCTACTTCTTCCCCTTTCACATTTAATTACTGCAAATTGCTGAAAACTTTATCTAAACTCCTATCAGACAGACAAATCACTGTTTGATTAGGGCAGGTAAATGGACCTAAGTAATTCCAATAGTTGATCTCTGCTTGCTTTGGGTTTTTGGAGGGTTTTTTCCCTTGCTGTTGGGATTCAACCCAACATTTCCCAAGCTGAGTAACAGGAATCTGGGCTAATTCAGGAAGGCTCTTGCTCTCTGATTTTGTATATGACTAGAAGATAAGAAAGAAGGTAGACAGAGATTAGCATAAGAGACTGCTTAAATGAATATGAAAGGGTACTCTCACATCTAGGCAAATGGATGGCAGCTAAACAGATGGTGGTTGTTCACTAGCCCCTGTGAAATGGTGCTAGTGGTGGGGTTATCCTTGCAGATGGGTGTTCCCGTTACAGCTTGACTTCCCTTCTGGAAGCCTCCATAGAAAGGCAGTGCAGTGCAACCCATATGGGGAAGGATTTACTCTTTGCCCCCAGCCTCTGTCTTTGCAGGCTGGAGGTGGGGATGACGCATGGCGTGTGGAGAGAGCCGGAGGGCAATTACCCGTCATCTTGGTGCCATGCTAATTCAGTGGTTAAATAAGAGGGTGTCGCACGGCAGTGGTGTCGGTGCTGGCATGGCTCCCTGACACCGAGGTTGCACCCACACAGGTGTGGCTTCACGGCACTCCGGTTCCCAGAGCAGAACCTGCAGTCCTGTGCCCATTTCCTACGTGGAGCAGGAGACGCGCGGGTGCCTCCCAGTGCAAAGATCCACCCCACCGAGATGGGAACACCTATGACAGGAAGAGCAAAACGAGAGGTGTATCTGAAAACCTCACTTCCCACCTACTCACACAAGGGAGTCAAATGAGAAGATGAAAGCAGACAGGGGGCTGAGCCCCGGAGTTTGATTTTGGTTCTCTTTTATGAAAGAGTTTTCATCAAAGGCCATGAGACGCAAGGTCTGGGCATCATTTGCAGGCTGCCTCCCAAGGAAGGAGCTGGGGGTCTCCAGGACCATCTCAGGTTGGAGAACAGGCTGCTTCACGAAGCTGTTGGGAATAATTCACTCTGTCATGACTGTAGTCTCCAATACACAGTGCCAAGACAAAGCAGAAAGACTAAATCACCCAGACGACTTCTAGCAAGAATAGTCCCCCCCAGGTCAAGAATGCAGGCAAACCTGACCCGAGGGCTAGCTGCCCTCGGGGCTTGCTTTTATTATTATTTTTTTTCCCTCTGACAAACACCTGGCTGCTGATTCTGCCACTACCCAGGTTTCATTGCCTCTGCAAAAAGCAACGAGTTACAGAGGCACCAAAGAGTTAATCCACGCTGGAGACAAGGCACCGAGCCCGCACACAGGAGTCAGGCTTTTCTCCCCTGCTTGTGAGAATCCCTGCTCCCATCTAGTTTTGCACACTTGCAGCTATCACAGTTAACAGGTTGTTTGTCTTTCAGTGGATCGGAGGGAGTCTGTGTAAACCTCCATGCAACTGACTTTAATTACCTGCCAAACCTGCACCAGGGCATAAGCCCACATATTGTATGTGACATTACCAGTAGAGCAAGTACTGGAATGCAGGGGCTAGAGTAATTTGACAGCTAACATAAAGCACCATGATTTATATTTTGGTTATATTGAGATTTTTTCCCCCCCTCTTTGAGCACTCATATAAATATTTACTTGGATCCTAGGACCTTGCTTAACCCTCACAGTGCCACGTTTTATCTTCTTCCTTTTTTCTTTTTTTCTGGTATTTTTGTTTTTCAGCAGCTACTCCAGAAATGCCTTTCATTTTAAAACACAGAAGATTTAAACCAAAAATAACTTCACCTCTAAACTGTTTCATCTGTAAACAATGTGATCCAGTAATCTTGATATATTTACTGTAGTGTTCAATTGAAAACAGCTTATGGAGAAGGGCTTCTTTTAAAAGATACAAGATTTATTTAATAGAAACATTGGTTTTAGATTCTGGAGCAGAGACCAGCTGATACCTGTGTTATGTTTTAAATTTTATCCAAGCTATTTCATTAATTATTGATCAGAGTAACATGACTATAAAATCTGTTTATTTCAAATTTAAACTTACCTGCTATTTAATGTTACCAGGAAAGGGTCCTTTTCTTTTGTGTCACCTCATGGTTTAAGTCTGCATGCAGTAGCACAGAAATCACTACATGAGAGATATCTGGTAATACTGCAAATCAGAAAGCCATAGACTTTTTTTAATTGTTATTAACCATGATTCCTGTCTGTCTGTCGGACTTATGTATAAGTCACTTTATTACATAGACCCAGAGGCTTATGGGTGTTTGCTTAATACCCTGCTCTTTTGGGTGCCTGACTTGAGGTAAGTGAGGACCTGGAAATACCCTGCCAAAACCATTTTCTATTAACGTTCTTGCTCCCCATTTTATCAATCTGTGGAGCAGGTTAACCTGTCACTCTGCAAAACCAGTGCTGGGCCTAATGAATTTGTGCTCTTCCAATCCTTGAGATCAGCACATGCTCTCGCAGACCAGTGTAGCGTTGCCACTGCAATACCCAGAATAAAATGCTTGATCCATGGGTCAAGGCTGACGTAAAAATAACTATGGCCTGTGTCAAAAGGAGTTTAGCAGCCCTCTCTTTCTGGTGTCCTGAATGCACTCTGTGTTTATCCGCCTCAGCAACCGCACAGGATGGCTCAGTGCTAGAGCTGATAGTAGCACTGCAATAGCACTAACACGACACGTGGAGCTGGATGTCATCGGACAGTAAGTAAGATGGGAGCCAGACTGGGGATAAATGTAAAAGCTTTCCTTCAGGATCACATGAGCAGAGATTTCAGACTCAAAACCCTTTTGCCTATAATTGTTGGCCGCCTTAAACAGGGGGGAAATGCAGATCCAGAGAGCTGTAAGGGCCAGTGCTAGCTCAGAGATCTGTTTATAATTATATGTTCCCTTTCTCATGTTTGTAAAGGCTTTAGGTAGTAACTGCACCATAGCATAAGAGCAAGGAAGAAGCAGTCAGCAGAAGTCCAAGGTGCAGGTTTATTGCCCTCCGTAATTTCTTTTCTGAATAGGCCCCCTGAACCAGCAGGAAAGTTTCTGCTCCATTCAACAGTAAATAAGACAGGATCCATAAAAACACAGGATTACAGGGGCTTGTGCTGCCTTCCCCCCCTCACCATCCCCTGGCAATCAGTGATCTTGCCCTGTGCTTCCCGATGCGGCGACGGGAGGAGAGGCAGCACGGCCCAGAGGGACTTGTCTGACTGAGCCCTGCCATCAGCCTGCGGCTCACCTTGGCCAGGTCACCGCACCCCACAGTGCCTCGGTTTCCCCAACTGTAAAAGGTCAGTGGCCTCCTTTAATAAATTGCCTGAAGTTCTACTGCAGAACGAGTAAGTGTTGTTTATTTTTATGAATGCAGATTTCAGGTGCTTGGCACTGAGTTCTTGCCACGCTTATTTCAGAAAAAAATCGTACTGAACACAATGCCCTTGTCGCTGAGTGTTTAATATCCTTTATAAAGCCAGGAGCACCTTTCTGGAAACAAATGAAGTCTCATTAGTGGGAAGTCGAGGCTAGAGCAGCATCAAATCTCTACATTTTATCCGTGGGAGGTTGCAGGCTTCAATAGTCAAATACGGGCACAAACAACGCACGTTTATTTGCAATACATATGCATTATTGCAATATGGAATGAAAACATCACAAGTGTAGAAATAATCCCATCTCTATATTTGTGTGGACATGTCCTAGTATCTCCTAGTATTGCAGTGAAAGCAAGAGTCTGCAGAGAGGGTACAGGGAACAAAATGGTGTATTAGATCTGCACAGTGACATTGTCAGTGGAGGAGTTTTCTCTGGTGTAAACCTTCGCCCACTGCCTCCAAAAACGAGGAAGAAGGGAGGGGAAATAAGTTTGAGATGTTTCTTTAAAGAAGGCACTAAACTTGGTAAAAGGACACAGCTTTCCTACCTTGCTCTCTGCCCCTCATGCCTCAGGATATCATAAATTTTTGATACCAATAAAACAGAATTTTTGATGAGCTGCTATTTTGCATTAAAGCAACTTTACATGCAAAGATTGCATAATAGGAAGTAAAATTGAATTTTGCCTCAGAACAAGTTCTTATTATTAATTTAAGTGTTTTTTATATATTTTAGCAGCAGCTTATCATTCTATATATTTAATTTCTTTCAAGTGAGAACACTTAGCATTGGTTTCCTTATCTAAACAAATCTTTTAAGAGAACACATGTATAAAGTGGAAATGCAGTGTTTTGACTCTGTGCCTTAAGACAAACAGTGAAACTTTAAAAGGGGAAATAAAACATGGCAGAGGACAACTATCTCTAAAACCTAATAGCAGCCTCTGTGGGACAGGAAAACATGTCGTTTTCTTTATGTGGAATTTTTTTTTTCCTCTTTACTGCAGTGTTTATTCTAACCATATTGTGACAAACCTGTAAATACAATAAGCTCCCTTTGGAGCAATTCTGTTTAAGGCAAAGAATTTGCAGTACCTAAGATCTCAAGTACACCACAACCCATTTTCTAACACTTCCACACACCATGATGCACAGGACCAGCTCACAAATATAAATTGTCTCTTCCCTGTCCTGGATGCAATAGCAAGAAAACGTTTTGCAGCACCTCATGCTGTGTTCAGAATTCACTACTGAAAGTCACCATTTAAAAATAAAGAAAAGGCAGCACTTGAAAGCTTCCCCCCCTGCCCTTGTTCTCCTTCTTGCATAAAACAAAAGTCCAGTGTGGGATCCTATCAGACCACTGCATGCTACATTACTGAACACGCTACGCAGGATTATGCAATAAGCTATTTAGAGTGCATGTGTATGTGTGTGCGCACGCAACTTCAGGTTTACTGTAACCTTAATGGAGTGAAACATAGTGATTTAAAAAAAAAAAAAGAAAAAAAAAAAAAAGAAAAAAAGAAACTGTAAATGAAACTTGTCCAGATAAGGACCAAAATAACTCTTTCCCCCTCGATGGTGGGGAAGTACCCCTTCAATCCTGTGAGGAGGGGATCAAAACCTAAAATTTAAAAAAGAAAAGAGGAACACCCCCGGGAGCCGAGGCAGCGGCAGGGAAGGATGCTGGCAGGCGGGAGGCGCGGAGCTGGGCTGCGCTGGGCGCCTGGCAGGGCCGCTCCGCAGCTCCGCGCCCGGCGGAATCCGGCGGGCTCCCCTGCCCCAGCCCCGGGGCACGGCCCCGCGGAGCCTGCGCACCGGGCTGTGCGGCCGCGGAGCCAGAACGGGCTCTCCCGAGCGCTGGAGATGTTTTATCTGTCCTCCCCGAAACCCGACACCCACAGTCCAGAAAAGCTTCCCTGACCTTGGTCTGTCAATCACCCACACCAACCAGGCTGCTAGAGCCGGGCGGGCGCTGCGCCAGCCCGAAAGGGGAAAAAGGGAAAAAAAAAAAAAAAGGAAAAACTAAACCCTAAACCAGCTGGGAACAGTTATCTCGCAAGCCCTGGCTCATCCTCATAACACATCTCACCTGCCCACCCCAGTACGGAGCAACTCATCCGCCGGCCGGCAGCAGCGCTCAGCATCTCTGGAAAGTCTTAGAATGGTGTTTCTATCTTTAGTTCGAAAAGTCTTTTTAGTCTTAGATTTCTCTGGTTTAGAATTAAAGACAATCAGTTTTATACACTCTCCTGGAGGGGAGGAGGGAAGGGCATACTGAAAAGAGTCTATTAAACCGTTGGCAGAGATAGTCTGTAAGTTTTGTGTCAGTAAACGGGGGAGGGGGTGTTGCCAATAGTGTTTCCTGTCTGAGCGGCTCGTTTAATTCTGGGAGCAGCCGTAGCCGGCCGTCACCTCTGCCCCGGGGAGGGGGGGGGGGGGGGGGCAGATCTCGCTCCAGCTGTTAGCAATAGCTCTTGCAAAACTACGACATCAAACAAAACAATATTATTTTCGCTGAAGGGACTCGTCCTCCTGCACTACACGAGATCACGTAGACGAACCGTCGTCCGGCAGTCAAATTTAGCGGTGCGAACCCTGGGCTCTTCCTCGCCACCCCCCACGCCCGGGGTGTGCAGGGCAGCCAGCCCGCCCCCGCCGTGCTGCTCTCGGGGGGCTCCGACCGGCGCATTTCTGGCTGCAAAGCCCCCGATGCTTCTGCTCCCAGCACACCCCGGAGCCCCTGACCCCCTGCTCTGGCCGGGGGTGCACGGTCCCGGTCCCGGTCCCGGTCCCGGTCCCGTCTCGTTGGCACCCCCACCCCATCCTCCCCGAGGCTGCAGGGAGCGGATCGGGGTGGGGACCGCTCCCTGGCTACGCCGGTGCTTTTTTGGAGGCTGTTTGCAGCATCTTCGCTCCGGGGAGCCTCAAGGGCGATTGACTGATCGCCTGGGCGGTTTCCGGAGCGGGAGGTGGTCAGCGCTCGGCCCCTCCGAGCCGTGTCGTTCGTGGGCACTGCGAGGCAGCAGTTGCAGCCTCCCGGCCTCCTCCGAGCCCCGGGGGAGTACAGGCTGCCCGGGGCTGCTGCACCTCCCGGGCGCGGAGCGGGCCCCCAGCCCCCGGCCGGGCTATGCGTGGGGAGAAGTGGCTGAAAGGACGGGCAGAGGACGCGCACGCAAGAAGAGGGGTTTGGGGAGGGAAGATGCTTTCTCCCCCGCAGTTGACACGCAACTTCTCCGCAGCGCTCCGGGTGGAAAGCAGGGAGCCCCGGGAGAGCGGCCCCGAGCTGACCCGCACGGCCCCCCGCTCCCGGGGAGCACCCTGCGGGCAGGCCGGTCCGGGGAGGAAAAAAGGGGGTTCTCCTTTTCCCCTTCGCTTCGAGAAACCGCTCTCCCCACCATGCCCCCGACTCCTGCGTCAACACCCTTTATGAATCAGTGATGAACGGCGAGGGATCAAAGTCGATACGCGGGGATGGCAATACGGGAGCGAAGCCGGGAGGGGGTCACCCTTCGCTGATGGGGCTCCCCCCGGGGGGCGGGAAGCGGGGGGGAGCGCAGCGGGGGAGGGGGGGTGCAGGCAGGCCCTGCCTGCCCCGACACCCGCCGGGCTGCCTGTCCCCGGTGCCGCCGCCGGGGCAGAGCCCTGCTCAGCCGCAGGCCGGGCCGAGCACAAGTGCGGGTGGGTGTTCGCCCCCCTCGGTATGTCGGAGTCCCCTCCGGAGCCGGTCAGGGGAAAGCAGCCCGACCCCCGGCCGGGAGGGCAGCCCCGCAGTCCCGCTCCGCAGCGTCCCGCCGGGCCGGGCTCAGCCGGCCTCGTCCCTCCCAGCGCCGGCGGGTCCCAGTCCCACCAGCCCGAGCCATCGCCCGTGGTGGTGCTCGGTTGCATTTATCTTTTCTTTTAAATGGGCTAAATTAAACCTCAGGAATGGGACCGGGCGCTGCAAAGGCACTGGCCGCTGCAGCCGCCCTCGCCGTGCAGCGGGTCTGCCCCGCCGCTGACACAGTTCTGCGGTGGGAATCTGGAGGGCTTTTCTAAGGCCTGTTTTTCCTATTTTTTTGTTGTTGTTGTTGTTCAATTAGCCCTAGTGATTTATTCAATGCATGCATGAGGGGACATTAATATGCGGTGGCAGTTCCCACAAACAATATTCCTCTCAGGCTTTCTGCAGCCATAGCATTTACTGGCAAGGGGAGAGGCTATACAGGGAAAGCCAGGCTCTCTCATCCTTTTCCTCTGCAAACTCCTGTCCCCCCTTCTCAGGGCAGCAGGGTACGAGCTTGTTCTCCGGGCCTGACTCATGCAGCTGGGGGGCTGGGATGGGCCGCAGCCCCTTCTCAGCTCCCCAGCCCAGCGGCTGGCCCAGCTGGCTCTGACAAGGCAGGGATGCGGCTGAGATTTAAGAGGGGATTTTGTTTTTAAGTTACTGTATTTGCCTTTTTCCCCCCCCACACACACACCCCATCCTTAACCGGTTTGCTGTCCAAACGAACCTTATGCTGTCCCTGCAAAGACAGCTCGCTGCTGTTGAGAAGAGAAGCAAGGCAGAGAGAGACTATTATTTTTGGTTGTGTGGTGCCTTGGATTTTGTTTTTGAGAGAGATTTAAAGTTCAACACGGTTTTCACACTTTGAGAGCAGCAGCGCACAGACACACTGCGACCCGGCTCTGGGGCTCTCTTTCCCGCACCCAGGCGAGGAGCGGGGGCGATTTCTAACCTCCTCCAGCTGCAATTTAGGGAGCTGCGCGATTATCTGCCTTCAAAGCAGCTGATGGATGGTGGGGCTGCTAGGTGCTGAGCCCTGGGGGGTGGCGGGGGGGGGGAGATCTGTCCCCTTCTCCACACGCCTCTAAAGAGTCTTCTAAACTGCCCGTTGGAAGAAAAAAAAAAAAAAAAAAAAAAAAAAAGCCGGTATAAATAAAATGTGCAGATGGAGAGGAGGAAAGTGAATGGCCAGCCCGGATCCCAATGGAGCCGGGGGAAAGGACAGACTTGTGCAAGTCCTCTCCTTTTCTAACACAAAAAAAAAAAAAAAAAAAAAAAAGTGCCTGCACTTAGCGTTTCCCCTCTCACAGCCCGGGGGTGGCTCAGGCCGGAGGCTCCCGCTCCCCGCCGGGCTGCGGCCGGGCCCGGCGTGGGGCTCCCGCCGCTCCGCTGCTCCCGGCGGGCGGCCGCACGGTGGGGAGCGGAGGGGCTGGGATCGGGGTGGGGGGAGATGCTCACCCCCTGCCACGGGCGAGATCTGGGCAAAGTGGAAGAGGGTGCAAGGCTGAGCGCTCCTACCCTGCGTGCAGCAGCGTTCCCGAGTGGGCAAAGCAGCTTCGCAACCCCCCGTGCAAACCCCAGCGCTGGGAGTCAGGAGAGGAGCTTGGCTGGACAGCAGTGGGAGGGTAGATAAGGGTCCAAAAGTTTTCCTGTCTTTTTTTTTTTTTTTTTTTTTTCGGAACATGAGACGTCAGAGAAGCAGGTCCCTCCAAGAAATGCCATTTCAATGATTTTAATAAGCAAAATAGGAAACAATTTTAATAACCAAAAACAGAAACCAGTCTGAATAAAACTACAATAGACCAGGTTTTTTAATATTTTTCATATCATAAGCAGGATTTGAAATTGATCCCTTCAGAACTTTACATGAAATAAAAACAATTTTTTTCCGCTGCTGCAATGTTTTGATTTCAACACAGTTGAATCAGTAAAAACCAAAGATCGTTTTCTGATGCATGACTAATATCCACAATATTTAAAACTGCAAGCACCATGCTGTTCATTACAATCTTGTTATTACTGTTAATTTATAAACTAATACAAACTTAAAATGCATCCGGCCAGCAGTGCCAGCTATCCTAAAAGGAAACTAAAAAATAAGTTTTCATTTTGGTATTTTTGTCAGTGCAACGTAAATCCTTTTACTGACCTGCAGGAGGAAAAAAAAAAAAAGTAATAAAAACACCCATAAGACTCCAAACTACTACTACTATACAACTGCAAATAAATTTTGGCTAAAACTGTCACTCGCTGCATAGGGAAGCAGAGAAGCAGATTACAAATCATTGCAAAAGAATACACTTAAAAGTTGCAGTATGTTGTCTTAAAAAAAAGTTTTAGTTTTACATGCTTTTCCAGCCCACTCATCTGCCGTTGCCACTGAGAAACCTAACTTCAGTGGCGACAGGGAGCCCTCGTAACGAGGAGGCTTTTTTTTTTTTTTTTTTTCCTTTATTTACCGAAAATCCAGGGGCAGTTGTTTCTTAAAAGGAACTGGTATCTCGTCCGTCCTTTGCTTCCTGAGTGTACAATCAGAAGGGAAACTATATGGCCAAGCCTAACCACTCCAGGCTGGGAATTGTCCTGAAGGAAAGAGCTTCGCTGCCACTTTAAGGCATGGAGTAGGCTCTAGTGACCGATGAGAGTTTTTCCCTGTTAAGTTTAGGTTTGTCAATGCCATTCAGGCGTTTTTGCTTCTGCCCCAACAAACAAAAACCAAAATGAAAACTAAAAAAAAAAATTAAAAAAAAAATACAACTTAAAAGTGCACCAGATATACAAAGTTGTTTTTTCTCTAATGCAAAATGCCCATAACTTTTTTTTTCCTTACTTATCTCTTTAATACCAAACAAACCGTATAACCAGCCTGCTGAAATGTTATTTTGTTTTTGTGTTTTTTTTCTCCTGTGCGGTTTGAAGTAGCAGATATTTACAAGCTAACAACCATAAAAGAAAATAAGAGAGCAAAACCAACGAACAAAACTGCACAAGCAGTAAAAAGTTTGATAACTTGTGATGCTTTTCTTATCGATGAAACAAAACAACAACAGAAATCTATGATCGATGATCAACATGCTATAGTTAAACAAGAAAATGGTACAAAATAGAAATTATTACCATACATGTCCAGCATGCAGGATTAATATTTTTAATGCAGATTTTCGTATTTTTCTATATAATCAAGCAGGCAATAAAACTGATGAGTTTTTTTCTTTCTTTCTTTCATTCTTTCTTTCTTTCCTTTCTTAGATTGAATGTCCCATCTGAGTCCTGTGACTTATTTCTCAAAGCAGGCAATATATGAAGAGTTTGCATATATTGTCCTTTTTAGTTATTCTCTTTTCCAAGCAGGTAAATTGTGCATGAGATGGTGCTGTATATGTCCTCTCTTTTTCCAAGCAGGCAGTATGTTATAGATGGCTTGTTCATTGTCCTTTTTTATTATTATTCTCTTAAAGTCCATCTCGTTCTGCAAGCAAGCGATCTATAAAACGCTCCACTTGTCCTTTTCTCCTTTGCCTCTGCTTCTGTCCCTCTCTCTAACTCACAAACGAAAGTCGAAAAGTTGCACTTTACCTCTCCCGTCCCCACCCCCAGCCTACTTTTCCCACAGCTACTCTAGAAGACTGGATGCTGCAAAAAAATCAAGTCTCTATTTTTCTCTCCTTCTTTCTCTCTACTCAAGCAGACAGATGGATGGAGATGTCAGAGGAGGATGGGAGCGGGGGGGAAGGTGACGGGGGTCAGGTTTGGGGGGTGGGGGTTTTTTGTTTGTTTTTTAATTATTTTTGTTAAGCACTCACATGAAGAACTCGGGGGAAGATGGGTTGTCACTGGTGGAGCCGGCCTCTCTGAAGCCATTGCTGGCAAGTTTCTCACACTTGAGCTTGTAGGCATCTCTCTCTCTGGCGAGCCGGGTCACTTCTTGCTTGAGCTGTTCCACCTGCTGAATGAGCTGGGTCTTTTCGTTCTCCAGGTGGTGTTTCTGCTGGACACGTTTATACCTGCAGGACTGGGCATAGCCCCTGTTCTTCAAGGTCCTCCTCTTCTGCTTGAGGCGGATCACCTCGTCTTTGGTGAAGCCTCGGAGGTGCCTGTTGAGCTCCCTCACGGACATGGAGACCAGCTGGTCATCCGAGAACCGGTCCTCCACGCTGCTGGAGGGGGGATGCTGCTGGTGCGAGTTCTGGAGCTGCTGGGAGGAGCTGGAGGAGGTGGAGGGAGTGGGAGAGGCCTGGTGGTGATGATGGTGGTGGTGGTGAGGGTGCCCGCTGCCGGCCAGGTCTTCGTGAGTGACTGCGGGGTACTGGTGGTGGTGTTGGTGATGGTGATGATGGTGGTGGTGGTGGGCCCGGAAGCTCTCGAAGCCTTGCAGCTGCTGGGACACCTGGTGGGACCCAATGAGGGCTTCGACGGCGTCCTCTGGGGTGAGGTTCAGCGCCTCGGGGTTCATCTGCTGGTAGCTGTTGGCCATCCAGTACAGGTCCTCCAAGTGGGTCTTCTGCTCGGTGGGGCTGAAGCTGGGCGAGGAGGGCACGGAGCTGCAGGGGGTGCTGATGGGGGTGGAGGAGACGGAGCCGGCGGGCTGCAGGCGGGTGCAGTGCCTGCCCGAGCGGTCGTTCCTGCCCAGGGGCTCCTTCTTCACGTCGAACTTCATCAGGTCGAAGTCGTTGACGTACTCCATGGCCAGGGGGCTAGTGGGCAGCTCGGCTCCGATGCTGAGCTCTCCGGCCATCGCTGTCTTGCAGGCACCTCTCCCGGCGGAGGGGGCTGGAGACCTCACTCCAGCGCGCAGCCTGGCAGAGGGCTGGCCGCGCTCCCTTATTCCCAATCAACTTTGGCTTTGCTTTCTCGCTTCCTTTCCTCTGCTCCCCCTCCACCGCCGCCTCCTTCTCCCGGCTTCTGGGGCTTCTTCAGTCCGAAGCAACAAAGCCAAGGACGAGCCGGCACCCGGGGCCGCCTGGATGTCTCCTGTCTTTTTATATCGGCGTTTGCAACGCACCGCAGGCTGCAGCAGCTCCTGGCACTTAGACACCCGGTCGCAAGGAGAAAGGAGCAGGAGCAGGAAGGGCAAAAGCAAAACAAAACAAAGATGCTGCCTTCGGGTCTGTGCAGGAAGAAGAAGAACGGTGCAAAACGTCTAGCCCGTGCCCCCGTCCGCGTTTTGTAAGTCCGGAGCCTTCTCCCCGCGGTAGCAGAGCACCGGAGCCTGCCGCAACTTTCCAGTCCGAGCAGGCGGCCGGGGGAGCGCACTGGCTATTTGGCGGCGGTGGCTGGGCTTTGCACGGGAGTTTTCGCCGGCGCTGGCAGCGCAGGGGAAGGGGAGGGAAGAGGGGGAGGAAGGAGGGGAAGGAGGAGGAAAAAAAAAAAAAAAAAAAAAAGGAGGAGAGGGGGGACGAGAAAAACCCAGGTCTCCGCTGTAGCTGCCGCCTCCAGCGCTCGTTGTGCAGCTGTGATTCGCAGCGCAGCCCCCCTTGGCTTCTTATACGGCCGTGCCCGCCGAGAGCGCGGCGGGGGCCGGGGCCGGCGGCGGCCGCGCCAATGGCAGCGCGGCGGCGGGGCCGGGCCCGGGCGGGCGGCGGGGGCGGCGGGGCCGGGCGGCGGCGGCGGCGGCGGCGGCGGCGGGGACGGGGGCGGGGGCGGGGGCGGGCCGCGCCGTGACAGCTCCGCAGCGCCAGCTGAGCGGCCGCCGCTCCCAGCCCCGCTCCTCCGGGCGCTCCCCGCTTGCTCCCCCCTCCCGCACCGTCGCCTCCTCTTTTATTTATTTATTTACTTATTTCCAACCGCCCCCCCCCCCCCCCCCGCTCCTCCTTTTCGGCCTCTGCAATCCACAAAGGAGGAGGGCTCGGGGACATCCTGCCCGTCCCTTTGTTCTAAATATAACAAAGTCCCTTTTTGCCCGCTGCCGTCCCGTAGCAAATTTCAAGGCGGTCAGCTTGCCCCCATCCCACGCACACGCATCGCCCCTTCCAACTTTATGTAAGCGTCCCCTGTGCGAAAGGTACCGCGAAAAAAACCGGCCACGAACGCGCACGGGGTCCGGCCGGGGAGCGAGCGCTGGGGCTGCGGGGTGGTGCCGAGGGGGATGCGCTGCGACCCGGGAGTGAGGGAAGCACCGGCTCGGCAAGGCTGTCAGCTCTCCTTATACAACCGGGGAAATCCTCCCGGTTACAGGAAGCAAATCTCTCCCTAAAGTAAAGCAAAGGCATTGACACAGACAATTGCAAATATTAGGGAGAGAAGGGAGAAAATATAATTACATTTCAGTTCTGAGGGGACCGTGTTTGCTTTCCTCTGCTGTTCCCTGAGTGAGTGACTGCATGCAAAGGAGTACTCGGCTTGTAAGGTTTTTTAGTTTCTTTTTTTTTTTTTGGTCCGGTAACAGGAATTTTTTTTTTTTTTGAACATTTTGTAACGATTAAGGGAGATTAGGACTTCTTTTTACACTGTTTTTACGCTCAAACAGACAGAAAGTGCGACCCCAAGTGTCCGTTTGGAGAATAACAGCTACTTTTCACGGGGAAAAAACACCCGGAAAAAAAAAGGGGACGGGCAGGCGGGAGCGGAGCCGAGCGGGAGCGGCAGCGGGAGCCGGAGCGGGAGCAGGAGCGGGAGCGGGGCTGCCGCGGGTCCGGCCCGGCCCCGCCGCTCCGGAGCTGCGCCTCCGCCCCCTGCACCTCAGCATCTCCCATATCCCCCCCCCCCCCAATTTATTTAGCCAAAAGAACAAAAAAAGTTCAAGATCTGCTTTTCAGAAAATAATTACGAGGGAACTGCCTTTCTGGAGCTGGGACAACACTGCGAAAGTCCCCAAGCGGAGACATCCCGTCCCGTCCAGCTGGCGTCGGTCCCTCCCTGCCGGATCCGAGCGCCATACCCGGGGCGATGCCACCAGCCCGGCCCCGCTTGTCCCGCTCCTCCACATTTCCGCGGAGCCAGAGAACGGAGGAGGCAAAAGTCGCGCAAAGTCCGCCCCCCCCCCGAAAAAAATAAAAAAATTCTAGGGGTCCCTCCGGCAGCAGGTTGAAGGGATGGAGTGGAAACCGGGGAGGGGGAGTTGGATGAAATCCCCCTTCGCAGTACAGGCGCTCCGGGGTTTCATTTCGTGCGGCAATGCCTCGTTTGAGTTTTTCCCCGTGACATTTGGACGGGACATAACTCCCGGTGAATAGTGCCCGAGAGGGGCCAGCTCCGGTGCTCCCCACGCGTTGTGGTCCCGGGGGGGTGAGCGAGTGATTCCCTCCGCACCCCGATCCCGGCTGAAGAGGGGCTGCGCTCCCGGGAGCACGCAGACATCCCTCCGCAGGTTGCCCCACTCTAAACGCGTATGGGGGAGGACACGCATGGAACAACCCGCTCCCGGCGCCCTGCGTCTCCCGTGGGCAACGCAGCCCCGGCGGTGCCGGGGGCTCCGGGCTCCGCACGGGCACGGCGCTGCTGGTTTCCCCATCAGTGCCAGATTTGGGAAATCGCCTTCTTTTCGCTGTTCTCGAGCGGCCCCGAGGCAGAGAGGCGGAGGGCTCTGCAGCGCGCGGTTCCCCTCCGCGGAGAGGCAGGGGCCGGGCAGGGGGACCCGGCCACCCTGGCAGAGCAGATCGGGACAGGAGCTCGGTGGTCCCCGTCCGGCAACTGCTGCCTCCCTGGGGGCTTGGGGGGAGCCGAGGGCCTCCCGTGCGGGTCCGCTGTAGTTATTATTTATGAGGTCCTGCAAGCTGCCTGGGGAGAGCTTTATTTTCACCTGCACATCAAACGTTATCGTTGCCAGTGAGGGAAAGGGGACCCCGGCGAGCGCTTGGGAAGCTAGGATGCAGCCCTGCAAAATGTGCCATTAGATGGCTAATACTTTTTCCTCTCATAATTACTGAGGTATATTCACAAGGTGGAGCTACTGAAAGGCGGAGGAAGCATTGATCTGATTATCTCCCTGTCCATATACACTCTGTTCCTTTTCTTAATCTTTTAAACTGCGAATTACAGATCGGTTTTGCGCGCCCATCCTCATCGTCATAAAATTTCGGGGCACTTTCTGGGTCAGTTTCTTTGCTCTTCCATCCCTCGCTCCCCACTACAAAATACATCCCACAAAACTTGCGACGTTACGCGGCTGGCTAAACTAAGAACCGCTTTGTGCCCCGAATCCCCCGTTAAAGGCCAATTTTGTTTATCGTAGAGCTTTTAATTCATCCACCAAAGGTTATTCTCGCTGGGATTTATATGTTGGGGGATGATGTTCCTCCGTCCCATCTATTTCTTTTTTTAATAAGGTTTGGGGAAGAAATAATGTTGCTGGAGCAGAAGCAGAGGATTCCTGGGCTAAGCAGCCCAGCGAGGCAGCCCACGAGGAATTTCCCTTCCGCGGGGACAAGCCGCCGAGTCGGGCGGCCGCGGTGCTGCGCGCAGGGGCAGCTCCGCGCACCCCGGCCCTACGCACCCTAAAAGCCTCCGCGGGGCAAAGCGGCGGCCCCGGCGGCTGCCGAAAGGATTTTCCCGTCCCCTCCGCGCCCGCGGAGGAAAAGTACCGCCGTTGGGGGCGGGGGGGAGAAGAGGCACCCACCTGCCCGGCATAGCAGCGCCGGGGCACAGCTCGCCTCCCCTCCAAGCCTTCCGAGAAATTTTTGTTTAAGTGCGACCTTCTCCCTACGCCCGAAAGCTGCTAATCGAGCGGCTTTAATTTTTTTTTCTTTCTATTTTTTGAGATCCGTTTTTTGAAGGTTAGTTTCGAGTAAAGAATGACTTCTTCCCGCTCTCCCTCGTCTCCCCCCTCCCTTTCGCAAAGTCCCGGCCAAATTCGGCAAGAGTTCAAAGAAAATGATAGTGTCATTTCAGATCAGCTCGATCCGGCGTGTCCGCCCAGGGCAGGGCAGTGAGGGTCCTTGAGCCACTAAAATTTGAAAGATCGCCCTTAAAACTGGAGCATATAGTTACCTATAGCTGTTTGGTTTGGTAGGGCTTCTGCCTGATGCCGGGCGGGGTGGTGGGGGGTGACATTTAGAAAGGGAACCGTATTACGGTGGCATCCCAATTCCCAAATCTTAGAAACAGCAGGTCTAGGTAACAGATAAAAAGAAGAGTGTTACATATGTATTTTCCACGCTACTGGTTCTCTTGAGAAGCGCTCCTCGTTTTTGGTAGCCGACTGCTACTTTTTCCCCAGAACTAGCTTTTTTACCCCATAACATTAGTGGGATATGTTGTCTGAAATGGGAGTTTTGTTAACAAACACCCAAGCCGAAATCACCCGTGCCTGGCAGCCGGCACTGATGGAGGAAAAGGGCATCACTTTCCTAATTCTTACCTCCCCTCGCTTGATTTTTAATTTCCCAAACTGCAAGGAGACGCCGTGCTGTTTGTCAGGATTTTTTTCCCCTGTGTAAGCAGCGAGGGACCTGGTTAATCATCTATCGCAGATACATGTGCATGAGAAAGAAAAGTGTTGATGTTTGCTTGTTCGGGCTGATGGGAATGGCCCACGAATTTAGGATTAAATTACTAATGGTAATCATAAGTCTTTGTTTCCTCTCTCTCTCTCTCTTTTCTGCGGGGATTGTCAAAGTAAAGCGTGCAACATTCTTTGGACAAAGTCTGCACAGCAGCTTTGCAGTATAAAATAAGCTATTGTACCCTCCTGGGTTAACTGGGATCTCTTCAGATTTTAGCCTGAACCAGTTAAGAGCGGGGCAAATCCCAGTACTAACTTTAGACACGTTTTCACAGGTGGATCTGTGAGAAGGGAGTGGAGCAACACCTCAGAAGGGTAGGTTTTGTGGGGGTATTTTTCTTCCCCTAGTCTTCGCAGTGTCCAGCATTAAATCGCTGCTTGGGGGGGGGGGGGGGGGGGGAATCGGGATCAGTATGTGCGGGCAGCGGATTTGGGGTTTGCTCGGTCGCCGGAGGGGGGGGGGTGTCCTGCAGAATAAGTGCAGCCGGACGGGTATTGCTCTACGGGACGGCGTAATTTAGGGGCTTGATTTAACCGCACCACGTTTAGTTAAACCCGTGCCCTCGCCTGTGTCGGTAGCGGGCGAGGGGGTGGTGGTGCGGAGCGGGTCCCCGGCGCAGGGAGGTGTCCCCTGCCCGTCGCGGCTCCCGCCGGAGCGGGGCCCGTCCCCGACCCCCCTCCGCCGTCCCCCTCCCCAACCAGCGCTGAACGCGGCTGCCGGCACCGCGGCTTTGGAGGGGGCGGGTGCGGACCGGGGGGAGCTGGGGGGAGTGCGACAGCTCCTGGAGGGAAGGGGGGGTTGGAAATCCCGGGGGGCTGAGAGCGCGGAGCGGGTCGCGGGGCACCGCACCAGCGCACGTTGGGGGTGATGCCCGGGCGAGGCTCCGCGTCCCTGCGAGGTTGGGTGGATGCAGGACCCGGGGAGCGGGGATTTTTTCTTTTTTTTTTTTTTTTTTTTTTTGAGGGGGCAGTGGCCTCCCCAGTGCCCCGCGCTGCTGGGGGTTAGCCCGGGCCGGCAGCGCCGGGCACAGGATTGCACGGATGAGCGGTCCGGGGAGGGGGGCTGAAAGGGCTGGGGGGGGGGGGGGGTGCGGTGCCTTTCCTCCTGCCTTTTTGTTCAGAGAAAGAAGTGCAACTCTTCGGTGGCACCCTCTGCAGTTTGCTCGGGGTCTCGCTGCACCCTGGGGACGGGAAGGGGGTGTCCGAGACGAAATGGCAACATTTCATCCTCTTCTATATCGTCCCACGAGGGCGTGTTTGGCAGGGAGGTACGCAGAGAGCAAAACATTCTCCTTCTAGTTATTTCTTCCAGCCTTAGCCCCATCATACCATGAATGAGCTGATCCAAACTTATTTTCAAGAGAATTTGTCTCTTTCTCATCATTTCCAAACTCTGCAGTCTCATCATAGCCCTCTCGCTAATACACGCTCTTGTTATTCCCCTTGCCACCATGGTAAAAATTGTTTCTAGCAGAAACACCTGATCTGGAAGCACAAAATCCCCTGTTCGAGCCCTGCTAGGATCAGCTTTCCTCCTGTGCTTGGCTGAGTTCTGCTTCCTACTTGAACCATGGCATGTTGAATTCATTATCTGAGCCCCTCTAGGAGCATTTAGCTAATAAGCAGCACCAAAACCTTTCTGAGTGATCAGAAGTCGCCTTTTGGGACTGAAGTAGCCAGTAGAAGCTGAAGAACTATAATTACTGCAGTCGTATCTTGCAATGGCATTTCGTGTCATTCAAAGGTTTTTCAACTTGGACCACATCTTACTAGAAAAAATTTCTCTCCTTATCTGCTTCTCTTATGAATACAGAGGTACTGCACAGATGTCTGGGTGGGAAAAGTCATCTTCCCAAGGTTTTTAGTTTCCTTGGAAGGTATATAGAAAAGGGAGATGTCAGGGGGACAGGGAAAGTATCCTGGACCTATGCCCAATGTCACAAAGTCAGAAGCAGCCAGGAGATCTTCCAGAAAAGGTCAGCATCCCTTTCTGGCCACAGTCTGTTGCCTGTTTTTCCAAGCAACTCAGTGGGAGACTTTCCTGATGATCAGATCTTTAGATGGTCAAGAAGGAGGGAAGGAAGATCTGGCCTCAGCTGTGCTTGAGGAAACCCAGGACCATGCAAGCCTCTTTTCAGAAAGACCAGCATTGCTCTAGGTTCAACGGCCGTGGCACCAGAAAGGCTTCTCGCAGCAGAGCTGAGCGTGTCCCTTGGCCCTTTGCAGGATCAGGGGGCTGTCGTTACAGCCCAGGCGTCCACAGGCATGCTCCGACACCTGCTGGCACCTGTACCCTTTCATTCAGACTGATTTGTAATTCCTTTTCATTGCACAAAGTCCTGGATCAAAAAATCTGCTTATATATAGAAAATTTTTGGAATTCCTTTTCCAGTGTTTGCTGCATAAGGATTTAAATATAATCATAAAGCCTATACTGTATATTCTTCTTTTTGCTCTTTGCACCTTTAGTCCCCATTAGGGATTTTGTTTTGTTTCTGTTTTGACAGCCCCTGTATATATGTGTTTGTGGTTGTTCTGTACTGTTTCCTGATTTAATATCAGTGCAGTTACAAGAGAAGGATGCACCGTTAGCATTTTTTGCTCAAAGTATTTTTCAAGCTCCTTTTTGATGTACTGGTCAGATTTGCAGCTTCTGTGCTCTTGTTGATCAGAAAAGGAAGGATCAGGTTTATTGTGCCCTTTGGGAATGAAGCTCTCTATTCACCTAAGGATTCTTAGGTGAATCTTATTCACCTATTTCTATGCTAGCCCCTCCATATAGATCCAGGTGTGGAGGAAAAGTGAGGAAGTATTTAGTAGAAAGCTGTTATTCAGTGAAATTAAAGTCCTTCTCTGTATTTCTGAGAGATAAAGATGAGCCAAACTGGAAACAAGGTGGCTTCTGCAAGCCTCCACCTTCCTCCCCAAACATTTTTAAGTCCTAAACATGAGAAGGGAAAAGAAGAGAGACAAAGAAAGGGAATAATTCTGGGGAAATGCTTTTGTTTGCTCTCGTTAGCCTGAGGAACACTTATTCAGCTGTTACCCAGACAGGGGAAAGAAAAAGGCTCCCGATCTTTGTTTCTTTTACATATAAACAGATCCACAGCCTTGAATAGCCCCAGATCAGATTCTTTTAAAATCAGTCTCGGAGTGTAAATTATGCTCTGTTTGCCCAAACAAAATATTGGCTTATAGTGCAACTTGCCATTTTCTCTTTGGGAAATAAAACTGCGTTTTAGCATGTGTGTCTGTGTATTGCTGCGCGTTGTGAACACCTCCCAGCTCAAATCTCACTAGTCGTCCAGGGCCTAGAAAAGCTGGAGATGTTTCCAATCACGGGCCACTACAAGGATCCTATGGAGGGTCTGAGGGGAGCAGATCTAACATGACTCGGCCAGGACATGGGGAGGGTTCATGAAGCTGATTGCTGTTCTAGGACAAGCTGCACTTTCTCTGTAACTATTTCTTTGCTTCCAGAGCTTCTCTGCAGAATGGTTAAATTAATTTGTGCAGGAGAGCTGGCAGCACAGTGGTACTACAAATTCTCAACCAGTGTTTCCCAAGCTAAATGCTCCCCAGCCAAATTGGTCGGTTGCTGTATGGGTCATTCTGAGATCCCGTAAATAGTGATCACATCTCCTTGGCTGCAGAGAGGGCTCGCAGAAAAATGCAGCAAGGAGAGGGACGGTGCAAGGTGAGCGCAGGCTGCTGTGAGAATGAAAGGTGGTCAGGGAAGGTTGCTTCATTTCTGTGTCTATTTTAATGGCAATCCTATGGCACACATTGGATTTGCTATACCAAGGGAGATCATTTCTGCTTGTTTTTCTCTGCTGGGATCAATTCCTCATACGTTAGTGGAGACAAAATGCACACCAAAATTTCCAGCATATACCCTCTAAGGTAGAAAAGAAACAGCTCCTGAAGCAATCAGTATATACCCATGCTACATCAGATTCAGTTATCCCTCTTCTAGCCAGAGTCTTTGGCTAAACAGTAATACAGGTATTAATTAGGTTTTTTATATATATATATATATATATATAAATAAAAATACCCACTGTGGCTGAAAATTTAGGGAAAAAAAAAATTCTCTACTTGTGGTGAACTAATCTCCATATACCAATTAACTACCACTTTGTACATTTTCTGAGCATTGTGAAAAAACAGATTAGAGTCTCCTGGATGGCCTTCTCTAAGACTCTCCATGCGTTCAGTGAGAGTGCCCTGTTTATGTTCAGCCTTAACTCTGTATTTGCAGGTTTTTTAATAACTGTGTTTTCATCCTTCAAACATCCAGATAAAGAGCTTCACCCCTTAAAGCTGTGATTACACCTCAGCAACCTCTCTTTTGGCAACGTATGTGTGGTTTCTGTTTTGTTTTGTTTTTCTGGCTTGAATTAACACGTTTCAAACCTCTAATGTACATCTTTAATAACTGGTTTATAAAAAAAGGAGAAGCTAGAGAATTTCATCCAAGAATTCCCAGCTGGAGACATCTGTTCAGCAGCAAGTCACCTGATGAACAGCTCTAACCAGCCAAGTGTGAGTTATTTTTATTGGTTCAATGTTTTAAAAATAGATTTTTTTTCCTTTTAAGTGATACCTTTCTAGACATTTCAGTAGATTCCTACACTGGTCTTCATGGACTTGGATTTATTTCTCCTGAAGGATTAGTACAGCCCAAACCAAGTGATCCATTCCAAAACCTAGCTGGCCGGCTGAAACCAGTAGGAACCAGTTAAACGCTTGAAATGAGGGTTTCCACTAGGGTAATCAAGTTTCCCAAGAGGTGATGGATTTGATGTATAGCCTGTCATGATGAGTTGCAGGCACTCAGCACCTCTGAAAATCAGGCCATAGCAGCTTTCAGCAAATCTAAAGAGACGGGGTGTGCGCGCGTGTGAGCCAGAGCGAGCTGCAGATAGGACACATGTCTTCATTGATCTCGAAAGGGAGGTTGAACCGTTCTGGTTTGAATCACATGATTTGTCATGTTATTTAGCAGCTGTTAAGCTTAGGTGAGCTTGTGGGACCCTATCGGTGCACACTCAGCCCTAATCCTCTCCCGGTTTATTTGTCCGTGCCACTACCTGGCTCCTCTGCAAATGGGTCGGTCCCACCGTTCCTCCTGCGGTACTCCCTGAAGTGCCGAGCATCCCTCTTGTCCGCTCCTCCCTACCACCCAGCATCCCAAAGGTCCTTTCCAGGGGACAAGGCTGATATTACATTAATTTTTCCACTTTTCTTCTGTTCTCTGTGTTGTGTCTGGGAAGACTTTTGAGGCCCGTAGACTTTGCCTTGATTTGAAGTCTTTGTTGGAGCAGGACCCCAGTTTCACATGGGGAGTGTGACCCGAGAGATGACAGAGGAGGAGGGATAGAAGGGCAAAAAGGGACAAAGTGGGTGAAGACAGGAATGTGGGACTGCACCATGTGCAGGATGCTGCAGACCTTCCTGCTGTCCATCCATGCAGAAAAACTCTCAGCCAGTCTGCAAGCAGCTTGCCTGACTTCATTTACCATTCGTCAGCCTAAACTACTCACCCTTCTTCTACTGGGAAAAACTGGAGCTTTGAAGTCTTCTCCACACCCCAGCACATGGCAGAGTTCATTCAATGGGTGGAGAGCATCAAGAGGCACCGCTTGCCTGCATTATTCAGGCAGCGGGTACCTGGAGGAATGCTGTCTGGAGAGCCTCTCTCCTGTAAACCACTGGAAGGGCTGAAGTCTCCCCAAGGACAGTTTAGATGGGGGGAGCAGCAGTACAGCCCCCCCCAGTCCTTTCTACATTTCACCCTGCTGAGTTTTTTGCTGTTGCAGGCAAGAGTGGGACATCACAGGTGGAGAACACACTAAGACCTTTCTGTTTTTCTTCCCTTTAGAATAGCTTTAATTAACCATTTTTTATCTTTTGAAAGAATAAGATTTTTTTCTGACTTGAGTCAAGAGAGGAAATGTTTTCCAAAAGCTGTATTTTAATTGACCCAGGCTCAGGAGCAGGGAGGCTGAGGGGAGAACTGCTGTCATGGAATTAACTTTCTGAAAGAAAAGCAAATCTCCACCCTGTTTAAACATGGGGAAAACATCACAGAGGCATCCTGCTGCACCAAATGGTAAACATGTCCATGTATTATATCACTTATGGCTTCCTTAAGAGTTTTATGATGCTGTTCTCAATTACTGTGTTTGCATTTGTAATTAGAGTGCAGAACACATTGTGAAGGCAAATTATAGAGCTAACTTGTCCTTTCAAAATAACCCATTTGCTCAGTGTGCTCCCAGAAGCTTCTCTTTATTCAAGGGACTCTAGTGAAGGACTAACCTCCTCCACTGAGAGTGTTGGAATATACAATTGCTGGAGGGAAGGGAGAGGAGAAACACATTTTTGCCCCAGGGTTTTGCTGTGCTTGGGCCTGACCTTTAAACCACTGAAACTCCTGCTGGTTTCTATAAGCACAGTCCTCCAGAAGTTTGAGCAACTAATGGAATTGGGGGTGTGGGGAAGAAGAATCAGTTTTTGCTCTGCCACTAATTTCCTCTGTGGCCTTGGTCATGTCACTTGCCCTTTTTGTGCCTCCTTAACTGGCTAAAAATCTCCAGCGGAAGAGCTTGGATATTACTGTACAATCACATAAATATCTAAATGAATGTGAATATGCAGGACTGCTAGTTGTCCTGCAGTATTTAATTCCTTTGCAGGAAGGCAATTCTGAAAGCAGCTCTTTGGAGCTGATGCTTTTGTGTGTGTTCAGTCTTTGTCCTGGACTCCCCTTACACAGGGGCTCACTCTCTATTTAGGTATAACAATGACACAGTGCTTCATGACATGTTGCCGTAAGTGCTCCACCCAGTCTCCATGCAAAGACACCAGAGCACTCTGCTGCTTGGCTTTGCTTGGTGTCTAGTGGTGTTTCACCAAGCAATTTCTGACCAGCTGCCCTTTTGTTTTGCTCTAGCTATTGAGCGTCATCAGCAGAGATCTGATCCTCCTGTAAGGCAAGTCAATTTTGTATACAGAAGACTGGAGCCTAGGCCAGCTGTGCACTTTGCCTTTGAATTCAGTAGGGGGAAAAAATGTATCCAAATCTGAACTTGGAGGCAATAACGCTCTACGTAGAGTGAAAAGGAAGAAAAGTCTCCAGTTGTTACTGTTCTGCCCTGTCTGCAAAGCGTCTGTGCATTTGGGGTATTTTTTTTGCAAAACCTGCACTAAGCGGGAGGACTTGACTTTGAACAGGTTTCCCTGCAAGTGCAAGTAACATTTTGATCTCCTGTACCTTAGCTGGGCGGGCACAGGGAAGTGCCCTGCAGCATGTAGCTCTCCCACAAGCATATCCTCCCCCTTCCTGGCCGTGAGAAGTTGCCTTGGCTGTGTTCGCCAGCCAATGTTTAGGAAAATTTCAAGCTCAGTGCTTGACCCCTACCTAGCATGCTGCCCACCAGTGCCCTCTGCTCATGAAACCAGGCCAAAATCAAATAAAGGACCCCTGAAAGGGCTGCGTTCTCCCAGGGTGGCAGTGTTTAGAGGATAAAAAAACCCAAAGAAACCCAAAAACATAACACCATGAGATTACTACAAGCTCTTTTTTTTTTCTTTTTCACCGCTCTTCCCACTATGATGTAATTTGTACAACTTTTACTCCTGCCACAGGTAATGCCTCATTTCGTTTCCAATACAGCTGCTTTTGAAGTTCACCACAGCACTGGCTCTCCCCTTGCCAATGCTCAGTTATTAAATTCCTTTCTTGGTATCTCTTGCATGGGTCAGGAAAGCTGATTCCCTGGCCCCAACTTTCTGTCAGGTGCTTGCTTCTTCTGAGCAAAGGTTAAGTCACCTTCTGATGATTCATTGAAAAAACTGGTTTTATTACTTTCCCTGGGTATGGACGAGCTTTCTCAAAGAAAGAAGCTGCAGCACATGGGATGACCATCCCAAAAAGAAGGATTGATAAGGGGTTTTGCCAGATATTATGAGTTCAGCTTAATACCTAGTATCAATTTTTTTGTTTAATGGCATCAAATCCAAAAAAGTGCCTGGAGGAATGAATTTGAAATTTATAAATTGTTGGATTATTTGTGAAGTGGTTTAGGAAGGACACTTGCTGCCATTGGTATGAGGGAAGAAGAGAGATCCCAGTGTGTTGTTTCACAGTGCCAGATGCACCCCAGTTTCCATAGCTTTGTGTCTAAAATATGGCCCAGGTTCACCGAGCAATGTCAAAACACATCTGCAAGGCTGACCAGGGAATGAAAAATAGCTGCAAAATGGGCAAGCTCAATTTTGTTGGGGGAACAAAAGACAGAAGGGTGTTTGTCAACCGGAGGATCAAATCTGAGAAACACCTACTGTTGTTTGGCTAGCTGGGATTTAAAATATATATGTCATCACCCTGTCTTTGTTGTCAGTAACGCTGTTTGCTTTGCTATGCCACCGCACTGCTCAGGCAGCTAAACGAGACGGGTGGCTTTCCCTTCGGTTTGCAACCAGAGGAGCCCTGGCTCCAGCACCTCCCTCCCAGGGAACCAGCCAAGGACAAATCCAGAGAGATGGCCACCAAAAAATAAGAAGGTGTGAGATGCAACATGATTCTGTTTGTTTTTCTGGAAGGTCAATTGTTTTCCTAAAATTTCAGCTTCCTGTGCTTTTCATTTTTAACGAAAGCCTATTTCAGCAATTGAAGTAAGAAAATATCCTCCGTGTAACACACGGAAGACTTTTTTGAATAAATGTCCTTCAGAATGAGAGACCTTTACCTGCCTTATGAAATTGCATCAATATTTCAAGAAATAGGACAGACAAAAATTCATATTCATGTTAGATTTCACAATGTGATTTTGCAACACCTACAGTGGAGTACCCATGTTTTCTGACAGTGCTCACAACAAGAGTAGAAGATAAGCATGTGAAAAAAAATGAATTAAAAGCTCTTTACTTGATGGTATCCTTGTAGTTTGTGCTATTTTGAACCTGTCAACTGCTTAAGTAACAGCTTGTCAGTGATCACGGCCCGGCTGAATATGAGACCTGGTAGTACGGTTGCAAATTGTCAAGAGCTGAGTGATCTCCCGGGTTGTGATTTATGACTCCATGAACAATGACAAGCGAGGAGAAAAGGCCCTGGTAATTTCGGAAGCAGTTGTGGAAACAATTAGATCACTTTTTTATTAGGTCATTTATAGAATTCTTCCCTTTAAAAATTAGATCCTTGATGAGTGCATTTTTCACCCACTCGCGTGCTTTGTCCTATTTTTCAATTGAGGGAAAATCCTGGGCTTTCCTTTGGAAACGCTGCTGTGCAATGTCTTTAACTTCACAGGGGCTGAGAAAGCTGCAGGAGCGCACAGGACTTCCCTGAGCTCCCCCACAAGCCCTGGCTCATCTACACTTAAAGCCCTTTGCAAAGATTAATTCCTGCCAAGTCCTTTGCAGGAATTGTGCTAGTTTCTGTACCGTTTTCTCACTGCTGGATGCTTGTATCTTTCTGCTGGCCTGACCTTTGCCTATGATAGAGCTGCAACCTTCTTCTCAGCTGCTGGGAAGTTTCTACCACATCACACTGGTACAGGCAAATAATACCCATAATGAAAACTTGGACCAGGGCTGCCGTCTGGGGTTCTTTTATCCTGGTTTTGCCCCTTCTTCTTTCCAACAGCAGAATCACTTCGTTGTCATTGTATTTCCACTTCCAAATTCTTCAGCAGCAGTTTGTCCCTTTCTTCTTGGCCCAAGGAGCTGAGCAGTACAAGGTCTCATGTTTTTATAAGGAGTCAGTGGCATTTCTCTAGAAGTGCCCAGTGTCCTGCTATACCACCCCCTTAGGCCTGGGAATAGATCTCAGAGTTTGCTAGCAAGACTAATGAGAGACAGCTAATATCTCTGAAAAGACATGTTTAACCAAAATCTCTCCCCTCCCTTGTTTGCTTTCTTGGAATTGTCAGTCAGTGTTCCCATGTTGTTCTGCCCCGATGATACAGTCACAGCATTGTCATTTCTGAATTCTCTTACGGAGAAACTGGCTCCCAAAGTAACCGAAGCCACTCGGCATCCCGGGAGCTCCCCAGAAGCCAAGGGGACCCAGCACAGATTCAGGCTGCTGGGATGGGTCTTGAGTTATTTTGCACCATGGCTAAGTCCATTATAATGGGGATTTCTGCTAAATAATGAAAAGTAATGAAAGATCAACCTGGAAAATGAGCTCTTGCTGTAGAGAGCCCCATTTCCCTCCTTCCTCTTCCTTTAAAGAGGAGGAGGGAGATCTTTGCATTTCCCCAGCACTGTGTATTGAGGGATGGAAAAAAGAGCTGTGCTGTGCCATATTCTCTAGCCCAATGAGAATGAAACTTACTCTCAGCTTTGAGTTTTATTATTCCCTTGCAAAACTCTCTTCTGTTGTGCTATGCACCAGCAAAAATCCTTTTTATTGCCATTAAAAAGGCAGCTGAGGTGCCCATTATTTTTTTTTTTATTATTTGTACAGAACTCAGCAAATAAAAACGGGTCCCGGATAAAAGGTGTGTCCTTTCTAGTAAAGCACAAAAAAATCTTAATCTTTGGTCCAGAAGCAGTAGATTGCCACAAACAGTCAGCAGCTAAAATCATTAATCTTTGCTGCTTGCCCAACTGGTACTAGTAGTAAAGAAGATAATACACTAGCAGAATCAGTGACCCACTACAAATTGGTCCTGAAAGGTCCACCAGCCTAAATAGACTTTTGCTGATCCAACACTTGTTAGGAATCCCAACAAAGAGACTATTGGCTCATCTGATGAGCCGCTCACTATTGGGCCTTTTGCAATGGCTGGTGATGGATGACCATACCCTCTTTGAGGGGGAAGATGCAGCTCCTGGTATGGGGCCTTTTCTCATCTTAAATTTGTACTCAATAAATCACAGGTGCAGAAGAGACAGCATCAGTTTCATTACACCTACATGCTCCAGTATCAATCATGCCAACACAACGGGCTGCGTACAGTTCATTTCGGGAGGCTCTTTCTGTTCCAATACCATTTCCATTCCGTTGTGCTTTAGCATTCCTAAAGTGTTGAGCCTCTGTAGCGAAACACTAGGGGAGAAGGATGTGATGTGCTGTAATTGCGCTCTTTCGACACGAGACAGGGCTTAGCTCGCATACTTTGGTTTACAATCCCTTGCTATTGTTAAAGGTAAAGTCTTAAATAGTTCGGTAAACAGTATCACGGATTCTATGGTTGTCACACATCACTTTCGTTTTTAACCTTGCTTTTTCGTTTGCTCTTTAGCACACAGACCTTTACTCTGGGTTGCAGCAATTGCCCTGGAATGGTCCCCTTTTGTGATTATGATATCATTTTTCTATCTAGTTTATGATATTTGATTAGATGATGCTATAATCCCGTACTTACCCTTACCCAAACCTAATTGTAACAAAGAAACAGTTTCAGGGAGCTTCTTTGGTATTTTCTCATTTAAGAGTTTCTGCAGGGTTCTCTCTGGCTGGTAAATGCCCTGGGACCTCTGAAAGGTATGTCCCTTATGGTTCACAATTTATGAATGTATTGCAGAGCTCCCACATTGTTATGTTAATTCCAATGTCAGCAGTTAAAATACACTTAAAACGAAGGAGACTTTAGAGCTTTCAGACTTTATATTTAATGTATATAATCAAATACTTTCACGGCATTAAATGCATGTCTAACACTCACCATAAAAACTACGAACTATGTTTTTCAAGTATAATAAAAGGTAATAGATTATTATTCCCCATATGT
This sequence comes from Aquila chrysaetos chrysaetos, assembly GCF_900496995.4. Taxonomy (NCBI): domain Eukaryota; kingdom Metazoa; phylum Chordata; class Aves; order Accipitriformes; family Accipitridae; genus Aquila; species Aquila chrysaetos. The sequence continues at coordinate 12,290,977 of NC_044006.1, read as the reverse complement.
GTCCAAAATCCACTTTGCCATCTTTATATAGGGAGAGTAATTTCTCAGTGTCCAATTATACTCCGATTTGCATAGGAACAACTATGTTTCGTGCAATTAAGTTATCACAAAGTCCTGTCATTCTGTAGCATTCTGTTAATCTTTAACTCAACGAAAAGCCATGTCAGCAGAGCACCAACACAGAAAAGATGGGTGTTCAAAGGAACTGCAATAGGAGCACATTCAGGACTGTCAGACAGAACAAGCTTTTCAAAAGGACACTTCCATTCAGTTTAAACCTACAAGGGTGTTGGGCTGACACCTCCATTTATTTGCTGTAGGGCTATAAGGAGAGAAACAGAGAGACTTTCAGTCTTATTAAAGCAGTATTTGGAATACAAAAAAAAGGGATTCTTTTCCTCTGCTCCTTTTACTCTGTCTCAGCGGCAGATCATAAAGCATGGACAGCATTAATGCAAGACAAGAAAGCATTGGTTCTAATATGCAGCTGAAAGACTTGATTTTCTGCGAACCAGCCAACAAATCTCTTTATTTGTTTATTTTTTACAATCAGTAGGGAGACAGAAAGGGAATTTATTTTAAAAATGAAGTTAGGAGTACAGAAGTCCCAGTAAATAGCATCTTTCTGCCACATCCTTTTGTGGACGTCTGGTCCATGAGCTAAGGGCAGGTTGTGGCTAACAGCACCAGTATGGTTCAGTGATTATTCTGGTCAGGTACCTACAGCAGGTTCAGTGTTACAAGATTAAAATGGTAATTGATCTTTGAGAGAACATTTGAGGACAAAACATGATTATGTTCGTAACAGATCCTTAGCTGGTATAAATTGGCATAAGGCCATCATAACCAGTAGAGAGAGCCCAGCTGCATCTCTAACCCCAACTACTCTCAAAGTACTGGGGACATGGTGATATCTGAAGATATGAATATTGCAGGTAAAAGTTTGCAGGTTGGTTATTTCTGCATGATTTCCAAAGCTCCCATAAACGCAGCCCAAGCAGGTTCTTCCTGTTAACATTCTCATTATTTTCACTGAAATCTGGCACTTATCTTTCATGTTTTGTCTCGGGGATCTTTACTTCTGTGAATACATATTATCTAATATTCATTTCACCCGGTCAATTTGCAGAAAATGTTTCGCTTTCAAGGTTGCTTCTAAATTTTTATATTTTTCATTTTTCATCTCAATTAAAAATAAACCATGCTGTGAGTCCCCTTTGTAGTTCTTTTATCATGCTACCAACTCTGTGCATTTTTTCACCTATATACTAATAAAAAGGTCTTTTTAATATATATAAATATATATATACCTCAGTAACTGGGTTTTAGGGCTACTGTCCAAAGAAACTTTTCTTGTCTTTCATTTGCACTGTGCTGCAAAACCCAGTTTTAACTCAAAAGAAACTGTAAAGAACTCTTTGTTATCTTCATTTTGGCCTTAATCTATAATGAATATTAATAGCCCTTGTAAGGTGAGGTACAGATTAAAAGCATTAAAACATAGCTTGGATGGTTTCAAAGGTTGCATGCTGGGTAACATTTCGGGAAGTGCCAAAGGGCCAGATTTGTTAGTGCAATTTTAGAAGTGACTTCGATTCCTCTTTTTAAAGATGTCTAAAGCTATGCAAAAGTACAAATAGGTATTTTATGTAAGGTTCAAAAGCACCTTCATCATCACCAATGTAAAATAAAATTGAGGTGCTTTCGCAAATCCCTTTAGAAACTGTTACCATCTCTATCTAAATAACTTCCAAAAATGGGACTTTGTCATTTAGATGGTTTTGGAAAGTGTGTCCCATGTGCCTGTTGGGATAGCACAGGGCTCTAGCCAGAGGTGAAGTCCAGGTGGTAGATTTTGTGTGGAAACCCAAGAAGGCCATTCAAATAGGGTTTAACTCTATTTCTGCCAGAGTCGGTGGCACAACTGCCACTCATTATCAATGACATTGGTCCCGGTCTACAGGGACTTGTAGAAAATAGCAAAACCCTGCTGTTGCCCTTTCAGCATTGCGTCTGCAGCTGAACACTAATAACCACTTCAATAGCAGGAAGCTTTCTCCCAGGGACATCGGCGTATACACAAGTCTGGCAAGATGTCAACTGATTTGGCAGATGAGGACTTTAATGCAGTCCATATCGCTGCTGGTGGAAAGTTCAGGGCCCGCTGGGACCTCGTGCATGATGCCGGGCTGCACCCCAGTCTTTCTGGACAGGACTTTTTGGCTTGCACAGGCTGCAGAGCCCAAATGTAGCATTGCACACGTGTGCATGCACGTGTGAGGATGCACGGGCCTCAGACAGTTTCTACCACGTGCTTGTATTCACATCTGCCGCCCTGAAACAACCCCCAGAAGACTCTTTAACCCACAAAATGGATGATGCAATGCATGGCCTCTTACTTCAGTCCGAAACCAAATTTGCTCAGTGAACTTGCAAGCATTGCTACCAGCAAGCAAGGGAGATGAGAAGGAAGTGCTCGTTGTATTTTTGGCAGCATCTGTCGTGAATTAAGGTGGGACTAATTACATCCCGTTGGATATCAAAGAGGTGTGACTAAACACCGTGTTAAAGAACACGTACAAGAAAGTGATGGTTTTGGGAGGCCAATTTAAAGCATCTGAGGATAACTTTGAAAAATACTGCTCTTGAGCGGTTAACAAAGTTTGTCTTGACTGCGAGGGTTTTTGTGAAATACTTTGCTTGTGTTGGTCAGGAGGCAAAAAGCTGGATTAAAGGGCTGACCACTGAAGTAAAATCTTAATCCATCCCTCGCTCTCGGGCAGTCAGGAGCCATGAAAATAATTCTGGAAAATGTTCTTATAACCTGATAAAAGAGCTGATTTAATAAAATTATTATATTGTCAGTTTATGATTTTACTTAGAAATCTTTTGGCCTAGTTCAGGTTAAAAAAAAAAGTCACCAGCTTTAGTTCTTCTGCAGAAAAAAGACCCCATCATTTATTAGATGAATGAAGATATCAATTTCTGTTTAAACATTAACAGGGTGATGCCAAATATTAGTCAGTTCCTAATAATTTTGAGGGATTAAAAAGATAATAAAAGTAATAGTCCATTACATTACCTACTTCAGCAAGATTGTAATGAATGTAATAAATTCCAGATCAGGGTTATAACAACTTCCATCTATTTAAAATGAATTTGTAGGGTTACTTTCATTAACTATGTATATGGAGAAAATGATCTGACATATTACTTTAAAAGAGCTGTAAAACCGATTAGAAGGAAATATGCTTCCCAGACAGTGATCTAGGCCGCTGGGGAAATTTTATCCCTGGAAAGAAGGGGGGGAAAAGGAAGGGAAGAGGAAGGCATCCTAAAGGATGCTATTGCATCATGTCTTTAACATGCCCCCGAAGCCACTTTGCTCCTTGGGAGAGATTCGGGCAGTAACAATGGTCAGGGACCAGGAAAGGGATGAAAGCCACTTTCTCTCCTGGCTTTTCTATTCCCTCCGCCTCCTTCCTTGGGAAAGGACGGATCTGTTAATGAATAAAGGGTTCCTGCGCTGGGGATTTGTGCATGGAAATGAAACTGCGCCTGGTTCTGGTACGGCCTTTTGGCAGCCCAGGGGAAGGCTGAGGCATTAAAGGGGACGGTGGCCTCATTGCTCGGAGGAGACAAGGGACCTAGCACTTGACTGCACTACAGAAATTACTGCTGCACCTAGAATGCAGCCTTCATTTATCAATTTCATAGCAAGGGGGAAAGGGAAAGGGAGGGGGGAAACCCAACATCTGACTGCCTTTTTCAGCTCACGCTACATCTAGCCACTGAGAGCCCTCCAAATCCAGTCATGTGTGTTATAAAGAGTCTTGGATAAAGTAACTTAGTACTAATGATTTATACTTAATTGGACCTCTAAGTGATTAAAGTGGCAGTAATGAATGAGTAACATCCTTCTAATTCCCTTTTTCCATTTGGCTTGGGCTGAAGGCCCTTTCTTTGTGCAGGATTTGACTTGGGGGTAAGCAATGCCAGTGTTTTTTAAGCTTTTAGTAGCACGTCTGGAATGAGCTGCTTGGATCATGTTTAAAATAAATTACTCCATAAGCATGCTACTAGGGCATTGATTTTTTTCTTTCTTTCTTTCTTTCTCTTTCTTGCTTTCTTTTATTGGATTAGCCAATTGTGAGGTTAATGAATATGCATTTGGCAACCCATGTTTGTGAGGCCAAGTCCCACGTGGGCATCAAAGGGTTTGAAATGTGTGAGCGTAAATATCAGCTTTGTCAAAATATTGATTCATTTTAAGAGTAACACAGTGCCCTCCCCCCTTGCACTAACGTGCATAAGGATGAACCTGCTTTACGTATTTTTTTGCTTATTTTATAGGATCTCAGATTGCCAATTAATTGACTGAATCAGCTGAGATTTTCTAACTCTGTACTTCAGTGCTCTTTCCCTTTTCAATCTAAAAATGATTGTTACGCTCTCTCTTTAAAAAAAAAAAAAGCCATTAGAAATGTAGGTCTTGACACTTGCAGTATGTAACTTTTTAAATGGAGAGGGAGATCCAGAACTTCACGTGTTTCACTTTGTGTTAGTAAAGGGAATATTACGCAGCATAAAGAGGGCTTGAAATGGGAAGGAGATGTGTGGAGCACTCGTCTCGCACTGGGGCAGATCCAGCTCATCCCCTGCATCTGCGGAGCTCTGAGATGGGGAACAGGAGAGGAGCAATGAATTGTTTATAGTGCTGTGCTAAATTGGCAGTTATTTAAAATTAATTTGGGTATGCTTACCCACATGCCCCAATTATACCTCTCACTGAAACATAGATAGGAGCGTACCACCTGTACTGTATGGTAGCTGGCATGATGATGCTATGATTGGGTTGTGACAGCAACACTGCCATAATGCAAATAAAAAACCTAACAATAATACTTAGGCTTCTTTTACAGCAAAACTTTGATTAATTTAGACAACGCTCCAGCTCTCTGTCGCTGTATGTTTTCTTATATGGCTGTGGTAGGTTTTGAACCACCTGCCTTCAACACAGTGGTAGAATAAGATACAAAAAATAGCATTATTTGTTTTGTTTTTTTTTTAAATCCCTGATTAAGTAATATTTGATGGTGAGAAAGCTTTATGAAATAGCTTGATTTCACCAGATAGTGTCAGAGATGACGACTATTCAGCAAGCGTGAAAACTCCGTCACCTGATTCTGGGGGCAGATTGCTATCAAAGGCTGGCTGCCATCATGGGTAATAAAATTGCACTGCGGGTGTTGATAGAAACTGGCTAATTAATAGACCATTACTGTGCTGTCATTGACTAACGTTAGAACCCTTTGAGACTAGTTATGCTGGCAAAAATCTGGAGGAACTGTCAGTCTGGTGAAACTTGGATTCAATGATAGGCTTTGACCTGAATTTTAGGAGTACATAATTTTTTCAGGTGCTGTCCACACTCATGTCAGAATCTGTGGATGTTCTCTACAAGACAAATGCTCACACATGGTTATACACCTCAGAAAAAGGGACTAACAGAGGGGATTTCAGCAAATGAGCAGTGGTGCCCTCACACCCCTACAAGCACTTGATGAAGTTTATTCCCTTTTTACCACAGCTCTTTGTGAGGTTTGCTTGCACCTCCAGAGAAGGGGCTGTGCACCCAGACACTGAGCATCCCTCCTCTCCTCTCCTCTCCTCTCCTCTCCTCTCCTCTCCTCTCCTCTCCTCTCCTCTCCTCTCCTCTCCTCTCCTCTCGTCTCCTCTGTTTTCTCAAGATTTCAGGGGCACCTTGATGAACTGGAGTGGGGGGTGGGGAGACACACCATTTGACACATGGGGTTTTCTCAGTCTTGTGGTTCCAGCCAGGCGTAGTCTCAGTTAAACATCTTTTGGGATGGTGCGGCAATGATTCAGGAGAAGGCTGACAAGGGCATTAGTAGGGAGTAGCAGGGAAGGGAGAGGTATTATCCAGAGCTACAGAAAATGCCTAGTCAGGAATACGAGAAATGAGAAAAAGTGAAGAGTGGAAGAAATAAGCAAAGAAAGAGAAGTAACAGCAGCATTTAACCCAGGGAGAAAGAGTCAAAGTGATTTCTGCAGCAGTGGGAAGGCGAAAGTATGAGGAAAAGTAAGATTTATGGAGGAGCAGCTAACATGAGATTGGAGCCTGTCAAATGCTGAAGGAAACTAAAAAGAAATAAAATAAAATAAAGGCAGCAAATTGGTCACTCTTATTGCTAGAAGTTAATCAGCCTTTGCACCCTCGAGGCTGGCCATCTCTGCCGAGCACCTTGGGAAGCAACTCCAAACTCTGCGTCAGTGAGAGCAGACACAGTGTTTGGTTTCCAGCACCAAACCTTTGGCTGCTGTGCTCACAGCTGGGCGGTTCGTTGAACATGTTTGCATCATCTGCGGAGAGAGATGACGGGGCAGCATGGAGCCTGGCAGACAGATCTCCCTGTCTCTTTCTACAGAGCTATTTCTGCTCAGTCCCTTTTCACAAAGCAACACAGTCTTCAGAAGAGCTGTGAAAATGTCACTTTTCAGAGCCCTGGGAGATGCTTCTCCTCTAGATCCCCCAGATCAAAGTGCATCAAACCATCTTAAAATGGAAGAAACACTGAATGCACAACTATGTTCCGTGATAATCCTTCCAAATTCTTCTGGAGAGCCTCATTCATGGCACAGAGAGTTCCCAAGAAGAGTCGCTCTCTTCAAGGACCAGTTAGCTGTACAAACATACCATTTGCTTTTGCATCTCTTTGAACTATCCTCAACACACCGGCGTAATAATTGGATACCCTTACCTCTGCTGGCCTGTGCAGCATGGGTCATATATGTAAACATCAAATTCAAATAACAACCCCCAAATTTAATTTATTTCTACCTAAACAAGTTCTTTTATCATAAAGCAATAAATTTGTCTTGGTGCTAGCAATTTGTTGCGGGTGACATAACACTGCAAATTGATTAATCGCTACTGTACACGACAAAATGAGAAAAGCAAGGAATTATTATGAATAGCGTCCATCTGATACAGTAGGGATTCATTATTCAAAAGTGTTAGCTAGTGGTTAGCTATCCCCTTGTTGCAGATTACATTCATTTGCAGAATCCTACATCATGCTTACACAAATCAACAAACATGCATTTATTAAGACATGGAATGAAAGCTATTAAAATGTGAAAAATTGCCTTTTTCTTTAAAAAAAATGAGTCAAGTTTGGTGGTAGCTTTTTTTTTGGTGGGGGATGTTTCTATGTGGCTGAAGCAAAGAAGTTTATTGCATTATTTCTGTGTTTGCATCCAGAACCAGTCACATCAAGCTAAGTACATTGATATTGGTTGTTAGTGTCTTACAGTGAGCCTTCATATTGCAGGTTGGAGGATTTGGTGTACCCAAAGTGTTGGGCTAAAATTATAAATGTAGTAAAATAGGCTTTCTTTGCCCTTTCAAGCACATTTTAATTTTTAGCATTATATTTGTACCAACAGATTGCAATCATGTCTGAGGAACTTACTCTGCTTGAGGTGAAGTACAACAGGGTGAACAAAAGAAGAGCTCTTCCCTCTGATAAAGTACTAAAATAGTATTTAGGGCCAAGATGTTCCATGTTTCCCAGGCTGAACACTGGGCCTCGTATTAAGTATGAAATTATTCTGAAAAAATAAATTCCAGATGTAAACTACAAAAAAAGCATGGTCTAGACCCCTCCTTTGCATAGTTGCCCTGGTATCTGAGGATCATCAGTCTTTTCTGAGACTGGGAGAAAAGTTTTGTGTGTCCATCTCCACTGCACACGAGTAACGTATCTAAGCTTGTCATCACTGTCAGGCAATCCGTGTTCTCTGTGTAAGCAGGTCTTGGCACAATAAGACAGAAAAAAGATTGGTTTAACTTTTGAGGAAGGGCATGAAGAAGATACAGTCTTTTCTTCTGTTCCTGTTTCAGGAGCTCTTGCACTCCTGCTTTGTGATGATTCTACAGATAATAGGATTAAGGGCACCAAACAGCGAACTTTCCCTGCCTCTTCCCCTCTCTCTGCCTCTCCTGTCAGTGCAAAGTGCTTTTCCTTCTCTTTGGAAAATTGCTTCTATCATGCATTGCTTGCGGAAAGAAACGCACTAATTGTGAAAGCAGCAGTTCAGCAACAGCTCGGTCTTTGAACTCGGGTCTCTTGTCTTTTGGCTCTGCTCTGAAATGCCACGTTAAATTGTTTTAATGGCTGCTTGCAGTGAATCATCACTAAAATACCACTAAAAGGGGATTTTAAAAATTTTGCTGGAGTTTTAAAGTGAAGTTAGTCATTCCACTTGGGTGTTCTGTATAAGAAAAGAAAACAGTACTGAAAAATGAAAACAAGCGTGTAAAATAGGGGTGTTTGTTAGGTCCATGGAACATAATATTAGGGCATCCTGGTATTGATTATTGGTTACTCTTTTAGGTCTAGTTTCATTAACATGCTGTGATTAGATTAGTTGAGATACACATGAGGTATAACCATAGAACTTGCACTGAGAAAAACATCCCTAAGCCTGTGACTCGCCTCCTCTGAGAAATGTGGGCCCAGAGACAGCGAAACAGCTTTGCACTGTGAATGGTTTCTCCTTGCTTGCATCCATTGAAGCCATGTGGACCTCAGTAACCATTCCTTTGCACACCAGAATCACTAGAGTCAGATCACTTCTCGGCCAGAGCTGGAGCCAGCACCGGCTCTCCTGGTTTTGATGCTGCTGCAAGCCTGGCTTGTGTTTCTAAAGAGGATGCTGCTGGTTTCTCCTGGAGCACCCTCAATGGTCAGCCATGCCAATCTGTCCTTTCCAGATGACTTTAAGCGCTTTCATTTCATGGTTACTGGCTGACTCGTTTAAAACAAGAAGGCGGCACGCTGCTCAGTGTAACGCAGTGTGAGCCCTGCCTGGTGAGCAGAGCAGCGATGCTCACCGGACCGTCTTCCTCTCGCCTGCCACTGTTAAAACACAGAAGGAAAAGAAATGCTGTTGCATGAGGACTTACGCTCTGCTCAGGGGTGATGGCCCAGGAGAAGAAACGTGGGAACCTCTTCATGCTAGCCCTGCCTGAGCCACTGCCTTAAATGTGCCCAGCATGGTCAGTGGGGGATGGCAGGGATGTGGTGGGACACAGCGAGATCGGGAGGTCCAGCTCTCCCCCTCTGTCACCTGGGGGAGAGCTGGACCTCCCAGTCTTGCTGTGAACATGGGGATGGACACAAAACCCTGCTGTGGACCTGGAGCTAACCGACTTGTATCCTCAAGGACAACAGTGGTGAACCTGGTCACAGCTGAAATCCAGGTCCAAAGGCAAATCCTGACCTCCTTGGTGGTTAAATTGGATCATGAGGTTGTGACTGGCTCTGACAAGGATTTAGAGGGCAAAGAGATGGGATATTTTGCTTACCCCTTCAGAGGCAGCTACAGTACAAAATAATTGACATTAAATTCCAGATCAGTTATGGTTTTAATCTAATTCTGGACTCAGACTTGATTCAGCAAAGTGGTTTAAGCACTTTTAAGGTGCCGACAAATCACTGTTCTATCTAGAACCACAACAGAATCAGTTCCTGCAGCAAATTATCTCTTGGCCATTCAACTCTGTGCTAGGTAAGCCATTTCCATCAGCCACCTACAATTTTAATGAGAAGAATGGGGGGGAAGAAAAAGAAAGATTTCTGTCTGGGCAGTCCTTCTTTGCCCTGGGAGTATTTCTGTGCTGCTGTGCAGTGAAAAGTTAATCTTTCTTGACGGCTGATGCATGTGGATAGTACCTCATGCATTTGATACCGAATGCTCGATATAGCTCAGTGATCCCATATAAACACTGCAGAAGCAGAAGGGACCCTGGGCAAGGAAAAGATCTGTCTTAAATCCCTGTGTCTGTCACATCACAACATCCTTCAGTAATGACATGCAAACTTCAGAGAGACTGCAGCACCTCTGTCTTGTCTGGGAGACACTTGGCTGTTAATGACTAACTTCCCAGTGACAGCATTTCTTTTTGTAGGTTACTTCCCTTTGGATTTTTGCAAAAGCGTCCTCAAAATAAATAGATAAATAAAATCAATCCGTCAAGGGCAGGTGACTTGTGTAGGTGGACAGTAGGAATCTGCACTGCAGCCAATTGGACCAGTTTGGGATTTTTTTTTTCTGAAGTGGCAGCACCTTCCTTCCTTCCCTCTTGATCCCCTCACAAGGAGCAAGAATGGGGCTTTGCAGAGGTGACTTACTGTTTAAAAGATAGAAAAGTGACTTTATATGGGATAAAAATGGGTTTGAAATTCAGTCACAAGGCAGCTATAAATCAGTAGGTTTGAGAGTTGCTTAGAGCATTTGAATACCCAAGAACTAAGAAGCTGCTGAGTGTGCTCTGCTAACAGCCTCGTCTTGCACCGGTGGCAGTCAGCGTAGCTGTGCTGAAGTCAGGGCAGCAAATCAGCCAGATATCGGCTGGGGAGTTGGCCAGTGGGCCTGGAGTACAAGATAAATGTTTATGGAGGGAGAAAGTTCTCTCTGGATAGTACCATTGCAGGAAAAAACAGCTCCTACAAATCTCTTTATCTCTCAGTTTATCTGTTGTCATTAACAGATCTTTAATTGTTGTTTTGGGACTAACTTCTGAATCTACATTCAGGACAAAGTCCTGTGAAAGGGCTATTAAAAGTTCCTGCATTAGAGACAAGGGAGGGCTCCCTTTACGAAGCTCCTGGATGCAGTCACACCTCTAATTCTCCCTGGTTCCCTAATTAAAGAGTAGCAAAACCTTAATCTTCCCTAGAAATGCTTTGTCAGTAGGCAGTGGCGGTCTGCCTGCAGAGTTAAGTACATCAGAGGTTTCATCTCCTTAAAAATGTTGACCTCCAGCAAGGCATCATAAGATACACTGGCAAAAAAACCCCCACCATTTTGCAAGTAACCTGCCTGTCAGCCAAGGAGTTCAGCCGGGTGGATGTGGGGTATCTCATGCTGCTTATGGCCATCACCTGGGTTCCCCCAAAATCTAACCTGAAAGTATTTGGCTACAGATGGGCACAAGTCTGCAGGGCGTTACTACAATAATCTGCAAATATCACCCTGCAGCTTTGCCTCTGTCCTCACGTTGTTTTTTAAATTGCAGAAATTCACCCTGTAAATTACCAATAATGCAATGGAGGGAATGGGAAGAGAAACAGGGCATGCAGATATTTGTATGGGAATAGGAATAGGTCTATGTTTGTTCCAAGGTGATCTGAAGGGCAGTGGCAGGCCTGGGAAAAGTCAGTGCTTTCTTCATTATATGCCTTTCTAAAACATGCATGAGTTTGATGTAAATGGCATATGCTCCGCCTGCCACTTCTCATGCCGTGCTCTACTCTGCCATTTAACCGCACACCTCTCGACAGGTCGTGTCCTTAGCAGAGGTAATTGAATGGGGGTATCCTCGTGTTTCGACGGAAATGAGTAACAGGAGGGATGAATGGAGGTGAATATGCATCGTGCCCTTTGTCAATACATCATTTTACTCTTAGCAGAAGAAAAGGGAGTTGGGCTTTTATTTACCTACTGGCTGAGCAAAGGCCAGCAATCCTCACTCTGTCAAATTACTTAAGCCTAGCAAATGCTGCAAGACCTGAACCAAAAAGGATTTTAAAGCTGGTGAAAGATTGTCATGGGGTGGGCTATGCAGCTTTTATAAAACAATTGCCTCAAGCTTGGGAAGGGAAAGAATCTAAGGCCATTAACCCAGCAAGGTATGAGGCTGTCAGTGAAGCCAGAGAGCATTAAATGTCCATTTGCAACATATTTTCAGTGGGAATCAGTCACCAAACTTCTTCATACACCTCTGAAAACTCCAGCCTAACATGGGTGGCACGGGCACTGTTTTGTTCTTTCTACATGTGATGTGGATGGGTGGGAAGTAAAAAGGGACATTTCCTGGCTGGGGCAGAAGAGAGAGCAGTTGTGGAGGAGCTGCAGACTCCTCCAGGCTGCCACTGAGCTGCTGCATGGTCAGGCCACTTCGTTTCACATCTCTGCACTGCAGAAGACCTGGTTCTCCACTCCCCAGCCCTGCTGTGCAAGCCGAGAGCAAAATGCTTCAAAGCCAGGAAGTTAAAATCTCTGTTCACAGGTGTAAGTGGCTACCTAGCGTGGAAGGTTGTGATGGTTCCCCTAGGACATAGGGGTCTTGGACTATAAAAGAGTGCATTTCTCATCTCTCGAAGGTGCTGAAAGCCCGTCCATGAAGCTGTTGGAAATCATTGGATCAAAACCAGCTGTGGAAGTGCAAAGTGCATTTGTTTCTTCTGAAAAAAAGATGGCTCCTATTGAAAAAATCAAGTAAAGTGTGCAGAGGAATCAGTGGGCGAGAGGAGGAAAAATTAGAGCTGATTACAAGGTAGCAATAGAAATGGCTTTTCAAAAGCTTTTTTTTTTTTTCTATCTAAACCAGGGAGGAATGAGAGAGAGGAGGCAACTTGGATTGGCATCAAAACCCTCTTATCTCACACGTTTACGCTCTCCACTGCACAGATTACTCTAGTTCACCTTTAATTTGCCTTTTGATAGTTGTAGGCTGATACCAAATACTCCTGAAAGTTGACACTTGGCAAATAGCACATTGCACTCCCATCTCAAGTGTATGACATGAGAGAAGGATTTGAGACCATCAGAGCTACGAAAACTATTGCTGGTGTGATCCTAGGACATTTTAACATGACTTGATTTTGCTATTCCTGTGCATCCCAAATGCGTAAGTGTGACAGAGGGACATCTATTTTAAAAAATGCCAAAGCAAAGTGGCAATGATATAAGCTGGACATCTCATATCTCCCTCCACCTTCCCTTCCTTTTTGGCAAAATCTCAACAACCAAGCTGCTTTCCATGCCCGTATGTTCATCCATACAGGCAGCTGATTTATCCATCACTCTTCTCACCCCAGAAAATTTTGCCACAGTCTCCTCTTTGTCACTGACACCCTGAGAGGCCCTGACCTTTGCAGTATTCGATAGCGAGCCTCCATGCAGACATACTTAAGGGTTCAGATATGTTGTATTGCTGCTGCCTGAGCTGTCAAGAGGACAAACAGCAACAAGATAGTTGCACAGCATTAAATAATTGGGGACTAAGTGGATTACTTAATGGTACTGGAAAAACACCTTGCTGTTGATAGACGTCAACAGAGCAGGAAACAGGATCACATGCACTTTGTGCATGAATAATCAGAAAGGATTTGAACCCAACTGCACTGTACAAAGCACTCAGTTCTTGCTCTTAGTGTTTCATCTAATCTTGCTTGTTGAATTTTAAACCTACCGCTTCTGGTCTTACTGACAGCCAACCCAGACGTTATTTTCATCCTCCTTCAAAGTGAAGACCATTGCCTTCAACCATGATCTGTTTATGATATGAAATTAGCTGTTGAAATGGTTGTTCTCATGATGCATAACCTTGTTTATAGATAGGATTTTTTTGGCAAAAGTTCACATTTAGAAAAACAGCTCTGGAATTTTGTGACCAAAACAAAAGGAAACAAAAAAAATTTCCAAGTGATTCCATGAGAATAGAGCAAAACTACACTCCCACCTCTGATTTTTATGGGGTTTTGACCTGCAAAGTTCAGTAAAATGGGGCACATGAAGCCTGGTTTCCAACATGGAGTAAATGCTCTGGCTGATGGTGTACTGATACTCTCCCTACATCCGACACACTGTACAGGTATGATGCAGTCAGTGTGTGCATCACACTACAGTGGCATAAATCTCACATCACAGAGCAGCATCTGGCGTGTTGTAAAAGTGATGTTGAAACACCTTCCTTTTTTTTTTTTTTTTTTTTTAATTTAACATTTGTTACTCACGAGAGGTACTGGAGGACAAAACTGATTTGCACTTGTTCAGCCAGGGTGTTTAAATATGAACCCTCACCTGATCTGGGCAATAATTTAGGCTAAACACATGCTCACATACAGGAAGGGGAAAAATGCTATAAGGGCTTTGTCACCAGTTCACATTGCTGCTCACATTTCCCTTCTCTGCCATCCAGATTTGTTTTCTTGTGTATTTCTAAATAAGCATGTTAGCCAACATGATCACACATAATTAAACATCTGGCAAATTTACCATGAAATGAAGTGAGTGTCCAATGGAGTGTCCAATGGAGTGTTTGGGAATGGGGTGGGGGGTTGGTTTGGGGAACAAGGCTCATCCTCTGACTGCTGGGGACATCCACAGGCTGGGGGACCTCCTGGGCCCTGCAGTAACAGAGTGATCAGGAGATATTACCCTGCTCTGTATGCTTTCAGCAAAACAGAGACAAAAGAAGATGCAATATATTACCTTTTGGCTTGATATACACTGAAGCCAGCCCTCTTGCATCCTTTGACTCTTTGGTTGGGCAAGCGGCCCAACAGGTCACCTGGCTGCTACCTCTCAAAATGGATAAGGACTGAGCTGTAATTACCTTTCCTTCAGCAGGAGCACTGTGTTTGGTATCTGTCTTTTGCTGATTTAAAAAACAAAACAAAACAAAATTATGGAAACCGCGTTTCAGACAGACAATACAAGACTCGCTTCCTTAGAAAAATGGGTGAAAGTTAGTTAGAAAAAAGCTATTTTCTCATAGGCTGTTGCTTTTCTATCATGTTCCTCTTGCTCCAGCCCCTGGATAAGAGAGTTTTCGGTTTGATATTCCTATCCTAGGACATGAGACATGAACCTGCACTGCCCATAAGAACTGCAAATCATTCCTGTTTACATTCTTCTTGCTCTTGTATCTCTGCTTTTTGCATAGCAGTTAATGATAAAATAATGATAAATAGCCAAACAAAATCAGTTGTTAGGACATGCTTTGCTGCCCATGGACCCCAAAGCTCTTTTAAAAGAAAAAAGATGTTTTGTTCCTTTATGAGATCAGTGATCACAGCTCTCCAAGACCTCCCCCTTCATCCATGACAACATCACCCTCTCCCTGCCTTTCCCATACATCTTTTTTATGCATGGCAAACCCAGCCAGGCAGGGTTTTGCTTGCTCCTCACAAGAAGGATCCTTTGCCCCCCCTGAGGTCACCCAGAATATTCACCCCTATTTCTCCTCGCTCATCAGATTGGGGCTGCTCCCGTTCCCTGCTGCTCACACTCCCCTCTCCCCCTGACATTGCCATGCACCACATCAAATAATTGTTGTTATAACTCTCCTCCTTCCCCAACTAAAATATACTTGATTGGGAGGGAGAGGGGGAACAGGGAAATAGCTGGGTTTATTTTAATAGTTTCCACTCTCAGTTCAGTTTTATAGTACAGTATATTTAACTTTAACGTATGGACAGCTGGATGCATTTAACAGCACAATGGAAAGAATTTAGCAAGTATACATTACAGGCCGTGTATTTGGAGCTGATCACCACATATTTCTTCATAATATTTAGATGCGCCTGTTACAGATTGTGTCGGGCTGATCAAAATATGTTTGTGTCAGGTAAGATTTGTCATAGATGAGTCTCTTTATTTCTTTACTTACTAAAATTCTTCCTAGAAGAAGAAGCTCAGTTTAGCTGATATCAGCAAGTTTAGCCCAATGCTTACGATAGGGTTACTTGCCTTTTCTGCAGAAGCCGAGAAAAGCCATAAATACACAGAAACATAGGGGCATATTCTGAGCACAGACTGTGGGCACATTACGCCACTTGTGGTGTCACCTTCACCAGCAAACCAGCTGGAAACTGAAGGATCACCAAAGGATCAGAATCTGTGCCATATCCCCCCCCCCCCCCCCCCCCCCCCCCCATAATGATGGAAAACAGCTACCACCATGAGACAGAGCTATAAATCCTTCACATCTTTCCATCGGACCAACATCCATCTCTGAACTGGCTGGTTACCCTCTTGCACCCTCTCTACAGCACTCTGGAGATTTTTTCAGTGACAGCCAGTGAAACTAGGTGGTAGACTTCTATTTTTCTCTCAGAAATAAGAAGAAAGGAAATTTTCAGCAATACTTCAAAATTCATTTGCCTTTTAGCAAAAAAAAAACCCCAAACCAACGTTCATTATTATAAAATAGCCTCCTTCACTCACTACTTTTATGCCACTCCCCCAGAAGCCTAGGTGCCTGAACGACATGATTTTGTCAAATTTATCTTGTTG
Organism: Aquila chrysaetos chrysaetos; assembly: GCF_900496995.4. Lineage (NCBI taxonomy): Eukaryota > Metazoa > Chordata > Aves > Accipitriformes > Accipitridae > Aquila > Aquila chrysaetos. The sequence continues at coordinate 12,274,864 of NC_044006.1, read as the reverse complement.
TCTCTGTTTTGTTACTCAGTGCCTATTGCAGCAATGCAAACAGGAGGCAAATCATCCAAGCAACTTGCTAGCATATTTAGCCAGCTTTCTCTCTAACACTGGAAAATAATAACAGCTTCATCTTCCAGTAGACTTGTTTTCTTTTCCCTGTGTGTGTTTTAAAAGTGCTGTTTTCCCCTGCTGCTGTGGGGTCACATGATCAATACTGACAAAATGTAAGGGGTTGTATTTACAAGATATTCTTATAAAAATGCCAAAGAGAAGTCAGAGCCTAAGGAACAACAATACTTATGATTTGGAGAGATTCCAACAAGTAATATGGCTCAAGCCCATTTTCTAAGCTGTGAATGAGCTTCAGTTATTTGGGAAGTTATGATTTTAGATGTGTTTGGGTAGATATGTTGCTTTGCCTCTAAGCACTGGGGGAGGGAGGAAAGAAGGAGAAAGATGCTCAAGGAGAAAAACCCCTTTGGAGGAAAGACCAAACTGTTGGAAACCTCTGAAGTGTTCGCATTAATGTCATGTCATTACACCGTATTGCTGCACAGGTTAATATAATTGGGTTACTGTGTGTGAGCAATGATCCATAGCATGTTATGGCACTGAAACAAATGACATTTAACCAAGAGATTTGTAAGGCACCTTGTTATCTGCATGGTGAGCAATTGCAACGGAGAGTCAGATTGCTAGACGAGCGACTGACAAATTAGTTGTTGGGTTTACTGGACAGCTTGGATTTATAACCACACAATTCCAACATAATTTATTAGATCCATAAACAGACAGATCCAGTGTTTTTACTTAGATTACACTCTTATTGCTGCCTCTGATCCTGTCCCGTTTGCAGTGCTGTTACAGGCTGATTGTATTATTCATGTAACACCCAGTCCTTGGTTGGGGGCAAGGTGAGCTTAGATCAATAAGCTGCAGGTTTCTAGCAACAAAAATATCTACAGCCCAGTTTATAAAAAAATGATTTTCAGATGCGTATGTTCCCACACTCCAACTCTAGTCTCTCCAAGGAGGGAAGGATGCAAATAGAAGGGATCGGTAAAAGATGCAGATTCAGTTCAGAAAAAGATCTTCTCTTTTTGTCTCCTGGTAGAACAGATACCAAAGCCCCTTGCCTGTATGTTAGACAATAAAGACAAACAAACTGCATGAGATGTAGGGGGGAAAAGGGCTCGGTCCCACCTGGATGGTCATGGTGGTCTGTTTCCACCTTGGCCTCTGGGAGAAGGACATCTCTCCATTTTGCTCCGTCTCTTCTGGTCTGGGCTGGAGAGCAGAAAGCTCAGCGTTGCCATAGCTGCAGGACAAAGCTGTGTCCTTTCTGGAAGGACTTTCTTTAAAAACTCATTGAAGAGGAACCCACAGCTTCCCCAGGCAGATTATTCCAAATCTTTAACTTGTGTCAGTTCCCCAATACCTATCTACTATGACTTAGGTCAGTGACTTCTTTTTCTTTCCCCAGGGACAAAGAAAAGAAACAATCATCTCCCTCTTTACGGCCCCTCTAACAGATTAGTGGACAGCTATCGGGGATGTCACCAGCACGTGCCCCTAGCTGCAACCCTGCACCTTGCCTTTCCTCTTCCTACCTTGCACAAATCCAAATCTTTGCCCTTTCTCCAGCAGCTGTTTTGCAGCCTCACAGCCATTTCCTTTTGCAGTCACTACTGTGTCCAACATCACTGGTGGCACATGGTGCCCAGAGCTGGATCCAGGCTTCCCTGGCCCTCGGGAGGTCAGCTCAGGGGAACAAGTGTGTCCCTCTAGTTCTTTCCATTCGAGGAAACCATGAAACCTCACCTGTGTTTAGAGCCTTGGCTCACACCAAAATTTTTATGAGGTGATAAAATGATCACCTTTGGGCTCATGGCTGCTGACTTAGACCAGAACTACAAGTCTGAGACTACCACCCAAGAGAGTATTCTTGCTTCTAATCCAGCTGGCATCTTGGGATCACTTCCTTGCTTTCCAGGTTAGAGGCCAGTTTTGTTTGGGCTGGATAAACTCTGGAGACATGCCCAAGATTTTTGGATGTTCCCCCACAGAAAATCTGACCTCCACTTGTTTTGGAAGTTTGCCTCTCTCCAGATAGGATTTAAAAACTCCTCTCATAGGTTGGTTGAGTCAAAAATAACGTAGGATGGCTTGTGAGGCTGGCTCTGAGTTTCAGCTGTAAGCTGGTAAATGCTTGGAGTTAAGTAATGAAAATAAAACAGGAGTCCAACATGAATCAAAGCGCTGGAAAGCCATGAACTGTGATGGAGTTTGAAATCCCAAGTTAAGATGTAGAGCTGAGTGAGCATCTCTCTGCATATGCTTGGGCTGAGCCACACTGCTGATAGCAAAGAACCCAGGACTGAGTTTGTAATTTGTAACTTGAGCAAACTGAATAGAAAACACTGGCATCATGGACAAAGTGCTGGAGAGGACATGGCTGGGAGTGGAAAACAGGACATGGTCTTGCTGCTACTAACTGGTGCAGCTCCAGTCCCTCACCGGTAAGTGTAGCTAAGTCTGTGCTGTGCACTGATTCTGAGCACAGCTCTGCTCTTCGCCTGCTTCATAGCTACAGCCGCTAACAGTCTTGCTGAACAAGTCCATCAGGGGTTCCCCTCCTGTAAAGCTATTATTGTTAAAATAAACATGCATTCAGCTTCACCATATAATATTTCACAAGCCTGAGGCATAGCAGTTGGAACGCATCTCCCCCAGCCTTGAAATAGGAGGCAACACGAATCGACGCGTTGGAGCGTTTTCAAGGTAAACACCGAAGGATTTTATTGATGCAGGCTTTAGTGTGGCTGTCACTGTGGCGGGGGTGCTGCGTGCTGTGACATCTCTATGCCTGAAATAGCACAGTGCAAGCTGATCCCAACTACCACTCTTTTAAATGTATCTAACAACCAGCTGCTGGAGGAGTTTGGTCTGGTTTAGTCAGATGTGCTGGATACTTCAGTGTATGCCTGAACCAGTGTTAAACCCTGACTGGACTGAAGTATCAGAAAAACAAACCCTACCTATCCCTGCTTGATGTCTTCCTGAGTGATTTTTGATGAGGTGCTTTCTTGGAATAATTTGATTAATTTTTAATATTTTAAAATATTACAGGCCAAGTTCATGCCTGGTTTAGCATCACTTCAATTAATCTACCAATGGGTAAAGCTAGTGAAAAACTTAGAACTAAAACAGAGCAAACCAGCATTCTTTCTTGTTTTCTTTGAAGCAGGTTCTATACAAAGATGCAATAGCAGATTTTATATGAAAGTGCCTAATTAAAGGAAGCCCCCAAACTATGCATTTTCATTTTGCAGTGTTCAAGAAGAAAAAAACACTCCTACTAATAATTACTGAAAATGAAACTCAGCAGGGTGAACAAAAGGAAATATGGATGGCAGTGGAGGAGGAGAGATGCTCGGCATATGGAGGGGTTAACTAAATCTGAGCCTCTGATAATGCTATTATATTTGCCAGGGAGACTGGGGAGAAAATCCTAATGGACCTACTGGAAACTGTTAATGCATATTGGTTATGTGTACAAAAAAGACATGAAGCCAACAGAAGTGGCTAATGAAAAATTATGTGAGCATTCAGCAGTGAACATTATTCAGAGCCCTGATGGTGGTGGAGGGATGTGAATGACGCTGGTCAGGTGAAGAACTGGAAAGCCTGGTACAGTATCACCTTTCAAACTGAGTGCTGCCAACACACTTAGGGAAATGTTGAATCATAGCTGGAAGATGAGATATAGCTTTAGGGAGATGTAGAGAGGCATGTTCCTAACCTACACTTCAACCCAGAGAAAGCACTCGTTTGTTTTACAGGTGAATAAATAACCATTTCCTTGAGCAAACCCAGTCATCTAGTAGCATGCAATACTATTACTTAGGGTTTCATCACAAGCAAAAAATCGTGCCTGTTACCACTAATGGGAAAATCTCATGGCTAGACGTAAGACAACTCCTTGTTGCTCCCAGACACTTGGATTATCATGGCTTTGGGCACAGGCTCTCTTTGTACAGTACCTACCCCAGTGGGAGCTTGCTTTGGGATGGAAACCTCCATGTGTTGCCACAGAAAAATACACATATGGTCTTGAATATCCCAGCTGTAGCTTTCTCATGGACAAAGGGAGGTGAAAATGTTACATGTATTTCTAGAAGACTTGAATTGTAGGAGAAATAACTTTAAAAAGTTGCTATTACTACTGAATTTTCCTCTGTATTTTCACTGAAATTTCAGGAAAGAAAAATGCAGCTCCCTTTCCCAATCAACTCAGCAGGATATTGCAAATCTCAGAAATTTCAATTTAGGGATGGGCTTTCCTGCCCTCCAGTTAGTTGTCAGCATCAGCAAGGGCATTAAAAGGCCAATTCGTGTTCAAGATAAGAAAGAAAATTCTCCTTTCTGTTGCTGCCATGAAGCTGAGATGGAGAAACTGGGGAGACAGGCATGTCCAGTTGTGACCTATCTGCTGAGGTGGCCTCCGAAACTCCTTTGTCTCATGGCCACGATCCTCCCTCATGTCACCATTTCTATGGAGAAACCAAAGAGGGAGCCAGAAAGTGTTCTGCTGTCATTTCCCTGTGTTGGTAATGCTTTGGGCTATATAGTGTTACTTTAGGTCTTTGCTGGTTTAGGCCTCATTTGAGGAAATTATGGACTCTCTTTCTTGAGAAGGGATGATATTTCCCTTAATTTAAATAGCTTTGAGCAAACAAGTACCAATTTGGATGTACTTTCCCATTTAGTATTTGTGTGATTTATGCTTCCAAGCAACCCTTCTGCTCTCCTGTTTACATGCCCTCAAAGCTAATTTTTTAACTACAGTTAATCATGCTGAAGCAAAATATAACTCACAGCGAGACGATGCTGGCCAACTTTTATAACTTGGGCTACCGTATTGGATGTCAGCTCTGCTGCTAAAAATAACTACCCTGGGACAGGTGCCTTCCCTGGCCAGCAAAATTTAATGCCTCTTTTTAAAATCCTGGCCAGAAGAAGCCTTAGACAGGAAGGGAAGAGACCCTTTATCATTTACAGGGGAAAGGATTGGTATTCCCAGTGCAGGAACTGAAAGCTGCTTGTTTGAAGTACTGACAGACAAACTGGCTGGACACAAAGCAAACAGCAGTGACTCAGAGTACTCTGCCTTTCTACCCCGGTCACAGTTTAGGTTGTGAAGTGGCAGACTGGGTAATTTCTAATCTGTAAATGCTGTTGTTTGCTGTACCACAAAAGAAAGTCCATTTGCAGCTCCAGAAAACAGCTCAGTAATAGGCAGGTGGGACCCAGAATTAAGGAAGGAGCAGGAGAAATTCTTTGTGCTATGTCCCTTTCTCTGCACAAAAAATCTTTCAACCTCCTCCTGCACTGGATGGAAAACCCCATCCCCCTGCCCCAGCTGCAGTCCTTGATGTTCCTTTAACGAGGTACCAACTCATCAGCATCCAAATGCACCAGGCAAAACCACACACCAGCAGCAGCCCCGGTACCAGGGTGAGACCTGTATCTTCATTTTTTGAAGCCTGAAGCAAGGAAGAAATGAATAGAGAAATGTGAGAGAAGGAGATCAAGGGGTCTGCTAGCAATTGAGAAAATACCCACAAGTGCTTTTTCTCTGAGAGTTTGGCAGAAGGGCATGGCACTGCCTGTACAATCCATCTGCAATAGGGATGCACACTGTTCACTCTCTTAAACGCACTCAATGTTTTAGCAATATAGCTGGCGATACATAAAAAAAGGGTGTTTAACTGCATTGCCTAGTCCCAGTGAGCCAGGGAGGAGAGGGGAACTGAGGGTTAGCCACAGCTAGCCAAGGGTTTCTCTTTCCTGGGAGGTTTAAACTATCCAGCTCAGCTGCAGCAGGCAGCAGCGTCCTGGTGGAGCAGAGGTCTGCGCAAGCTGCAAAGCCTGTGGTTAACCCTGCTGAGCACCATGGCTGGTGTTGCAGGATTGCTCTCGGGGTGCGAGTGAGCCTGTCTAAACCAACAGCTGCTGCGGAGATGTAGGGGAATTGCAGACATGATTTCTCTCCATCCTCTCTAGATGCAAAGTCCTGCTTAATATCACATTGGTTTTCTGCATGGTATTTTTTTCCCAGTGGGATGAGAAGCCTTCCCAGGTGGTGGGATATAAGTATCCCTGGAAACTTGTCAGCCACAAGGGAGTGAACAAGTAGCTTCAGCAAACAGAAACTATCAGGTTTCTCACACCTCCCCTGAGACATCCCAGCTATGCGTAGCACCACTTCCCTCCACCTGCAGCTTCCAGGAGCCTGCATTGCCTGGACTGTGCTAGAAAGCAAGGAAACAACCCTGCTCCAGGAGAGCAGCCTCCTTTCCAATGACCCTTTTGCTTGTCCTTCTTGTCAGAAGTGTCCTTTGCTGCTTTCAGGTACAAAACCAAACCCAACCAGATTTTCAGGGACTTCACAACAACTGTTCCCAAGCCCTGCACCCGCTGTTGGCAATGCAGGGAATGCCGGGTCGTGGATCTGGGGGGAGCAAGCAGGAATAATGCACATACCTCCTATCGCACCGTGCATGACTTTCATGTGCTTTGAGCCAAATTATTCATACCTTGTTCCTCCCTGTTACAACACCAGGAAAAAAACCCACCCAAAACCCTACGTGTAGCTCCAAGTCCTCCTTTTCCTCCAGGGCAGGAGAGAGGGGGGAATACCTCTGTACAACACCTGACAGTCTACAGAGGAGAAGTTTTTTCTGTGGTTGAGTCCTAGGGCCAAACACATCATCTGGAAGGATACAAAAGCTTTTACAGACTGTCATTTTCTAGCAGTTATAATTTCACACACATTTACCTAAGGACAATTCTGAAAAACAAGAAAAATGACAAGGAAACAAATTATATTTCTGCCTTTAACCAGAACACCCGGATCTGGAGTCACATTGCAATTGGTTGCCAGAAGGACCATAGTGTTGCTGATTATTTATTTTGAGTGGCAAATGCCTACAGAGCTGCGCAACCTTTGTTTTTGAGATAACAGCATGTGTTCTGCAAACTCTGACATCTGATTTTATTCCTTTTTCAGGCTTTACATTTGGAATTTGGCTTTGTTACCAGGTTTCTGCAGAAACGTATTGGTGAGATAACTTTAACTGTTGTGCTTAATCTTACCTGGTTAGTTTTATTTTTCTCTTATTCCTTGCCACCCCCTGAAGTTCAATATCTGTAAGACAAAACAGAAGAAAAAAACTAACTGCTAATCTATTAAAAGTCGAGCTTGCTGACAATGACACCTTTTGTTAGAACCAGCTTCCTGCACAGAATGAGATTAAGACCAGCCTTGGTTTTTTTATTTGCCTTCCCTTGAAAATCATTGTAGATGCTTTTCAGATAGCAAATGCAATAAAAAAAAAAACAAAAAACAAACAAACAAAAAAAACAAACAGAAAAATAACTTCATAATCAGAGTGGGTGTCTTTAAGAAGATATTCTATTTCGGAGACCAATGTAAGAGGTAAATTATAGACTGCCAAGTGCAGGAAAGGCACCAGTTTCTTTGTAGGGATGTAATTAATGAAAAAGGTTTACTCAGATTGCCACAAACCAATGGACAGAGTTCAATATATAATTGACAATGCCAATATCTCTGTTCAGCATAGGTATTCTATCATTTTTCCTCAATAATGAAACTTCTAAATGTGAGTTTGATTCCATATGTGACTCCAAAGACATCTGGTTTTCCAGTGCCAACTCTGCACAAAGGGCCAGGTTTCCCACTGTGTAAATCTACGTAATTCTATTGACGTCAGTAAAGTTGCATCAGCTTTAAACTGGGTGATCTGCCCAAAGTATCTTTTTTGTCTACATGGTGTATAATTGAGACACATTTTTACAAAGATGAAGAACGGGAAGCATAATGTTTTCTGGTAGACAAAACAGATATTGTTTCTATTTCTAGGCTGTCCCATTTATTTATTAATTGCTGACTAAGAGCTGCAAGTAGAGGAGACGGCACTTGTGTATGTGTTCCAGGAATAGCTGGTGTTGGGGTGAAAGATCCCCTTCAAATATCCTGTGAGAAATGGAAATATTGAAGTGTGTTACTGTTATGTATATAGAGATTTTATAAGGATGTCCTTTTTCTTTCCTTTCCAACTCCTTGGGTTCTTAAGAGAAAATTTGTGATTTAGGAATTAGCATAGTCTTGAATATATCCATTACATTTCAGTAGAAAATGGACACAAGTTCAAGACACAGAAAACAGGGTCATTGCCTTTTAACAGTTTTATACTTCTGCATTTGCCTTCATTGGGTTTAGTACCTACACTAAAACTCATGGAAATACTTGGAAAAACTTGCATCTTGAAGCTTCAGTCTTGCAAAGCCATATCCACATGTTTTATTTTAAGCTCATGACCCATCCTATGGTGCTCAACATCCTCAGTGCCTGGTGTGTTAGGCCTTGTACAAGTTTGTAGTAAAACATAGAATCATAGAATGGTTTGGGTAGGAAGGGACCTTAAAGATCATCCAGTTCCAACCCCCCTGCCATGGGCAGGGACACCTTTCACTAGACCAGGTTGCTCAAAGCCCCATCCAACCTGGCCTTGAACACTTCCAAGGATGAGGCATCCACAGCCTCACCGGGCAGCCTGCTCCAGTGCCTCACCACCCTCACAGTGAAGAACTTCTTCCTTACATCTAATCTAAATCTGTCCTCTTTCAGTTTAAAGCCATTACCCCATCCTATCGATGCTACCTGCCTCAAAGCATCTCACTGTAAGTAGCCCAGACAAATGACTAAGAGAAAACAGATTTTTCTTCACTTGTCTTATTTTCATATACTGCATAAATACGTTGCCAAATACTGCCAAATACCTTGACTGGTTTGTAAGTGTTTCCACAGATTTTGGTTCAGTAAATGCACTTTTGTTATCTAATATTTATACCGCAGGAACAGCCAAAGCCATGTTCTGACACCATTAGGAGATGACAGTGAATGTGCCTTCAGAGACCTCCTTAATCTTGATCTAGTGTGCAAAGCTAAGATTAGTAGGGGAGTCACACCCTACCTTACCCCTTTAGATTTATTTTAACTCTTCATTTTCTGGGTAACACTGTTTTGAAGTGATAATTGCAAGATGCTTATGTCCGATTTACGATATACTTGTGACCACTTTGAAACTTAGCTCCATCATACACAGAATAGATAACGTTTTATTCTTTATGAGTAGATCATCTGGGTTTATGGGTGATGACAACAACCTTCGTGAAAAGTAGATAATGAAGCCAGAACCATTGACAGCTGTATTTTATTTTGGGTTATCCAACCAGCACTAATTGTTACCTGTTTTAACAGAATATGCTTTCATCAGTATTTTGACCCAAGATCTTAATTTGGTACAAAGTCAAAGTCCTGTCCTAGACAACTACTCCAAATTAGGTCACACAAAGGAATCCAGCATCTGTGCGATAGTCCAGGTCACACTGCTATTTGTGGAATGGATACTAGTACAGTCTTTGTGAGTGCATGATATATGAACTGTATGTATTTCCTTGATAAATTGTTTTTAAATATTTCCTCCTTTTTATTAATTGAAGAGGAAACTCATGCATCAATGACATTTTTATGCTGGTTTACACATAAATTATTTCCCTGCGATGTTCATTTTTATTATTATTGCCGATATTATAGCAAATGCATTTTTTTTGCCTTGTAAACAAGATTTTGCTTACAGCTAAATGAAAAGAGGAGAAGTTAATCACGTTGAAATAATAGGTTTAAAAAGGTAATTCAGTAATGTTTGGCTGATGTTTAATCTTCCCCAATACAAGCCACGCCGAGAGAAATGACAGAAATTCTGTTTTTGTAATTAAACAGTATTCATCACTAGCAGGGCAGCTGAAGGAGAGCTGAAATACTGCAGTGACTGCCTATTCCTGGCAAAGCCTTCCAAGCAGGGACTTCAAGGTTTGTTAAGTGACAGTGGTGGCTGCAAACCTTGAAAATGAAGAGCATCATCATAGCTATCAGTATAAGAACTTGACATTGTGGGTCTCTTCATTATATTTCCAGGAGGGAGTGAAGTTTTTTCTGAGCCCATTAGAAAAGATGCCTACCATCAGATGTGTCTGAAAACAGCACCTACCTCTCAGCAGAAGAATAGAAATAATCACCCCACACATGTCTATGGGCCTTTTCCCCATGAAATCTCAACGTCTCACTGTAAAATGTTTTTCTGTAGGATAGTGCCCAAAAGAAATTGTATATTCCTTGCTTTTGAGATGGAGAACTGAGGTTTGCTGGTAGCATGCAACTGAGCATCTCCATCCTTGAAGATCGAAAGGGAGTTAATGACTTGAACACGGAGGGTCTAAGCCTCACAAGTTGTTTAAGATCATGCAAGAAATATGTGGCAGAGCTGGGTCTTGAAGCCAAGCTTCCTAAATTAGCTTTTTTACAACTTCATCTCCATAGAAGAACCTTCTTTTCACACTGCTGCTAGCATCCATTCTGGACTCTTGGACCTACCCCTTGTTCCTTCCTGTGTGAATATGACTGTACTTTCCTCTAGTCACAACATGTTTTGTCTCAAGCACTATGTTACAGGAGGAAAAGATTCAGTGAAGAAGCTTCTGCCACCTTCACTGTTTGGTTTCTGAGAGTTGACTGTTCCAGCAAGCATAGTCAAGTTTGTGAAGTTGTATCAGACTCCCAGGCTCTGCTGACCAGTGTGCTGCAGAGCAGTGTAGAGCTACTGCATTTAGGTGCTACAGCCAGAAACCAGCTTTTTCACTTGTAGTTTTTTTGCCATTCGGGTACCACTTACCCAATTAACTTTGAAGTTTTGTGAAGAGCCTATGTTTGACATCTCACCTGCCAGCTTTGAGGACAACACTGAGATTTTGTGGTAGCTGTCAAAAACCTGACTCCTCGCTTTGCATCTTTTGCAACCAAGTTAATACTCATGCCCATGAGGTAGAAGAGAAAGCAGAAAGCAATCTCCAGCATGCATTTCCTTAAAGAGCTACCTGAAACTGCTCATCTGCCTTCCTTGTAGACAATCAACAAGTTTCTCTTCTTTCACGTGTAATCCATTTCCAAATGTGGAATCAGGGGCATAGCTTTACCTAAAGTCCTAGCAGAGTCCAGTCTGTTCTCACTGGTCTTCAACACGAGGGGCTTCAACACATCCCTAGGCAACCTACTGAAGTGAAATGGCAGTTATGGTTATAAGACCATTTTAAGCACATCTTCTGGAGTTTTTCACTTGCCAGGTTGTTTATTATCAGGAACTATATTTCATATTTCCTGATCCACTTCATGAGTTTTTCAAAGTGGGCTCATACCCTAAATCCCCCTTACTGGAAGGGTGTCTGAGCTTGACCCTGCTGTCCTGAGGGGACAAGCATGCTATATTTATTTGTGCTGGTTTGGATATGGCGTGTTCTGATCTTGCATGCCTCCTTGGTAAAATGCATAATTATTGCTGTTATACCGTAAGTAACAATAAAGTGACTTTTAGGAAAAATAGTTTTCAAACACTGTCACAGACCCACCTGGGGAGAGTCTAGATTAGTTGGAGGGGAATGGCTCTTGGGAAAAAGGTTAATTTGCTTGTGGGTGAGGAAGTTCTGTCAGAATCACACTGGCAGTAATTGCATTAAAACAGCAATATCAAGCCTGAATCTGATCCCTAACCAGTCACTCTGAATCCATCATCTCTAGTTTCAGGTCTGTCTGCTCTTCCTTAGCACTTTTGAAAGAAATCCAGCAAGGGACAGGACCGAGGAGTCCAAATCCCACAGGGACCAGTGGAAAGATCAGAAGGCTTTGAAGCTGGTCCACCTCTAAGTCCCCTGCCGTACGTTAGCTGCACACTCTCTTTCCATGCTTGAGTAAGCATATAGTTCCCAGCCACTCAGAAGCACAGTAGTTTTTTTGCATTTGTCTTTACGTTTGCTTTCTGCCTGGCAGCTGAATGGGCAATTTGCAGCTCCCCATGAAGAGCAAGCCCAGTGGGCAAATGGCATTTAGTGTGTGAGCTCTGAATGAAAGTTACATTTCCTTTTTTTCCCCTCTGTAGTTTGAACCTCAAGCAAACTTCCCCCTGCAGCTCTGGAAAACATAAACAATCCCTTTGCTGTTAGGAACCAGCATGATCGAGCTTTGATTTGTGATTTTCTAGGGAAGAACTATATCATCCTTCAATGAGAAGATCTGCATGTTGGAGTCACAGAAGCAGGTCAGTCTCAAACAGCATCTAATTAGGCAGATTTCTGTTGTTTAGCCAAGCAGATGTATGCATCGCTAAACATTAGATGCTGCATCATCCAGTTACAACAGCTTCTAGCTCATTAAAAATGCAGAAATAGGAAATCTCCTTTGCTTATTGGCTGGTGCTTTGACCCATGCAGTAGTGATCACTTCCAAGGTATCAGTAAGAAAATCAATGAAGTAGCTGTGGAGGAGCTACTTTAGTGGTTCCCCAGCTTTGGGATCTGTGTTTAAAGCATTTCCTAACAGAAGGAAAGCAATAAAAATGCTTGATTCTTTCCCCAGGCAGGTTTTCATTCTCTCCCACCCTCTTTAAGGTCAGATTAACTTTTTCTCAAGGAATTTTAAAGATAATCTGGCATAAACTGTATTTGATGGAACAAGGATTCTCTTCAAACAATGCTATTCAGGGGCCCAGTTTGTCAGTTCCTGTACATGGTCCTGGTTGGAGGTGCCAACAGTAGTAACTCCAGTAGCATAAGGAGACAATTATCTGCCTAAAAATGCCAAGCCCAGGCTTTTCCTCAGGGCATGCTGCAGCTAAACCTTGCTGGTGCCTTCCTTTCACTGGGAAATGGCCAAGAGTACAGCAGGCCCCATGCTGCACCATTCCCATCATGTCCCTGTGTCAGGATCCCACATCACACTGTTCACACCATGTCCCAGTGCCAAGAGCATTACTTAGAGCTTCCTAGAGGTGGCCTACGTTTTTGTCCAGTAGGACTGGTGAAGATGATGTGCTCTTGGTATATATCATCTTCTTTTTATAGTAAGCTGATTCAGAGTTGGATGCCTAAACACCAGTATCTAGTACCATGTTCACCTGTGCTCACAGGTAACTGAGTCATCTGCATGGTCCTCCTGGTAAAAAAATAGTTTCTGTCTTGATGTATTATTACATTCATTTTTACTACGCGGCTTCAGCTTTTATGTCTCACACACCTTTCTGGAGCATGGGACAGTTTACACTCAGAAATCACAGCAGTTTAAAGTAAGGATGATCCCTTGTGACCCTGTGTTATGCATCTGACCAAGGTCTCACATGATGCAACGACTTTGCTAAACAACAGACCACAGTGTGTCGTAGGAAATGTAGTGTGAACAGAGCAGGGGAGTTTAATGCATAGAAACTACTGTTTGCCTAATACACAACAACCCCTTTCCAAATCAAATACTTTTTATCCAACCTAAATGCTTTATTATATTCTTTTTTGGTGAAAAGTCTGATTTTTGTGGAGGAGAGAACAGCTTTTCTGTTTTCATAAAAATGGAAGTTTGCTTTTCCAATTTGCTTTCCTTAGAGGGTTCAATGGCACTGACTGGACAGAGCATCTGCAGTCACTGTCCTTACCTAAAACTATAAGCATCAGCCCAATAACCTGTTTGAGAATTACCTGAACTCAGTGCATAAAGGGATTTTTTTTTTTTTTTTTTTTTAAACAGAGCACTATGTATTACTAAGTTTTTACAAGGTTATGAAGATGTTTTTACTGAGGAACATTTGCAAGTTTCAGATGGCTGGCAGATGTGTTAAAGAACATATGATTCAAATAGAAAACCTTTCTTTTTATTGCTGAAACACTAATAAGAGTGCACTTTAATATGCCTTAATGTGTTACTCCTTAATTGACAGCAGATGTTTCCTGAACAGCATTTTTTAAAAGACGTGCCGCACTTCAAAACAAGAAGAAATAAAGCCTTACTGTACATACAAGAGCTTCCAAAAACAACGCCTCCCCTTGCCAATAATTGTTTATAAAAACAGCATTCCAGATTATTTGAAAATCAATATTAAGTCCTGTGGAATATGTCAGAGTAAATCTGATGTTATTTCAACAGAACCTTAACATAGCTAGTGTTCAAGGTCTCCTTTTGCTTTCCCTTCAGTCTCCAAAATGGGAAACATCATCTAGCCCTTGATGCTTGATCAGAAGAGAATGGGAAAAAGCAGTCATGTCAATGGGAAGCCAACTGTCCGTCTACTTGGTCAGACAGAGAAAACTTCCAGCAGAACCAACTACACCTCTGAAATTTTACCCAAGGAGCATGAAAATTATTTTTCATGTTTACATGTAAAATATTCCAAGCTTTGGAACCTCCTCATACCCTGTCTGCTGGCATGATCTCACCAAGACAGGAGAGGTCAGTCCTTTGGCGTGTTGATTCCACAAAGCTAGGCTACAAATGTCAAGGGATTGTCATCAATGTGAACATGATTGCAAGTACTTCTATCATCACAGGCCAGACAAAGAGAATGTTTTTCCTCATTATCTTGCCAAAGTTCTTCTCTAACTCCAAATCAAAGCAGCTGTCTCAAGATGTCTCAAAGCATGCAGAGTCCCTCGCACCATCTTCAGCAGTGTCCCAAGTACTGAAAATTTGTAAATCTGGTTATTACTGGTAATGGATGTGACTGCAAAGGGCTAGAGAGGGCTCAAGGTATATGAGAAAAGAGGAGAAAGAAAAATAATGCAGCCCCAAGATTCCAAAATCTCTTGGCAGTCTCAACCGACTCTTTGCAGTGCAGAACCAGTCTCAGAAATGAAGTCCTGCCCAGTGCTGCTGTCACCGGTGTCACTGCAAACCCTTCAGCTGGTCCTGTGTGACACAGGACAGGTCACAGTCACTTGGGGCATTGGCTCTGAAGAGCTTGACTTCAAATCCTCTCAGGCATCAGCCAAAGACTGACATGCTCATGTGCTAAAGGAGTTAATCTGAAATCAACTTAATTTATTTCTCCTTCCCCATCCCTTGAAAGGTTAATATAATTTTTATTTCCTTGGCCTTAATTTTCAGAATATTTCCACCGTGTGTTGTTCCAGGAGAGTTCTAGCATTGAAAAGCGCACGCTGGTTTGCTCAAATCAAAGTGAGATGAGCCTGGCGCTGGGCAGGGGAGGTCATGCCTCTGGGAGCCCTGAGCTCCAGGCAGGTCCTGGACTTGGGGTGAAGGTGGCTCTGCTGCAGGAGAAAGGCCATATGTTTGGATCCACTGAACATTTTTTGCAGACCTAATGCCTGCAAAGGCATTAAAAGGAAAAATAATCAGCAGCACGAGGCACAGCAGCAAAATAAGAAAGAACATGGAATTTTATTATCTTCAATAAAGGAGAGAGATGAACATAATCAAATTATTGATGGGTAAAGATCAGAGGAAGATCATCCTTTGTAAGCACAGTATCAGCCTTACCAACCTCAGGAGACCTGCTGATGTCCTGGGAAAATAAGACTGGCAGAATTTACAGCACTTCTCCCCAAACCCACCCAGGAGCAGCCCTGAAGCTCCCCATCCCTCCAGCGCAGTGTGCGCTGGGCCCTGAATGCGGCTGTTTGATGTGTGTGTAATTGTAACACACTGGGTTCCCCAAAGCATGCTGTGAGCTGCGATTTGTGGTAACAAATGACAGAATCTTTAAATACAGCCAAGCTGTGGTCAGTGTTTATTTATTTTTATTATGTAAACAACCCATTGCTTTGGGTTATTACAGTTTAGCTTTAAAAGCACTTGATCATTTAAAATGACTTGATGTTATCAGAACTTTTTTTTTAAAAACCTTGTTAAAATACTAAGTAATTGACAGTGCTTTTTGTTATCCTGCTTATAAAATACAAATCATTAGGGCAATAAATATTATTCGTCTAGAACTGATGCAAACCAAATGTTTTCTTCCTTAAAATACCCATAAAAGTGAAGTTTTATCTTCCATCTGGCAATGCCTCTTATGCCAATATGTTCTGAGTGGAATTGCATTAATAAGAAGACATCAAGAGAAATATGTTACTTGTATCCTTTAATATGCCTTTGTAAACTGAGATACACGTTGGCCTTCTATCAATAAGCATCTCTACCTGTGGGTTTTGAGAAGGATTAATAGAGAAGAACTATTATAGGATGAAAGGACAGAGCATGCTGGGAGAAAAATGAAAATCAAACATCCACCAGTGCATACACTTCCTTCCAGGATAATATTTAGATTTTATTTTATTTTCTTAATTTAAATATATATATAAAAAAATAAAACATTTAATCTGGTTTTAGATAGCGCACATCTGCACTGCAATAAGGCCATTTTCAAAAGTACAGCTCTCAGTGGGATATTTATTTAATTCGTATTGGTTTTGGACCTCAGCCTATAATGAGAAAAGATATGGGCACATGCTAGAGACGGTGGCTGTGACTTGGACTTTTTTGAACATTAAAGCAGAAAAAGCCTTTGCATGTAGGAAGGGTTTAGTGAAAATTCAATAACTTTTGCCTCAGACACTGTGCTTCAGAGCACTAATAAAGACAAGAGAGAACTGACACAGACACTGAATTCATGACCGAGCTGCCTGGAAAATGCCAGCCAGTTCTGGCAGGCATTTCCCAGCCTTGCTCTCTTCAGACAATTTTCACCTTTCTGTTCAAATCTGATTTCAAAACCAATTTCCACCTCCCTCACATTATGCACAGCTGAAGTGTATAGGGATGGTCTCTCTATGGATGCGTCCGACTCCACACCTCCCTTTCCGTGTTGGTCAAAGATGTGTTTGTTTAAGTTGTTACCTCCCCAACCTGAGTTAAACCACTGGCTACTACCACCAGTGCTTGTGACCACCTGCCTTTGCAGCCTCCCAGAGTGCAGCTGCAGCATCATGGCTTGCCCGTTACATGAACACTGAAGGATTTGCACCAGATTCATCAGGTCTGAGTGAGTTTTAGCACAGGGGAGAGGGCAGAAGGCTTTCCCCAGGAGGCTGGGGGGTCAGCAGGGTCCGTGGGCAACCTCTGGGGCAGCTGAGGGTTGCTCCATCAGTCCTGCTGCTGTGTGGATCAAAACCAGAAGTGAAGCAGGGAAAAGTTCCTCGGCCAGAGACTGTACATCTTTTCTTTACTGTGCTATTGTGAATCTTACCCATTTTGCTGCACCTTAGGGCCCAATTCAATGACTAAAATTGATTTTTTTGGTACTTCAGTGGCCATGTGTGGGAACCAGAGGTATCATTTTTTTTATTGAATACAAGCCTTAGAGCACTAGCTCACAAGCTCTCTTCAGTACACTATAATAAAGTAATACCAACATTTCCCAGCTCTTCATAACTTCATTACTCTGTGTCTCTTTGGGACACTATCATCTCTTACCCAGACTCTTTCATGGATGGTGGGTTTCCCATCTGATGCTAAGTCTGAGACCCTCTCCCTTTTCTCTGTCTGTGTGCATGTATGTGTGAGCTGACACACATGTGTACACTTTCTTACATACATGCTCAGCATTACTGGTCAGACTCTGCAGAGAAAATAGCACATCTATGTGCCAGTCAGAAAAATGCACTTGACTTTCGAGGAATTGTTTTCATTAAAGCAGGATCAGGACCTGCCTGCAGACGCAGAATTGTGAATGGAAACAATTTCCCTGTGCAGGAATCTCAGCTGACATGCAGCTGCCGAGCTCTGCATTCCTTTCGGTTATGTTTTCCCTGAAACCATAAATAGTCCCTAAAGCCAACACAAAACTCACTCTGCAGTGTTGCAGGGAGATAACAACCCATTTGCCAGCACCAGCCCCCAGCACCTCCTGTGCTTTACCAGCCTTGCTCGGCACGAGGCTGCAATGTGTCTCCCACACCCCTGGCTGACTTTACACATCTCCCTCACGTGGGGCAGAGGGTTTCCCTTATATATTGGTGCAATCCCGAGCATGACTATGATTTGAGCTGTTGGAGCGCTCCTGCACTCCAGGCATGCGGTGATAACGAAGAGCAATTGTGGGAGCACACGATACATGTCACTCCCGTGATATCCTTAAATGTACTTTTCTCTCTTTCCTGCTATATCTTTGAAGACTGCTGGGATTAACATCCAGAAAAGATGCTGTAAATTTCGGTCTAAAATGAAAGTGTTAGGGAAAGCCATAGAAAGTTGCAGCTGGAAAGATGTTAGAATTATTTAGGGCTTGATTTTCCAACATGTTCAGCCCTTTCTTCCCTTCCCAGCACTATTGAAATCAATGCATATTTTTTGAAAATCAAAGCTGGGTTAACAACTAAGGGTTTTTTAAAGATGGAGCAGTTGAAGCAGTGATTACTGGGGCAAGAGGAAATCTCCTGCAGGTATTAGTCTTACAGGACGGCATGCCAAAGGTTACTGTGGCGCTCGCGATGTGGAACGATGATGAAATACTATGGGAAAAGCAAGTCCCCCAGCTACAATGTATGCATTTGGTGGTCATGGCTATGCACCAGTTGTGATCAATGGGTGTAAAGTCAGGGTCAGGGCTGCAGCAGCCGGAGATGCTGGTGCTTTGCAATCTAGCCGGGCCCCAACCAAGGGGCTGAGTTTCCACAATTCATTTATCATAAACCAGCAATTTGCAAATGTTAGCACTTTTCCCACACATCATGAGCCCTGATGGACTTTAATAAAAGAGAGAGAGAGAGAAAGGGCGGGGGGGGGGGGGGGTGTAGAGAGAGAGAAGAAAACCTACATAATTAACTAAAGTTCTTAGAATGGATTTAATTGGGAAAACATTACCTTTTTGGAAGTAATTGCTGTACAGGTTTTCATTTGTTTTCTGGGTTTTTTACATTGTTTTCACATCAGTTAATTAGCCAGTTCTCTCTGTTGGTGGGGTTTTGCACCTCTCTCTTTTACCCTTATGGCTGCACAGGAATGATTTTCCAGTTTGCTTGACTCACACGGTCATTAAAATTTGAATACCTGCATTAATTTGGTTACTGAACTACTTTCAAGCTAAAGGCCTCTAAATTGAAGGGGTAGCAAAGAAGAATAAATTGTAAACAAAGCTTGAAAACATATGAGAGTGAGAGTGTGCAAACCCCTAGTTGTGCAGATGGTCACAGAGATGCTTGCTGGAGTCACTGACAGGCATCACCAGCCAGGTTCAGATACTCTGTAGAAGCTCTGAGGAAGTCCTGCTCTGGGTCTCGCCTGTCTCCAGTCTATAAATAGGTAGATGTGGCTGAAAGAATGAAATCTATGGATAGGGGAAGGAACAAGAGTTGACACTTTTCGCTAATATCAATGATAACATCACTTTAACATGATTTTCCAGGTGTCTTTTCTCTCTAGGCTCGTATTCTTCTTCCCAGGTGGGCAATAACAGAGGTTTTGATGATAGGGATAAAACATTCAGAGCTGTGATTATCAGATTTTCTCCCAGTATTTTAGGAGAAAGTTGTTCCTCTCACTGAGAGAAGAAATCAGAGGGTTTAGATCACTTTGAATTTTTTATCCTATCTCATGCAGCTTTGCCAGCTCATCTACCTCTCTGCATCCGTATCCCATGTCTAATGCTAATCACCAGATCAGCGTGAACCTGTTCTGCAGCTCTCAGAGATGTCTTCTCTGGTGCTTTTCTCTCTTCTTGGCTAACCTCACAATGCTTCAGTAGCTTTCCCTTCTCATCTGCCATGTGCTCCAAAGAGCACATCTATTGCTGATAGGAACAGCTGTCATTTTCTAACTCATAGATGCAATGCCAGCATCATCTATTAGAAACAAGGGGAAGGGGCTGGGGGGAAGCCCTTAAAATGTCAGATCCATCTCTTCAGCTAGTAAGAAATTTCTTCTTCTGAAAACCCTAAAGACCCACCTTGGGCTGATGGTGACATCATAGCCAAGCTCTGTCTTTAGGGCTATGATGTCCTAAAGCCCTTGATAGCATTGTAAACTTGTATGTCAGTATTGCCAATCACTTGCTCCTTGCATTATTCACCAAACTGCTCAGAAGAGCCCAGGTTTAACCCTCCTACCAGTTCATAGGTGCTGGGCAGCACGAAGCTGACCTTTTGCAAGAAACTGAACCCTGGGATGTATAATTTTCCACTGCATTGAGATAAAATGGATTCTTAAAGAGAAACGCAGTTTATATTCCTGTGTGAATAAGCAAAAAAGAGCAAAAGGAAAGTCCCTGTGAAAAACTTTGCAAAAATTGTATCTCCTCCAGTGTCAACTGCTCTCCTCGACTCCTTCAAGAGCTGTGAAGATGAAGAGTGGGAGGTGCCTACAGGAAAAGGAGCTAAAGTCTAGCATTAACTAGATAAATACATCAGAAATAGTCTGTAGGTGAAGTGATAGAACAGAACTGTTTGGGTACATGTTTATTAGGATGGTTTAGGCAGAGCTGATCCTGCTTTGGAACAGAGACATCAAGTCAAGCAGCCTCCTGAGGACCATATGCCCTCCCCTCTTCCTGTCATCCAAACTGATTATCTCTAGACTAACATAAGTACTCACAGCATCCAACACAGGGCATGAAACTGTCTACATTTTGTCTATGCTCCCTTGCTGATCAAGTCTACTGATTTCTGCTTTGAATCACCCTCTGGAAGGACTCTGATCAGTAGGTGATGGCACCCACGGAGAACTGATGGCCAGATTAGGGCAGCAATCCCATGAAATGACATTGCATGCAGCAGCCATTAGTATTAGATGAAGTAACGGACTGCTCTTGCTGTCCTTGGGCAGGCTTCTTGGTGGCCTGGCACAGCAGAAGCAGAGACCTGCCAGGCTTGCACACATCACAATCCCCAGCAGAAAAGGACATGATGTGAAGTCTGACCAGTTTGCCACCTTTTCCACCTGCAATTTGGTCCTACTATTATAAATCTCAGAAAATGTCTCTTCAGGGCCTAAAATATCACGCAGTTTGCTTAAGCCTTCTTCCCCCAAAATATAGTTGTGGGGTTTTTTTATTCTCTCATTTCCAAGGCTGCAGCACGTGCATTTCCCAGCCAGCCTCTGCAGTCAGAAGGGCTCAGAGCAAACCCATCTAGTAATAATGCGATCCCTACGCTGTTGTTTGATTCCAAGAGTCATAGTTAGAAAACAACCCAAGACATGGAGGCAGCAGATGAAACCTCAAGAACTGGCAGCCCTGATGCTTGGAAATCCATGAAGCTGTGAGCGTCTCACAACCAAATCCCTCTTCCCAATTAGTGCCTGTGCTGGTAACGGTGCTCCTCACGTGGTACCATTAGCACTGCGCTGAAGCACCTTCCCCACCTCCTTTCTAGCTCAGGCAATGGCCCGAGGTGGTACTGGATGTGAAATGAACCCCTCTTGCATAGTAGCTGAGCAATGCATATCTCTTAGTGCATTTTGTTTCCTTTAACACATTTCTTTTTTTTTTTTTCATGACCTGCTGCCAAAATCTCTCTGCTAATGTTTCTGCCACCATCGACGCCATGCAAGAAAAGTGTCTTTGTTAACACATTTAGGGCCTGCTTTTAATTTCTACAGTATTCCCTTTAATAACAATGTCTAATTAAAACATCTGTTAAAAAGTCTGTAACATTAACTTTACAGGGAGAATTTAATAGAATTATATTTGAATTGCAGCCATTTAACGGGTTTCCTAATTAGGCTGTTGAGTTTTTATTTTTTTTAACAAAAACATTACACAAATTAAAATCAGGCCCAGTTTTTTATTATTATTATTACAACACAGAGTGTGGTCAAAATAAGGCAGGCAGTATGTGATGGTGTGTGAAGGGTGAAAAAACCCAACATAGCAGCCGGTGGCTGAAACACTAAAATGCATAAAATGAAACAAATAAGAGACAATATTTGAAAGGGGGAGGGGACCAAGAGACGAGTGGGGAAAAAAATTCTCTGGCCTTTTATTTGCATGCTTTTTTTCACACAAATCACTGTATCTCCCCCGAGCTCCTACCACCTTTCTTCTCTCCCCAGTTCTCACATCCCCAGTCTCCATCTGGGAGAAAAGAGGGGAATAAGCCTCGAAAAAATCTGATTTATGCCAGATTTGTGTTTGCCCACATTTCAGAAGCTTGGGTAGGTTTGTTTCTAGACTGAGGTCCTCTGCAGATCTTTTAATAATGCTTAGCTTTTTATATAGAACTCTGCGCCCATTAACTAATTGACTTGCACAATGTACAGAAATATGTAGCCTTCAGTACTTTCATTAGAAGCTGCATTCCTGGGCTTTCCAAGGCAGGATTTTTCAAATATTTTTAAATATAAGTGTTGCAGTTTAACCCCAGCCAGCAACCAAGTACCACGCAGCCGCTCACTCACTTCTCCCCCCTCTGCCCCCGGTCAGATGGAGAGGAGAATTGAAAACAAGTAAAACTTATGGATTGAGATAAAAACAGTTTAATAATTGAAATATTATTATTATTATTATTATTATTATTATTATTATTATTAAAAGGAAGATAACAAAAAGAGAGTGAAATACAACCCAAGAAAGACAAGTGATGCACAATGGAATTGCTCACCACCCGCCAACTGATGCTCAGCCAGTCCCCGAGCAGCGATCCACCCCTCCTGGCCAACTCCCCCCCAGTTTATATACTGGACATGACATCACATGGTATGGAATACCCCTTTGGCCGGTTGGGGTCAGCTGCCCTGGCTGTGTCCTGTGCCAACTTCTTGTGCCCCTCCATCCTTCCTGCTGGCTGGGCATGAGAAGCTGAAAAATCCTCTATTTAGTATAAACACTACTTAGCAACAACTGAAAACACCAGGGTGTTATCAACATTATTCTCATACTAAATCCAAAACACAACATTATACCAGCTACTAGGAAGAAAATTAACTCTATCCCAGCTGAAACCAGGACAATAAGGAACTACAGGTTGACATTTTAGTTGGGGAGGAAATAGATCTTGCCATTTATAGGAAAACCTCCACTGTTCATTTTTTCCCTGTTCTAAACCAAAATGAAAACTAACAGGAAAAAATTAGATATACCCCATGAAGAAAATGTATAGTAATTGTTTTTAAATCACACATTGTAACTCTTAATTTGATCACACTGAGATAAGGTATGTCTCAACTGAAACTACTCTTCAGAGAAGAGTGGTGATTTTCCAGTGAGACAGGGTCATTTTTGGTTCAGAATGAGATGCAAGAAAACAATACAGTTTCACTTTTCAGCATAAATATTTCATGTGGCTCTCAACAGATGCTAAAGTTAGTGCCTGTACAAACATCTTAGGTGAAATCCTGGCCTCTGAGTTGTCAGTGATAAAACTCTTATTGACTTCAGTAAGGCCAAGACTTCATCTTTTGTCTTTAAATTGAACTTAAAGTTGTAGCAACCACTGGCAAGGGGAAACCCACTTCAAAGGAAGGCTCTGACAGTTGGACGCCTATCTCCCACTGATCTAAACTATAGCAATCTCTTTTTGTTTCCCAAGCTAACTTGGAAATCCCATTGAGAGCAAGTTCATCAAAATAGTTCTTTTGTTCTTCTAATTTCCAGCAAATCCAATGAAGAACACAACTTCCCTCGAGGAATTTTCGGAACAGCACAGGCCAACCCCAGACAGAAAGAGCACTTTAGTAGGAAAAAAATAATAACAAAATATTCACGACAAAGATTAAGAAATGCATTAGCATTCTCCAGAGACCCAGGACACTGGTGATGCCTTTGATCTTTTCTTTGCTCTGCCATACTGCATTGCTTTTGTGGCTTTTGGACTCCTAACATAAGTTATAGGCTCTTTAGGGCTTGTGGTGACCATGTGAAAGGGATATATCTGGACTTTTCTAGCCCAAATACCTATTCTTCAGTGCCTATGAGGGGCCTGTCTTCATAACCAAATTAGCTGTTTCAGGCCTATATTTCTTCAACCCACCATTCTACACATTCTTTCTTTGCAAGGGAAGAAGCTGAACCAAACTCAAATGTATATATCAGTTCCAGACTCCAGGTGACGGACTCCATTTCCTACAGTGACACAAAACAGCTGCCCAGCTCTTACAATCTCTTAGAAAGTCCCTTGGAGGGCATCCTCCAAAAACGCCTTTCTTCACAAAGAGGGGCATTTACAGGGCGATTTGTAGGTGCTTCCCGGCAAATATTTGTGGTCACCAGGACTCTGCAAATGCCCCATTCAAGAATGAGCTCCAAGGAGCTTTGCAGGACAGAGTTGTACACAGGAATTACCGCAGGACCACGGCCAATGTGTTTTCTATGTACTTAAAGCCTCAAGGGAAAAAACTGTTCTGGAACAAATTCTCAAGAATCTGCTTGGGTGTTGGTGGGGAGAGGACATTTTGGTAGTTTCAAATGGCATTACACATTTGTGGAGTGGAAATTACAGTTCAGTGTGTGGGCATACTTGATTGGACAATCTTTCAGTTGATGGGTTCTTCTGTTCAATTACTATTAAAATTCATCAAATGGAACAGAGTGGTTTTAATGCACGTAATTGTTGTACAAAATGCTCTGTAATTGGTCTTACAAATGAAGCTGAAGAGCAAGATCAAACTCCATTGAAAATGAATCTGTCTTTCCACTGAAGAGTTCAAGAGTCACTTCTAAAATCCATTTCACGGGGACGTGTTTAGCCAGTTCCAATTCTGGTTCATTTTGTGTGGCAGTTTTTATTTGCTTATTTTGGCCTCTCATATGCAAATGAAACCGCCAACTCTCGAACTTGGTTCCACGTGCTCCCCTTGCTCGTAAATCCAAGGCGAGGGCAGTGCTGCAGGCAGTCAGTGGTGAGTAAACTTCAAAGCCACCTCAGGTGCATTTTGGGTGATATGGGAAGTCTGGCACTAGGGCAATGTGAGGTGAAGAGCCTGCAGGTCTGTGCCATGCTGCCTTTGGTGGAGGAGCCAGTTTTAGCAAGTCTTGCCAACTTCTACCTTGTGTTTTTTTTCTGGGTGGGAGGGAGTTATTTTCAACCTGGGCAGATGAAAGGAGAGGCAATCTGAGAGGTGGGGGGAATGAGCAGAAGGTGGGAATTTCCTTCAAATTGCCACCAAAAGCAGCATAACCTGGAACTACACTGTTATTCAAGAAAGAGGGAAAGCAAGCGGGACTTTTAGGGCATCGGTCTTACTTGGTGCTCCGCAAAAAATTCATCGAACCATGGCTCAGAGGTATCCTAAATTTTCACTAAAAATCTTCCCTGAATGACAAGTGCTTTCCCCAAGTGTGGAAAACACAGATGCCAGTCTAGTAGACTGCCACTCAGTTCCTCAGTGTCACTTACCTTTCTCCCTCTGCCTCCCTTTTCCAGGCCATAAGGTGTGCTCGGGGGATGTTAGGAGTCTCGCACAGTTACTGTAGGGGCTATGTGTTCTGGCCATGGGACGTACTGGTGTGATGGGGGTATGGAGCACCCAGAGCTCTTGGGCGCTCGTTGGGGCTCTTCATGACCTGCCTGCCCTCATATCTAGCACTTGGTATGGGTTTGTGACTCCTAGCAATAGCAGAATCAAAGATTCCCCAGACATGATGGATTTAACCACTGCACCCAGTGTGTTGGGAGCTGATATTTAATTCTGGTTTCCATGTCAAAGACTCCAGACAAAAACCTTTCTCTAGTACCTCTCCAAAGCCCCCTTCCCTCTTCCCCTACCCCTCACCCCAGCCAAAATCTTCCTGGTTTTCACCATCAATTCTGGAAAACGCAGCTTATTGTTCATGCTGCTTCTGTCAGGTCTTTTCTGCTTTGTCTACTCTCAAAGAATTAAAAAGAGGGCTCAGAGGGGATCATTCCTCTTTGTACAGTGTGTCGAGAGCTTTCTGTGGCACCTCCTCCAATGAAATGAAATGAATTAAACGAATGAAATGAAGAAGAGCAAATCAGAACTTAAACTGAAAAAAAAAAAGCTACATGCTACTGTCCCAAACCCATTTAGAAGGCACAAATTCCTCTCTGTGTTCCTGATTTGTTACCAGGGCATGTTATTCACACATGCACACACTGACTCTGTCATCATTAATCTGCTGAGGGCGTGCGTGAAAGAAGTTCAGTACGGCCACTCCTGGGGATAACAGAGAAATTGTGCAAAAGCACCGTGCGTGTGTGCATTCCCCTACATGCCTACAAGCAGGTAGGCTACGGTAAAACAACTGATTCTAATTAAACTGCAGGTGTAAATAAAAAGAGCAGAATTTCAGATTACATCCAACAAAATTAAGAAAAGGTCATGGACAAGACTGTATTTTTTAAAACCTACCAGATCTGTTTATTAAATGTGATTGCTTCATACACACTCAGCACTAATTGGATTGCAGGTTATTTTGTGTTTAGGCGGGGGTGGGTGAAAGGAGGGAATAGGGGAGGGTGAAACCCACTCATAATGGCATCAGTTTTGTCCTAAAACAGTCTGTTAGTCAGCACCCCAACCTTTTCTTCCCCACACAAAACCAGAACAAAACACCTTTATTTTTTGTCTGGATTTTTGTTCCACTTAAGCAATTGCAGTGTGGTCTCATCCTCTAGTTCCATTTCTGGGATGTGTTTGTGCGTGTGTATGTACAGCCAGGAAATGTCTGTGAAGCTGCTGGAAAGGCCCTAATTGCAATTATATCTACATGCCTCACCTTCCTCCACATACATGTATTCTTGCCTATGTAGGCTAATCTGTTCAGGTCTAAGTTTTAAGTCTAAGTTTTAAGTTGTCCAGTGAAACCATAGTGAAACAAAGGAGTTGCACTGCCAAGAACCAGCAATTTAAAATGTTCTCTAATTTAAAGAAGGCACAGCAGAGATTTGTCTCTGAAGGGCACTTCTGGGGAGGTTGGAGAGGTTTGGGTGGAGCAGCCAGAGCCGATGCCAAGTGGTGCCCAAGACCCTTCTTTCCTCACCTGGTGTCTACAGGGAGAAGCAGAAAAGAGGAGCAAAACTCAGCGTAGCAGTGCGGGAAGGTATTTCTGCCTGTGCCTCACCTACCTTTAATTCATTGGACACAGCAGTGGAGCAGGGCCATGGCTGCTTTTATCTTTGCCGACCCCCCCCCTCTCCCCCCCGTATTTTGTGCGGCTCAGCACTGGGTGTCAGCGGGTTTGATGAGAGACACCCACACACCCTTATTGTCAAATAACAGTGCCCTTTCATCTCCTCTACCAAGGGATGGCGTTCCCTGTGTCCGCTTTGTCTTTCAGCAGAGGGTTTCCTTGTCCCCCTTCCCTCCCCCTTGGCTTCCCCAAGCTGGAAAAGACAAAAAAAAAAACCCCAAAGCCTTAACAGCTGAGGGTGGGTGTAGAAAAGAGCTGGCAGGAAAAATCAGTGTTAATCATTAGTGGGGCTGACCAGTGCTTGGAGACGAATGCACCCCATCCCCTCGCTGGCTGGGTAGCACCAAAACCTCTCTTTTCTGGGGAGAAACCTGCCTAGAAAGGGCAGGTTTCCCCATCAGCGTGGCTCCTTGCGCTGGGCTGGGCTGTGCTGCTCCAGGGATCTGCTGGAGAAGCTGGGATGGAGCGAGGTCCATGGAGGGACCTGCTGGCACATGGTCCTGCCCTGCTGCCATGGGCTGGGGGGTCCCCCTGTCCCCCTCAACTGTGCAAACACTGCTAGCAACTTTCTACCTGCAAAAATGATGCAGGAAGAAAGTTGCTGGTGATGATTGCACAAGTCCCAGTCTCATTATAGAGAGAATATTTTTAAAATTGCACAACTGAATTCTAAGTGAATCGACAGCCAGGGCTGGGAACTAGGACGTAGGAAAAGCCCTGGAAAATGTTGAGGTTTCACAACAAAATTTGCAGCCTAAAGTAGTGAACATTTTTTCTCCTGAAAACCAAAAGATTTGTTTAATTTCAGCCAAAAGCATTCCATATTTTGGCGAGGAAAACCACATATCTGTGGCAAGGGAGGCTTGTTGTAAAAGGTACAGTTTAACTAAAATCCAATTTTCTGTTGAAACAACCATTTTGATTGCAATTTTTAGGTTGTAGTAGTAATTTCTTCTAGTTCATTAAATCATGTGTCTCTCTGTATCCACAAATAGTTCATAATTCTGTTTATTCATTAATTAAAATTATTCCTAGTTTTCTTCAGCAATTAACTGTTGCTAAGAAAAATCTGAGTATTTCTAGTCATCTCCCTGAATCAGCACTGAGAGAGCTGTTTCGGTCAGGCAGCATCACTTATTTTCTGTTTCTCATGTAACTAAACAGCAAGCTCAGAATTGCTTTAGCTCGAATTTGAAAGGATATTGCAGTTTACCGTATGCAGACTCATAACTGAAATGCTGGTAATACAAATGAGAAGATGAATAGCTATCTTTAGATTAAAATGCACCTTCAAAGTAAAACAAAAATTACAGACTGATATGAGTCTATTTTAATGACAATAACAACAAAAGGAGGCAGATTAAGGTCTTTAGCGTGGAGTTTTGGGGAAAATAGGGATTGCTAGAACCAGTTTCTAAGATCGATTGACTTGAATAATATTCTTGGGCACAGAGAACATAGAGAAGTAATGCCTGAAAAGAATAAATCAAATATCTTATGGCATTTTAGGCATTCTTTCCTTTCCTAGACACTGCTTTTAGTTTTCAGAAATATGAACAATTCCAGGCAAGCAGAGAATAGCCTGTTCATTTCCCCCCTCTGTGATGAATAGTTGCATGTTAGCCTGTTCATTTAATGACAGCTATATATAGCGTGTATAATAAATCAGACTCCAGGACACAAATGCCTTCTGTTTACCTTTGAAATATTTTTTTCCCCCCAGAGAACTGTGATTGTTGCAAAAGTCTGATGTATCCACCTACATGTACAGGGATCCAAACAACTAATTACTTGAAGGTTTTGGTTCAGTAAGGTCCCCAATCCTCCCAGAACCGCCTGATGCCCCGAGACCCCAGTGCCTCACAGGATCAAAGCCTGCACAGGCTAGAGAAAATGAACTCAGCCCACTGCATGCAGTTAAAGAGGGAATCTCAGTCTGAGCTTTGCATAAAAAGTCTCATTTTAATCAGAGATCTCAGTCAATTAGTTTGATTATTGCATTATAAACACTTGTCAACTTTTATATGTGCCTTTGAAATATGATGCCTGAACTTGTCAGCCCCCGAAATAGCATCTTTTTAACCTGAAGTACACTATGACTTCTCTGTACAATAATTAACCAATTAGAGTTTATATATATTTTGCTACACATATATATGCTGCTATTCTTTGTCAGATGAAAATATCTGATGTTTATAAAATACCTGAAATGTTTCATTTCTAAGAAACAACAGAGATTCCCTTTCAGTTTAAATATTAGCAAGTTTGTCTGGGCTGGAAGGTGCAAGTTTCAAGTCATTCTCTATTATCCTGAGTTACACCTGCCATTTCCCAGATAGTTGGTACAGCACTAATAATATGATCCGATGTCTCACTTGCAGGATGAGAAATTCACAGG
Organism: Aquila chrysaetos chrysaetos; assembly: GCF_900496995.4. Classification (NCBI taxonomy): domain Eukaryota; kingdom Metazoa; phylum Chordata; class Aves; order Accipitriformes; family Accipitridae; genus Aquila; species Aquila chrysaetos. The sequence goes on along the minus strand of NC_044006.1, from coordinate 12,245,482 downwards.
CTTGATTCCTGCTCTGGTTCAACCCTCAAAATATTGTTCTCCAGGGAAGAAAAGGGGCAATTTCTATCTTTTTCTTTATTTTGGGGAAACTTTTCATGCAAAGAAATGTAGTATAAAGTATTGGGAACTGCCGAAAGACATACAGATTATGTATATTTTTATAGCTGTGAAGTCACTCAAATGGCTTTGTCTCCATTTCATTGTTTGGCATAGATCACTTATTGTGCATATGTTTTCAGATGGAAATGCTGAATTAGACTATGGTAAAATGGATAATGCAGCCCTAATGCTAGCACGAGCTAATAAGAAAACAGCAATGAATCTACTGTTGCAGATTGAAGTACATGCATTTCATATTATTACTCAAGGCTTGTCTCTCCGATTAGATGATTGCATAACCTTAATATTATAAATCTTGCATGATGTGAATTGTTCAGCTGTAACCATAATCAGTTTTTACTAAGGTGGCATTTCTGTCGTCTTGTTAAACACAAACATTATATATGCGCTAGTCATAATTTTATAACAGTTGCTTTTAGCAGGAGACGGCTTTGTCAGTCAGGGGATGCAGTTTAGCACAGATATGCGGTGCAAGCGCTTAAGATGCTCATAATGTCAGTATTTGCTTCAGAAAATATCACTTTGTAGATCCTTTAATTTTCTGAGTGTAAATTTCTCTTCAGAAGAAATGGAAAAACTTGCAAGCTTTTAGACAGAACTCTCTAAAAGCCACTTTTCAGATCTTCCAAGAACCAAGTTTATTTAATCAAGTGAAAATGGCAGTATACTCCAAAGAAATTGTGCATACCGTGGGCCTTCTCAAGTGCCACTGCTCAGGTCTGAGATCCCACTTATTTCAACCCAATTTTCCACAGAGGAAATGTGGCCGAGCTCCCTGTGTATAAATTACCAAAGGCATGGCTTTATGGAGAACGCGTGCTGCTGCCAGTGTTTAAGGGTTTAAGACCCACCGTATAAACCTCAGCAAGGTTCTCTTCTCCCATCAATTCACCGGGGATTTATGCAGTTAAAGCTCACAACCGGGTGATAAATTTCAAGGCACATGATGGGAAGAAGGGGACCCGACTGGCGTGAATACACTGAAATGCTGTCCTTTGTGCAGACCTTGGGGATTATTTAGTCCAACTTATTTCCTTGACAAATTTATTGGCTTTGTCAGATGCTCTGTAGAAAAATAATAATAAAAAAATCCCTGCCTTGTTCAGGTAATGGACACTTTCCTATTTTTTGCTGTAGATCTTGTGTTGAGATAGTCCTTAGCAAAGAGGAACATGTTGAAGAGATAAGGGCGATACCAGTGCTTCCACACGCCGTCATGTGTAGGAAGCCCAGAGACTGCATAATCAGGGGAACAGGAGCATAAAACAAGAGCTATCTCACCTGTCTGGCTCTACAACAAATCTAATCAAGGGAGATTTCTTACTGGTTTTAATGGCAGCAGATTTGGCCCTATACTCAGTAATTTTATACTCAAAATTACTTCCTAGGTCTAATGTAAAAACTAAGTTCAAATAACTTTTATCAGACAATCTGTGGATGTGATTTTCTGGTAGGATATATAAACCAATCAATTGCAGTGGTCTGTTCTTTGGAGAATAAGAGTCTTTTCTGTTTCTAGTGTGTTAAGCATCCCTGCAACAGCTCCTGGCACGTTTGTTGACATGGAAAGCACAACATTTTCAGAGGTGGGCATCCACTGGTGAGAGGTGAAGGAAAGGGGAAAATACCAGAAGTACAAGATTTGACTGCTCAGTGCTCCTGCAGATCAGAGCTGAGATGGGAAGTCATCCCCAGCACTCCCTGACCACTCACAGCACGACGTGAGGCAGTGCCAATAAAATTTCATACATACCCAATACTCAGCAGCAGTTCCCAAACCACTTGTGCAAATCAGTTATTTCTCTGGCAGCTGCCTCCTCTCTGCCTGTATCTTGTGCTACAGTAAGACTTGCAGAGCTGTGTTGGAGAGTTATTAGGAATGGCTTTATTTTAGGGTCCAGAAAGGGACCTGCAGCAACCTTCTGCTCCCAAACTCTCTAAAGCACTGGGCAAGCCTAGCCTCAGACCTCGAGGTCCATACCGAGGTCTTAATGGGAATCTGGGAGTTTTATTGCACATGACTCCATGAAGGTAAGAGAGGGATGGCCTGGGTGGCAACTCATCTTGCAGGAAACCCCGTCCAGCAATTATCCACAATGCTCTGCTAGCTGCTTTACTATGCTGAAACTCTGACTGACACTGGAGAGGATTTCTCACATGGTTGGGAGGGAAAAATAGTTTTTAATATCAGTTTTTAAAAAAAAGAATGTATGGCCCCTATAAACTGTTAAACTTCACTTTATTGATCATAAATCTGTGTTTTGCTCAATGCAAAAGTTTTTTGTCTTCCACGGAAAAATGCTGAAGCAGCTACAAATGTCAAAAACACAAAGTTTTCTCTCCTGGACAATTTATATCGAAGTTATTGGATTTTTTTTTGTTTAAAAGCACTCTTACCATGCTGCGCTCACCCACAGGGTTAGGAGAAATTGCCTTTCATTGCCAAGCTTTGTTCCTGCCCTTCTCTGATGGGAAGAGACCTGAAAAATAAAGCAAGGGTGTTAGCCTCTTCTAAGTACCGCTATGGATAGAAGGGCTGAATTGGATAAGAAAACCAAGCAATGGGAAAAAGACCTCAATAATATCAGAGAAGGAGATGCTCCTTTGCAAAGCCACTGCTAAAGTAGGGCACAGGCAGCAAAAGTGCTACAGAGCTGAGCATGGGGCTCACAGCAAAGAGACACCTTGCATTGAGATTTATCCCAAGGTCCACCCCAAATACGACGGCTGCTGTCAGTGCAGGATAGCCAGGCCAGGTCCCATGGGGACATTTCTGGGGGTTAATGTGGCCCCAGGGTGCATTGCCCTGCTCTGTTACCATGGGCATGGTCCCTTCTGTGTCCCAGCCTCTCTGTCTGCAAGTGGGGCGATGCGCCTTGGGACCAAGAGATTAACAGTCCTGTCTTGGTATTAATGATCTGCAAAAGCTGCGAAGGTGCAGAGCAGGGCAAAGAAATCTTGATTTATTAATGGCAAAGCAGAAAACTGGAAGGAAAAAGTGGAGAATTCCAGACCAGCCAAGGGTGGTACCGAGACAGGGAGATTTGCCCTGTTGTAGCATGCATTTAAAATGGGTCATTTTAGCTAAGGCAGCTGTGTGTTAGCACATTGAATATATTTGGACTCCTGAGACTTTTTTTTAATATCAAAGCCCATTCAGGGAGAGGAATAATAGGAGAAAGGCTATTTTTTTTCTTTGCATCCAGCTGTCCAAATTACAAGAACTGTGCTTTTCCGTTGTAACCTGGAAGCCCCCTTTTTCTGCTTGTTCTCCCTCATGTGGTACAACAGGTCTCTGTGCTCCCCTACAGTGGTCAGCATCTCCATAGAGATAATGGACTGGATCGTCACCTGGATGCAATGTTTCTCTTTGGTCATAAATCATGATGGGAATACAGTAAACAAGAGCCATGAAATATGAACCCACATAAATAATGGAAAGGAAGGACTGTGAATTGTCTGGGGAAATCTGTGCAAAGAAAGGGAGGAGGAGAGACTTGCACTGTCGGAGGAACCACGACAAATATACATCCTGATTTTAAAGTTAAACTGTTACTGTAATTATTTAAGATTGGCCTTCTCATGTGTCTCACAGGATGAGGCTTTGTTCTCCTTTCTGCTAATTTCATGTGCTTTCCGTTCCTCTTGGGCTTTGCTTTCATTTCTGTGCTTTTCCCAATTCTAGTAATTCTGTCTACAAATACCCTTGTTATTTCATCATCCCTCCCAGCACACACAATCCCCACCTCTTGGACGGTTTCTTCTTCCTTTGCCTCTGTTCTGCTAAACTCACATACTTCTCGGTACCAACCTGAGAACTCTAAACAGCTCCTACAGTGAAAAACGCAGGTCAGTCAAGTCATGGGCTTTAGCTCTCATCCACGTTCAAATGTTGGGGTCCAAGCATATCTGCATGTTTAATTAAATTTGAAATGTTAAGTCATCTTTCACAACTGCCCAGCCCTCACCAATATGATCAACTCTGTAGTTTTGGAGATGTGATTAAGGACACAAAATTTAGCAGATTGTCTTATTAGGACAAAAAGTAGAAAGGAGAGGAAAAAAAGATGTTGAAAATTTAAAAAAAAATTAATAGTCCTGAAATCTTGGATGGGAATCCTTAATGTTAAAACTTTGCTTAATCTTGTAGACAGAATTTCACCCTTTATGTTTACTGAAATGGGGGCAAGGGGGAGGAATCTGTCACTGCTTTGTGTTACACCAATAACTGGAGCAAATCTATATGTCCATTCCATTGTGGAAACAGCTCTGTTTTCCTCAGCATCATTGCAGACGTACCAGGTAATCTAAAATACCCTGGGATTTATAATTTGAGCACAGTTATTTTATATATGTCAAAACCAGTGGCTGATCTTGCTGTCCTGAGGCTACTTCCATGTGACAACTAAACTACTAAACACTTCTTCACCAAACCACTGGCTGCCACAGTTAATTCCCTAGCCCCTGGGATCCAATACTTTGTGTTTCACAGAGCTGAAGGACCCTATTTAAAAAATATTAGTATTGAAACATGCATAATACAATTTTTTAAAACTTATTTTATTTTCACTGACCCTATTGGATTTTATTTTCTCCTTATGGATACAATTACATATTCACATAGATACTAATATTTAGAACTTGACAAACTCCCACATTTAGTGGTTTGTTGAATGTTCAGTTCAGTTTCATCCTAATGAACTAAGGCATCTACAAGGATTTTTAACATGGGTGTAATTTTATTTTCTAAAATAACACGTCTGTCTGTTTGGTGATGTGTGCATATTAGAAGACAGGATAAAATAAACAGAATGTGGGGCTTTGATTTGAACCACGTTTAAGCGGTACAGGTAGAATTGTGTTTCTTTTGGATCAGCTGCTTTGCTTCAGCTTTGCGGTGTAGTTAATAAATGCTGCAGACTGCTTTTTCAGAGCTTATAAACTTAGCAGAAATAAAAGGAACTAAGGAGTCTGACAACTGAGTGAAGCATATAAATGCCACTGAAAGCCTTTGGGGCCCCAGCTCCTGGGGAGTATATCAGAGCCCTTGTAGGGTTTATAAATTCTGCTTATATACTGGCAGGTTTTTCTCCTGACCATAAAAACCATAGGTCAAAAAGCATTGCTAGATAGGGAACATGAAGTCTAGCTTTCATTTAACTCCAACTTCTTACACAAGCCTGTGTAGCTCATCAGTAAAGCTATGGTGTATAGTGCTGAATGTAACATGCAGTCCGTCATAGGAAAAAGTACCTGCAGCTCCTGACTTGATGTAGGACTGATCACCTGGAGAAGTTACCTTCTGGCTCCTGTTCAGGCTCTATTTGCATCTCTCTTCCCACTTTACAAACTGGAGAACCCTGCCAGCTAGCTCAGATGGGACTGCTTTGGGGTCAATATTTTAGAGGTGCATAAGTCAGTTGAGATGCTTCTCAGCAGGGGACAAGCAGGACCAGCCCTCAGGGCTGTGTCCCTGCTCATCTTGTGTCCCCCACTGCCTGGGCTGGCTCCCGGCCCCCAGGGGTGTGAACCAAAACTGCTGTTTGCTTCCCCTCTGCAAAACCATTCTCCATCTCAACGTCAAGGAATTTGGGCTCATGAATAGACAGATTTGTTCACAGGAACCCAACAAGCCCTTCACCAATTTCATGCTTCTAAGCGCTGTTGTAGGCAGGCATCCACCTGGCAGGAGGAGGGGGAAGTACCGTGATCACGTCGGGTTTCTTGTAAGCATCCCAGTCCCAGCTCCACTCCACCCCACCCACTGCCTGACAAGCTGCTTTAATGGATAGGCAGTGGCCTTCAGTGGAGGGGCTAAATTTAAAATTTTCCTATGCTTCTCTTGTCAAAGTTAAAAGCTTTTCACGTCTGTGTTAATGTTTTTTTTTTTTTTTTTCCTCCTGTCTGCTGGCACCAGTGACAAATACTACATCTTGCATTGAGTAACAGTATATTGAATGGCTGGCAGAGGCAGAATACGGCACCTGTAATTTATCTCCGGGAGTTTGGGTTGGATGACACTGCTGGGAACAGACGGGGGCTCTGAGCTGTCACCTGATTACTAATTCTAGGATTTCTCCTCCGAGAGTGAGAAGGAGTGAGCTAGGATGAAGGGTACAAAAAGCAAATCAATAAACAGGTTAGTGTTTGCATCATTATTAACACTCGGGCTGTCAACACACCCATTGAAACTATCGCTCAGGGCAGCTTCAGATTTAATGGTCAGTGTAACAGATTTACTGTAAATGTTAGCTAAGGCAGAGCAGGGGGGGGATCTCATTGACAAATAACAGAGATTTCAGTGGGATGCATGAAACCGTTTATGTGTGTGCATAAATAACGGCGTGATCGCCAGGCGGAGGCGGGTGGCTTTCTGCAGTATTTCTTCCTGTGGGGCTGCAGTGTATCCCTCTGGGCTCCCCTTCCCTCCCCAAAGCCCCTGCCTCCCTCCCTTCTCAGGCAGCAGCCGCACATCAATTAAATCACCGAGGGAGCTTTGATCTTAGGAACCCGTCACAAACCCCTTAATAGCCTGGAAAAGGGAGGGAAGGGAAGGGTGATGCTGCCATCTTCACACCAAATCAGCCCATGACGGGACAAAGCTTTAAATGAAGTTGCATTTTATTGTCTTTACCCAGCTGATGGGCTCCTGTCATTTTCCCTTGTCCATGGACAAAGTCACCTTTGAAGAGGTTTCTTAGGAAAAATCCTGGCATTGTCCCTTCCCTGGTGATCTGTCCTCACGCTTTCCACAAGTAACACACAACCAGGCAGCTCTGAGCAATATAAATGAATACACGATCAAGTGTCTCTGCTTAAATTACTGATGAAATGATAAATCTGTTGCAGAGTAAATTGGCTGAAGACGAATCTTTCCAAGTCCTGTCGGTGCTGCCACTTTTTCAAATGAAAACCCTCAAAGAAATTAAACTGGTTAAAATGAAAGGCACCTAAATTCAAGTAGCTTTTGCAGTGGAGGGTTTCCCAGGTTGCACTGTCATCTGAAACAGATCCTTCTTCAGGAACTGCTGCTTTACTTTCTTGTTTTAAATGGTTCCTGCATGCATATTTATAATAGTGCATCAGTCTCCCAGTAACTGTTTTCACTCACTGCTGCTGCCAGGAGAAGGGACCCAGAGGCTGAAGCCTCGAAGTGTTGGGATGTACCAGCCATGTGTAGCTCTCTCTGACTCAAGGGTTACTCTACCACCTGGGAGGTTTGAGGCTAATGGCAAAATACAAAATGCTGGAGCTTATTGCTTTGATATTCCCAAACTGTATCTTCATCTTCCATCCTCCAGGCAGACACCTTAGGAACCTGCCTTGCTCAGTGCAACCTCAGAAAGTGTGTTTTTGTACAACAGATAAAATCTTCTGTGCTCCAGGATGAAAGAGTCCTTGCTGGGAGAGCCCACCCCAGTTGAACTCAGCCTTTGGAGCATGGACTCAGGACGGAATCAAAGATGCTTGAAAGCTCCTAACCATGTCCTAAAAATAACCCAGTAAAGCTATTTCAAATGCCTCTCATAGGAAACTTCCATTCAGAGCAGCTACAGAGAAACCCAGCAGAAACTCAGAGCATAGTTTGAGACCATTTGAGAGCTGTACCTCTGCAGGGCACAGACCAGTCAGCAGAGCCCAAGGACAGTGTGAGGTTGGTCACTCAGGAGGTATCTCAGGAGCAAGAGCAGCACAACTGCCTCCCTGCCTCGCTCCAGACTGTCCCAGCCTTCACCTAGCTGCGCAGGGCCTGTCAAGATGCTTTTTTTGCTTATCTGCCCACAGCGATGCTGATAAGCTCTGTCATTAGTACGACCACTCTTTAAACACACAATACAGTGGGGACAGGCTTCTCTCAGCCCTTAATTTCATTATAAACAAGCCCAGGATGAAACCCACGTAGCTCACAGCAGAGATTCCTGAATGCCCTTTCTACCAGGCAACCTCCTGTGACAGGGGCAGAGGATTAACCCATTTGCACCAGCATCTCTGAGCTCCGCGATGGGCCATGCATAACCTGCAAGTGTCTTCCATGTTTTGTAGCTTGCATTATTTGCCAAGACCCTAAGCCCTGCCTAGACCCAGTAGGAATGGGCATGAATCACAGGCTTGGTGGGACACAGGGGATGCAGGCAAGGTTGCCTGGTGTTATAGTTTGTAAGTGCAAGTATTAAAACCCTCCAACATCTGGCTCAGGCCCCACCAATGTGGATCTCTGGTCACATTACTTGATTTTGTGGTGTTACGTTGTGATTCAACCCCAGACGTCCCTAGCAGATCTGGTACCATAACTCTGCCCATGCTGGTAAACCCACTGCATGGGGGGACCTCAGATGGACATCCTGAAAGTGCCTCTGAGATAACCTGGAACTGTGTCATCCACTCAAACTCCACTGCCAATGCTGAGCTCCTCTCCAGAGAGCATGTCTACTTTGTGCCGCAAAGATGTCAGCTCAGTCTCCCAGGCTTCACGAGACTTGCAACATTAGAAGCTCAAAAAACCAAATGCAGCAGCTGCAAAACCAGCATTAACGTGTTTAGGTTTGATTTTGATTTCTAAAGGGCTAGTGGCAAAGGAAAGCTCTGGCTCTGGAGCCTCTCTGTGGAGTTGAGCTCTAATGCCTCTAGAAGAGAGCAGCCCCATGAATTGAGAGAGCCGCTTGCTTTCTTTAATCTGCATATTATTGACTAGAGGAAGAACAAACCTCCCTTGCAAGCCTTAATTGGAGCAAGTGGCATCTGACGATTTTTGTTTAAACTGTAAAAGAAGACTCCTCCCTGGTGGGAGATGTTCAGCAATCAAAATGAGGAGGGAAGAAACACCCTTGCTGCACACAGCTTGGCTGTGCAGTAGATAACCCAGCAGAGAGCGGCCCTGGGAGTTGCTGAGGTATTTGGACAAGGTGACCTCGCACCGAGCACATTAGCTGTATTATCGGCCTATAAACTGTCTCACTGCTTTACATATCTGTATGGCCCACATATTGAAGGAGAAGATTAGCTTGATTATCAATGGGGGAATGAGCCAAACAATTACTTTCATTATTGAATATCCAATTAATTATTCAGGAGGCAAATCAATTATTCATATCTCATTTAAACTGGGTGGGGGGAGAAGCGTTGCCACTTGACAGAGCTGTTCACAGCCTCACTGGATACAGCAACAATTCTGCCGCAACAGGGAGGAATTGTGTTGGGAGCAAAAGCTGGTCCCAAAATTATTTTCCCCAGGCCGCATGGATATCCATCCATGCACATTTGATGGCCAAGGCCAATTCTAGAGAATTATGACAGTTTGGAGTTCCCTGCAGGGTTACCTCAGCCATGATTATTACTACCTTTTTAATGTCATATAAAGCCCCTTCCAGGTCAGCATCAAAAGGAGTTCAGAAGCCCATGGGAGTTAAGCGCATGCCATGGGAGCACTGAGGCATTGAGGACTTGGAGGTATTTGTTTTTATGTGAAAGAACAAAAAAAAGCTCTCATCCAGATAGCAAGAGGGAATCTCCTGGAGAACAGCAGACTCTTAACTGTTTTTCAAAGCCTGATATTACCAGCAAAATATCTGTGTCTTGCTTCCCTCATTTAAATAATGGAAATTAAGAAAAAAAACAAAACAAACATTTTGCCCACCCTCTGGCTGCTTTTGCTGTGCTTTCTTTGGAGGCAAGAATGGGTATATCACACCTATGCACAGCATCACACACAGTCTAGTCTGCATCCAGAAAGCATCATCCCGGTGCTGCGGTGGCCAGTACAACTGTATACCCTTTGCCATGGCCACGCATTGTGCTCCCATCCAAAGAATCAACAAGCAACAGATTGCCGGATTCAGAGCACCCGATGGCTGCACTGTAGAGCAGAGGGTAAGTATGAAAGAAAAGGGAGAGAGAGACAAGGCGAGGAAAGAAATGAAAGAGCAGATCCAGGAATATAACCAGGGTGCAAATGATATGGAAAGGCCAAGGTTTGAAAAGTCTGCTTTTCCGTAAAACTACCCACACAGGCAGTGACAGCTGGCTGCAACTGTTTGAAAAGCAGGGAAACAGAAGGAATTACAACTTGTGTGTATGTGTGTGTTCAAGACAAATGGGTCCCTGGGATATTCAGTGTCTGGGAATGCTCCTTTCCTCCTTGCTCTCTCACACAGTCACTTGTCCTCGCTGTGGCCAAGGCCGAACCCACCAGTAATCTCAATTTTATTTTTTTTTATTTCTTTGCACGAGCGGAAGCAAGTGACACCACATTGGAAACAAATTGTCAATTACCGAACAATCAAGCCCTCCATTTGTTTGTTAGATTGGCTCTCAAATAGTCCGATTAATTATAACACCACTAATTATTAAGATACACTGGTAGTCATCTCCTATTTCAGAGAGAAAGAGAAAGTCTTTCCTTTTGCTTTTGCTGTCACAGTAGCAGCCTTACCCAATAGGGCGATTTATCTCTGTCAAGCCAGTAAAATGATAATGCCAATTAAATCACACAAGTAATTGCTGTTGGGGTCCCCATGGATTTCTCCCAGCAGAGTCAGGTGGAATATGAATGCAGGCTGGCTGGGGAGGGCTGGATCCTGCGGCAGGGAGCACCGCGTTCCCCTCCGCCTGCACTAGTCCCTGTCGCCCTTGGATCATTATGGTGGGGACCACAGGGCAAAGCTCTCCAGCTTGTGCTCACAGACTCCCCAGTAGCCCCAACAGTGTGTTTTCACAGCCAGAAGTGGGTAAAGTTCCTCAGTCTCAGATAGGGCTGCCATAGAAGACCCATGGCGTGAAGCTGTCCCTTTTTTGTTCTCTCCTGATTCAACTGGTTTTCTTCTCATGGCTTTGGTATTCTTTAGCATCTCTTGCTCCTGGCCTGCTTAGACCTGGGCTGTGTCCCCCAGCCCCTCAGATGAGAAATGCAGCTGAATGTCTGGTCAGAAGTAGCATTACAGGCCTCCCCGTACACATACACTGTAAAATATAAAGATATAGATACAACACACACATGCATGCAGCCTGGTCCAGAAAGGCTTGAAGAATCACATACCCAGATAACGGTGGTTATGACTGTTACAGCTGCTGCTAAAGGGGGGTGCATGACCCCACCTCCTGTCCTGTGCTTTCTGCTTATTGTAATGAATCGATGTCTCTGCATCTGGGCAAACCCCACCTACAAAGAACGGTGTGATCTAACCCAATCTCACTTCTCATTCAATTAAACCCCGTGAAAGCAGGCATGTAACCTTGTTAATATCACATTTATTAGAGGGAAGGGGGACAGAAAATTAAGATATACTTCATGTTGTTGCTAATTAGAAAAATTGAGACTTTGCATCTGTGCAAGGCAGAGCAACATGTGGCATTAACAGATGTGAACTCATTACACAGCTGCATTGTAGGAAATTGTGCCACCACAGCGACAAAAATCTCAAAATCAGATTTCTCCCAGTGCCTCAGCTTCCCATTGCCTTCTCCTTTCTTCCTCTATAAAAGTTTGCTCTGAGGTTGTTGGGGTTTTTTTACTGGTTTATGTTAGGGACCAGAGAGGAAGGGGGGGCTGTTCTTTTTGTAAAGATAAAGTGACGCCCCCCGGAAAGCTCAGAGCAGAAACAAGCCAGACTGCAGTGTGACAGCACCACTACTGGCTCGTGCTAAAACACAGGCAAAAGGTGCTACATGGCTGGAATAAATTTCATCCTGCCTACCCCCAGCTATAGTGTTTTCTGCAGGGGGCCAAGCAGGGAGGGTTGCAGGCAGCCTCTTCCCCAGGGCTTTCCAGACACCGCTTCTCTGCAAAGTGGAGGGAAGTGGGAGTAATACCTTAAATGAGGTGTCACCGATAAAGTGCTTCAAATCCTGCCCTTCATCCCCCTGGGAGCTGTCTAACATCACCAGACCACTTGTCATCAACAGTAAAGAGTAGCCAAATAGCATGAAAATAGGTCTCTTTTTTGTCATTTCCTCTGTATGTTCTCCTTAACTTTTTGCTAAGATAGTGGAAGCCAGTCCCTGGGGGCTGGTTTGGAGCCTCTGGGAAGAAAGCAGAGGTCAGACTTGGGATTCCTCTATTACAGAGTTACCAGGAGCTGATTTGCTCTCTGGCACAGTTGAAAGCAGCCCAGCAGAACAGCTGCATAGAAATGCAACAACTTTACTGAGGCTTGTTTTGTTTGTTCCTTATTCAGCTCAGGAGAGGCTCAGCTGTATTTCTGTACAGTCAAAAAAATCACAGTGTTATCAAGAGCCATCACTGTAGCAGGCCAACAGGTCTGGGGAGGCACAGACAGGGCATCAGGGTAAGGGGGCTGTAACCCTCTTCCCAAGTAGCTGGGCATTGGATACAAGTAGCCTGGAAAATGAGCCCCAAAGACTGTTTCTCTTTCTCCAAAGCTTCTGCAGGGACCAAGTGGAAGTTTTGTTGCAGCACCACAACCTCTTTCCCCGCCATCTCATTCCCAAAGATTTCTACTGACTTTAGATGTTACATCAAATGCCTAGCTGACCCCCAGAACTCTGCCTCACCGAATTGCCTTGGAGCAGGATGTGGTACAAGAGCTATGCTTCGGACAGCATCTGGAAAAGGAGATCCAGCTTTTCTCCTGATCATAAGAACACCGGCTTATGTATTTTGCTAAAATAAGTCTTCCATTTAAGAGCTTTGCTGAAATAAACCTTCAGTAAATGCACTTGGCACTCCAGTGCAGTTTGTCTGCTGCCTCCCTCACCAAGAAAAGCATTGAAAAACCCCAAACCCTTAGTTTTAACAAAAAAGATCTGGTTGGTGAACATGCTACGGGATGTCTGGCAAAGCTCTTCCCTTCATTTGCACAGGCAAAGAGTTGGCTAACATGGATTTTACACTAGCTGTTCTGACCAGCCACTGGTAGCAAAGTTCCTTGCTTGCACCATTTTATCGAGAGCCCTTTATCCTTCCTTTGTCCCATGCAAACATGCTGTGTGCAGCACAGAAACCCGTCACCCCACACACACTGCTGAGGCCTTCAATCCCTTTGTGCAGGCTGTTTCATTTCATAGACTCAAGGGTCACTTTTATTGTGGTCTCTGCTAAATGAAATCACAAAAGCAATTTAAAATCGCTTAAGCAAATCATGAAAGATGCAATATGAGGAAAGGGCTGTGAATAATGGTTAGCCTAAAGCATTGCAACAAAGGGAGTGACTGTGTTTCTGTCAGGTGCTTTCTCTTGGTCTGTATCCTTCATGCTGAATTCCTCATCTTCTGCCACAGATTTTGGGCAGGAACTCATCAAAGGAGAAAGACACTCTTATCAAATTTCTAACATTGCCTGCTATTCTTCATGGAAAATTATCTCCTGGACATAGAGAGAGCTGCAACTGAGTATGGCATTTCAGATATGCAGTAGCCAGAAAATAATAACAAAACCACAGGATACCATTTTTATCCTGGAAATTATTTTCTGGGAGAAAAGAAATGTCACTGTACCCTGTGAACTTCATACTTATCTGACCATCTAACATTCAGCAGAAACTTCTGGCTGCCTCCAAGCTTCATCCTAGTAGGCAATTGTCCAATATAGAACAAAGTTAGAGGTGACTAAAGTGGCTGTGAGATAAATTTTCGGGCAACTTTGCTTCCCATCCCATCCCATCGTCAGGGATGTATTTCATAGAATATTTTTCTTGCCCCATGGATGACTTTCTTGCAGCTTTGAAAAGGTCTGTTGATCTTTCATCAGCCCTTTCGCTTATACGGCACTTGCTTCTGTATCTTACAAGCAGAGCAACCACATTTTCTCAGATGTTCCCTGGTGTCCTGGATCCTGTGAGACCAGATTTCCCAGTGCTCAGTACCCAGGTAGTTGTGAGAACCAGAGTTCCCATTAATGCAGTACTGGCACTGAGCAAGGGGCAAAACCTCACTGTGACAGATTCATTTTAAACAAAGAGAGAAGATGGCTAGGCTCACTCAAGAGCCAAAGTGATGGCTGAGATCTCCTCTAGACGGGGTATCTCTATGTCAGGACTCATTTTTATCCATGGTTTTCTTGATCTAGGTTTTCTCAGGCAGCTACAAGTCAGCAGCATTCAAAGGCTTTACGAAAACAACCAATTTTGATGCCTCACTTTCTGGCTGGGAAGGGGGAGATAAGAGAAGGAGATGGACTCACCCAAAGGTTTTATGGTTGTGCTCAGAAACTGCAGTCGGCATCACGAGTGGCTTTTGAAAAGCCTGTACTTTTTGCTGAGCTTTCTGCAGGAGGAAGGCACACCCAAGTTTCCCTCCCATGGCCAGAACTTCCCAGCTCCCAGCCTTGAGGTTTCCAGCTGGACCTATTGGACAATATTCAAAACTGGATTAAAGTGTTGCAGCAGACCCTCAACTATAAAATGTGATCCAAGCTGAATCCACACATCTGAAACAGCAGAGTACTGCAGGTGGTGGGCCAGATGTGCCCTTATTTTTAGCTGAGGATCACATTGGATCCCAACACCACCTTCTCAAGTGGACACGCTCTGCCAACCACAAACAGGATCCTATGGAGCCACTTCCCACCAGCCTGAAGAGCCCCAAAGGCTGGAGAGGATTTGGTGCTACTGAAAGGACAGGTGAATTCACACTCCAGCTGTTTCTGAGGTTTCCAATCCTGCTGCATCACCTGCTCACTAACCCTAAAGATCCCCAGGGTGTCTGGAGAGGTCAGCACATAGGCAGTAGAGAAGATGGCCTGGAAGAGAAGACCTTTCCATTTCTTCCCTCAAGAAGTGACTGAATAAAGGCTTTCAGCATAGCTGCCCCCCCCCCCCCAAAAGCCCTTCTAAGCTTATGCATGATAAAAACATTTCTCACATTTTCAGTTAGCTCATAATCTTGCTAAAAGCTATTAATAATCCACCTTTAGCTGTGAGCACATGTGCACCTGTGTGTGCAAGAAGACAAGCCATCTCTGGTGGAGTGAGAGCGCCAATGAAAAATGAACTGCCTGAAATTAACTTTAAGCATCTAAGTGATTAAACCATTGTGCTGTGATTGTGTACGATACTCCCTTTCTTCAGCAATTAAGGCTGTATTGATCAGATACCGTGAGGAAAGGGACTGGCACAGTAACGCTCATTCAGGCTGCCATAATTAAGAGTGATCATCTATTGTTCTGGAGCACACGATATAGCCCAGCCCCATCAGGCTCTTTCCTCTCTCCTCCTTCTCCCCTCACTGGCCCTTGCTCCCCCATGGCAGCCACATGAACACGTGGATTGAGCATCTGCTTGGAGTAAAAATCAGAGCAGAGGCTAGCTGAAGTTGCTCTGTAGCAGGTCAGAATGAAGACCGTATCTTTCCTCAGCCATTCAGTCTCAAGACAAGCAGCTTCTGTTATTCACTAGCAAGAAGAGAAAAAAAATGGGAAAAGGAAGGGAGCATGGGAGAATACAGCCCATGCCATCTGAAAGCAAGTTTCAGGCCCGACCATGGGGCAACCAGATTTCACCAAGATTTTGGGGAAATGGCACCTCTGCATCCGTGTGGGTCATTCCAGCAAGATCAAACACCTCCCAGAAGAGACTCTCCTGCTCCTAAAATTAATTACCTTTTTTTTTGTTTAGGTCCCCCCCCCGCCAAAGTACTCAAGCTAATCTTCTGCCCTTAGACACAGGTTGAAATTGGCTCCTTATTTATATCTTACCTAGCAAATTTGTTTCTTATAACTTCTGCTGAACCCTTGCTAACTGGCAGTGTGACCGAACTCTTGCTTTGCCTTTCTTCACTTCATGGTGCATGGCTCCAGTCTGTGAAAATCCGCATGGAGTAACAGCATTTATAACTTCAGCTGACAGGCTCTATGTTCATGATTTCTATGGCAGCAATCCTTGGGCATTTAAACTCTTGTGGTAAAGGATATTTCCTTTCTTAATTATTCTAGTTCCCAGTACATCATTTCTCAGTGTATTGATGGTACTTACTGTGAGCCTCAGAAAAATAATACATGTCAATCAAAGTTTGTAACTGTTAGCTTGGGGAAGGATTTGGGTCATTTCCTCATGAAGACTACAGAATGCAGCACCTGAAAACATACTTCCCCAGAAAGCAAGGGCATGTGGCACTGAGCCATGTCACTCTACAAGTGATGCAGTGATTTATTATTTGTTCACAAGACCTTGCAAAACTTGATGCTGGCATCTAAAACAATGTGATAATCACTGATATCTTCCTTCACCTCTGTGGATTGCTATCAAACTTCAAACAAAGAGAAAGTATTTGCATACCTGGGTGACATTTCATGCCACAGCCACAAACCAAACCAAGGTAGCCTGATTTTTAGCTTGGTGCTTTAACCCCAGGAGTGTCTTCCCAGTTGTTGTGTAGAACCCATAAGTATGACTGCAGCTTTCTCGTTTTCAGTATCTGTCCCACTCATCAAGCTAAAAATATAGACTGGCGAGTAGGGATGGCACACGTGTGTCTGATCATGCAGTCCACATTCACGTAGTACCTTCTTTTCATAAAAATAAATCATAGAATCATAGAATGTTTTGGGTTGGAAGGGACCTTAAAGATCATCTAGTTCCAAACCCCCTGCCATGGGCAGGAACACCTTTCACTAGACCAGGTTGCTCAAAGCCCCATCCAACCTGGCCTTGAACACTTCCAGGGATGGGGCATCCACAACCTTGCTGGGCAACCTGTTACAGTGCCTCACCATCCTCACAGTGAAGAACTTCTTCCTTACATCTAAGCTAAATCTACCCTCTTTCAGTTCAAAGCCATTACCCCTTGTCCTATCAAGGATGCAGTCCTACACTCTCAACCAAGTCAACCTCCATTCACTTTAAATATGTCTCGCTACTCTATTCACTGCTCTTGTTTTAGTAGATGAGATAGATGTAGCCTTGCCGTTGTTTTTCCAGTTACCTCAGTCCTGGCCCTCATGAAGATCATTATTCATCTCTGTGTCAGCCAATGTCCTCTGCTGAACATAGGTCTCCTTTCTCACTTTCTACGAAGAGCATTTGCATTTCCTTCTGCTTGACAAAACCTGTGCCCTTGATAACTAGCATGTCCAGCTGCTGCTAATCTGAACCCCAGCACTGTGCAATTTCATTTTGCACTGCCCTAGATCAGTCCTGTTTCCTTGCGTACTTTGACTGGTACAAGCTGCTGCAGGATGAGAGATGGAGATCTCTGCTTTGCTCCTTTTCTTCCTCTCTCACAAGCTCAGTGTTACTCAACAGCTCATGCCCAGGCAGAGTAAAGGGTTAAACATGAAGATCTGGAAGAGACTGTGCTGTCCTGACACAGTGCTGCCCTTTCGCCTCTTCCTCACACATACACACTGTTCACATAGCCTGCATTCCTCTCCAGTTAACACCATTAAGCTTTGACCTGAACTAGAGACAGAGCTAAATATGTGTGCACCTGTCCTCTTATAATGACCTGCTATTATCATTTTCCACCCCTCTTTTTTGATTGATGGATATTATATGCATAATGACCCTCAGGATTTTTTTCCCCTCTTTTTGTTAGGCTTTGCTAAAGCAACCTGCAAATTAATTTAATATCCTCTTTTGGTTGGGAGCTATGAAACGAGGGCTCGAGGCTGATGATGCGTAAACCATTTGTGGCATGTATTTAATCTCCGGACAATGGATAGAGATGTTAGTGCATGCTACACTAAGTTCTATTTACGCTGGCTATTAAGTGCAGTCAAGCTGAAGGCAATCGGAGCACATTACAGGGCCTAATGGGAGAGGATGCTACACAACAGTACATTAAAGACTGAAAATGAATTAAGAAGGAAGCATGGTAAAGAAAGCAGACAAGGAAAGGATTCTGTATACAGATAACTCTTATTGACAGCACAAATATTCATGTACTCTGAGTTCCCAAATCCAATTTTGGTATTGGATACCACTCTAGAGGGAATGTTTTGAACTCCATTTTCATACAGATACAAAATGACTTGCAGTTAGCCTGCCCCCTCCCACCTCCATCTCAGTAGCTTGCATAACCTGATGCTGGGAAATGCATCCCCGTTAGCTACCTTGCAAAGCTAAGCAGGATTGCTCTTGACGACCCAAATCAGGCCAAACTTTCTTGGCCTGCTCCTGAAATGCATCTGGCCCCAGGAATTATGACTAGACTTTGCTGCACTCCCAGTCCTGTTCAGTCTCCTTGGCACTTTTTGCTCTGGCAGTTGCACAGCTAAGAATATTCAAGCTCTGGGAAAGATGGGAGAAAAATGAACAATGGGAGACACCTACAAGTTGTGAACACTGTATCTTTGCTTCTGCTTTTTTCCCCTGGTATCTGGGTGGGAAAAAATTAGAGATGACAAAATACTGGCCTGCTGTCTTTTCAAAACCAAGCTCCAGAACCCCAAATGACATTGCTTTACTCTACCCACTCCGCCCTCCCTGCTCACACACGCAATTTTATGAGTGTGATTTTACGCATAAAAATCTCCATGTGTGAAGAGACTGACTCGCTATGACTTCCTGGGTAAGGTTGTTTCATTTTTATTGTTGAAAGAAAAGCCCAGTTTATAATTAAAATCGTGCAGATGAGAAAGAGAGAAGCAGCAGCCAATCTACTGAAGCCACATGCTCACACCTACCAGCTCTGCTCAGTATTTCAGCAAGGCTCTTCCAAGATCAAGCTCTGACTATCATTATTCCTGGGGGGTGAGATTCACACCAGAAGCCCAAACTGCAGACACATACCTGACCCACTCCCTGGTCCCTCAGTGGAGGAAAATAAGCTGTGCCCTAAAAGCATCTACCCACTGTATTTTTTACATCTATTTTAGGACAATTTTACTTCGACTCAAGGCTTCCCTGCCTGCATTGCCAAGACCTTCACTGACGGTAAATGGACACCTATGGCTGTCCGTATGGAGCTGTGCCACCAACACGTGGTCAGAAGAATCCCACTCCTGGGTCCTGAAGACAAGACCAAGGTGCATGTCCTCCCTTCCCATGCAATTCTTAAAAATCAGACTTGCCTCTTAGCTGACAAGCTCCTTGCTACCATTGGCAGGGCTTCTCCACCAAGTTGATTGCAACGGAGAATATCTTTCAAGAATCAGATAAAGAAACCTTATTTATACCCAGCAAATATACTAAGAGTGGCTGCAGACCCTGCAAAGAACCAGGTGCTCTCTGACATACCAAAAGCCTGAACCTACACTTGGATAAGACAAGAGCGTTTTCCTTCAGAACAGGAGTGTGTTAATGAACAATTCTTCTTTCTTTAGGGAGACCAAAGCCTTACCGTCTCCTCCTCCTCCCACTTCTTGAAGCACTAGTGTAGAGTAAGAGCATAAAGGAATTACTTTTCAAATAGCCAGTTTATTCTAAAAGCATGTCTGGCAATAAAAGGAGAGAATATTAGAATCGTTTAGTAACCATCATGTTTTGGCAGCAAGGGAGAGCTTTGGGTCTCTTAAAATGCTAGCATAGTAAAAAAATCAATTCATTGCTAACATAAACAGAAACATACTGAAACCAATATCTGAGCATAAAATACTATGTACAGAGGAATTTAAACTAGTCTTTTCAAGCAAGGCATTGACTAACCACTGAATTCATCTGGTTTTAAGGAGCAAACTTGTAAGTAAGCTCTGCAGAAAAAGGAGTGCATTGGTTTTCCAGCCAACCTCCCAAATCCAAAACAAATGACTTTTACACTCTACTTGCATAGGGCTGGAGGGAAGAGGTAGGAAAAACAGTGCTGTTTCACGGAGGTCTTCTTTTCCTTGGCTTTTGGTGGTGGTGAAACACTTTCTCCTCTCAAGGACATTCTTGCTGATGTGCGGATAAGTGTCCTTTCTGTTTTCTGGAGCAAAACATATTCTGGAATGAATACATCATTTACATTTTCTATGAAATGTCCCATAATAATAATAATAATAATAATAATAATAATAATAATAATAATAATAATAATACATTAATATTATAATTATTTGTTGTTGTTGTTGTTATTATTATTATTATTATTATTATTATTATTATTTTCCTTGGGAAAACAGCCTTGCTTATATTTTTAGAAATCTGAGGCCTTCTTATACTTCTCCAGTAAGTTCCTTTGGTCACTGTCATTCCAGTTTACAACCTACTGTGACACCAAGTCACTCTGAATTAACTCTGGGGTGTTTGTAGCAGGCAGACACTATGCAGCTACCACATGTGCTACTGTCCATGATAATTTTAACACTATCTCCTGCACCATTCCTGTACCCACAGCCCAGCACACTTGGTAGCTGTCTCACAGCTCCGGTCTTTCAACAATGCCCCAAGTTACATGGCGTGATGATACACAAGTCACGAAACCAAAATGTGTTCATGTGAGGCCTCAGTGCGTCTTCTCCCTTTTTGGGTGTTGAATATGATACTCAGATGCTGTGAGCTGCAGAACAGTTCAGAAGCAAGATGGCCTGAAGCCAGTTTGAGATCCTTCCTATTTTTAAAAACATCTTGAGAGAAGGAAGAGTAAGAGAGAGCAGTGAGCAAGTGTTTCCTTCTTGCAAGCACTATAAATCTAACCACAGCTTTCCTTTTTCACTTTCTTCTTGAGAGGTTCCCTGTCATCCCACCCCCACCAAAAGACTAATCTGGATCAGCACAAGAAAGAACAGACAGAGGAGGAAATGTTCTCAGAACTCTTACAGACCTCAACACCTCTGTCCAGAAGAGTAAGGGTTGGATGGACATCGTGCTGGGAAAAACTTACAGCCTTGGAGGAGAGTGAAGGAGAGGTGAGTCAGGAAGCGAAGCAGTATCACACACAATCAGCAAGAAACATTTGTCAAAGACCCAGAGGACCTCCTCTCCTGGGATTAACAGGAACAGATTCCCACTGTGACCAAAGAAGAGGGTGCGTCTATCTACTCGGCACCCCACATTGCTCGCTGGTAAACCAGGAACATTGCTCTGAGGCCACTTGTATAGACCTCTGAGTAATGCAAGGCAAGCAGTACTTTGCACTTTGCTTTCTCACTGAGTTTTATACAGCTTAGTAGGTTCTCTACAGTGTAGTGAGTGCTTAAATAAAAGGTTCAAAGTTTCTTGTTGTTTATAAGAAGAATGTCTGTGGTTTATCACCAATGCAATAAAACTGCTGAAAATAATAATCATAATCTGTGGATCTAACCCAACAGAAATGTCACAGCCCAATGCAGCACCCTTCCCAGCCAAGATACAGCAGTCATCTACAGATAATTAAACTCTCTATGAAAGCCAAGTACACAAATGAGAACCCATTGGGCAGTGCCATAACCCTTTGTTAGGATTTAAAAACATCTCTTAGCAACATGGCAGTGTGAAGGACTTTGAAAATAGCCCTGTGAATACTTGCTTGCTGGGATCCAGCCTCATCTGGAAGCCCTCACCACCATCACCTTGGCAAATACACCTCTCTGGGCACTCTGCACATCCTCAGATGACGCTTAAACCACTCCTTGGTGCTGTGTCACATGTGGTTACATGAGGTAAGGGAACAGAGTCTCCTAGGCTCACTATTGACATTGCAACACCATCAGTTTGAATGTACTGCTCTATAAAGATAAACATGTTTTCATTTAAAAAAAAAAAGTTACATTTCTAAAACTGTCACTGTCTCTGATCCACTGACACGTTCCAGGGGTTATGCCATTGCTCACACAAACATTGGAACATCCCCTTTTCATGCATGTAATCAGAGAAATCTGTAGGGTGCATGGAGAGAGGGGGCAGGAAGCAAACTCACAAAGGCAGTAAAATCTTCCATTAAAGACGTAGATGAAAGACAGAGAGAAGGACAGGAAGGCAGTACATTAAGAAAAGCACATGGATGCACTGCTTTGTCCAGACATTTTGCTGCTGTTGCTGATGAGCAGAACTGGCATGTTCTTCCATGTGAAGTGGAAGAACCATTTATTATATTTAAAAAATTATTAAAAATTAAAAATTATTAAAAATTATTATATAGGTATAACTTAAGATAGCAAACAACTGAAGGTCTTCAGTCCCTGAGTTTGTGTTCCACATTACAGGCTCACATGCCTATTGCCCAGGATTTACGCTTTGGGGTACTTGGCAAAGGGTGGAAAATCCACAACTCCCATACCAGTTACAGAATACTTCTCCTTTTAAAGATAAACCATCTTTTTAGTTTGTCCTGATGACTTTGTGATGTTTGTATAGATCATAGATACTGTGTATTCCCCTGATAACCTTGGAGAGTGGGGTAAATAGAGGTGCTGAGGGTAGGAAAAGCACATTGTCCTGATACAGGAGGTTGATAAGAGAGCACAAGTAAGCACAAGGGAGAGCATCCAGAGTAGGGCTAGCGAGAGAGGTAAGAGCCTGAGTTTCTAGAGAAAAAACATTGGTTCAACAAGATTGCTGGGGAAGTAAGGCATGGTTTTGCATAAGCTGTCTTATCAGGAGTAATAGTTAGGTATTTATTTAGCTGACTTAAAATAATTTTAAAAATCCATACAAGGTTTTTGGATTCTAAGACACCATTGGCAGCACAACAAAGGCACAGAGGCATTAAAATACTCTATTAAACAGGAAATTGTTCAGCTCTCCATTGAAAATCTCTTCCTCACCTCATTTTCCACATTCTTTTGCCCTCTTCATCATTCTGGAAATTGAATTTTTAGGGTTTCTCAAAATGGCCACAGCAGATAGTCTTGGCAAATCCAACTATCAAGGAGAAAGGCAGATCAAGGTCTGTAGTCCCATAGTATCCCTTCCTGCCATAGCTGACACCCTGTAGCTTGTGATAAGCCTTCCTGCTGGTAAGTGGGTATTTTTACTTTTCTATTTCCCCCAAGGAGTTTCTAAGTAACAGCCTTTGCCTTATAGCCTGTAGGTCAATCAATTAGCTCAGTCATATCCATTTACCAAACTGTAGCTTTCTCTTTTTACGTTTTTAATATATTCCTCAATCAGAAATTATTGAAATAATTATACCTCAATATTTTGATTTAATAAAAGTTTTTGGAAAAGCACCTTAGAAGAATCCTTTATTTCCCTTAAAGTGTCTTGTCCTTCTCAGTATTCTTTCATCAGAGTTCCTGTCTTCTCTTTCTCTTTTCCTTATAAATAACTTTATTCTGTAATTTTTCTTTCAAAAGGTATAAAATCTTTGACTATCCATCTCAGCTCTCCTATAGTTCTTAGCAGCCTGTAACAATGCCAGCTTCTCCAAGGGTCATTTTTACATGTTTTTTCCAAACTTTGTAGTTAAACTAGTAAAATGAGGAGCTGGTTCATTGTTAACCCATTTTCCACAATTTCCCTTTATATTTTATAACATCTTTGCTATTTCAAAAAACAGCCCTCTGCCTCTCTCCTTTCCTTAACATTGTATTTCACTAACCAGCAGTGCATGATCTGAGCTGCAACATTCAGAGAATCAATAACCAAAAACTTTTCCTCACCTCTCTTGGCAGCTTGCTGAACATCAGGCCATAACACCCCTTGGAAAATATATATTAGTGATGTTGTGAGGTCTGTTGTTACGAAGCTCAATTCATTTCACCCCCTTCATGCGCAGGACCAATATACACATGCTCTTTTCACCTACAAATCCCCAGCAGCCCCTGCAATTAATACCTAATTAACAAACGAAAGCAGAGATGCCAGGTGGAACAGCACAAAACCATTCACAGCTCACAAAAGGGAGCAATTAACTCCTGCCAGCTAAGGACAGTAAGAAAAATATTTTGTTATTGAATGAAGCAGTGTTGCCAAGATTGGATGTGTTTAAAAAAATAAAATAAACCATGCTCCAGCTCAACTGCAAGATGTGCGCTTTGATTTAGGAATTGCTTATGGTAGGCCAGAGGCTGGACCAGAGGGTCATTATAATCCCCTTCTGGCAATAAGGCCTATAAATCCACTGTTCTTCCAACAGCTTTTAAAACAGGTTATTTATGTCTTTTCATGTAAGCCATGAAGTCACTCCCACAAGAGATAAGGCAGACTTCAGCACCAAATGAGCTAAAAACTAACAAATTGGCTTCCCCCAGCAAACTTAACACTTGTACATGGCTAACAAATTAGCAACAGCATCTGTGGAGGGGGAAAAAAATACCTTTACTGTTCCCAACTTGATTGAAGATGTGCTTGAGTTCAGGCTGAGGTTAGCTAGCGGGTTTTGGCCGCTGGAGCCGTGAGCCCTGTGCACATGTGTGTCCCTGCAGGGTAAATCAGCGCCTGTCCGCATCATCGGTGACCAGAGAAGGTGGCTGCAGCCTGCTGGCTCTGCAGCAGAGCTGCATGTGCCCTCCTGCGCCCTCTGCATCCTCCTGTGGGGTGAGCAGTGGGGAAATGTCCACATCCATCTCCCTGCCTCTTCTTGTCCCATTTTCTCTGAATCTGAAACACTTTTCCTAGCTGATACACCTGGCCTCAGGGCCTTCAGTCTGCTTCTCCTCTCATCCCACCCTGTAGGACCCCAGAAAAACTCTTGAGTTTGCACGTGTAAGGGTGAAAGAGAATTGGTCCTGTTGCATACTCAGCAAGGCAGGGACGGATCCTCTCCAATGGGAGTGCTGCAAGTGGGCAAAGAGCATGGTCAACCCCTCCTGCTCTCCTGCTGTAAATGACATATTAATTATAGTTAAGGTTAAAAACTCTTTCTGTGCGTAGATCCACATGGTTGTTTAAAATTCTTAGGCAAGGAACATCACTCTCGCTAATAAAAAGGATAATTCTGTGAAAAATCTACTTTGCTCTCAAGTCTGAGTCCTCTTTATATGTGTTGTTTTTCTATTGGTGCTGGTACCCAAACAGGACTTGGCAGGTCCCCGTGAGTACATGCTCCCCAGCCCCGGCTGTCGACTACCCTTCCCTGCACACCATGGCAGATTAAACTCTGTTATTACCATTAGCATGTTTCTCACCGAGTATCCAGGCACTGTGCCTAGGGACTTTAACTCCCAGGTATCAGATCAGCAACTGAAGATGTGTTTGGAGAAGAACAGACGTCAGTGGAGCAGCAACAGTTGTCCCATCCATCCTGCCCCGCCGGAGCTCATGTGGTGACATGCAGCACCCACCTGCCAGGCACTCAGATTTTTTTTTGGACGCCATGGTGCACTGCTGCAGTTTGCTAAATCCTACATGCCGAAGCCAGTCACAATCCCATTGCAGCCGATGCACACATGGTTCCCAAGTCCTGCATGGGCTAGCCAGTAAATCAGGCCTGTAAAAGTATTTTTGGCCCCCTGCCCAGTATGTGTACCTCTTAATCCCTAATTCCAATTGTGTAAACAAGGCATGACATAACGGGTGTGCCATGGAAATATGCTCTATAAAGTTGATTACCACGCTTCATCCTATTAGAATAGCAGTCACTGTAAAACTATAGATAAGGCTAAAGCAATTTATTTGTGTTTCTAAAGGAGATGGGCACATTTCAGCTTTTCAGAACGTGATCAAACTTGACAGGCAGACTCTAGAGCTACTTTGTAGCTCTTATAAGAGCTCGTTTGGACCTGTAGTGGCTGGCAATTTTTAAAACAGATATCTCAAAAGGTCAGATGGACCATGGCCTTTGCTCAAGTATGCAAAGAGGGATAGCGTAAAAAGCATTGGATTGCCTGGGTGACCTCTTTAGCTAGATGTAGTTTCAGCTTCTGCACTCTCCTTAATGCAGAAGGCAGCTCTCAGTGCTCTTGGAGGAGGCAGGGAGCTCGGCGGCATTAGGGAAGGAAGAGCTGTAGCCTTATCTCCAGGCAGCCAAGCTGACTGTCACGGGGAAGATTTGGTGCCAGGATGACAGGAGGCAGCTGTGCTGCCTTTGTCCACCCGGTAGCCTCCAGCAGCCTCATTTAGCTCACAGGTCCTACCTGCAGCGGACGGGTCAGGCCTGAAATTACCTGCTCAGGGTCACCCACAGTGCCTGTGACAAAGCTGGGACTTGACCGCAGGTCTCCTGGGTCCCATCTCTGTGCTCATTCTTCCTAGCTGCCTCCTACTGAAGGGTAAGGACTCAGTTCAAGACTTTCCTACAACCCCACAACACACACACAAGGCTTACCTCATGGCTGTCTCCTATCCAAGATCCTTCAGCAGGGTTAAACATTTCTTTAAAAATGTTTTGGGCATAACACAGATTCCCCAGTCTCCAAATCTGAGCCAAACCCTGCTGTACCTGCAGGTGGAGAACCCTCTCCCGGGAGAAGGCATGGATTCACCCTCCGTTCCTCCTACATCCCATGGTATTGCAGCTTCAAGGGGAACCAAACACCCAGCACGGACCTCACTTACAAGGAGGACTTTTTCTTGCAGCCAGGCAGAAGCCAGAGCTGCCGAGCCTGAGGGTTTCCATCCCTGCTTCGTGGTCAGGGGCCAGACTTCTCAAAAAACACGTGAAACCTTGAATCTGCCCCAGGTTTCAGCAAGCAGAAAACCTTTGCAGTTTCAGATTTCACTTACAAATCATCTCTGAGGAAAACAGCTAGTGTGATCAAAGGCATTAAAAATTAATACAATTAACACAAATCAAGGGTATAATATATATCAACTTGTACGTAAGTTCAAAAGCTCCTTTTAAAGGCATAGGAGCCAAGGAATTTTTCCGTTATCTTGAAAAGAACTAGATAAAGTCATTTGCTTGTAGAATTAAGCCTGTAGCAGCCGGTAAAGTTACTGAACCAGCTACAGCAAGCCTTGTTCTGTGTTATAAAGACATCTCTCTCACTGGAGAAGAAATTGTAACGTGCATTCACATACGCTTTTTTTTTAAACCTGATTCTTTAAGGACCCCCCATCTCCTGCTCTCTCCCTCTGTCACCTCTTGAAAAGGTTCTTCAGACTAGAACTGTACTTGAATTTAGTCTAATTGGAAGGAAATGTAAGACCCAAATCTTGGTTCTCATTGGCATGAAGACACTTGCGTACAATCACGGTATGCAAAGCAGCAGAAGTCTGAATTCATAATTGGACGTTCCAAAATGTAATTATGAAAGATGAAATGCTCCTTTCAATGAGAAGGCCGTAAATAGAATAATTAATTTTGTGTTTGCTTGAACAATTCTGTATTATGGACCTTACACTGGAACTGAAATTAATTAAGTGCACCAGGATTTATGGAGGAGGTGAAGAGAGAGGGAAAAAAAAGAATTAATCTGAAGTAAAAGATAGATGACTTTGTGAGTGTAATGATGCGTTAGTCTGGGGTATTCTTTAACAAATTTAGCAGGCATGTTCTGGGTACAAACAGCACTCACTGACAGAATTATCTCAACTAATGCAGCTGCTGGACTCTGAGCAAATTGAGATTGCAGATGAGTACTTTAGATTTAGAGCTATTAACCCTCGGTGTGCTGGACACTCTGTTTCTGTTCACTCGGTGGGAAGGATGGCTGTTTGCCCTGTGCTAAGGTCTGCAGGACACGGCCGCGCAGCAGCTCCCTGCGCTTTCTGCACACACGCGCGCAGGCACAGACACGCAGGCACACACGTGTGCTCGCTCGCCCCGTGCTCTGCGCAGTGTTTGAGCGCGATGCAACGCCCGTCTCTGCCCAAAGCCTGCTGACACGGTCAGGCGGCTCTGGAGGAAAAGCGGAGGAGAGGCAGAGAGCTCGCGAGACAGGGAAAGGAAATGGGAGGGAAGCAGAGTTCAGGGTAACATCTCTCAGTGGACTCAGAGAAAGAAGGGATGGTGGCTATTGCTAGCTGAGTTTTTTAAAGCAAACAAAGCCAAAGGGAGTGCTCGAAAGAATAACTCTAATCCGAACATGTTAGTTGTGAGGAGCTATTCCTGAGCTCATTTCATATGAAAATCCAGAGTTATTCCTTTTTTCTGCTGAGATCAGGCTATAAAAAACCCAGGTGTAAAAATCTCCTCCGATGCTTCATTCAAGACTAAAGCATTTTCCAGTCCTGAATGAATTAGGGATTTCAGATTTACCAGCCTGGCAGAGGCCCCTGAGACACCCGGGGCAGTGAGTGCTTCCAACATCCGGAACAGTCACTCAGAAGACATTTCCAGTCCCATAAACGTTATGCCTTACTGGTATAATTTTGAATAAAATAACGTAATTCGCTATAGATCCACGAATAATCAATGCGATACTTCCCCTGCTAAGAGTCATTCAGAAGCAGCACTTTCTAAAGCATTGGCTCAGGCCGTGCAGTACCTGCACGGTGCGGGGACACTGGTGTTTAGCACGTTATGTCTTTGGAGCGTCAGCTTTCCCTGCCGAAGAGCCGGCCACTGAGAGACATCCAGCAGCTGGAACCAACCCCCTGTGAATTTTTTGAGACTCCAGGAAGCAACCGATTAGGATGTGCTGGTGCAGCCCTGGAACGGACAAAGAAATCGCAAGTATTGAAGACAGGTTCCCTTATCCCCGATTTATCCTCTGCTCCTCCTCTGCTGGGAAATCTTTGCTAGGGAAAAACTTTCTCAGGTCTGATGTTATTCCACTGCGGGATTACAGCAGTGTGGGACTGCGACCTCCTTGTGTTTCATGGGCATCTGCTCCAAGAGACTGACGGTCCAACTCAGCACAAATTGTACTACAGTTCATCAAAGTTCAGCATGACAAACTTCTCCCAGGCCACTTCTCCTTGCAGAAAGCCCAGTGGAAAGCTGTGCTTGGTGAAGTCACTGGGGTGTGAAAGGTGTCAAATCCATAGGTCTGTAACCCTCAGGCGAGACCTGAGGAGTCTCACAGCCGGGGCACGTGGCAGGCTGTGAGTCTGAAACGTATCCCTGGTTTTGTCAGATCAAGCTGTTCCTGAGCCTCTGCGTTACTGCCTGGCTGGAGGAGACTCCACAGCACTGTGATAGCTTTGTCCCAGAAAATGAAGCACTGGAGTGCAGGAATAAGAGCCTTTTCCCCATGGAAGAAAGAGCTGGGGCTGCACAGTACCAGCTTGCTGCTACACAGAAAACGTCCACAAACACTCTTCTTAGAGTTACAAGCTGCCTGGATGATGGTTACCCAACAACATACATTGATCTCTGGGTAGCAGAGTGCACTTGGGTACAATGCCTATTTGCTTACTGATATTTATTTTCATTTTCCACAATAAAATGCTAAATATGAACTACAGTTACTCTGCTTTAAATTGCAACAAGAGCTGCATTTTCCACTTGCTTGGTTATAGCTCTTTAAGTGATACATTATATTGTTTGCCAGAATACTTCTACAAAGTCTTTGCTTCATTTAACTTGTAGAACAATTCAGCCAGATTGGTCTATAAAAGGTGTACTTAAAATCAGGATTACCCTGGGACTCAGAAGTGCTGGGTGCTAAAATGCAGTCTCTCATTTCCCATGGCCTTCTGAGCATTTGAACATATTTATACCTTCTGCATTGCAGCAAACTTAATCAGGAGGACAGGCTTGCTAACATCTGTGCATTCCATTCACTTCTGGAGTCGTCTCAATCTCTTCTGAAACCTGATTCTGGCTGTCAAAATGCATAGCTCTCTATGCTGGGTATTATTCGGACATTTAGACATCTGTCATCAGGAAGTGTGATAGATGGTTTTATTAACCCGCAAAGGCAAAGACCATTACAGCGAAGGACTCTTATGCAGGGAGAAAGTATTCAGCAAACCTTACAAGTATGCTCAATGCTTTTCCCAGCCTACGGTTGCAGCAGGGACTGAACACTTGGAAGTGAAAGATGTGTTACACATTAGCTCAAGCTGGACATATCCCTGCCACTAGCTTTGACCAAAACAAGTAAAACAAGTAACATAGGTGGTATGTTATCCCCAGCAGAAGAGACTTTTCATGATGAACTGACCTCCAATAACACAAACTCCTGCAAGCAGGAGTTTTTGTGGCAAGCTGCAGCTAGAATGAAGACTGTGCTTTACAAAGAAGTTTAAGGAAAATAGAAACCTATTTTAATAAAAATCACCACAAAGATTTCATTTAAATTGTTTAAATTCACCAACTAGTCCCCACAGCTGTTTTTTTTATCTCCTGTTTGAAGTCTTTCTCCTTCCAATCTCCCACCTAGCAGTCACCTACAGGCAGGACTTTGGACCAACAAATGCTTAAGTCAAAATCTAGAGCCAAACTGGAATTTTGGGATGCTTAGTTTTGGGGTTTGGTTTGCATCCATATGTAGTTTTAGTCTAAGTAGGGACAATCCTTTCTGTCTCACAACCTTCCAAAAGACAGTCAAATGCAATTAATCTTCACCAGTTTTCCATTTCCCGTGATTCTAGGATTCCTGTGCTGAGGCTCCCAGAGAATTAAGACCAGATACTGATAGACGAACATGTTCCTACTACTTCTTTTCCAAAGAGGCTGCTACTACAACAGCCAGTAGCTCACAGCTGGGAAGGGATGTGGCTCTTGTAGTCACAAATAGAAAAATGAGGAGAACACAGATCCCGGAATGAGATCCTGTATGGAGTCAAGCAGAGGGACCTGAGCAGCCTGTCCTGAAAGTCCCTGCAGCATGCTTGTATTATCTCTCATACAGATGAGGAGGTGCTTGCGTGGGTAGCACAGAATTTGGACAAATACAGTTTACCTTACATCTTTTCCTCCAGATTTCCTTTGTGATACAGAGAAAATCTTCTGAACTGAGTCCTCTGAAGGATCTGAGTGCTCAGTTAGCCTCAGTGACTTCACTACTGGTTTTGCTAGCCACGTGATTCAAGTTAGTTGCATTCACAGAGCTGTAGGGCTGGTGTTTGAGGTAGTCTCCAGGTAGTCTCATTTTTCCCTCTCCTTGCTGTCCACCTGCTTTAGTCTGAGTTTTTTTCCTGAGCAACCTTGCTCCCCCCCCCCCCCCTCTGAGCCTGCATTTGAGCTGAGCCCCTGCAAACATGTCAGTATATGTGTGTGTATTACGTGTGTATGCAGGCACATATATTTTACATATAGGTATGTGAGTATATGGAGATACATACCGTGATGCTGGTAAACTTTATCTTTCTAAGGGCACTAGAAAGATGAAGAAGATAAAATCAGTTGTTTCTTTTTATTTATAAAGGGGAGTGATTGCACCCAGTGTTTGTCTTCACCATTTGGGAAAAGCTGATTGTGAAGCTTTAGATTTGTAGGTTTTGGCTTGTTATATATATTGCAAACATTTCAGGGGAATCTGTGTTGTTAGGTCCCATGACACTACTGCAGACTGTGAGAGATGGATATATAGTGATTTCCTTTAAGCCTTAACTTCTGGAAACAAATTACTGTCTAGAAACCTCAGCTTTCAATATGAGTAGAGAGAAAAAGAGGTTGGTAAAATTTCTGTGTATGGGAAATTTGAAAATGTGTTTTAAATGGAAGAAACAGTCTTGCAAACCAGACAGGATTAAAAAGTTTATATGAAGCAATGAACAACCAAACTCATAACAAAATCTTGAGCTGATTTTTGTCCACTTGCTCTGACAATGATGCCACACACTACCTGCAAAAAATAACATGTTTTATCTCATGCGCAAATACAAAGGCTTATTTTTGGAAACACCCTGTCAACAAAAGCAGAAAAGCAAATCTCCCTAATCACTGTAACAGGATAATTCAAACTAATAACTTAACCTGCAGTTTTGCAGTTTTATATTATTAGAAGGAATAAAAAAACCCTCCCCAATCCCCCTGACACTGATTCATCAAATAAATTAACTGTGTTCATCAGTTAACTCTCACTGGTCAAATAGGGTTAAAATTCTTGGATCTAATTCACATTGCTAATTTCGCAAAGGGGAAAAAAAGCACACTGGGATAGCAGGAGCCAAATATGCTATTTTGCCATAACTGACTGAACCTTGGGGGCGGGTGTTTTATTCTGGTAATATTTCTTTTAATAAAAAAGTGTCTGATTAAAATACCCTTTTAGAAAACATTAATTCAGGAGCTAAAAAAAAAATTCAAATGAACTCAAATAGATTTTCTCTGGTACGTTAGCATTGCATTTAGGATAATGGATAGGGAGAAGGATGGATTCTGTAGGTATAAATCAATAGGCGAGGGGGGTTGATGAAACTGCAACCTGTGAGAGTGAAGCCCTAGTGGTTTGTGATATCATCAGGAGCCCAAGATTAATTCGCTTGACAGTCCAGTCTCCTGCATTCATTATTTTAACAACATGCATACAGGACCAAGATACACATGTTAACCAGTCAGCTAACATATATTCACTCAGAGCCCCTACAAGCACCCGGTTTAAAGCAAAAATCCCAGCTGACTTGTTGGTAGGGTACATGAATAGATTATCCTTTTTATTGTTTTAAGAAAACTAATGGAGAAAGTGGGGGTTATGGAGAGATGGAAACATAACTGGTAGTTTTGGATTAGCCACACCGCTGGTCACACACCAGTCAAGGACCTGGTTCTGCCACTCTTACAAGGCTCAGTGCTACCTTCACAAAGATGTGTTAATGATTTCATTAGGATTTCAAGGGGAATGTGATCGGTGGCAGCATGGATAAATGAGTAACACTCTGCTCCCAGCCTGCTTTTTCAATGGTTTCTGCCTTTGAATTTTCTCTGGCTGGAAATAAAAGTTTCTAGAAGAGAAACTTTTGGTTTGCAAGAAAAAGGAATTAAAAGAAGTCAATCAGGTGCTGGATACCTCAAATAATCTTATGTACTCTCTATTTTCTATGCAGGCATCTCACTGCTCATTTTTCTTGCAGGCTCATGACCAAATCCTGCTCACCTCTTGCTCCATCTAAGGGCCTCTGAAACCTGTGAAAGGGCCTTTGCTTTTAAAGGCTATTGGACCAGACCCTCATTCTTAGGTATAGCCCCATAAATTTCTTATACAGCCTGTTCATGTGAGTAAATTGGCCCCAATTTGGCCCCAAGTCTGTGACTTTCCCAGCCCTGGGAAAAGGCAGAAACCCCTGTCATGTTCTGCTGTACAGTCTGTCCTGTCCAGCTGGAGTTAAGTGTACCTCATTACTCAGGGAAATTTGGATTTGGACAATTCTTCACTGATAAACAACATATTGTCATAATTAGCGAGTGTGGACTGGGAATCCTGGAAATGGAGTCTGTCCAATCTGTCAGTTGAGGAACATATTGTTTAATTTACACAGTGCAGTGCATTGTGCAACCTGAGAAGGGTCCCCCACCCCAGGCCAGAGCAAGGCTTTCGGCTGCGTTCAATTTATGAAAACAGCTATCACGTTCAGACAATAATTTTGACACTCTCCTTTTTCCTCTTGGCCTCCACGTCTAGGTTGAAAGTGAACATGTGTGGTTGAAAGAGGCCATACCCGGTTCCTGTACAACCACGGCCAAGTTACTTTTCACAGCTAAGCCCTGAGGTTCCCTATTTTCCAGCAGGAAACTCTTGCAGGAGGGTAGACTTTGTGCACGAAGCATTGTGCTAGGGAACAGTAGAGCCCCAAATGATTGTACTTAAGTGCCAGATTCAACGCTTAAGACCCCATACTGGTGTACCCACGCTCTGAGTGTCCTGACCACAGGATGAGAGAAGCCAACCAACCTGGACTACAGCATGGAGTCCAAGATGACCATCCAAAATCTGCTCCACAGAGAGCCATTGGTTTTGTTTGCAAATTACCTCCAGAGCCATGAAAAGGCTAACAGAAATGCACAGCATGGTTGTTTTAATACAAATACACACTATTAGATTTCCACCCTGATTGACCAGCCTCATTGAGCATCACGTTTTGCCTCTCGTTCTCCAGGCCAGATTCTTCTTCAGCTATCAGACTTTCCTTTCATCAACCTGCCTGTCTTCTAATCAAAGCAAACCACTCTAACTTTTATATGAAACTAATTTTCATATTGTCCACATATACATACAGTTAAGAAATTACAGTGACAGTGATAAAAAATGTTAATTTTTCTTTCCAGATGCTTGTAAAACAGCCTTAACATATGTCCGCTGTTTAATTAACAGAGCGGCAGCATGGTGGAGAGAAGCCAAACTAATAATTTAAAGAAGCATTCTCCCTCCCTTGATCTGAATCCCAAAACACATCCATCATGTACATTTCTGAAACTGCAAAAGATTTAATTTTCTGAACTTTCAGCAAACATCATAAAACAAGTCAAAGAGAAACCTAGAGTCAGGAGTGATCGTCTTTGAAAGAGTTCAGCTTCAGAACTTGCACAAGAAATTCATTTTGTTAAGTGACTAAAAACTCCAGTGCTTGTTTTTTTTTAAATTAGCTTTTATTGTCTTCTCCTGCTGGGTGGCCAAAAGGTGCCATTTTGCTGCTCAGGTTCTAGTCCTGAGCTGCCTCCTTGCTCAGATTGATGAGGATGTAATTCCTTCCTACATTCAGAGCCAAGATGAAGCCAGTCATCTCACACACTCCCAGCCCCTTTTCCTGTAACATTTGTGCACTGCAAAATTTCTGGAGTATCTGTCTTTACCCCCCAGGAGGTATAGACGTGGTCCTACCCCAACTTATAGGTGGGGGACTGAGACAGTTTAAATTGCATGTTCAGTACATGCATTTTAACTAACTCCATTTTTTAAATCCAGTTGTCCACATGTCCCTCAGCCCAAGGTCTGGAGCAGGAGAAATGAGGATGCTGAGGACCTTGGTGCAAGGTCTCACTCTTCCAACCTGGAGCAGATGAAGTCAAGAAACACCAGCCCAGCACACAGCCGATATCCCAAGCTCTGCTCTTCTAAGTGCAGCATTGAGGGCTTGAGCCTGAGATGGAGTCAGGCTCGCTGCTAGCAATGGGGATAGAGAAAGTGCTGGTCTCTGGGTTCACGTACACTCGCAACGCTCCTCTTCATCCCCTCGCGTAGATGAGGCCATAGGGATGAGGTGAACTTAAAAATATCACTTGCAAAACTGGCATAGAGATCATGTCTCTGAAGCCAAAGTGAACTTCGCAGCAGGGGATCTGCCCTGCCTCTGAAAGCATATCAAGAGCTTCATCCACCCCCGCCCTTTGCGTGTCTGGGATGACTCTAGGTTATTTAAAAGTGTAAAAAGCTCTCCTTACCATGCACAATGGTTGTCAGCAAGCAACAACTTGTATGTAGAAGGGATCAAACCCCACATGGAGACTAGTCTGAGATCCATGGTCGAGGAGGAGATACCACCACAGCCATTAACCCCTTCTGGGATAACAAGACGCGCACAAAGTCAGCACTGCCCACCCTTCACAGTCAGAAATGATGCTCTTGGCCCCCATCCTCTGCAAAGCTAATGACTCCTCCTGGGGGACCAAAATGCCTGGGGAAAGGAGGTTGTGTTTTATCAACCTGACGGAGGAGTCTTCACTCCCAGAGAGACACACCATGTAAAAGATAAAGCAGCGTGGTGCCGACTGGGGAAATACACCCTTTCCTCTATGAAAAGGAAGAGATTTGTCAAAGGCGATGCTATATTTTATAACTGCATTAAATGGAAGAGCACATTAAAAGACTTCTGTTAAATATTAACCAGGAAGAGGAAAGACAGGGACAGAGCGCTTTCCTTCTATACCTTTTGTAGCGAATACGCAGTCATAAAGCAACTCAGAAATTAATCTGCTGATAGATTAGAGACTGCGAGTGTTAATTGACCCTTTGATCTCCTAGTTGTTATTTTGGGTCTTGCAGGGAGGGATATTAATGAATCTGAAGGTATTAAATGAATTCCTCACTTGCCGTGGCAGCATTTGTCTCCCAGCAGAGAGCATCCCTTTGGGCTGGCTGTGCTCTGGCTGGTCTTCTCGAAGGGCGAAGGCACGGAGATAGGCGTTACAGCACGCACACAACAGGCAGGACAAGAGCACCTGGCTGGAGTTAACCAGGCAGTCTTCATGCTCTACATGGCTAAAAGGAGTTGAAAAATCCCCAGCTTGAAATAGAGAGCACTTCACAAACTCTTGGATCAGTGTCACTGCTAATCCCAGCACAGCTGAAAGCAAGTGAATCTGTTTATAACCTTTCTCTTTTCAGAGCCCACCAGGAGGGTGGTACAAACAGATCCGGTCACGTCTACCCAGGTATCAGTCATCCCCGGCGCAACTCTGCAGCCTTCGAGAGGGTTACGCCAGGTGTTCATTTTGCCTTGTTGTTTTCAACACGGAACCTCACGCTGTTTTTTCCAGAGGTCCTTCTCCAAAATTGCGAGACCACTGAGCCATGGGCAAGGTCATTGCCTCGCGGCAAGGACTGAATTGCAGAACTCATGCAAAAGTCTGAGCAGCGTTTGTTCATGTCATGGCCCTACGTGTTACTATTATCATGATCAGACAGAATTTCTCCGAGGCATGTAGAGAGTGGGAGGACCATCTTGGATGAAGTTTCTTCTTAATCTAAAAGCTGGAGATAAATATTTGGAAAAAAATCACAGGCAATGAGTCAGTTAATAAAGCAGGGACTTTCTCCAGAAACCTGGCCAGCTCTTTCCATTAAAGAGCTAGTCTTTGGCTAGCTCTCCAAAGGAGGCTTAGTGACTGTGTACATTAAAAATGCTATCACCATTATGGTCTGTTCACTAAAGGTACAAGAGCATGACAAATACATGTAATTTGCAAATTGGCTGGTCTTTTGCAATAATTTAGAGACACTAGTTAGAGGCAATAGAAATCTAACAATTACTGATGTTTAAGGTTTGCATTGTTGCTCTGTGAATATTTCATGCATAAATGAACTTCCCCTGGACCAACTGCTGTTTCTGATGAGGCGCTCTGAGGCTTTATTGCCAAATACACAGCAGGGCTCCCCCAATGAGCCACATAACGGATGATGCATCGCCTTTGCAGCTTAAATAATGCAGGGTATCTGCATTTTATAGAGTGGTGGTACACTTTATTTACATATCAAGTGAGCGGCCAGACTGAATATGAAGAAATATGTGAAGGAAAGGATATGGCACTTTTAATATTTCATATTAGCAAGCACCCTGCAGGAAAAGCCTAGGCAGACTGAGATGTGACCTAAACTGCCTGATTTCCATGTGTGCATGTCCCTCTGACAAAATCTCTTGCAAAACTGATGAAATATATGCCTTCTCCCATTCTTGCTAACTTCTTCAGCACTATTGAAAACAAAAGGCATAATCTGCCAATCAGAGAATGACCTTCCAAGTGCCATTTGTTTGGGAAGAGAATCAAGCCCACCCTTAAAATCTCATCCTGTTCCTTCCTGGGGCTGCTGGGAGATGTAGTCTCACTCTCTATCACTCCAAAGGGAGCCGCAGAGGATTTCTGCTTGTAGGGAGGCCACCTGCAAAGCCTCATCAGCCTGCTAGGACTGCAAGAAGGCCCAGGCCCCACAGAAAAAGCATCACCCAAAATGCAGAACTGTTGCAACAGCTGATGATTCCTCCTATGTGAACCAGTCTGGGTTGATAGAAGGGGAATACAATATATAAAAGCAAGAGCTAGTTCTTCCCTACGAAAAATGAGGCTTGCACATCATCGTCCATGTGGGACTGGATCTCAGGGTATGGATCCTCTTTCTGGAGTGGGTTATCCAAGTATGCAGACTTGACCCATTCATAAAAGCAAATTCTCTTTTATTCATGAAAGTACCTCAGACCTCAGCCCGGCATAGCCGTGCTCAGGGGACTGGTCTAAGCCCAGGAGTGTTGGCTGTCATTATTGTCCCCCTGTAGCAAAGAGTTCCAGTCACCGGACAAGGCACAGATATGAAATTGTTTAAAGCAACAATTTGCTCTCTCCACAGAGAGAATGGCCCAGCAGAGCATAGGCACCGATTCTTCACCTGATTTTTTGCAGGACTGGTGGGGATGTGCTTGCCGGCAGCACACCGCAACCTCCTACTCTGTCCAGTGTCTGTGTGAGAGCGTGCAGCATCTCCCTCACATTATGCCTCATTCAAAGAAGAACTGATGTGTGCCAGTCCTTTTTTGTACAAACCTATTAAAATTCCAATGCAAATGACCGGATTCATAATCTGAGCTTCATTGAGAAACACAGTTTCCTGCCTTCCCCAGTAATGAAATTATTGGTTGTGCAGATGCTCCATTTCTAAGCTAATTCAATCTCTGACTAGTTTTTTTAAGACTGTATGTGTGAGGGCAGGGGTGTGCGGATGTGCAGGTTTGTGTGTGCGTGCACATAGACAAACACATCTGCACAGCATGTTTCCCAGCACACAGATCTGTAGGCTATTTAGTTAGATAGCCAATTATAATTATAAATGCAATGGGAATACAAGCAGTATATTCTACAGACACGATTAAAAATAAACTGGGAAAGCTAAAAGCAGCTTAGTTGCCAGAAACTAATACACTACAGGGGCAAGTTGTGGAAATGCCTGATTATTCTCTTTTGCTCACTCCATCCCTGGGGGATCTTCCTGAACTGTTACTTTAACTGCTCAACTTGCCTTTTCCACTGTGATAGTCAGCAGATGAAGCCCTTCACATTTAAGTGTAATAGTGCCAGAGAGACCAACTGCTCCTCAGAGTTATGACCTATAAATGTCGCTTCTGTGTCAGAATGAGAATGTGCCACTGAAGATGCTGAAGTCTGCAGAGGGTTTGCTTGACAATTCATGCAGGCCATTAAACTTACTCCTCCCCTCGTCTCCCCAGCGTTGTGTACGCTGGGATTTCTTGCTTGCTTTCACAGCTTTCTGAGTAGTTCTTCCAAAGCTGGCAACAACTGAGCAATTTATCGCTGGGACAGAGTGTACGGCACAGCATTTGTTCAAGTTGCTCTTCTTTTCACCTGTCATGGCAAATAAGAGCTCCAGGACAAACTGCCTGTACTTTCCTGCACCAGGTGTGGCTATCTTTACCCAAAGCAGAGGGGAAATGGAGATGGACATTGGGTGATGCCAGGATGTGACAAGGAGTCCTGTAAGGTGGGTATAAGTCAGCCCCCCATCCCAGCCGATTGCCAGATGCAGGGTGTACAGCTCGTTCCCTTTGCATGGGAACCCACACAGCCTTCTTCACCCACACTTATCCTTTCCTGGAGGTGGCTTGTGGGGTCTGGAATGAGAAAGAGGACTACTTATGTTGCTTCACAGCACCCAGATGTTTCTGGCCAACTGAATAACCATGTTAGAGTCATTTCAGTCTGCCTTGGTCAGGAGGACACGATTACTTCTCAGCCTGAAGGGTACAGCAAGAAGAATTAACAATAGCTGAGCACAGGGAGGGGGTTTGGTTTATAAAGTGCTTCTGGCCTTAGCTGGAAGCCCAATTCACCACTGCCATAGCACATCTCAGAAGAAATGCAGGCATTTACGCCACATTACCATCTAGCCCAGCATCCACATTTACTAAGGTACAAGGTAGCGATATCTAATATTTACTTATTTCAGTTATCTCTTAGACCCTGACAACTTGCTTGTAAGGAGTGCATGGGAGCCTTGGGAAGTGTTGGTCCCCGAGGCAGACGCAGATATGCTGTGGTGCACTCGGGCAGTGCATGAGCGATGCAGGACATGGACAACACAGTCGCACACCTGCTAATGTTCCTGCCCCTTTTCTTTCTGAGAAAAGAGAGTTGATGTTTTGGAGACCTTGGGAAGGAAGGAAAAGCACCTCTCTGGGAGGAATGATGGCATAGAAAACCCCAGGGCTTGGTGCTGCATGGCTGAGAGGTCATCCCCCATGGGGGTGGCAGGGCAGAAAAGGAAAAGCCATGGGCAGCAGAGGGGATAAGGCTGGGGTGAGAAATGAGCCCTCGCTGCAGGGCAGAGCTTTGCGGGGCTGTGCAGAAGAGGCTGGCCTGAATAGACCGTGCAGCAGAAGGAGGGTGAGACCTTCTGCAGTGAATGGAGACAGATCATATGGGCAGCTGCTTTCTGGATAGGAAAAAGGAGTAGGACGGAGGAGTGCTGTGAAACTGATGGACAGGGCTAACTCCGCTTGGGGTGTTACTGTGCTTTACATCAGTTTGAAATCTGGAGGAACAAGCCTGTGATAGCCCCCACCTGTGGAAATTCAGATGCTGCCATCCAAGTGCTTCTCTTTGTCTAACCCCCAACTCCCGGCTCCATCCCACCCTGGGGGGCTTCGGGACCCCCACAGCCCTTCCCACAGCACCTGTCCCCCTTCCCAGTCACCCCAGGCTGGCATCATCCTCTCCCAACTCCATAACCTCCACAGCGGCTGACGGTCCCACCAGCGCGCATGGATGAGGCAGCAGCTGATTTTTGCAGCCACTTGACCAGAGCCGCTGGTTGAAGCGGGACCGAGACGGGGAGGGGGAAGAGCTGAGGATCCTTTTGAGACCGCCACCTGGGACTGGCGGCACTTCTACTAATGCACAGTGAACAGCTAAATCATACATTATTGATTTGTCAGACGTATTTGCATATAAATAAGCATGATCATTCATACAAACCTTAATGTTGTTGTTCTCCCTTTAGTGTTGTGATCACAGATGAATGACTCTAGTTAGACACAATTCAGGAAAGCTGGTACCGCTGCAGCAAAGTAAGCTGCTGATTTAAAACTACATTTATTGGAGCATGTAAGTGTGACAGTCTATTGGTGAATTTGGGGATAATTAGTCTAAAAGACAAGATAAATGAATCCTGAAAGTGGTATTGTGATGAAGAAATGATCCCTCCATGCTAGTAAAGCTTTGATGCCAGAAATATTGTAAATGATAATTAACTGGGAAACACAGAGGAATTATATTTCAATTGTGTTTTCAAAAGGACTTAGAATTTTACAGACAAATTGATTGGGTTCTCCCCCTCCCCCAGCCCTGTGATTATGAAAGATTGTCTAATTTACAACATGAACTATGAAGCATATGACAAATCGCTGGCTTGCTTTTATGCACCTTGTTTGTATGTTTCTCCCTGGTAGATATCTGCTTATTGTTTTTAAGCAAACCAAGACATGTATTTTTCAATTAGTCTTTCCCTAGGCCTAATCTAGATGGATCTGCAGGCCAGCACAACACACTGACCCATGAAAATTATATCTGCTGTATTAATTCATTAAGCATTGCAGGATCAAGCTGTAAGATCTCACTCCATGATAACATCAGCAGCGTGAGCCGGGTTAGTCTGCATCCCTCCCCTGAAAAGAAAATATTATAGATTGTGCAATGCAGGGGAAACATTGCTTGCTAACACTTCATTTTAATTGTCCTAAATTAGAGCTGAAGACTTACAGAACTGTGCGTGACAGCCAATGAATACCAAATGAATTCATTAGGATCAACGCTGTTACAATGAATAACTAACGAATCTATAACAACGTCTATATCCTTTATGCCTTGGCTGTCGGCTGCAGCAGGGAACCCTGGAGGGAACTATCCTGACCCTCGGCTCGCTGAGGCCAGCACGCTTTGCTCCGTGCCTGCCTCTAATTGCAGCTCTAAGTGAAGCTGGGTGTCGCCTGGATTGCTCAGGGTTAGGGGAACGGTGCGAGAGAGGGCTTGCTCAGGGTTAGGGGAACGGTTCAGGCGGAAGGAAAACACGATCAAATGGGGCATTGCGGGTGAATTGCAGAAGCAGGGCACAGCCACAAACCGCTGAGCTTCGGAGGATGCTGCCTGGACTCCATGTGACCAGAGATGCAGCTTGAGCCACCTCCTGCCGCTCGTTCCTGGTTCTGGAGATGTGGGGCCATCCCAGCATTGCCGCTGTGGAGTCCTGCCTTCCTGCTGGCAGCGTCAGGTCTGATATGGGCTAAAAAGCACCCAGTATCACCCATAACTGGTGCATTAAGCTCAACACGGGGCACTCTGAGTCATCCCAGAGGCTGCAAGTGTCCCATAATGTTTTGGACTGCCAAGGTCTTCTGTCTGTGCTCTGGGTCAGGGGCTCCCTGGTGAACCCAGAAAGGTGTTGTTAAAGGAGGAAAAAAGAAGAGAAGCAGCTTCATTTGCACGGTTTGCACCTTGTGTTCCTCCGGTGGGAGTCACCATAACTCATACAAGCTTCAGTGAGTTGGGACTGCAAGAGAAGGGGGAAAAAGAGGCTTTTGTGTCTATGGAGAGGTTTTATATGGTATTATCTTCCTTAGCAGAGGATCTTAATTTTTTGGGGTGGATATTCAATGAAAGAAAATACAAAAGACAATGACTCAGCTAAGTTGCCTCGCAAACCGCTGCAGCTGTGTTGGGTAAGGGAGCCTCAGAGCAGGAAGGCATGAAGACCACCCTGCCAGAGAGCATCTCAGGACACTGTGGCTGATACCAAACGATGACCAGGTTTCTACCAACAAGGAGGGGGAAAACACTGTAGCAAAGAATTTCTGCTAATTGGATGTTCAAAGAAACACACGGAGAACCAGGGGAACACTTCATTCAGCATCACTACATCAACGCTGTTCATTCCCAAGTGATGCCAAATTCTTCTTCCTCTGGTTGTGGTTCCCATATTTTTTTGCCCAGACCCAGTGCTTATCAAGGAGGAGGGAATATTTCTGAGTTGAGGAAAGATTTCCAAGGAGCCCAGAAATTTGCATAAGGTCTCAAGCTAGTGGCATTTTTTTCTTTTAAAAGGGATGCCCTAATGCATGGGGATCCTGCCCCAACATGTGGCAGAAGGGTGCCTCAGCTTCACTGCCTCTCTGTGCTTAGTGCAGCCTTAGAGGTGTAGGTAACGAAACCTGACAGGTGAGCTCTTGTTCTTGCCTCCAGCTTTCTGCCCCACTGCCTAAATAATGGTTACTGTCCTCAGAAGAGAACATGTTTCTGATGCTAACTTCAACATACCTTCACCAGCACTTTCCGTGGAGATACCAGAATTTGCAGTGAAGCTGCAGAGACTGGGAGACAAGCGTCTGCTTGCTTTGAAGTGGAGAAGGATAGACACCAAGGGGCAACTGCTTCTTAACTTCACTGCAGCAAAGCTTTCTGAGCCAGCACATCTTGGTCAATGTTTCCAAGTCATTTTCAGGCCTTGGAACAAAAAGCCTGGGTTTTGTATGAAAAATTGTCTGGCTTTGTGGGGAAGAGGCTATGGAAACCCTGAGGAAGGAGTACCAGGCAGGAGATGAGGACAGCTGGGAAAACGGAGGGACAAGGAGTAATTTTCCTCTGAAATCTGGATTGCAGAAGCAGAGCCCCTGCCCTTGCTGATGAGCTTTTGGGAAATGTAGCTCATCCTGGAAAAAGAAAGTAAAAGCCAAGCATGTGCAGAGAGCCTCTCTGGTGTGCTGCCTCCGCCTCCGTTCAGGCTGTTTGCAAACTCTCTCTATGCTTATCATCATGTAATTGAAATAATGCGTATTGACAGAGACTTGAAAACAACTGCTCAATTTTCCTCAAAATTCAATTAAACTTCGTTTATTCTGGAGATCGATCCAATTAAAAGGGGGGAAATTTCAGATGGTCCAAGCCTTACAATCCATCTTAACACACTGTGTCTATCACCGTGATGTAATAATTCCCCCAATCAATGCTTTAAAAGCATTTAGCAGTCTTGATAATGAACTTTTGTCAAAATAGCCTTACAAAGCAATAAATGAGAGCAGATTAATATGTAGTCATAAAGCTATGAATGGTTTAACGCTTTGAAAGGGTTGCTTCATAAATTAGACTTCTTTATTTATTCCTTTATCATAATCTCTCTCTCTGATACTATTGGCCAAGGTTTTGGTAGACAACAAGAACCTGGGCTTCTGGGGAGAGAAATGGATGGATATGAACTGAAGGATATCATACCCTGGCCTGGTTTATTGACATTACGGACAATTCCCGTGGCCACCATGGGCAAAAACAGAGTAGCTGTAACTAAACTTGTTGTTATAGCACTGACTTTCAGATCTTGAACAAAGGGATCTCTGTTCAAAGTTCCAGCAAGGCCGACTCCCACCCACTGAACTGGCCCTGTTAGACTGCCTTAGGACTACCATAAATGTATGAAAGTCCTTTCACAACTGCTGTGGATTGAGAAACATGTCCCATTCTGACACTGCAAGGGGTTATGCAATGGCTCTTAATTGTGGCACTTCTTTAGGAAATGCCCAGTTTAAATGTTTGTCCTCCCTGTTACTGATTTAAGATACTGAATCATCCTCCTAATATCATCGTGGCTTCAGGCTGACCCCAGCATCTCCCATCCTACTTCATAACATCTGTGGATACCATGCATTTCCATTCTCAGCTGGAATTCGTTCTTGAATAGTTTTCTGCTTCTCGCATATAACTGTGCTTAGAAGAGTTATCCATCTCCCCTAATGCACTCTCAATGTGCTTTTCACAACAAGGAGATTTTTCTAAAATGTCTGGTACTCATTAGAAGAATCAAAATTAGCAAAGACCAAGCTTAGAAATGGGAACCTGAGAGGGTACATTACTGCCCAAGACAGGAGCAGGGCAAATGCTTCTGCTCCAAATGAGGTCATGATCTGCTTGTTCAGAAATGCAGATTTCCATTTTAATTTTAATTTT
The DNA here is from genome assembly GCF_900496995.4 of Aquila chrysaetos chrysaetos. NCBI lineage: Eukaryota > Metazoa > Chordata > Aves > Accipitriformes > Accipitridae > Aquila > Aquila chrysaetos. The sequence goes on along the minus strand of NC_044006.1, from coordinate 12,201,151 downwards.
AAGTGCTCTGGCTAAAACTCCCTCCTGGTAAAGTCTAGTAGAGAGCAACCTGTGTGCAAGACTCTGCTGCTGGAGATGGGCAGGTGGTTTCAAATAATCTTTTTTATTCTTTTCAAGTGCCATGAAAAGTTGCTTGCAGTGTGTGTGTGGTGTTGGAGGGTGACAGCTCACAGGAGGCATGCAGAGAGCAGCTTTGCCCGTTCCTCCTCGGGCTCTTTTAGCACATCATTAATGCACTAGGCAAGCTGCCAGCTTCCAATGGGAAAGGAACCCATTTGTTGCAGACCTTCAGCTGCACTGAGGGTTTCACCATCCTGGGGTTCAGTATTCCTCTGGAGTTGCAAACGCTGTGAGCTGCAGAAGACAGTGAGGAGCCCAGGTCCACAGGATCTTTTCCAATTTTTCTGAGCATCCCACAGGTGGGAAGCCTTAAATTTGTGTAGCTAAGAGCAAATTATCTGGTTTTCAGGGATGCAGTGGCCATCCTGATCTCTTTGCACTTGCTATGCAAAGGTAATTCTCCATCTCCCATGAAAAGGTGCCCGTCTGCAGTGGAGCACTGGAGTCTTTAAACAGCTCAGAGCAGCAGCCTGATATTCTTGAAGACACCAAATGGAGGGAGAAAACCCATTGCACTGAATGGGAGCTGCACGGAGACTAGAGCCTGCATCCATCTCTCTGATGCTGTCAGTCAAAGAGGTTTCATACTATTATCTTAATCCTTGTGACTTGCTAGTTCCTGCAAACTGGATATACGCTGAATCGATACAATGCTGATTTACAGACATTTTGCCAGGGCTCAATAAATGTAAAGCACACCAGCACCGCATGAAAAATGTTATCTGCAAAAAACCTTTTAGCTCAGCAGAGATGGTAGTAAGTGGCAGCATTCCCTTTTTGCAAACTTTCAGTGGAAACATTTCATTTGCATATGATATTAATTGCAGAAGAAAACAGGCATGCTCCTCGCCATCTAATCCACACGGTCTTTTATGTGATGGTTTCCTACGAGGGTAAGGGAGCCAGGATGAATAGTGTAAATGCAGCATGTTCCCTCCTTCAGCAATCTGCAAAGGAGGTGACCTGTTCAAATTGTTGCTTTCTGAAATGATATGATGCTAATTGCATCCACTGCCCTGCTTTTTGACACACTTTAGACGGCAGCTTTTTCTACTGCATCAGAAAAATGTGTGCTTTTTCCTCAGCATGACCTAGAGTCACACAGTTACTTTCCAGAGCAGCTCCCTACTACATGCCCAAAATTAATGTGGGGAAATTATAAAAGCAGGCAAGATCATGGAACAGATACATGGCCTGTTCACCTGGATGGATCTGAAAAAAAACTCCTGCTATGCCCTTGCTATGTACAGGTTTGACATTAATGAGTTATTTTATATAATTTCTGACCACTCAAACCTATTGCTAGGCCCTTCACAGTGAAAAAACTACAAGATAAATGTCTCCCAGGTTTATCCCGCCGACTAAAGCAGCCACTTTGCCCCCCAGGCTTGTTTTGTCCACAGCTTGGACATGCCCCATGTAGTTCCCTCAGGACTTATTTCTCCTTAGGGATTTTCACTAGTTCATCCTCCATTTCCATGTGGCCATCTCTGAGTGATCCAGCCCAGTTTGGGCTCCGATGGACACTGCTGCGGCAGCAATGCAGAGGGCTGGGGCAGTGTCTCAGGGGCCAGAGCTGCCTCGGGGCACGTCAGCATCCTGCGGGCAACTCGATGCCGCTGCACTGATTTTTCCCCAGGGAAAGATTGGGCCCTTCCTTCCTTCGCCTCTGAGTTTCTATTTCATGTTTTCATTTCCAGTGGCTTGGTATTTTGGGAGTGGATAAGGGAGGACTAAAGCGTGTTTCAGGAGTAATCTATTCCTCAGCATTTGGTCCCTTGTGTCTCTTTTGCTGTTCCTTTGAAATAAAGGAACATTCAAGCAGATGAGAAGGAAAAAAAAGTGATTAAAGAATCCTACTAAATCCCAGATAAATGTATGTAAAAAAAAAAATCCAGGTGGAATCATTGTAGGTTAAAATTACACTTATTTCTTCAGAGTGTCACCAAAAAAAAATTAAAATATTTCTCCTCCCTGCCCCACACACACCTCAAAAAAAAAAAGATCATTTTGATACTAAAGGTATTGCAGCAGCTTTAAGGGACTCACAGATCAAATATCATTTGGGAAATTTCAAAGGGTTGTTTCAACAGTATCACTTTCTACCATTCCCCATTCTGCATCCCTTCTTTTTATATTTTGGTTCCTGATGAAGTTTCAGCTGCTCCTGAAGTCAGTCCTTGTGTTCTTGGCTATCAAAGAGCATTGCAACATCAACGTCAGAGTTAAACTAAAAAAAAAAAAAAACCTCTAAAAAAAAAAAGCATCCCTTTTCCTTTGGAGATCAGAAAGTCAAATAAAAAGGATGCTGATTTGTGGAATAAAGGGTGGGATTCCCTGCTGAGACGATAGGAATCTTCTGACTTAACTGAGTTAAGATTTGAATACATTTGGCCCAGACAAGGGGAAAAAAAAAATCCATTAGTTTTGAGAAAAGCCTCACACAGTTTCAAAAGGAAATATGTTAATATAAAAATATTTAAAAAAAAAAAAAAGGAAAAAAAAGATTTGTATGTGTGTTTCAGAGGCCAGGAGTTTAATACTATCAGCCAGAAGCAAAGGGAGAAATTAAATTACATGACTAGCACGAAGTCTTGTCTCCTACTGCCATGACATGGATGAGAAAACAAGAGAGTGCTCTAGCAGCCCTGCTGGATCCAGGGACCTGTGGCCATCAGAAAACCACCCCAGCCACCGCAACCTGCCATGGTCATCCCTGTGGCATTGCTTGGCCCCTCCACAGGGTAAAACTGATAATTTGTCCTTGCTTTGGTTCGGGGTTTGCTCTTGAGTAACCCCCTGGGCTAGTGCCTAGGTCCTGTTCTGGAGGTGCTCCACACTGAGGGGTCCTGAGCCTCCCCCCACCCCTGCCTCAGTTTCCCCCTCTCTGCAGTGAACCCAAAGTGTTGTTCTCCGCTCTGCGATAGCAGTGACCCTCTGATCTCAGCGGGAAGTTTAGTCCCTCCTAACACATCAACCTGATTTACACCAGCCTGACTCCAGACTGCCCGTCCTCCAGGATCCCCATGGCAGCCCAGCAAGAAACCCAAGCTGCATTGACGTGGTGCTTCATAAAGCAATATTTGCTGATGGTCCAGATGCTTGTCCCTCTGGCATATCCCTGGTGAAGGCAATACACTCTCTAAGTCTGAGGGGAGCTGGCAGGACTGCTCTGCGTCACAGGGCACTGCTGCCATTGCTGCCCAGGCAGTGGGGCAGGAGACCCCCACGGCCACCAGCCTCTCCTAGCTCCAAAAAAAGGCGTTCTTCAGCTCTGCATCTGCCTGGGAGAGCGGATGGTAACATGCACTGGTTGTGGCTTCCTACCACTTGAAATGTTCCCTACTCATCGCCAGCCTGGGAAAGACATGGCATATGTGCTGTGTCCCTTCTTCCCTGCAGAGAGCTTTCCTGCTCCCCTTTGCCTGAGCAATGCTGAGGCATGTGTGAAGACTCACACAAAAATAATCATAATAGCATGAGATTGCCCTTCATAATGAGGCCCTGGGAAAAAGCTGGTAGCTGGGGAAAGGTTCAGTCCAGCCATGGAGTGGCTGCAGGCTGTAATGTGGGGTTGTCAAAAGAGCAGCTCAGTATTAAATCCTTTTGATGGTTCTCCTGCTGAGAGAAGAGATGATATCTCATCATTAATGGAGTTGAATTAATATAAATTAGCTGAACAGCTCCTCACCGCTTCCGTTCAGGCAGAGAAAAGGGGTTTATTGGGGAGGCAAAAGCAACGATCCCTTTCACCTCACATTCACTCCGCCATCCATAAAGATGCTGCTGACCTCGCAGTCTTATCTCCTCTCCTCCCCTCCCCTGGCAGGACTGAGGCGATGTAAAATAAAATGATTATGTGACACCCCGGGAACGTGGGGACTGTCCACAGCACAGACCTCCAGTGACCTTTACACAAGTGACAGGTGACCTCTCTAAATCAGCCCTGGGGAGACTTGAGATTGCCAGGAGGGCTGGAGCCTCCACAGGCCCTGCGGCAGCAGCATCGCCAGCTTGAGGATTATAACTTATGGGCAGATCAGGCTGGGGAACAGGAGACACCTCTCTGGAGTCCCAGGCTGGGCTCTGAGGGCTATTTCAGCTCCTTCTCTGCCATGTATCCTCCTTCTCTTTCCATCTGAACTGTGAGTTTCATCCTTCTACCCCCCTCACACACAGGCAGAAACAACACTGAGTGATTTCTGCAGCCCAGTCCAGATTTACACGCAGGTTTCCAGCCTGCATGACCAGCAACGAGCACCAGAGAAACTGCTGTGAGCCGATTGCAAGTGAACTGCCAAACTACTGAGAAACAAAGACTAAAAAAATACTAGCACAGAGTTTTGAAGGCAAGAAGGGTTATTTCTTTACCGAGCAAGTGATAATTATTTAAGAGCAAACCTAAACCCTGAAGCATGTTTCAGCAGGTGCTTGAAGGTGGCAGAGTGTCTGTCTGTGCATTGGGGTGAAATGGTTCCATATGTCAGAGCATATACCTGATTCGTTTTTTAAAGCTATAAAAGGCAGACAGGTCAGACAATGTATATTATATTATGCATTTTTAAAAGCTACATTAAAAGAACATCATTAAGGTTGCAGAGCCAAGCACTCAGACAGTAGCTATGTCATGCCCAAGGCTGCCTGCCCAGGTTCGTTTGAATCCCTCCTGCCTATGAATGTATTGTGACAGTTTAACAGTATGTGTTCAGGTATTTTCTCCTTCTCCCAAAACTGGACATGGGATGGATGGCTTGTGCCATCTTACAGAGTGTTTTCTAGCCTGTTATTGTTTTATTGCTGCAGCCATGGGCTTGTTCAACCACAGCCTGGCTGCAACAGCTATAACCCCAGATGGCGTTCATGGCAGGTTTGTGCTAACTCCACACCTTCACAGCCAGGACCTCTCTGCCGTGGAGCACGTGGTTGTTGGGCAAACACCACCGACCACCCTGCAAGCAAAGGCCTGACGCCACAGTCACCTCGGAGAGGATCCCCGCCACACACGCACCCTGCATGGTCTCTGGAGACAGCCATACAAATTCCTGCTGGTACCACAAGCTGGTGCAAAAACGCCTGCACGGTATGAGAGGAGGGAGTTTGCTGTTGCTGTCTGGCTTGAAGAAGGAAAAGAGAGAGAGAGAAAATTCAAATGAACTAATTTCTTGTTCTAAGACCTTTTCGCCCCTTTGCAGCTGCTTCTGATACAAAGGCAGAACCTTATCTCCCTGTTGCACGGATCCAGCGCTACAAACAACTGCCTTGTTGTAATGCACAGAATGTGTGGCATCTGACGGCAGCCTACACAGAGCTGAGACGTGAGCGGGAGGCACATTCCCTTCCAATTTCTGCCCAGCTTTTTTTTTTTTTATTTCCCCTCTCTCTTCCTCCTTGAGCCTGCAGTTAGCTGGTTTGCTTTCGGCATCCTCCCCCCTGCAGCCTACTGCATCCCCACGGTCCGAATAGGCAGCAGTAGTGGAAGAAGCCTCATCTTCCTCTCTGCTGAACATCCTCTTATCCCATGCCGTGCACGGCAAACAGCCTCTTCCACCTCTGATCCCAGCAGGCGTGCACAGGCGTGTGCAGGCAGCAGGACGGACATCTATTCCCCCATCACGGGCCTCACAGTTCAGGCAGTATTAGGGAAGGGGGAAGATGACAAGGTTCTAATCCATCCCAAAAAGCAGATGCTAATCAAAGATGCTGACATTTGAGCTTAGACTCTGGAGTCCTACACTAGCAGCTCGGATGTCCAAGCCTCTAGTACTGTAAGGTGTCTCTAAGGCCCCTGTACTAATATCTAATCTAAAATACTAATCTTTACAATTTTTAATACGCTTATATTCAAGTTTCACTTTGAGGCAGGCAACCGCTAGTTTGGGGGGAACAGTATTGTCAGCCCCAAATGTTCAAAGCAGAGAGTCTAAGCCTACAAGTATACACTTCACCTGAAGAGAAAACAGCTATCTTTTTCTCTTCATTTTTTCAATCTGCATTTTTGTTTACTACCTGTAATGTCCTACAAAAACTACAGAGAACTGGAGTTCTCTGACCAAAGGCAGTACTTCTGTGTAAAAGAGGAGGAAAAAAGAGGCTAGGTAAATACAGGAATATTGTCAAAATTTTGCAGTCATGTGCAAGGCCTTAGAAGAAACTTTGGAGGAAAAGATAAGTTAATACTGGAGGTAAATGAGAAGTTCAGAGAAATCCAACATGATTTTATGCTGCAGTAAAAAGGAAAAGAAATGGGTTAAAACAGGAAAAATCATGGTCATGGATTGCAGGACTACTAATAGTAGAGATTCACGTTTAAGCCAGCAGTTGTCCATGGAGGAGAGTGACCTGGGCTCCCAAGCTGGCCACACAGTGTAATGCGCAGATTGACTGAGAGGAATTGCCGTTAGTGATAAGCAGGAATGAATGCCATTTTACTAAGCATTTCAAGCCTCATAAGTCATTGCTTTTCCAGAAGAGCAACTGAAGCTAGGACACAAGAAGAGAAGTTTACTGGGATTCTGACGGCCATCAAGAACTTTTCTAGACAAACATGAAGAGGTTGGTTTGCTTAACCAGGCAAAAAAAGAGACTGAGAGGTGATACGATCATCCCAGGGTCTATCTGCCCAGACAGGAAAAGAATTAGTTAAGTTGAAGGGGAAACCTGGCAAAGATGAACTGCATAGCAACTGGATATTAATACATTTAGGTGTGAAATGTAGACTTGGCTTCTAGCCATTGGAGCAGGAATACTTCGGAGGACCCTTCAAACATAAATAGTGGAAGAGAGAAAACAAGCTGCTTGCACCTAGTTTGAAGCCAAAGATCCTGTAATACTGGTGCTCAGGCAGAACATCAGCCTCCAGGGGACCAACAGTGCTGCAGGTCACAGCACTGGCTGGAAAATCCTGTGGTCTGCCAGCATGTGCTCCAGGAATGCAATGGGATTCAAGGTCTCCACACCTGCTGAAGTGCAAAGCACTCACCAGGAGGCATCTGAGTAGATCCTTCTGAGGATGCTGTTGTTCCCTGGCACAAGAGGTCCTCAGGGAATTAAACTGGAGGCGATCTCCACCATGTCTGCACACACAGTTTTCAAGCTCCCACAATTCACAAGCTGGTGTTGCTAAGGCAGGAGATGGGAGGCACTCATCTCCTCTAAGGGAAGGCAGCATTTTCTTGAGTTCATGTATTCCAGGTAGTTTGATAAAATTGTTATTGATAAAATTGTTGTTTTCCCTGCCAGAATCATGCAGCTACCACAAATACCTTTCATGCCACACAAAATTCTTTCTAAATGCCCCAGATCTGGAGAGCGGGGGGAGACAGAGAGAGGGAGAAGGAGACAATCATAGCTCCAACCCACTCCTCCGCGTTGCAGAAGCAGGAATTTGCTCTCCAACTGGAATGTGGCTGCTTAATAGGGCCACAGAAGCGAAGAGGCTGCATCTGTAATGTTTCTGTCAAAGCAAATGAGGTCATTAACAGACGAGTTCAGTGATGGAATTGTCTCTCGTAGTATTTATTATATGGTCCTTTTCCTGACACCTCCCACTGAGAGAATATTAAATATTTAATGCACACCAAGGCTCTGCTCATTTTTCATTCCCACTTCAGCATTTCAAGTTGGCTCCAATCTGCTGCTAGCTATAAAGTCGACTGGACAATGGACCATAATGAATTAACTCTTTGGAAGCCACCGTAGCATTTACAGGACTGCCAAAAGACTGGGTGCTTTATCATCTCTGACTCATGAGTATGCTCTAGAATTCAATCCTCAATTCATTAAAATAAAGTAGAGGAAGGAGGATGAGGGTGGAGAATTTAGGAAATAGGTTTCAGGAACCATAAATAAATAAATAATGAAGGGGGAGATGAAAATGTTAGCCTGTCAAGGTGACAGGGGTTTATTTACTCATTATTTCTGGAGCTGCTCTCTCCAAAAATGAAGGTTGCTCCTGTGCAACATACCAGTCTTCAAAATCCTGAGCATCACATCCAGAATGAACCACTGATCCTGGGGTAAAGTAGAAGCAAGACCTCTGAGAAATAGCTCACAGCCTTGGTCATTACAAATCTAAAATGGATCACCAAGAAAAGCAGAGCAGGATGTTTCCCATGGTATGGTACTTGCTGCCCATCTGGTCAAGGGAAGACAAAGTTGGTCCAGCCTGGTAGCTGAGCTCTCCCAGGATGTCTATACCATTTAAATGTCAACCTGAATGTCTAAACTTCCAACGGTGTCTTTGAAAATCCATGTCAAAACATTTAGTTAGATGGTGCTTCAAGAGGAGAAGGCCTGTCTACTAAGGACATGCTCCTCTGTGAAGCTTTCACTAGATAGTTCTAGTGGTTACAATACCTAGAACTCCTTCTCACCTGCGCTTTGCTCAAAAAGGGAGAGTCTATGTACAAAATTATATGGTTGTGATGTCTACAGGCTGCTGGAGATATAGTTAGTGTGTGGAAGGGACCATCAAGGGAGCATCTGTCATGGCTTCAGCTGTCCCATCTCCATTCCCTGCCAGACGAAGGCATTTACAAGCAATATTTTCCCAGGGCAATTACTCCCTTTATTTACTGCTCCTTTTCCATCTTCCTACAGCACCAGCAGATCTGCAGAAACTATCATGCATATGGTCCCAGGGCCACACTGGGCAGAGAAAGGCACAAAAATACAGTCAGACTGTTTTCACCCACAAGGCAGAAACTTCAAGGAAATCTAACCATCACACACTTTTACTTGAAAAAAAGATCCACTGGCAAATTACTCCTGCTTTTAGACTTACAAGCTCCCATTTACTTATCTGGTTAACACTATCTGTCACTTTTACTGAGATACCAGGAAATCTGATTCCCGCTCATGGTGCGAAAGCAACCTGTATGCGCTTGACCTTTTTAATGTTTTGTAATTTGATTGGATGGCTATTCCCATATTTCCTTGTCACCAGCCCTAGTAATCTGAGAGGCAGAAGTGGAAAAGACAGCCAGTAAAAATACAAGCAAACACAAGTGGGAATTAGTTGGGGCCTTGGGATGCCAAAATTACTCAAAGCTACATCCTCACTGAGAGCGCAGCCAAAGCACAGCTCAGCTCAACTGTATGGCCGGGGCTTGCCGCAGTAATCTTACAGTGTCACCCCACAGTCTTAATTCAAGGCTCAGATCCTGGGTTCAGGTTGGAGGTCTTTGCTGATGACCTTTTAGAAGTGTGATTTTTAACTCTTCTTTTTTACCGTTGCTCTGCCCAGAAAGCCACAGTATGAACACAGTTATATCAGTACAACCCTATATATCCCTTACATTAGGGGTTAATCTCATAAGAAAGGTTATATTGTGTATTGGTACCAGAATGTTAATACAACAAACTGCAAATTACAGAGGTGCCTTAGGTCTGTTTTCTGACCATTCTACCTCAAAACTGGGACTGCTTAAATGAGTAAAACAAACCTGGACAGGAACAGATATGTCGGTAAAACCACTTCTAGGCTGCTCTTGCTCTGCATCCACAAGGGCAGTTGTGCAGATGAATGCTTGCACAAGTGCAAAGTCCTTCTGCAGAGACATTGCACTTTTCTGTGTAGTTTCCCCATCTACTGAATGGGAACAGTGATAAGGGGAAAGTGTAACTTGGTTCTTGAAGTCACAAATGACAGGTTCATAGGACAGCAAAGTAAATTTAGAAAGTTTATTTCTAAACTTTCTTCAAAATGCTTTCTACTGCCAGCCCCCCCAAAACTCAAATTCCCCATGTGGCTTTATGCTGAATAAATTACAGTTCTCCACAATTAAAATTATTTTAACTCCTGCACCAGGAATCCCAATGAAATGCCACACATTTTCTCATAAGCCCTTGTGGCACACAGGCATTTCTCTTCTTAGGGACGCAGGCACTCGGCTCTGGGTTACAGTTTAACAGCATCTCCTGCTGCCCCTGGCCGAGGAAAGGACGCAGCCAGTTGTTCAGCCTGTGCAGTGTGATCCCAGAAGCAGAAGCCCCATTTGTTTTTTGCTTCCTTTCAACAAACCTATCCCTACAGATCGATTCCAGCCCGGTGCAGAGTGCTGGTAAATATGCCCGCAGTAGCTGCAGCAGTTGGCGTTTTCAAATATTCATCTTTTCAAAGGATGGCTTTTTCTCCCCCAGCCCCTTAGCAGAGAGCTTTGCTCTTTCCTGTGCTCAAATCGCCTGCCATAGATATTCAGTTTTTGACTTAAAATATTTCCTTTCACTCCAGTGACTGTATACAGAGAGACAACAACACAGAATCTCCCCAAATTAGTGTACATTATGGCAGCCGTTCAGTTTATTTATTTATGTGGATTTGGCCATTTCTTTCTCCAGTCATTAATAAAATGCCATGGATTTGAATGTGTACAATTGGAAATGGCTTCTAAAGGGAGCCTTCTCGTGGAGCGGCTGCTTGGCTTCCAGTGGCTTTCACTCACTGCTTGGAGTGAAAATAACTATTTTTCTTTTCTTCATTTTGCCCCCAAATAGCCTATTGATAAGAGATTAAACACAGGCACCAAACTTATGAAGAGCAGAAGGCACTTGGTCCTTACAATGGAAGAAAACTTCAACTGCTTGGGACACAGGATCATCCTAGATCAGCCAGCAAGATGAGTACACTGAACAGCTTAGGCTGTAAGTGTTTAGTTCTGCTTATACAAAGCACCTAGCAAAATGGGGCCTCCAAACAAGGACTTAGTGATCCTGAAACACATTATTTTAATAATTGCTGTGTAATTGAGTCAGTATTCCATAAGGTGCATATCCGGAGACACTTCTGCCCAGCACAGAGTATTGCATACAAACATTTCAGTTGAGCCCTCTCTTGTAACCCTCACATTCCAGTTTTGGAGACCTTGATCACTCTTCAATCGCATTTTAGGATCCTAACATCTAAATGACCTTTCCAGGGGTTACAGATACCCTGAGTTTTGCCACATCAGATCCTTTCTCTTTTCTCTGCCAATAATTAGCTGTTTCAGGGACAGAACTTCCAAATCCATTTTGAAGCAATCTTTGCTGTCTCTGGAAGCGTTGCTTGTATCCCAAGGAATTCCAGCTTAAAGGATTCTTGGAAACAGTAGGAAATATGCCGACTTTGATCCCAAAACTTTACAGGCTTGCAGTGTCTCTGTGCTGATATTTTGTTTTCCTGAAGTCAAAGGTGATGCTCACTGTTCCACTGTACAAGCGTACTCTTTAAAAAAAAAAAAACAAAACTGTTGCATCTGTCCACATTTTGTGATCAAGTCCTGATTTGGAGTGCTTTAAAATTCAGGGGATATTTAACAGGGCAGATAAGCCAGGAGAAGGAGTAAAGACATGACAGTACTAACAGTCAACTAACGCCAAGACCAGAGTGACATTTGGCCTTTAAATAAAGCACATTTCCCAGGACCAGACAGATAAATGGTTAGGGAATATTCATCAAGTGTGTCATTATAGTGATATTTCTCTTTATGTGATAGAGTGCTCAAGGACTGGGATGGAAGGACTAATGTCTGGAGATGGGTGTATCCTATGCTACAAAAAAAAAAACCATGCTAAGACTAGTCTGCCCTTATTGTGATTAAGCTTGGATATAGACATGGTCCACTTTTGCTGATGACAGGTGACCATACACATAATTATTATAAGGAAAAGCCCCTCATGGACTGAGACCTCTGTCCATTCAGCACACACACAGACAGGATCATGACCAGCCATCTAATGGTGATAACATTAAACCATGAGAGCAAAAGGCAGCTGGACACCCAAATCCCACTGATAGTCAAAGAGTGCTGGACAGCTTCATCAATGGCTCCCGACCTACTTCTGAATCAGTCCTGCCAACAACTGGCAGGGAAGCAACCAGTTCTCGTTCAAATCAGCAGCACATCTTTTCTTCTTTCTTCCCCCAATGCCTTTTTTGCCTTTTCTTTCCTCTCTGGCTCTTGAGCACTGATGCAAGAATTTCAATCAACATCAACCCTGATGTAACTCCATTTGATTTACTGGCAGCTGGAGGCTATTCTTAGCCTGATGTCATGCTGAACAGCAGAAGCTATGAAGGTCCTGTTCTTGCCTTGACAAATCTCAAGTTAAAATAAAGGTGGTAGAGACCTTTAGACACAAAAGCAAGTCACGAGGGAGGAAGAATCTGGAAAGGTGCCATTGAATTTAAACAGTAGGGGTACCAGGCACATTTAACATGATCTGGATTACAGTAAATAACAGCACTTTTGAGCTGAGAAAACTGCTACATCAGGATGGTGAGAGTGATACTAGCTGCTAATGTAGGGGGACAGAATTCCTGGGCATCCAGTTAGGCCATGTGCAACCAATGGAGTACTGTAGCAGGTCCATGGCAGTTGGACTGTGGCTGCCAAACGTCCAACGGCTGCAGAGAGAGCCACAGCAGCAGAGCTGTGTGGAAGCAAGAGTTCTCCATTCACCAGCAATTCCTTCCAAATGAAGGTGAAGAAAGAGTCTAGAGGCCAAAATGCAGCTATCTTGCTTGGCCACCTCAAATTTTTATTTCTAAATTCTCAAAAGCCAACATCAATCTGTTCTGGGCCAGGCAAATTATTTCAGTTCAGTTTGGAGCATTTTAATTAAAGTGAAAGGATATTTGAAATGACAAATTCATTTGCGCTGAAAAGTCTAAATGTTCTTTTTGCAAAGATTGAAAAGAAACACTGAATGGTTAACACAATTTTTTTTATCCAAACAGTCTACCCAAAATGGAAGCTTGTTCTTCAGAAGTTCCCGAACTTGGCATAAACTTTGACCCAAATACAAAAGTTTGCAGTTAAAGGTGAAAAGGAACATCCTTAAGTAAAGACAAGAAGATTCCCAGTCAAAATACTCTGGCTTATCTGCTAACAGGCTTGCTCCTTGAAACTTACTTTCACAGGTAACCTTATTCATTATCAGCCCTTCTCAGTTCAGTGCTCATATAGCCATATTCCACTGTGTTTTAGCAGGATCAGTGCTGAAGTAATATGGATTTGTTACTAAATATTGTTCCTGCTTTTTTCTGTGTAAACCTCCAAAACAGTGTGCAGGACTTTCATTTTCTTGGGTGTCTGCAACAGAGATATTTAACAAACAGGGACTGTGATGCTGCGATTTTCAGTCCTCTTTGAGGATTCTCAGTATTATCTCCACTGAAGCAGTTGCAGTTGGAAGTTGGCTGCTCTTTCTATTTAATTTGGACAACACCAGGACAGCTGGTATAAATGGTCACAGCTCCATTCCAAACATCAGCTGGTGTTATGCTGGCTGAGGATCTGCTCCTACATCTGTTCTCCGGTTTCTCAGCATCTTAAAGCATTGCATGGAAAGGTGGCAAAGTACAGGACTTATCACATGCAATAGAGCATTATAAAGTGATTTGTGGCTGCTGAGGAGTCCTGCCACTGACTTCAGGGCTGTGGCTCAAACCTTTGATCAGCTGTATCACTTCTCAGCAAAGTGGGACTGGTGCATAGGTGGGGAAGGTCGCAGCTCCTGTGCTCTCAGCCCTGCGGGTCCACTTTGACCTTGTTCGAGTCAGGGCTCAGCTGCCATGGCTGTAAAAGAGTGATAAGACTATTTACTGCAACGTGCTTGAATATGGAAAGTGTCAAGGATCATCCTGATTAATGACTAGATGATGTCAGAGGGGAAGGAGTTGCATATAAAACAGATTTTTTTCGTATGGGTTCCCTTGCGTTACAAGCTGCAACCTTGCAACTTACCCAGAGCCTTTTTGGTGATTTTATGTGAATGAAAGAGCATGGTGAACTGCTGTGGTTTATAGAGCAGATGCTTGGCCATTGCTTTGGTGAGGTGGAGAAAACATGTTAGGACATCACACATGCGGAAGGAGGCTGCGCAGGGGGATTTGCACACTTAACTCTCCTTGGTTCCCTCTAGAGTCAGATGGAAAGAAAACATCTTGCAGGGGACTAGAGGTGAAGTTTTGGGAAACCAGGCAACCAGCTCAGCCTAGCTCAGCAAATGGAGGGTGGATATGAGAAATGAGTAGGGTCAAACAGCATTTACAAAAATCCGCTGTGGTCCAGATGCAAAGCAAGTGGGTCGTTACTGCTGGAAGCCCAGGCTGGCGCTGGCTACGATGCAGCTCAGTTGGGCGCTTTCACTGTAAGATTTGCAGACTCGGTTTCTCCAGCCCTGGCGACATGTGATGTTTGTGTTGACCTTGGCTTTGTTTCCCCACTGCTCGTGCTGTCATTTGCACCTGCGCCAAGTGGAAGGAGAAGACCACTGTTGTGGTACAGCAGCATTTTACATCCTCTCCAGTGAGGATGCACAAAGTGTTTTACAATTTCACCCACCCAAACCCAAAGTGGGACTGAAGATTAGGGAGAAGCAGGGCTCCTATTATTTGCACTGGCATGTAAAATTGAGTGTAACAGCATCAGAAAATAAAATCCTAGTCCCTACAGAGAATTGTGATATCAAATTCACATAAGAAGAAGTGCTGCTTTCTGATCTTGGTTTTCCTGGTGTAATGTCAACGATGTATCATTAATTTCAGTGCATTCACAGCACTATCAGGCAGAGCAGAGTGCGGTCCAGCCAGCTCTTTTTCTACCATCCACTCAGGGCATCCTGGTAACCTGTCATCCACTGTGATGTTACACTTTCTAAGAAAGCAGGCAGTGGCCAGGTGGAGAACAGGATTGTGCAGTATCGGCTGTGTTGGGGACCTGATCTAGGGCTTCTCCAGATTTGAAAATATCCTGTCCAAAGCTCAGTAGTAAGAGCTCAGACATTGTTGCTGCTCTTAGCAGAAAAACAGAGGGAAGCGTTATGGGCTGGCAGGGTCCTGGCACTTTGTTCTGGGCAAGCAAATCATCCTTATTTTATTTATTAATGTAGTGCATTATTTTGTCCTAATGTTCTCCAATTCGTGTATTTTATGGTTCATTTTTATTTGCCTTCATTTCTAATTGAAGTGTACGGCTTTTGGGGGTTGGGTTTCAGTTTTGGGTTGGGGTTTTTTTTCTTCTTTCACAACAGTTTTAGCTGTTCATATCTACAGCCACAGTATCTGGGGGACTCTGTGGAAGCCAGTCTTCAGCTTCTGTCCAGGAAGTGGATCCAAGGGGGATCAGCCTCCTGCAGGACCTGCCCCCCAAAAGTGTGATGTAGTGGAAAAGGACCTGATGGTCATCTAACTGCTGGAGAGGCCACAAACCCACCTGCCCTGGAGAAGTCTTCTTATCTGCTGCTGCTAAGGTCTTTGCTTCTCATCTGTGCTGATACAGTACCTAACATGCAGCCTTCATCCAGGACAGGGCTCTTGATGCTTTCAGTAGTACACAGTAAAGGTGCCGTTTTTCACCATAGATTAAATATGTCAATGCTGTTAACCTGGCCAATTACAGTCTGCAGTAATTATATTCTGCTAAAAGAGAGGCCTCTGAAAGCAAACTTGGAGTCCTCTTTGCATCCTACCTTGAACAATTATGTGTATTCCCATGTGCATAAACCACTGAGTACTGGTGGACCTGTACTGCAGTGCATGGTAGGATGAGAAGAAACATTCTTCAGCGTTTACAGATCCTGTGGAAAAATAATATTTCCAAGTGTAACCTCTTCAGCTCAGCCCCTTCCTTAGTGTTTGCATGGTGTTTGATACCAGTAGAATCGTATCAAAGAAAGAGCACCAAAGCTCTTGTGGTTTGTGCCAGCCAATGTCTGTGTGGGCAATTAGACTAGATATAAGGAAGAAATTTTTTATAATGAGGGTAGTGAAACACGGGAACAGGTTGCCCAGAGAGATGGTAGATGCCCCATCTCTGGAAACCTTCAAGGTCAGGTTGGACGGGGCTCTGAGCAACCTGATCTAGTTGAAGATGTCCCTGCTCATTGCAGGGGTTGGACTAGATGGCCTTTAAAGGTCCCTTCCAACCAAAACTATTCTATGATTCTGTGATTCTATGATAGTTGTGCATCTGCATCCCAATGTGACAGGAGGCAGGGGAAGCTCTGATAAGAATAAGTTTTACCCTTGAAAGACTTTGTTTCCTCTGGATTTTGCTGGCTGGGATCTCCAGCTAAGGCTTTCCTCAAGTCTGAAGCATTTCTAAGAGTTCTTATAAATGCCTCAGATGCAAGAGTTCGTGTGAGCAGAGATTTTCCCCACTGCAGTGTTGCTCTCTCTCCCCAGCAGAACTGTTTGTCTTCACAAAACTTGTCAGAGGGGATGTGAGACCAGCACTTCGTCAAAGCTTGCTGGAAACCAGCTAAATCCTCCAAATATATTGAAAGGGAGGAGCAGACCCCCCCCAAAGGATGGGCCCATAAGGGTAAAGCTTATAGGAAGAAGCAGTATCTTTTATAAGTCCAACTGATATTATTGGAGAAAACTTTCAGGAGCACAACTGCTTCTTTTGTGCATGAAGCAGAAAATGTGAGGCTTTGGGCTATGAAATCAAACCTTGTCTTTATGGCAGGATTGGGCCCCTGAGCACCCTGCTGTTCTCAAAACTGGCTGCATGATGATGTTTCCTCATTTGCCTCCAGGGATCCCTGTAACTAAGGGAACCATTTTGTTTTGCAGATTGAGAAGGGAATCAAATAGTTGAACCCTTAGTAAACATGCAGACACAACTGGTTGTCTTTGATGATTTGTTAGTTTGGACCTGAGCCACAAGACCTGGGGATTGCAGTCGAAGTTCCTAGAGCTCCCACGTCTGACATGCAGAGCAGCAGATCAAAGTCAGGATGAGTGATGCTCGTTATCAGTTGGAGAGGCGGCCAGAGGGGTTTCCAGGTGGAATCTTCTTAAAATATCTCCTGCCCATTTCAAATCTGGCAATCTTGGCTGAACCTGAATCACCTACTTAATAAAAATTCCGTGTTCAGTCCATAGAAATGCTTCCAGCACAATTAGATCAATTTCCTCTAAGTAGCAATAAATGTGTTTTCCTTTAAAAGGCCAACACAAGCACATTATCACAGCATATAATCCCCATTCTCTCTATTAGCTCAAAGTACATCCTAAAGGCCAAGGGTCGCACCTAAAGACTAATCAGTCTCATTAGCCTGTCTAATTTATCTTAACTAGGGGGACACAAACACACTAAAACTGTTAGGGAGACTTTTTGATCAGGATATGGGAGTCATTCATCAGGGTCCTGCAGCTACCAGAGACAGGAAGGAGAGACACGACCCAGAGACAAAGCCATTCTCCAAGGATGCTCTGCACCAAGATGCGCCCATGCAGGCAGGATGGGGCAGAATCCCTCCCAGAGGCTCCTGCTGTCCTACCAGGCAACATCCCAGCAGGCTAGGGGGGAGATAGGGAAAGGCATCTCCTTCTTGTTCTCACCCACATGCCGCCCAGCAGCTCAGCATCTTCCTTTTTCAGGCTCCGCTTTGGCACTGCAGGCGCTGGCTTGACCAGGGAAGGGTTTGAGTCTGGCTGGTTAAAGTTTAACCCTTCCCCAGCTGTGAGGGGCCTGTCAGCCACCGCAGTGACTTGGGAACACAAGCTGCCCCTCCTTTGCCCACATGCATCATTCTCCTGTCAGCTCCCAGCTCTCAGCACCTTCCCGGCTGCATCGCACACTGCGCTTGGGGCTTGGCAGGGGACAGCCGAGCCCCTCCCTGCTCCCCTGCCAGGCGGATGGAGAAGGGGGATAAGGGACACAGTGCTCAAATCCAGCTGGAAGCAGCCAAAAAAAGGAAAAATGAAGCAAAAATGAATTACTGTGGAAGTGATTTTGTCAGTGGTTATCCAGATAGCATAACCAAGCGTTTTAGATGCTACCAGCCCAACAACAGCTCCTAAGCACCTGAACCTCACTCTTCACTGTTAAGAGGCAATGCAAATTCCCTTGCAAACATTGCCCATAATTATTGTCCAGGTGATGGGCTTTAGTAGCCCAAGGCAACAAAGCAAACCCTGAGACTAGTTTCCGGCCTCAAAGGCTCCAGCCCGTGTTTTCATCCTGAATGCTCCCGGCTGGGAGGATTTCAGAATTTGTGCTGCCAGCACATCTTTGTTGGATATTAAAAGACAATGAGGTTTTCTGCTAAGAAAAGAAGGAAACGTAGATTATTTAAGGAGTTTCAACAGAAGGAGGCTAGCCAAGCTCTAGATCAAAGTCACCTCTTGAGACTCTCCTGGGAGACAGGAAAAGGTTATCCCTCACATCCCTATTTCTGTCTTAGAAATATGTGGCTCCAGAACAGTTGCATTTCCAGTGACAATCAGCAATAGAAAGGAAAACATTGCTATTACAGACCCTATTCCTTAAGCACAACCCTTGTTTCTGTATCACACGTGTCCTCACCCTGCCCTCCATGACACTGCGACGTCAGAGCGCCTCGGGATGCAGTCGTGCAAACAGAGCTGAGCTGTTTAAACTTGACTGAAGTCCAGCTGCCGTGCAAACCTTTCATCACCCAGCCAAGGGGCTGCTGCCAAGCACAACGGTCACAGCAGAAACGCTCTTTGGGCACCCATCTTCCTCCCTCTCCATCGATCACCTGCCATGCAAAGGTCACAAGGACTGAGGCTGAAGCGGTGGAGTTCAGAAGGCTGCTAGAGGACTTGTGGCCTGGGATTTCACCTGGGGGAGAGAAGTCCGAGGTGTATAACATCATATAAACAGGTTAAACTTTGAAGATGTAACAAGTCTGATAAGAGGAATTTATGAAGTGTCACAGCAGTTTGTGTCACCCTGTCCCACTTTTTGTCATCCACTATCTCACTTCCAAAATACTTGAATGGGAAATACGTAGGGGAAAATGAGCTTCGCTGTGCCTTTCAGTGCCCGAAGCATGTGTGCATTCATGCCATGTTGCCCACTCATGCTAATCTGGGCGGAAGAGAGGGGAAGAGAGGCGAAGAGGTGGTGAAGATCTGCAGTATAGCTCAAATGCTGGAGCTATCTCTAGTTTGCTATTTCTTTAGTCCTTTTGGTGAATTGCCACAGGTAGGACAAAACTGCAGTCAGGGTCACATGCCTCAGTCTCCGTGGCTAATTGCCCCACTGCAAGCACAGGTAAAGAGTTCCTCCTTCAAATAACCAGCTGAACAACCTTTTCCAGATTTATTTTCAGAGAAACTGTGGCCATCATAGTTCCTGTGCACAGAAATTAAGTAGATAGGTTTTGTACAGGAAATCTTGAGAATGCCAGTCTGTCCAGATTTTGAAACGTTTTAAATCACGGTTGCATTAAAGCTCCTAATGTGGACTTTTTCAAGTGGGCTTAAACAACCCATAGGATTTGGCACATGTCCCCTCCACTGGGCAAAAGCCAACTCACTGATCTCGGGTACTCGTGTAGCTACGTGCAACTTTGAAGATGGTGAGAAACATTCCTGTCCGTCCCAGTTCATCAAAGCAATCAAGCACATGCTTAGTTTTAGTCACAGACTTAAACGTGGTTAAAGCTAAGCACTAATGAATAGTGAGATTTGAGTGGCCACTTAAATCTATTTTTCCAACGTTTATGGACATCATGTCTGCTTTTTCTTTTCTTTCCTTTCTTTTTTTCTTTTACTTAAGACTGTTGTGTGACACTACCCACAAGTTTTTGACAAGAAAGATTTAGTTCAGTCTTACTCATGTGGCCAAGCCCCTTTGGGCAGGATACAACTCACCTAATATGGCTTGTCCAGGCTGGGCACCTTGTCTAAGTTGGTAGCCCCAGTTTCTTCTGTAATCAGGAAAGGACATGGGCACCTCCAAAGGAGGATTCATCGTTTGTGTCTGGGGCAAGCATTTTAGGGCAGATGAATCATTTTGTGGAGATCCCTGCCTTTTTCCCAGGACAGCCAAGGAAGTCTAGACTGTAAGCTTGGATTAGTCACTTAACTTCTCGGCAGCAAAACCCATTGCATCCTAGACATTTTTCAGGCCATAAGGTTAGGTGAGATGAATCCAGGTCTCACTCTCAGAGCCACACAAGCCTTGCTGGGCAGTGAGTTATTAGTGAGTTATTTCCTGAGAGCAAGGGTGGAAATGCCCACTCTTGTTCCCAAGCTCTGCTCACAGACATCTCCCACATCATTAAAGAAGACACAGGTATGGAGTTAGAAGAGAAGTATACAGCCAGGTCCCTGTTTTCGCCACATGCAGAAACTTGCAGGGCCAGATTCCCAGCTGAAGATCCTGCCCCCCAACTCTCAGGCATATTTATTCAGCATTAATCAGAAGGTGGGGTGGAAGTACTTGTAATGTCCTGGCAAGGAGGAAGGCGAGAAGTGGAGGAGATCGAGGACAGGGAGGGAAATTCATTTGTTGAGATGATGGAGTAACTCCTTCAAATGAAAAATTAATAATGATTAAAACAATTCTTGATACTGTCCATTTACATTTTAAAGGTGTGTTATCCCAACCAAAGGGGTCCAGTGCTCAGCACCTCTTCCTACTGATTACCATCTACTTTTCATTTTCATATAACCTTGAAATACAATAAAGTCAATGTATGCACAAGGTTTCTCTTTCTCTGATGGATCGAGTGATGTAAATGGATCTTTATTTTCTCTTTGTCTATCATGCTTTACCTAGAATCTATGTCTAAGTCCCATCCTACACCATTTCCCTTTTAGAGAAATGAGAGGAGGCTCTGTGTCCACCCAGTATGCCTTGTGTTTCTGGTGGTCAGAGGTAGATCATAGAATCACAGAATCATATAATAGTTTCGGTTGGAAGGGACCTTTAAAGGCCATCTAGTCCAACCCCCCTGCAATGAGAAGGGACATCTTCAACTAGATCAGGTTGCTCAGAGCCCCGTCCAACCTGACCTTGAAGGTTTCCAGAGATGGGGCATCTACCATCTCTTTGGACAACCTGTTCCCATGTTTCACCACCCTCATTATAAAAAATTTCTTCCTCATATCTAGTCTATTTATCTATATATCTTCCACCCCACCTCCTGATTATCCTTATATCTAGTCTATCCTATATCTAGTCTACATCTGCTGAGTACAGGAAAACAAAAAAGAGATTCCTCTTTCTTTCATTTCGTACATGACTTGGTAGTTGGGAATGTGCAAAATTCTCAACTTCTTCTCCGAATGAAGATGTTTTATAGCACGTAATTCCCACAGCAGCAATTGATGGCTTTATTCTGCCTCCTTCTACTCCTTGTCTCGGCACCCATGCTGTTCTTCCTACAGAGACACCACAGCATTTCCTTTGCTGGAGATCACACTGGCTAGTTATTTTGCAATGCAGATAAACCCTCTTTGCATCATTTCCAGGGGAGAGAAACAGAATAGAAGATCCCCTTTTGGAAATTAGCCGCTTCTTTCTTACATGCTGCCTTTCACCGTCTCAAAAACACTGCACACTGTATCCTTCCATTCCAGATCTTATATCCAACAAGCTTTTGCTGACTACATAACCTTCACTAACCTGAAATTCCTGAGTAGTCCCAGGAGCTCAATGCATCTTGGAATAAAATTTTTGTAATGTCATTTAAGGGTATTCCTAATCCAGAATTATTGAGGAGGCCTGGGTCATGGGAATTGAGTTTGACACTTGACAAATACTTGGCTTTGTGTAAATGGACAGGCCACTGAAATAACTGCCTTTGGATGTCACATGAAGAGAAATTAATTCTTTATTAACTTCCGCAATGATAATCTAATAAACTCATTTGGTCTACTAGTTTCAGCACTTAAAGCGCTCAGTCGATTGGATGCAAATAGATTTTTTCTTCCCCTCTGGAACGGTGCCTCTGCGGCGTGCAAAGGGACATCAGTGTGAAAAGCCAGGCCTGGCATGTTAGAATATGGTGTACATACTCAGATGCTGCTACTGCTTAGTGTGACAGAGACAGGCACAGCAGAAAGACAAATAGCAGGGGCTAGAAAAATACTCTATTAGGAATGAAAAGGGTTTTTTATTAAAAATTCATATTTTAAACAAATTTGCTTTGACTTGAATTCAGATCCCTTTTCTTCTTAATCAGGTATTTTAAAATAATATACAAGGAACCAATACATTAGCTGTTCCCATTTAGTATTATAGCACAAGACATTAGTCCCAACCATATTAGGACTCTGCTGGATGCTGTACAAATACAAAGAAAGCTAGTGTTCCTTTCCTAAAATTTTAGTGGCAAATGCTAAAAATAAAAGGGGAACTATGTGGACCAAGCAAGCCTCTAATTCTGGAAGCCAAGTGTGTCCAACAAGAAAATAGGGCTGTAATACATGACCTAAGTGATAAATCAACCCAGCCATTGCCACTTAGAGGTTGAATTTCAAATGTCAAGCCACAAGCTGCTGTAGACTGACCAGGAACCGTGTGCAAAATAAACAAACAAAAAGGCTATACAACACAGAGCGAAACATGACCTCGGTCTGCTCATTTCAGAGGATGGGCCTTCCCATCAAGAGAAGAGGGACGCTGGCCGATCGGTCCATCACACTTTCTGCATTGTACTTCTAGATACCTGATTCTGTTGACATAGACTTCAGAATGTTCAAAGCTGCTGCTTTGCCCATCAATAAGCTCAGGCAACTGTGATCTTTTTCATATCAGTGCAAACTAGAATGGCCAATAAACCTGGCTTTGATCAGAATATCTATACCACACCACTGTTGCTTGTCCTACACCCACCCAGCACATCCACACTAGCAGTACAGTCCAATGGGAGCCGGCTTAAAAAGCCAAGGCAAGGCATGCTTCTTGCCAGTAGGCGTTTGTTACCCTGCCTGTTGGTGCAGCACATAAAAAAATGTTTCATTTGCAAAAACCAAATATTTGTTAGTATTTGCTAACCGAGTTGCTCCATAACAACATGAAAAATAGTGAAGTCTAAGTCTGTCAGTTCCATGTAAATATATCATTTCCACAGGAATATATAAATACATGTATGCGTATTTACTCCTGATTAGTGGCAATTATCCTATGAAAGAGATGCTGGAAATAGAGCATGGATTCTCTAGATTGCCTTAAGTGTCAGTATCCTCTCTGTTGCTCACTTTTCAGAGGCAATGCAGGGTGTAGGACTTCTTCTCCAGCTCACTGTGACCTCCTCTCTGGCATCGCTGTGGGTCTCCCAGGGAGATCAGGGACTGTCACCAAATAGGCTGATCTCTCTGGGTTTTACATGGTTGAAGGAAAACAGATTCAGGGTGATCCAGAGTGCCCAGATGAGCTTCCAGCTCTGAATCAGCCTCAGCAACACTAACATCAGCTTTGCTTGCTAAATACTTCTGAGACCAAAGTAACCAGCTGCCTTTATTTTGGAATATCGTTCTCACTGACAGTCTGATGCACTGGAGGACCTGAGCCTTGCTGCCTACACAGCTTCGTAAATGGGATTTTGGCTTCTTCATGAAAAAAATTCTCCTTTTTAAATCTGCACTAGTGAGTGGCATGCTGGAGACACTCCCCAACCAGCCTCCCTGCTCTCTGCCCTCACTCCAATGTGCAGCTTTGCATCGCAGTCTCCAGGTTTGTCCCTCACAATTTATTCCTCGGAGTTCGGCACTGAACCTAATTAGTAGGTGCATATTGAATAGACTCACAGAATCAGAGAAAATAATCTGGAAGAGATCACCAAAGGTCCTGCAGTCCTTTCCTCCATGCCACACCATCAATTCTGCCTACATTATTCTCAGCAGACATTTGTCTAGTCTAACACCAATGCTGCATTTGTTAATGCTCAAGAGGAATGCTCTGCAGCCCACAGACTGGGTTTCAGTTTCGCTAATACCATGGGTTCTATCAACACCCAGAAGCCAGTGCCTGCTGCTGTCAGGGTGAAAAATGAGTGTTGGTGACATGCTCCACCATTTGCTGAGGTCTGTCTTGCTGTAGCCTTAGCCAAGGTCTCCACCTCTGCCCGTGAAAAGCAGCTGTTATTTATAGGCCATCTCTGCTTCCTCCCAATGCTGGATATAGAAGCAATAAAGAGGTAGGGACCATCCCCCTGTTTAGAACATATTTTCGTATGCCTCTCCAGCAGCAGCTGATGGGGAGGGACACCTCAGATGTGAGATGAGAATCTGCTTCTCTCACCCAGAGACCTGCTGTTATCGCTCTCTGCCACAGAGATATTCTTAATACCACAAGAGCATGGATGTTGGATCCTGAGGTCCTCAAAGACCATAAATATCATGCTAGCAGGTTTGGGGGTTTGTTTGGGGTTTTATATCAGGTTGGGGGAGGTTTTTCCTCTTACAGAAGGAACAGAACGATGATGTTTCCCACAGCTGTAGAGTTCGCTACACATTTGTGCTGGATGGACACCTGGTTTCAGGGACCATCTGCTGCTTTTTCCAAAGCTGATGCCAGAAACATCTCTCCAGCTGAGAAGCAGGTGGGTGTCTCAACACAGCCTGCAGTGGTAAAGAGCCAGGATGTGGCCCAAGGGCAAGCATTAGCTGCAGTGGCACGTTTGGCTGCTGTGCAACATCACTATCGTGTCCTTTCCCAGAGAACTGGGAGCATCCAGCTGTTCTGGGGAGTGGGGGCATTGCCGTGGCCTCTGGAGCCCTCTCCAAACTAGGCTGGCACCATGCTGTGGTGCAGATCTCCTGCTCTTGTCCACTGACAAAGGAGGATTTCAAAAAAGAAATTCCAGGCAGTGCAATACTTTCCAGAGCTCAGTTAGTTTTGTAATCGCCTAGAAAGCACTTTAAGAGTATGAAACCCATTTTACCAAGTAAATCAGGGCATGGGTGTAGCAACAGCTTAGCTTAACCTATATAATGTGCCAGGGACAGCATGCGGGCTTACAACATTGCCGTGAAAGCACCATCCACTTGCAGCCGGGACAACTAGGAACTGAAATCTGTTGCGTGGGAAGCGGTCTGAGAGACACGCTTTCCAGTTCAAGAGGCATCAGTCTGTCCCATTGCCTCCCTGATTGCTGGACAGTGTGACAAGCCTGCTTTATTACTGGAACACTCTTGTTTTCACAAAGAGGAATGAGAATCAGAATGACATTAAAATCAAGAGCAAAATTCTCTTGCATTAGAAAAATAAACTGCTTCCTCCAGGCTTGGAGAACATTCATTCATTACGGAGTCTTGTTTGCAAAGAAATTTGAAGCAAATGTTGGTAATAACAGGACACAATGGAAAATAATAGTCCTGAATGGTTTTCATATTGCATTAGTTCAGATCTACTTGCACCACCTGCTTAATTTCACCTTTCTCCCACTGATATCTCCTGGAGATTTCATGACTACTTCCCTACATCTATATTTGGGTATAATTTGAGTGTAATTTGATACATAATTAGGGTAGAATAGAAGACTGAGTATTTAACTACCCATACATCTCTCTCTAATTTAAATAATTCCTAATATATCTATTTTGCCTTATACTGCACTGATGTGTATTGAACTGGGGATAATGAAATAAGAAATGTGAGGGGGAAAAATGTTATTTCAGAGTCAGAAGATCACCAATTAATGACATGAAAAGCCTAGTGGGAATACCTGTACACATAATGCCCCTTCTACTTCGAATATAATGCGGTCATAGTCTCTGATGTGAGGGATCTCAGAATAGTCTTTAGAACAACTTGGGTTTCTGTGAAGCTGTCTCAACATGATCAAATGTCCCACAGCTCTTGGACAGGACTTAAACATACAGAGGGTAAGAAATAAGATGAATTTCACCCTCAGCTAGCTTCAGCCATGTCTTAGACATTGCATTTAAGAGGGGAAGAAATTCTCTTTTGCAGTTGTATCTCCATCTTTCTCTCTCTTGTGTCTAGAAAGAAGCCAGCCTACTGGCTTAAAAAAGAAGCCTAAATTTGAGATGGTGAGTTAGGTGAGTTCAGCCCTTTCGTGTGTGACTATACATCCCTGATGACTCAGTGTACCATGTCACGGTCAGGGAATTGTTTAACTGTTGAATGGGAATTGGCTGGGTTTTATTCTGGTGAAACAGCACTGCTGGATTTTGTCCTGCAATGTGAGAAATCCTTTAGCACATTCCTCTCTTTAACAATATAAATTGTCCCACTCATGCTTAAACAGGGGCAGGTGCTGATGGATGCGCAGGCAGGCAAGAAGTCACGTGTGGCTGAGATTCTGAGAATCTGAGATTTCAAAATGTCATTCTATCTTCATCAAGGCAGGGGGCTAAAATGGAAAATCCTGAAGTTTTTGAAGGGTAAGAAAAGTTTAATTTTGATAAAGATGAAAAGTTTTATTATGATATGGGTTGGCTTCTTTCACACAATCTAAAATATAGCCATTTAAATGGTATAATTTCAGTATGTAAAATATTGAAAATACAGTACAATGTAGCCTAATACCAGCTGGTTATGGGGAAAAAAACGTGGCTATGGAAGTTAACCATTCCATTGAAAATTTCAATGAAATCCACTCTTTGCCGTGGAATGCTTGAATTTAGATGGATCATTACTCTCAGTGGAAAATTATTTTTTCAGGAAATTTTCAATCCATAAAAGAGTATAGCAAAAAGCAGACCATGCACAGGATCCCGGCCAGCCTGGGCTCCCACCTGCCATGTGCTGGTGCAGAACCAACATGTTTCACCATGACAAACCCTGGAGCAAAACAATATCTCAGCTGAATACCCTTGGGGTATGTTTTTATGTTTTTTCCTCGGCATAATCCCTCCTGTTCTTTCCAAACAATTTCTAGGGATGCCAACAGGACCTCTTGCATATGGGGGCATGCTGCCTCCTGTACCCCATGGCTTCCAGCACTCCACTGCTGCCTACCTGCCACGCCACCAACGATGCACACCCCGAAATGTCAGGTCACCTTGCTGTCCAGCTTAGGAGCATTGCTCCACAATCTTTCATACTTCTAGTGCAGCTAAGGTGGGGGGGCGAAATCCTCAGTGCTAACTTGCAGCATGTCCTGGGGAGGGGGGGGCAGTTCCCAGCCTTGCTTCCATCACATCACCGCATTCCCGACCCGGTGCGGGCATCCGGAACCCCCCTGCTCGCTGGCTCACATGCTCCCTCCCCCTCCCTTGTCAGGGTTTCTTTCTGTGCAGAACAGATGGGCACAAGCTGTTTGGGAACCACCACCCTTCCCTCCCCCAGACCCCGCGGAAAGATGCATCACCGGAGCAGGGAGCAATCCCCTCCCGGCTGCAGCACAGCACCCTTTTCAGAGAGGCAGGTAAAAGTTTAACCAGGCTGTCTTTCAGCGGTGGAGGCAGAGCCGCCTTTCATAGCCATGATAAATTGCTCCTGTCAAAACTACATGAATGCTCATATTGAAAAGCTCTTCTTTCTTTCTTTTTAACTTTCCCCCTCTCTCCAGTCACACGGCGTCTCTCGGTTGTTAGCCAACATTTAATGCCCACTTAGTCAAAGGGCACTTCCACTCTTTCTCGTCTCTCTGTCCTGTCCCCTGGGGCTGCTGGGGCTGAGTTGTCACAGAAATACTGACGGGGAATAAAAAAAAAAAAAAGGCGGGGTGGGGAAGAAACCCTTTAATGCTTTTAGAGCTTTTGATTTCATTTGGGTCCTTCTACCAGCAGTCCCTAACCAAAGCAGCTTTAGGATGGAGAGGTGGACAGACAGATATCTTCCAAGGAAGTTTCCAATTGTCGGTATGTTCTAAGCTAATAGATTAGTTATATTCTGTAATATTTTCCAAAGGTGATAATGAATGCATAACGTAAAACAATCCAATACCCCTCCTCTCCAGCAGCTGAGCAGCAAGGCCAAAGCATGCTGGAGGTGTCCCAGGGGGGCAGAGCCTGCCCAACTCTTAATACAGTCCTAAAACCCTTCCCCACCTGTCAGCGGGTGCCTTCACTCCATGGGTGCCCCAGAGCACGAGCCATGGTTGGTGTAATCTGGGGTGAGTGCCCTGGCCATGGAAATCCCCTTGCTTCATCCAGAATTGCCTGATTTTGTCAACCTCCTGCCCCTGCTGCAGCACTGCTCTGCTGGGGCTGGCACTATGATAGCAATGGTCATGGAGCCCCTAAAACAGTTACACTGGTCACAGAGGAATGGATAGGAGGATGGCCTGGTTGTCACCATGAAGATCCTGTGAACCAACTGTCTATTTTTGGTTTTGAGACTAATGGGAAGGATGGGTTTAGGGTGCTTGGCAAGCACTGAGCCAGCTCAGCCTAGGCTGGCCAGTCACTCAACTACCTCAGGATCGTACCTCCAGGAGAAGCGTTAAGTCCAATATAAGGAAAGCTGACCTGAACATCCATCCAGAGCACCAGGTACTTGTGTTGGTGCCATATTTGCTCATGTTATGGCCACAAGCTCCTCTTCTCCTCCCTATAAGCTTGCTGTAAGGAATGGGGATGACAGGACACGGCACAGCTGTCCCCAGCTGTGCTGCTCTGATGCCCGTCTCCGGTCAAAGCCCATGGTCCAATGGGACCGTGACACTCACAGCACACCCAGCTCCCCGGGTGCTGCGTTTCACCCGACCTGGCTGTGGGAAATACCTAAACCCTGGAGTGCTGTAGCTCCCATTTCAGAACATCTCTCCCTCCTCTGCAACACCTAAGTTGTAAAAGCTACCCACAAATTCAATGCCAGACATTCAACACACATCTCCTAAGACAAGATTTCAGATCTATTCCCACACTCTGCTCTAATTCCTTCCTCTCATGTTTTTCTGTCCGTGCTGATATCTAGCCATGGCCCAGAGCTCCCAATATATCCTACAGACTGTAAATATATATGCGGCTGCCCTGCTACAGCAATCAGCGACAGCAATATCTGGCACACACAGAGCTTTCCTAGGTACATCTTCTCTGTGACAAATATTTCTGCTACGGTCCTTGTAGTTAGTTACACTGTCGCTACCCTTATCACTATCAGCCTCCTGTAGAGTTCAGCACTATCCACATCTATATATGTATTTTGGGATATTAATACCACCAAGACACTCTTGTTATCCCAGCTTGCTTGCTTATTAACCCTTGTTATACCCATATATACACAGCATACATGCAATGAAGACTACACAGCTCTAGCTCTCTTCCCACTTACCTATATAATCTCGGATATTTTAATAAAGCTACATGCGTGAAGACGACCAGGATTTGCCCACGCATGCACTGTCATTTTAAGGCCTGCATTTCTTCTGACTGCTACAGAGTCACTGGAAAAGATTTGCCCTCCAATGAGCAAAAGAAAAGGGATGTTTAAAGAACAAACTGAGTAATCTCTAGAGGCTCCCATTCAAGAATCACATAAGCACAGGCTGAAAGTCAGGTCTGATCCTTCCTTCAGCCAGCTGCCATTGCTTTCCCCGGCTCTGGCAGTGGCCTGCTGACATTTCATAAATTGTTTTCTCTCTCTGTGCCTCAGTTTCCCCTACTCATCTGCTGGGAAGATTGCTGATGATCCTCCTTTGGAAAGCACTTCTCAGTCCACTATCAGGACTGTTGTAAGGACTAAGTAGTCATGGTACTGGCTTAGCTGATGGTGCGTGTGCTGGTCCCCACTTGTGCAGACCCTCAAAAGCGCCTGGAGGGCCTTTGCACTGCTTCAGCTTGCAAGGTTCAAGCCCAGCAGCTTTGCTGCCATAGTCTTCTCTCCCCTCCATGTACCACTTCAAATCAGCCAAGTTGCACCACAGTTATTAACTGGTTTTGACTGACTTCTTAAGTTAATTATAATTTCACAGTGTAATATCAAGCCTGATTAAAACAATTAGGTTTTCCAGCCCCTTGCAATGCCTCCCTCCCTTTGCTTTTCCTTCTTCTCCTCCCTCCTTCCCCTGCCTCCCTTCACCCTGGAACTTTTTAGATACGCTTCTGCAGCACTGCAACAAATTGTATAGTAGGATCTGAAATTATTACCCTCTTAAATGCATTAAACTGTTCATAAAGCAATTTGCAATGCCAGTTACCAAACTACAGTGAGCCTCCCAGCCTGACACCTCCCAAATGCAGAAGTATTCTTGGCAGCCGTATCCTGCTGCAATGCTCTCTCACTCACTAGTCGATGCCTGAAACTTAGGAGAAATCAATGCAATTATAGATATGAAGGTCCAATTACTGAGAAATGTGATCAGTCTTTATCTCTGAGTCCCTTCAAGAAAATCAGGGAGGCCTTTTCTTTTTTCCCTTGTGAAGGGAGTTGCAATATAATGCAAAATGATCTTTCAACAGAGGACCAAAAGAGAGGGACGTCTGTCACTCAGCAGGCCAATTTCAATGTTGCCCAATACTGATTTCCCTTTCATACTGGTGAGACTATTCCTGATTTACACCTCAGTGCATCCATTGTGTCTGATGAAATCAGCCCTTGTTGACACTGCTATCGGCTTCCCAGCCTAGCACCGTGCGTGTGACTGCCTCCTCCCCTCCAGATTCCCTGGAATAATTTTGCCCGTTCAGGACTTTTTCACCCTCTGCCAATCCCGTCTTCTCCCCCTCGCATGGCTGGCCCAGCCACGGGGCTGAAGGCGGCAGAGCAGGACACAGAGCTGCCTGACTGCCCCCCATTAGCATCTAGTGCTCATCCCCGGGGCTGGGCTCATGCCCCAGCACAGAGAAGTGACTGGGCTCCTAAAGGGATTGAAACAGCCTTCCTAGGAAAATAACTTGCAATCCCTTCTGGGCCAGACTTGGTCCTTGTACCTGCCTAGCTGAGCTGATACACACCTGGAGGGGCCAGCCCCAATGAACCCTCATTTTCCTGGCAAATATAGGCTGGTTTCGATATCCCCAACAAACAGGGGCAGAGAGAATGGTCTGTGGTCACCAGGTATGCAATAAGGGCAGGTTCTGCTCAGTGGCAGTCACGCACATTGCAATAAGGTCATTTTAACAGAATAACTGGCCCTCCATAGCATTGACTTCTGTACGCAGGAGATCAGTGAGAGGGACTCATGTCTCTCTGTGCTTTACCTTTTATCCAACAGAGCAGAATCCTGATCAGGGCCAGGACACGACTCCAATTATACAAGTAGAAATAAGTAACCATCTGCATTAATAAAGAATACAATCCTTTATCTGTGTTAATTAGAAATAAATGAGAGAGAAAAAGATACATAAATTAGCTAATAGTTAATTACTGGAACTATATTGAGAAATATATGTATATATAAAGTATAAAATCTGTTCCAGATTAACAAAATATTGGGGTTTATTTCTGGAACTGCAGAACAGGAATTTGTTTGCCACCACAGCCAAGTATGAAGAAGACCATTTATCATAAGCCTTATAGCACCTTGTTCAAGGATCCCAAAGCACTCAGCAAACATTGATAAATGACCTCGATCCATTCCCAAAGGGAACCATTATCATCGTTATTTAGCAATGCCAGGCAGGAGCCCAGGAGTCCCGATCTCCATTCCTGCCTACACAGCTCCAGTTTGATCCCCCTCCTCTTGTGGAGAGCACCCATCCACTTTCCCAAACCGCTAGTTTGCAGCCAAAAGCTGTAGGAGCCAGGTTGTCACCAAGCTAAGACTTGGGGACAGCAGGGCTCTCATCTGGGCTGGCTTCAAGCCATTCAGCAGAGTTGACCCTTAGCACCTTGATCCATGTCCTTGCCCCACCGATGTTCCCCAGCGCTAAGCATGCAGGCACAGCCAGGCTCCCCAGGAGGGCACCAAATGGAGGAGAAGACGATGGGAACGATGTGGTCCTTGGATGCCCATTGCCCTCTCCCTGCTCTGTCATTTAAAGTGCATTTTAACCATCAGGGAAGATCTCTTGTTCCTGTGCGAGCAGAGGAGGGCTGCACCACGGCGTCGAGCAGCTTCCCCCGTCTCACTTGGGCGTTCGACCCCCTCCAGCTGCCGCCTTTTAACGGGGAATGTTAAATGGGCTGTGTCATCTCTTTAAACAAAATCCCTGCTGCATTTTACCCTGGGAGCGTGAAGCTGAACAGCGGGTTGAAATGCGCTCGTGCGAGCGGGAGGCGTCTCCGTGCCAGTGTATTTATAGGTGCCGACTGCATCGTGGCAGGGGACCGAGGCAGCTGAACACATGCTGCCTGTCAGCACTCGCTGCTGCCGTCTGAACAGCCCACACACGTGTCCTCACAGCCCAAAACATGTGAAGAAATCCCGAGAATGCTCTCCACACGCCAGGGCACGGAGTTAAGAGGCCTGAGAAAATAAATAATCACAATGTATCTGAGGGTGTTTTTATTTTCTTTCCAGATTCTGGACCCAACTTTACATTTTCAAGGGTTTCCAACCACAGCAGCATCTATTTCCTTCTCCTACCTTTGGTTTTCCCCTCAAATTCCATATGTATTTTCTTTTCTCACCACACCACAAGAATTACAAAAAGTAATTTGCTTATCTGGGGGTACAAAAATTGTGTTACTGTACAGACTGGTTTTGCAACACTGCATGAGTGTTGCCTGTTAGGGGTGTAAATGTAGAGTTAATCCTGCTTTTCATGGTCTGCACTTTCTCTGTACTTGTTTATTCCACATTTTGTGTCCACCCCAGGATGGATCAAACTGTTTAACCTTTGACTGCAGAGTCAGAAGAATGACTCACTTGGAAGCTAAAATGTAAATAAATATATGCATTGCTAAATAAATCAAACACTAATACACTAAACCAAGGCTGATAAATATCCTGATTAAAATCATACTTAAATAAATGGGGAAAATTATCAGACAGTGGGCTTAAGAGTAATAATTTCAGGGCATAACTCAACACAGCACATATAATAAGTAAATCGTTTTATTCTTTGATTTTTCTTTACAATATAGAGTGAAATATTTTCTACTACAGTTGTTAAGTGAACCCTAGTGTTATGACAAGTGCTGCAAAAGGAGATGAAATATAGCTGATTTATTGATAAATTAAAAAACCTTTTCTTGATTACATTGACTGAAAAATGCTCCAAACCTCTTAAACCTTCCAGTACAGCACAGAAAAGTGGGGAACTGGTAAATGATCTCCCTCTTTGCCAGTATTCCTGCCGTAACAGTGCATGCCCGCAGAAGAAACTTAGTCTCCTGTACAGGTACCTTCCCCTCTGGCACTAAATTACAAAGCGCTACCCCCAATTACAGTCTCTAAAACCATTAGCAGTTAAGAGAAAATAATCCCTGCAATTTGTGCAGCAATAAGTATTATGTACGACAGAGGAATATGCAAAAAGGAGTGCGGCGGATCTGCCAGGAGGATGAGTCTCTCGGCTCAGGACTGCCACCTCCCTGCTCCTCACAAAGTGGAGAACTGCTTGAAGCAATTTTGGTTTATTTATTTATTTTCTATTTTCTTGTGTCTTGTCCTTACTAAACTATCTCAGCATAGCGAGCCTGTCTGCAAGGACTTGCATGCTAGCACATGTCATTTTTTTTGGCTCCCCTGAAAGAAAAGGTGGTGTTTGCCTCCCACGTTGGATCGAGCCCTCCGAACCCGGTGTTTCCACATTCTTGATTGCCCTGCTGTGTGTGAATCGCATACCAACTAAGTAGTCCTTTAGATCACCTTCCTAGTTCAATTTTTTTCCCCCACATGCTGATTGAAAAGCAAATGAAATAATTTTTCTACCACCAATTTCCTTTCTTCATGTACCTGCTTGCATTTATTATTTCTGAAGAATCTTATCAAACAAGCAACAGGTTCCTAAAGTGGTGGTTTGGCCCCTAGGTGATACACTGGGCTGATAATTTATTAAGGGCTGGGCTGTTAGAGGAAGATTGCTCTGAAGTGCTTTGAGCTCAGCATACTGGAGGGGACGCAATGGAGAGCATCCTCCCCTGCCAGGCCAGTCCCATGGTGCACCCAACCCAGGCATGGCTCGGAGGAGACAAGTAAAGGCGCAGGGTCTTCTGTAATTTACCAGGAAGACTTTGACCTTCTTAGATTAGTTATTTAGCTCTCTTGCTTGTCACCCTGAGATTCTCCAAATAGCAGCTCTCATTTAAGTGTGTTCTCCTGGCAATGCAGCTCCTGTATAAAGCAGTTTCTGTGGTTTGGGCATGTTTTTCTTACTCCTCTCACACTGACCCTTTAGACTTCAAGAGATGAGGACTGAAACTGAAAAAACAGGGTCCTAGAATCCAAACTAGATCAGTCATGGAGTCATGCCAGTGACATAAAGAGCTGGAGTAAAAAAAGGAGGATCCATAGCTCCCTAAAAATTGCAAGGGGAAGCCCAGGTTTTAGGCATATACATGAACTCTATTGGAGTGGGATTTGAATCGTGTGTTCTGGTGCAATCCTGGATCAAAATGCATTCTTAAAAGGAGGCCTAAATAACTTACATTTATGGATAAACTCTTCTCCCCGCTGCCCTTGTACATGCAAGATGTGATCAAGGCAGCTTCCAAAATTGCAAAAGGGCTTTTGGGACTAAATCCCAAATCACACTGATGTTCTTCCTAGTGAGGACATTGGGGTTTGGCTTAAGAGTTTTGTTGAGTTTCCACATCCCAAATCTTGCCTTTTCAAATACACATGAGCTAATACAAACTGGCATCTGATTGTACCAAGAGAGAACTTCCTTTTGGAGATCTTCTGTTTCATCTGCTGCTACCAACCCATGAACAAAAGATGATTCTTGAGCAGAGCAATTCAGATAGTATAAAAATGGATTTCTTTTTTGCCAACACAGTTAGCAAGAAAGCTTTAAATTCCCTATTGATGTTATCTAGATAAAATAGATTGCATTGCCTGTGCAATGTTATTGCCTCCCATACAAAGCCAGAGTCACCCACACCCTCCCCGAAGTTGAAAATGAGGTTTCCCCACACTCCTTTTAGCCTCCAAACTTTGATCACAATCCTAGCAGATGATACAAAATATTTGCAGTAAGAGGTGCCAGTGCCATCAACTCACCACAGTAGCTCCCAGTCAAAATGTTTGCACGCACACTTCAGAGCATCATTTATCTTGAGGAATGTCAACTCTAAAAATGTTAGCGCATGTCACTGTCAAAGCAAATGCCAGAAATTAGCTTTCTTTCATCTGAAAGAAGAATAATTAACTTTGCAACTGTTTCCAAAAGTGCTAATTAATGGGTTTCACCAACTTGACTTGTCAGGATACATCTTGATTGGAACAACAGCTTGCTCTTCCCCTTGAGGATTATGACTCTTCTTTTGGACTCTTTTCCTCGTCCGCCAGTTCAGTGAGTTGCAGAAAATGGATGTCATTTCTAACACAAAAATAAACATGTGAAAAAGGGAAAGCCCCAGAGACAAGTTAACATTTATTAATTATTTGTGTACTTTTCTCTATTAGCAATAATACAAAAACAGAGTGTTCCATTTTAACAGAATAATCTTTAATCAAGATGGGATTTTGTTGGCTGTTTAGCTTCCTGAAAAACCAGGACAAGTCTTCACCTGAGATGTCTCTGTGCATGGGAATGGCTTGGCCTGGACTGGACTGGAGAGTGGGAGTGGATCTCCCTCTCTCGCCTTGGAAGTCTCCTTCTGGACCCAAGTCCAACACTGCCTGGAGATCCACTCTCCCAAGCTTTGAGCAAATTCCCACTCCAGAAAGCACATTTTGACTATTTAAATTCCTCCAGCAGTTTACACAATGTATTTTCTTCTCCCAGCTTTCTGCAAGGCAGTAAGTTGCCTACTTTCAATACTGACCACCTTCCCTGTTAAGCCACGTCACTATTTGGATGTGTTCCCTCCTTCCACCAGGATGGGATCTGCGCTTTGTCTGCCCATGTTGAGATGAAAAGTAAAATGCGTGAGTTTGCCAAGGGGATTCAGCTATCCCCATCCCACAACAAGTCAGTGGGAGTCATATCACACTGCCTAAATCCCTAAGACCCTTTGAAAACCCAAAAGTTTAGGTGCATTAATAATTTAAGAGGCTGTGGCCTACAGACACAGTGAAGGTCATGGTCAGACTTTATATAAACAGCCTGATGAAGTCTCAGACCCTTATATGTGTTCCTGGAAATATAAAGTAAATCAGGAAATCAAGTGGAAAATCCAGGAGGTTATTATTAAAAACCCACAGCTCAATTATCGTTATAATAAACCTTACACCAGAGGTCATTTACATTCATAGTAATTAGGGAGGAAGGTTATGGTTTGAGAATAACTGTATATCAACTAAAGAAGAGTTTTATTGCAGGAAACTTGTCCCTAACACTGCTACTGAAATTGGTCATGCCAGGCTGGCAAGCAAGCTGAAATTGTACTCACCTGAGATGCAGAGAGCTCCTGCAGACACCCACCCCTCAGCAGCTGCTTCCAGTTCTCCCAGGATGGCAGGAGGTCTGGGGCCATCTGAGCCAGTCCCTGCCCCTTCCAGGTGGAGGAAAAAGTGGGATAACATATGAAGGAGTTAATGGAGCATGGAGGGCTGGCTTGCTTTGGAGAGGAGTTGGAGGAAAGACAGATCTTCAAGCAAGGTACTGTGTTTGGAGTATGCTACACTCTGAAAGGCTGAACTTGTGCAAGAGCTGTGGTATCCTGTCTGGTTTCTCTCTGTGATGACCTGGGTTCTTCTTGTTGCCTAGAAAGAGAAAAAAGAAAAAGGTGAGGATATCTGAGTAAAAGCCATGGTCATGTTAGCTGCTTTCTTTCCCAGAGACTTGTGCTAGGCTTTTGGGGTCAAAGAAGAAAGTCTCCAGGCTTGCGAGCCCTCTGAGCTGGGGCTTTGGTGGAGAGCTGGGAGATCTGGCTGAAGCAATGATTCCTGTCTTGTCTTTATACAGGACTTGATGGTGGTGGCTCTTCTAAAATTTCATTGTGAGAGCTGGGGGTAATATAACCCAGGAGCCACAACTGAATTCAGTAAAGAATAGTGGACCTCTTGCATGGGCTGGTGACCTCTCTATCTTGGTTTTTGCTGAGCTGTGCCTTGTACTCAAACTCTGGCAGTAGAGGGTTAATAAATTCTTAACTATGGTTACAAGCATATTAGGACATAAGGGGCAGGCACTTTTATGTGTTTAAAAGCATGTCTAGGAGTAGACGATGTGGCTACAAGCCATGTGTTAATGTTTTAAATTCCTGACAATTGATGGATTGATAAGTTTTAAGCAACTTCATGTTTCTGAGCTGTTCATAAACTCTCTGTTGATGTATCTGTAGCCTGAGCAGAGTTTTGCCCTGGCTTCTCATAGTAATGAACCCCAGAAAAATTTCAGTGTGGCTTTTTTTTTTTTTTTGGGGGGGGGGGGGGGGGGCAAGGAGAAGCTAACTTTGACAGAAGAGGACAAACAGTGTCACAAGATGGGACTAACACCCTGAAGGAAATCTACTATAATGTTTAAACTAAGTCTTCCTGCCACCTGGCCACAGACCAGCCTGTGAGAGTTAAACTTGAAGCAACTTCACCTTCAGGGATGTCAATGTTATTTACTAGATATTTCTATTTAATTTGTTGCTATATTTACACTTACAGTAGAGGCTAAAATCCTGTGTCACTACATTTTTAAGTGGAGTCTATTTTTATCTATGGAGGAAGGGAAGAATTTTGACATTTACTGGAAGCTATGGGGTTGTCATAGCTCTGGAAGAATAAATCTCTTGCTTACTTAATTTCACTTCTTGATCTTCACCTGTAGAGTCCAGTCAATCCACTAGATTAAATTTAGGGCATAACTTTCTATTGGTTTCCTATTTCCAATGGCCCTTCAATCTAAGCAGATGATGTGAACATATTTGTGCTGTTTTCCCATTCATCTGGTGCTGAATATAAAAGAATCTCTACAAAAGTTGGCCAAAACACTAGCAGGAAGAATATCTGTGTAATTAAAATGAGGAAGAAAAAAATCCTTTATGCAGAACTCTGTAATGTCTTCAAATGCATGCTAGGGCTATTCTAGGTGTCATGGGAGGCACTGGAAATGGCAGAGAGCTGGGTCTGGGTCTGGACTGAACCCTTCCTGAGGCCAGAGGAGTCCTTGAAGAAAGCCTGTGGTATTTTATTATGCATTTGTAAACATGAGGGGAGGTTTGTCAAGTCCCTGAGGTCTGATGGTTTGATGCTAAGAGTAGCACAGAACCTGTCAAACATGGATTGTACACGGACAAGCGGTATCCAAAATCACCAGCGCTGGCTCTGGCAAAGGATGCTGTTGGTTGGTTTTTCCCTTTCACTTCAAAAATTCAGTGGAAGGCAGAAATCCTCAAGGTTTAAAAGGAGGGTGGATAGAAAAGGAGTCACATTGCATTGCATCATTTCTGGGTGCATTTAGCAGGGGAAATGGTACCTTTTCATGCAAATGTGGATTTGAGCCCTTGGCTGTAAGGCATGTGCTGGGGCTCCTTGCTGCTGATGCCCCTAGATGGGTGCCTGAGCACAAGGGAGGCTGGGGCTCAGACTGATGAGTAGCTGGGAAAGGAAGGGACTTCTGCACAGTGAGGACTGAGACAACAGCTTAAAGACAGTGGGGATTTGTGAAGTGCAAAACTCCTCTCTGCAGTATAAGTCCCCACCCTGTGTGTGTGTACATGTTGGTGTAATGTGACATGAAAAATCCCATGTCTGCTGCAGATGAAATAGGTTGAATACTGCAAGTCCTTAAGTTCCACTTTATCCCATTTTCAGGGCCCCCCAAAATGGTTATGACCGCATCTAGGAAAAAAATTAATGCCGTTTGCATGCAGAGACTTGGCCTCTCCACCCAGTGCTAGCTGGTGAAGCTCCCTTGTGCTCTCTTCTGTGTTTCCCCAGCAATGCTGTCCCTGCCAGTGTCCTCCCCAGCTCTGGGAGCAGAGGAACACCAGCCCTGCTGGGTGCAGACTTGCTCCTGTGTGGCTGCCAACAGCCGAGATGGCGAGCGTGGGCTTTGCCGAGGGACCGGTATGCAGATGATGGCTTTTGTCTCTGTTTACTGGAGTGCATCTTGTAACCAGATTCCTTCCCCAGTGCATAGCCCCCTTCCCACCCCCCTACTGACAACCCCTCTGGATTGGGCTCCTTTACTAAAAATTGGCTGGGAATGAAGGGACGGAGAAACTTTATTAGTGTTATACATTATTTTCCTTCTCTCCCTTCTCCCCCCTTCTCTTCCTGCATGATGAATTGCCTGGTACTGAGATGGTAGCTCCAGCCCAGGCACTTAGCAATCTCCTCCTGGTCCCTTGCACAGACAGATGGGACGGCCCATGTCTTGACCGTGATTGATTAGCTGGAGAAAGCCTGTTGAGTGGAGTTCCATGAAGATTGATGCTTTCTCCTTCTAACAGCATTTCCAAAAAGTTTCTATTACATTTTGATTATGTTTATAGAATCTCACTGGTCTCCAGGAAGATTCAATCTTCTTTTTCCCCCTCTCCCCTCTGTGCAACGTGTGTAACTTTCCTCCTGTGCATATGCTGTTCATCCATCTCTTACCTTTATTCTTTTAGGGGTGGCCCCAGAGGTCTCTTAGGACAGTTCCCTTCCTGTGTCCCTTCTGTCCCCCCAGCAAGGGTACCTCCTTGCCAGTTGTTGCCCTCTGGCTTGTAGAGGCCACAGACAAAGCAGGAGTTCCCCAGCACTAGATGCTACTTGCCCATATGTGGCCTCTAAAAACTGCTGAGCAACAGGAAGGAGTATTATCTGTGATAGCTTGGTAGAGAACTGAAACATGGAACCACCAAGGGTGGTATCTGGGTGAAGAACCACTGTTTCCCAGTGCAAGAGGCTGTGGCTCCTACCTGCCCACAAATATCTGCTCTGCCCTGCCTGGATTCCCTGCAGCTGGAGGGCTCTGCTCAGCCACTTGTCTGCCCCAGCTCAGCTTGTATCAGCTCAGATGAAAGTCCTTAAAAGCTGCAGGACCTTCTGAACCTGGGGGTTAGTGTGTTGGGCCAGGGAGGGGGCCAGAAAGATGAACTATTTCAGCATTGCAAGCTACCCTGTTGCAGCTGGGTGAGGGGAGACAGCAGAGCATGTACCAGTGCTGGCTGTATTTCAGTATCGCTATAGGAAAAGGATTTTGTTTTACAAGGGAGGCTCAAGTCCTGTGCAGTGTGGTCTGGGGTTGTGCATTTAAGAAGGCTAATATTTTTCAGTAGCTCAATAAAATGTGTAGATATGTGATGATTCATAAGTAATAACTTTAGTAAGGTGCTGAAAAATGTGCTCACTAACTGCACAGAAGCAAAGATAAAGTTGGTCCCTGACATCAGATAAATCAACTTTAAAATGCTGGGCTTCTCCAAAGTGTTAGAAAGGAACATTTTTGGTTGGTTGCTAACAGTAGCAAATAATTATACTGCCAAATCTCATTAAGAAACTGGTTCTCCTGGTCTTCCCTTATTTAATTAAACAGAGAGCAGGGCTCTTTTGTGGAACAAAAGTCACGGGCAGCCACCTTGCTTTTACTGTGGTATCCTCTCTAGGAAGTGAAGCCACTTCCATTGTGCCACCTCAGCAAATGAGCAGGAGTTGCATGTCCCAAACAGTCCCATGAAATGGGCTCAGGCTTGTGTACACCTGCATGGGCTGAGCACAATGCCTGTGGTGTGGGGATGGGAAACTGCTCGTGGCTGCCTGTCTGCTGCTGTCTATGGGGAGGAGGATGTAATCTGGTGTCTGCTTTTCTCCCTTCTCTCCTTAGTTGAGAGATCGCGGGTCTGTGTCCCAAAACTTGGGATTTATGGGTGGGATAAAGGGGAGCATCTACCAAGAGGCATCTATATGGTGCTGTAAGCATCCTCACTTAACAGGGACCACCTTCCCCAACTGGCAGAGCACAATGCCCTAGGGCAGATAAAAATGTACTGGCTATGCCCTGCACTAAGTGATAAATACAGGTACAGAACATGAAGCCAGCACTTGCAGGCTGAGCCAGGGCTGTGTGGTGTGAACTGTGAGATGGCAGTTGCTCGTTCAAGCTCTGCAAAGGAGGGAGGCATGCAGGGAGCTGGTGCTGCCTAAGGCTTTGCCAGCCTGTGTGGCTGCTGTGATGGCAGTAATTGCTAGCATGGGTATTTATTCATGTCTGTGTGTGCTTCTCAGTGCTGGCTGAGAACCATGAACTATTTCACACTTGAAAATGAGATCAAAGAAGTGATGAACATAGTTACTGAGGAGGCAGGTGAGAGGCAGACAGGACCAGTGCTGTCACAAAGGAGCCTTCCTCCTCTAAATGCCTTTCCAGAGCCCCACAAGCTATGTGGCATCTTAATGGGTCAGCAAGACACTCTGGAAATTGTCTCTCCTTGTTCCAGTACTG
Source organism: Aquila chrysaetos chrysaetos (assembly GCF_900496995.4). Classification (NCBI taxonomy): domain Eukaryota; kingdom Metazoa; phylum Chordata; class Aves; order Accipitriformes; family Accipitridae; genus Aquila; species Aquila chrysaetos. The sequence continues at coordinate 12,160,011 of NC_044006.1, read as the reverse complement.
TCCCTTTGCCAGGACACTGGTGAACACTCCTCTTTCCAGGCATCACCATTTGTCCACAGTGTTTAGCTATATGCTCAACTTGTCAGCCTCTGGTTTGATGTCACCATGCTTGCATGTCCCTGGGGGTGTGGTGAGGTGGCGGTGATGCTGGGTGCAGTCTTGTCAAGGCAATGCAGTGCTTGACTTGCAGCTTGGGTATTTTGCTCCTCAGTGGGGTCAGCTTGCCCCGTCTGAGCTTCATACCCCTGAGGTGACCCACAACCCACAGGCTGGAGCTTGGCAAAGCCGGCTCAGGTACTCCTGTGCTGCTCAGCAGCATTGACACAGCCTGCATGGGTCTTGAAGTGACGGGTACCCCCATCACTAGCAGGGAGGCCATAGGGCATGCGAAACTTCAGCTAGGCTACCTGCTGTGTGTCCCAGCATCACTGGGTATGTGCACACAGCCCATCTTCCTGATGGTGGAAATTGCTGCTATGTGGTTGTTAGTACAAGCCGTGCAAGGGCTTCTGCTTTAATTTTTTTTGTGCCTCTTCTCCTTGTGTAAAATCAGGCTGGGCAGGAAGCCCATGATTTGTCTGGAAGAGGCATGTGTATGGATTCCCCCTCCCTGTGGAGGAGATGCTGTGGTGCCCTGGGATGCAGCACTCAAAACCCCTGAGGTCTCTCCCTCCCCATTAGCTTGCCTGCCTGCCCCTGCCATACCAGGCTATTTTTTTTTAAAATATAGACCCCATTTTTTATTTCTGCATTTATTACAAATGCAAATTACAGATGAAAGCATCAACTACACAAACCATTACTCAGAGGAGCATCTTTCCAACTGCTGGACTTGGACTGAACAGCTTGTGGTTAATTTGCTATATAATCACTGCCTGCAACAGGAAAGCAAGTGCTTCAACTGTGCTAATATTATGAAAGGGGAAGTTAACCATAGAGATAAATTCTGAGGAGCTGCAGCTGGGATGAAAGAGGGAAATAAATGTAGCTGGAGTCCAGGCTTCAGGCTTGCAAAAGTGGCCGCTTGGATATTTAAAGGGATAAAAGATAAGAGTTCAGGTTAAACATGTGTTTTTGAAGTTGCTTTTAGCCTGAATATATTTCCCCCAGAAGCAGAGAATCCCTGCAGCTCCCATTGACCTGCGATTTGAGCAGCGCCCTGGACTGTACACAGGCATGCAAATGTAATAAACTGTCTGCACTGCCCTGATTTCTGGGTGGCTTCCCAGGGCAGCTGCTGTTTGTGGAGGCAGGCGCAGGCACCATGATACAAAGGAGATGAGCACATGACAGTTTAGCTGGCAAAGGTTTTACTGGGACAGGGGTTCTTTCCCATTGCTCAGGTCTCTGGTTTTGGCCTCTTGCACAAAAGCCAGGGAGGCTGCATCCCTGGGCTGTTATGGGAAGCATGTCCTCACTGTATGGTGCTGTGGAAAGGGATCAATGGTATCTCCAGAAACAACCTGTAGTATGCAACAGGTCGCTTATCCCTGGCAGAAAAATGCTGACCTTACTAGGGCAGAGTGCCCTGCTGAAGGTGCTGTACTGCCCTGGGACTTAAAGCATTACTGTGTTGTGGCAGTGCCCTGTGCCCCATGAATGTGCCAACTTCACCAGAGGTGGTTTAAGACCCCATGCATGAGACTGAAATAATATCTAGACCTTGCCAAATGCCTAAACCTTCTTACCTTTTCATTCCTGTGCCTCTGAATGTAATAGCAGCATAATGCTCAGGCTGTTTTGTAAAGTGCTCTAGGGATTAAAAAAATGTTGCTGTAGATTATCTCTCAGGACAAATCTAAAGTCTTGTCTAACTCTTTTTCTCTGGAGGCTTGTGAGAGGCAATAGGTGCTAGATTAGCAGAGATAGGAGATGTGTATAGGAGTGGGAGAGTGAATCACTCAAGATGGGTGAGCTGGTTCTTATGAAGCAAGAGAGCTCCAGCTCCAGGAACTCTGTAGATTCACATCCACCTCAGACACCTTTTCTGACTCTGAAATGTTTATGTTTGGTTGCTTTTCACTGTTTCCCAGGCCTGGAACAAAATCCTGGGGTTGGGGAGAGGGCATGAAATGTCAAGGGACAACTTGTACCTGGGAGAAGCTAGCCGAGTCCTCTGAGCAGGAGGCTGAGGTTATTGCTTGCGGAGGGGGAAGGCTAGAGGGTTCCCTGCAGCAGACAGGGACAAAGTGGAGGTGGTGATGTTCTCAAGCCCTGGTTCATCCCCACCACTATGAATAAATTATGCTGACAGTGCAATATACTTCGTGCTGGCAAGAGCCTACCCTTGCCAGAAGTTTGGCTAAGCAGCACTAGTAGAAAGTGCCGCTTAGCTTCCCTGTGCTGGGAATTGGTTTTCATGGGACTTTCAGGCCATGAGGGTGTATAGCAAAGGTATGATGCTCAGTGCAGGTGGTCTTAGCCCCTGATGAACTGGAGTTTTGAATGACTGACCATAACAGAGCACTTTGGCTTTTCAAGGGCTGAGTTTGATTCCTGGACCTTCTTAATCTTAGGGAAGTGTCACTTGGTCTTTTGTTTTTTAAATCCACAACATTTTGTCCAGTCTTGAGATATGAGCATTTCTCTTATCAAGGTGATTGGTAAAAGCATTTTCTTGCTTCCTGGTTATTTGCTACAGGACAGTGGTAACTCCCAGCTCTAACAACTGCAGCTCCAGAAGTTAATCATTGAACAGGCAGGATGGAGATGCTCGGGGTGCATATGTAAAGAACAAGTGGGCCAGAGGCCCTGCATGAGCAGGGGAGTGGGAAGGAGGTGCTATTTGGGGGGAGGGGGAAGAGAAAGTGAGGGTGTCTGGACAATGGTGGGACTGTTGCATCAGTGCTGGCCTTGCAGTTTGACTCCCCAGTCAAAACAGATGAGCCATAAAGCTTTATGCTCAGTAAGAGAGGATGCTAGGAGGGCATATCACAGCAAAAATCATCAAGGCTCAGTCTAGCAAAGACGATCCTAAGACATGTGTCATGGTACATGGTGTATAGTAACGTTACCTGCTTGGGTTAGGTTCTGCCAGCTCAGCCTGACACAGCAAAAATTGTAGGGGAAAGGCACCCCCACCTGTGGGTCAGGAAGCTCAGTTCCCCCTGGTAACATCACTTCTTAATGCAGAAAACAAGGATGGTGTGCATTTCATGATGGGAGAATTTCTGGAATTGCTCATTAGCCTAGTACTTAAGAGCTACAGCTGGAGAGATGTCAGGTCAGATCCCCCTCCCTCTGCTTAGAACCTTGCTGCCTGTTTCCTTCCCTTGCCACGGCTCCAAAACCACCTGCATTGGTGCCAGGTCACTACGGGCATCTCTCTGCATGAGGAGGCTGGTGTGCCACAGGGATGTGCAACTCGCCTTGGTGTGTGGTGTGACCATGGCAAGCAGGAGCAAGAAGCCTGAAGTTGCCTGCTCGGGCAGCTCACCCTGAGACTTTCCAGCCATAAGATGGGGATGGGGGGAGCAAAGCTCCAAGGAAGGCGTTTGAGCGGGCTGCTGTGTGCTGCGGAGGCAGGTGGCTGCTTGCTGGTGGAGCAGCCGTCTGTTGTTAACTTCTGCTGTGAAGAGCTGCCCAAAGCAGCAACTGAGGGACTTCCCAGTGCAGCCGTCAGCAAACTGCAGCCTTTGCACAGGCTGATCCCTGAACCTCCTGCAGAGAGGGGAAGGGAAAGAGCTTCAGACAAAGTAAAGAGGCTGAGAAAGGCCGCTAGCAGTGCCAGAGCCTCCTGAGCTGTTCGTGTGAGTTGGGCACACCAAGGTTGGTGGTCTGGTTGATGTGGTGTTTTCAGTGCTGGTTTTTGGGGTGCAGATGACCAAATGGTTTCAGAGAAACTTCGGTACAGAGCAAAGATGCTCTGGGCTACCCTTGCAGTATCACAGTATGAGGGTATCTGCCTTCTCCAGCATGGGAAGCAAATGCAGAGGCACTCAGAACACAGATCTCATACTTGGTATATGACCTAGAAGTGCTTTTAACCTTAAAGCTCCTTCAGCCCTTGTGGAGCTAAACCTCTTCAGAGCAGCCTCAGAAAAAGGCTACAAATACCATAAAGACTTAGAAAGCCAGGGAGATGTGAAGAGAGGCATTGCTTTTTCAAAACTAGTCACTTCTGCAGTCTTGTAATGGGCAACCCCACAACCTGGGTGCATTGTATATCAAGTTTTTAGCTAGCTTTAATAACTATTTATTTTGTCCTAGCCCGTCAGAGGTACTAATTTGCTTTGTCACTAGGCCCTTTGATGAAAGCAGCTTGATACTTTAAGGTAACCTGCCAAAACTCTTCCAGGAGAAGAAATGAGTTGTGGTTAGGACATGGTCTCTCTCTGTGTACAACTCTAAGTAGCTGGGTGCTAGCATTAGAAAATTCAATAGTGTTCTAGTGAATAAAAGGGAAAATACAATAAGCCATTAAAAAACTTGCTAATGTTTCAAAAGAGAAGGAAAGCCCAGTGTTGACAAGGTTCCTCCATCATTTTCCCACATAACTAAGGTGAATTCACGATCAAGCTCCAGTCCACCATTAAAGGGGATGGGTTAATCAAATGTTTATGTACATTCCCACATACATGTAAGAGCCAATTTCTAAAAGCATTTCAAATTTCCTGGCACTTTTTTTGCATGTAAAAACTTGCTTTTACTGGTGTAGATAAAAGTCAGGGTTTGTTCAGGCTATGAACTGCTGAAGCAAAAATTGTGGCTATAAATTGAGAAGCTGCTTTTGGTACCTTTGCCCAAAGACTAAATGCTTCAGAGCAAAATCACAATAAGTGATTTAGAGAATAATCAATAACATTAAAATCAACTGGCAAAGAAAAGACCCTGCATCTATAATGTATTTTCTAGATATTATTAAATAATACATCACAAGCAAACTCCTGAGTGATGAATTTGGCAGCTGTTTGCAAAAGGTGATAAACCCAGGTACTGTCCCTCCTCTGCTCTCTTCCCGAGGAACTGATTAGCACCCCTGTGGAATAAGTCTCCTTCCTTTTGGAAAATGGTTATAGACCCTAAAAGTGTTTTTGTGCCAAAGGCACATCTTTCAGATGTGACTTAGCCTTGGGGTCGTGCTGGTCTGCAGGCAGACATGCTCTAATCTTGAATCAGGGAGACAAAGATTTTCTTATCTAGTCTCAAATGGCTCCGCATGTGGGATGTCTGGTGCCCCCTCATCAGTCCTGCTCTGGGAAGGCTCAGCTGGATATGGTGGGGCAATAAGACTGTGCCTAACAAATAGAGGAGGCTGGAGCAGTGGTCCTGTACATGGATGACTGGTGTGGTGGGGCTCTGAACCTGCCCTGGTGCTGGGGGAGCAGGATGGGGTGTTTGCTGGCAGGCTGCAGCGTGCTCAGCCCTGTGCTAGAGCTCAGCTTGTTCCAGTGCTCTGCGCACACCGGCTCAAGCTTGCGCTTCTGGCACTACGGTGACAAGGGATGGGCTGAGACCTTCATGTCCCTGAGAACACAGGCTCAGCTGACATCCTCTGCCCCTTGTTTGAGCAGAGGAATAGGTGTTCTTTAAAAATGATTGTTCCAAGTTGTCTCCCAAGAAGCTGGTCTAGTGGTATCCAGCCAGGCAGACCTGCCATAAGTCAGTCTGCCAGGGGACAGTCTGGCAGTGAGGGGAGAGGGAAAGGCATTTGTCTAGTTATTCACTTTTATCTACTTACACTTCACCTCTCAAAGAAAAGCCTCTGAACATAAAATTCAGCAGTGACTTACGATTTTGTGGCTTTGTTTTAAAACGAAGGCAATTTTTTCTAGCCTAGAGATGTAACTGAGCTTTTACCTTCGGTCGGGTTCTTTGTTAAAAGAAAGATAAAACACGCTCTCCATTGATCTGTCTTCACCCTGAATCTCACTGTTAGTGAGGAGGGCAGGATTAACTGTTGGAGAGCAATGCTTCCTATCCCAGCAAGTGTAATGTTTTTTTCCAGGCACCACACTGCTCTTGCAAAGCAATTCATGTGAGATTTCAGCTAGACATGGCACTTCTGGCATCCCTTTAACCTCCAGTAACTAAACTGAAAGTGCCAGTCATGTCCCCAGACACAGCATGTTGGGGGAATGGCATGTGGGACATTGCCCTCCTACAAGGACTGAGCTGAGGCTGGTTGAGCTCATCCCAGCTCAGCTCCTTAACCACAGTCGCAAGTTAAGAGGCTTCCAAATGCAATTAGAAAAATGTATGGGAGGAAAATCTAGCCATGTCCATTAAAAAAAAAAAAAAAATCCTTTCTGGCTCAGGGCAGAGTCCCTGAGCTGCAGAGCTGGAGCCTGGAAGGGTTGCTAACTTTATATTCTTCTCTAGGTAACTTCTGTTTGTCACTGTTGGAAATGGGGTACTGGTGAAATGGTAATTGGTTTAAATTGGTTTTGTGTCCTCTTACAGCAGACTTTCAAGAATTGGTGTTTGGAACCAACAACCAAAAGGTGAAAGGCGCTCTAAATAATCAGAAACAGCATCCAGCCTTACTCTGATAGAAATATTTTCATTCCATTTTTGAGTGAGCTGCATTAATAGTGTGTAAGTTGGTTTTAGTAGATGCTTGTGTGGTCAAAATCTGGCTGACGAGCTTGTTCAACCTTAATTGCAAGGGCTCTCTGCAATTCAGCCTCCCTTTCCAGCACACCTGGAGAGGAGTCAGCAAAATAGAGATGCTGGCAGAGGTAAGATGAAAGCCATGCTGGTTTAAAGGAAAGTAAAAATGCAAATAAGGAGGGGAAGCTACATGCCACCTTTGTTGCCCTTGCTTAACAGAGGAAAGTAGATGACTGTCCTATTATTGTGTCCTGATGGGCTGTCAGGGTCCAGTCACTGCTGTTCCATTGAGAAATTACTGATCTGCTGTTAAGACTGGATTGATTTGAAATAACTGCCAAATGATGCATGATATCATCAGTATCTTATCTGAATAATGATTGACCACTAGCCCACCCATTCCTGTCCTGATCTGACAGCTGATATAAAATACCCTGGATATACAGGCAGCAGCAAAAGCCCAAGACCCATTTCAGTTTCTGCACTTGAGGGTACCATAGTACCACCATCTTTTTTATGCTTAGAAACTGCACAGTAATGTCGCTGGACCCCTGATTCTTAAGACTCAGGTTTACTGTTCATTTTAGCAGCTTTTTTGCTACTTTCTTTCAGTTTTCAATTTCTTGTTTTGGTGTCAGATTCTACTGTGAAAGGCCTCAACTCCATTGTAATGATAAATTCAAGTGGTGAGTAAAGAGTTACTAACTTGCTTCACACATGCTCCTGCAGAAGGACGATGTCACCAAGAGTTTCATGTAGAAAAAAAACCTGTCGTTGAAACAGCTAAGTATGCTTTTTGGAGTGGGTTGGCTGGAGCTGTTTCTCATACAAGAGTAAAGGATATAGTTTAGCTGGATGTGACCTTTAGTGAAATAAAAGGGTGTCTTAGCTTATAGTCTCCTTCAAGTGTGTTAAGTGTGCTGGTGCTTCCCCTTAGATGCTATGTGGTTTAGTCTGAGCTCTCCCTTGGATGCCCACAGCAAGGATGGAAGGTAGCACAGTTTAGAGAATGGGGTTGGATCCTTCTTATCCAGCAACATAGTTACAGCTATATTCTGCAAAACAAAAGCACTGCAGGCACTTTTCTTGTATGCAGACTCATAGCAGAGGTTAGCTGGTAGGTGCAGAGGGTGCATACATCGCAGTCCGAGCAGGCTACATGCCCAGAGACCACACACCAATCTGACAGATCTTGCATATAGCATAGACCTAATTCTCTCTCTTCAAGGTACTTGTGGAACAGAGGCTGAAGTGCTCCTCAGTGTGGTAACTCTAGCCCCTGGATTGCACAGTCCCATGCTTTGCACTGGGGGCCTGGTGTTCAGCTCTGAAATAAATCTGTGGGTAGACACTTATTGGAGACTCTGGGAACTGGTTAAATGTCATTGGTGTCAAGTTTTATATCATGGCCAGAACTTGACTTGGCTTATAGGAAAAGAATAACAATCAGTGGCTGTAGGTTCAGGACTTGCTAACAAGAGAACTGCTTTCTCCTGTGCTGGGACCATCCTGAAAGCTGCTTAATGTGTGGTCACTTTGGTTCTCTAATAATTCATAGAAAAAAAAAAAATGGTTAAATGGCAGCAGCAGCTGGTGAGGGAGCAGATGGTGACACCTGCATCATCAGATGTTTTATCACATTCTCTGTTTTATCCCACAAAGAGCGGCTGGAAAGTAGAGGAGAGCGTGGGAGCTGGTGTAGGTTGTGAAGGTGTGAAAAATCACAAGTAGTAGCATTGCTTCCCTGCCAGGCTGTTGATTTGCTGAGCACTGGGTTAAGAAAGTACTTGTGCTTATAAGAAGGTCTGTGCCCACCTGTGCTTGAGGCTGCAATGCTGCATCTGGGAAGCATAAGGCTTTAGAGCAAGCTGGCTGTCCCTGCTGGTGGCCAGGGATCAGGATTCACAGTAAACTTCCAGACAGCTCAGCTTAACCTGCCTGGATCACAAGCAAATCCCTTTGTCATGACCAGCCTGGACACTGTTTCCTAATCGTATCCCAAAGCAGGTTTAGAGACCTGTGATTAAATTTGCTAAAGGGTCAAATTTATTTGTGTGGGACTTCTGAAATCATTGAGTGGCTTCTGATTTTTTTCTGGGCTAGTATTTGATGTTTTTGAAAACTCCTCCTTGTGAGCTACACAAGTGGTAGGTCTTGTGTCCAAAGGAGAAGGAGGTTTTATACTCAGCATGTGTACTACACAAGCCCAAAGAGCTATCTAGTCCAACAGGGCAGGTTTTTAATGTCCTTTCTGTAAAGGACCTGTACCAGAGTCCATCAGCAGCAATATGGATTTGAATGAATATTAAAACATAATATCCTCTAACTGATGTGCTCAAGGGAGCACAGCTGGCAGGGGGGCAGTGATTTGCAGGACATGCACAGGAAGATGAGCCAGTAGTGATATTTCATATAGAAAAATTACAGCGCAGTAGGTGCAGTAGCAGAGTGTGCTGTTGCTGGAGACAGGCTACCCACCGCAATTTCCTTTCCTCAGCTTTATTTCAGCTCCTGCTCTTAATTTTGCTCATCTTCCTTGGCAGTTCTGTCCATCCATTCTCCTGTTGTCTGGGCAATCGCTTAGCAGTGATAACATTCAGATGTTAACAGAACAGAGGCTGTGGCAGACCGGTAGCTACATGGCAGTTGTTTATGTAGCAGTCAGCAAAGCCATTCACCACTCCTGGTTAATATTTCAACGGGGCGGATGGATGGGAGGGTGGGATGGCAGGAGAGCGGGTGGGGAGGTTGGCAGTCCTCAAGCCCAAGAGGAAGAGGAACGTGTGTGACTACAAAAGGGGAGGAAGCCCATTGTGTCAGAAACAAGATGGAAGATGCCACCTGACGAGGCTGGCTAACTGGTGATTAATTAGAGGCACGCTTTGAATTCCACGTCTAGTTTAGCATTAACAGCATTTCCGTGTCATGTGGTGAGTTGTCTTGCTTGGTGGTTTCATTGTCTGGGCTTATGTGGAGCAGGGAGGGGTTTTCTCACAGAACTTCTGGAACTGAGTGAACATGTGTAAATCTTGGCTTCCACTTCAGGCAAAAAATAAGGAAAGGAAAAATCCCCAAAGGTGGAACAAGTTCAGCTGTGGAACTCATGAACAGAAGAGAAATAGAAAATAAGCTTGGAGTGTTTTTGAGGGGTACAGAGGAGACTTGTGGTTTTGAATACTCTGCTAGTTATATTGCATTAGTTTTTCTGGGCTTTCTGATCCCAGTGCAGACTCTGGCAGTGTCTGTAAGGTGTGTGGGTTGTATTCCAGGCATGTCCGTGGGTCTGTGGCTCTGTATTAGTGTTTATAGGAAGTCAATGAGATGGAACTCAATAGAGAAAAGGAAGACTTAAGAGTCACTGGAAGACAAATGTGAAGGCCTGGCACTCAATAACTTTACTGAATCATATCTTTTGCTGCTGTATGTTTCTGGGTAGCAGGAATACAAGAAAGGAGAACAGGTCTGTATGTTTCAATAGGTTATTCCCTTTCCCCTTCAGAGAGAGAGGATGTTTTATTTCTCTGTATAAAAAGATATCCATCCTCTGCTTGATATGAAGTCAAGCAGCACCATGAATCAGGGGGAAGCTGTCAACGGAGATGAAGACTGAACTGTTGAAGTTGGTGGAGGGAAAGCGGGACACCACAAACAGCTTGTGTGAGCTGTGGAGAGCACAAGTGTGTGTGTGTGCATGCACATCTCCAGCTGGGATGCTGCTGCAGTGTCTAAAGAGTTGGTCCAGGCTGACTCACAACTTGCAGCTGTAGTCCATGGAGCAAAAGTTTTTTGTCAAAATGGCTCGAGCATCCCCGTGAGCATGTGTCCTTGGCAGGTACAGATCCGTCATGGGTTGGGCAGATTCTGCAGCGAGGGGATAGGCTGAGCTTCTAGTTGAATCTGTGAAACTTGCCCCATTTCTCCTGTCTTATGAAAAGGGTGATAAGATGGAGTTGCCTGTGGTAACAGGTGTTAGATTCAGTAGCCAAAGACTTTGTCACGCTGGAGATGGACAGGGCCTGTTCAGTCAGCTGCAAAGTTGTGAAAAATTCGGGTAGTTTCATTTTTGTAAACAGGAAAATACTTTTCAGGTGGCTTCAGTTGCCAAAATATGTTTGAGTAATAAGTGCAAGTGAAACAAAAGTGCAAAGCAAAAACCTCAGGGACAGCTATCCAGGCTGGGATGGATTTTTGGAGGTGGGAAGAGTGCTTGAGCACAGTTGTCTTTCTGAATTTTCAAAGAATTTTACTGAAACTTGTCTCCAGTTAAATGTATGGAAACATGTGAAATGGCAATACAAAAAAGCTTCTTCATTAATTGATAAATATAATTAAGAAGGGCACCACCTTAGTATTAATTTATATGGTTAATTAACTTAGGTCATTAATTTATACTAACGCATAGTCTTTGCTAAACCCCCTGGTAGTTCTTCTTCCTGAACAGTACATCTTTGTATACTATCACTTTGTGGATTAAGCAAACACCTCTGAACAACAAAAGGTACCAAGTCTCTTGGAACCGAATAGATGCAAGACAATTGATGATGGGCAAGGCTCTAATACATTAACTATGTTACCTTCTCATTTTCAGTAAACAGCCTTTGTAATACAGGGATTTAACACCTCTTCTGTTTGAAATACTTCTAGGAGAGGTTCAGATACAGTAGATCTAGATTTAACCCCCCAGGTCAGATATTGAATTTATAAGCACGTGTGAGCGTTCAGATCCAGGGTCCTCATCCTGCCCTGCACTCAAAGCAGTTTTCATCCTGCAGCCCCTCGCCTGCCTGAGTGTGCAAGTACCTCTGCTCTGCACTAATGTAACGAGCGGCTATTTTTTAAAGGTGGATGTTTTCAGACTGCCAAGTGTCATTTGTTACAGCATAAAGATGGGTGTATGTTTTGCAGTTCTTCCTCCTCCCTTGCTATGGACAGCAGAGGGCAGAGGTGACAGGCTGGCCCAGGTAGATTCCCAAGATACCTCAGCAAAGATGGTGTGGGGACATCCAGATATCATGGCCGTGTTGGGAGGATAACAGAGCACATAGCTTACACCCTAAGGATCTGGGCTGTCCCATGCTGAGAGCTGAGGGGAGGATGGATGACCACTCTTCTCTGAATACAGCAGCCTACTCCAATGGAGGATGCACGAGTGCTCCCGCCTCTTGTAGATGCTTTGAAGAACAAGAGCTTTGTGCTTGGGAGAGCCCAGATTGCGGCAATGAGCGAGTGCTCGCCCAACAACTTCCGCCCACGTAGGCTGTGGCAGTGGCAGTTTGCCATTAAATTCCCAGACCAAGAAAATCTCGGCTGATTTCCCTCCTGCCAGAGGAAACACAAGCTGCATTGCTTCTGGCTGCAGCCCAGCTCTCCCCCCCAGCTCCAGTCCTCCTCTCCTCTGGCTTGCAAGCACTTGTGGGCATGTAGTCAGAACAGGATTAGTCCCACAAGGAGTGGGGTTTTGCTGAATTCTGCCTTTTAGATGAAATCTGGTCATGGCCACACTGCAAGTTTGAATATGGTTGAATTCAGACTGAAGTCCCAGGGTGCGAGGGCTAGTCCCACACTCGCACAGGGGCTGTAACGCAAGCCCAAAGCCATTGCTACAAGCCCTAGACCTACATCTCAATGGTCCAAAGGGATCCTCTCTGTGCACACCCCCACTACTAGATGCTGAGCTGGCACTAATTATTATTCTGCTAATTGCTCTAAACTCCACTGCCTTGCTGGTTTCCATAGGCAATGTTTAGCCATGGCTTTTGCTGAAGTGGGGGACTCTTCTTGGAAGCTTGATAAAATCTGCAGGGAGACACCTGCCAATCTTCATACACAACATCTTTAATTTATTGGCAGCATTTAGAAAAACGGGCTTCTATGCAGCATCAGTTGGTCTTCATTAAAATAATAAGAGAGCTAAGTTAGTAAAAACAAACCTGGCCAGTTGGCAACCTCAGACTTTTGTCAGGACTGATCTATGCTGGAAGATATAGATTTAGTCCATCTACAGTAATAAAGTCCCATGATCCCATGGTTAAAATGTCTTTTTCCCTGCTAGCTGATGCAATTCATTAATTATATGACATTTCCACAATGATTTCTCCAGAAGAAGGCCCTGGATGCCAAGGTTTACATTACATTTTCAATTACAAAGATATCCATATGGTGACTCTGCAGTATGTACAATGGCTTTACATGCATCCAAGCCCTACTGCAATGCTAGCAGGGCTTGTGATCTGCTGGCAAATCCCTTTCCGGATATGGGGCTCTCACTGGGTTCCCACACTGGTTACGTGCTGGGGAGGGCAACTAGGTGTTCCCTGCAGGAAAAGTGTTGGGAGTTGCAGCACAAACCCTTGTGGTCTTTTGGCCCACCAAACTTTTTTTAATAGCCTCTTGAGCTGTGAGGATGAGATTAAATCAGCATTACAGCCCATCAATGGTCTGAGAAACCAGCAGTATTATGGGCAGAGTTTTAGACTAAGACAAAAGAGCTCAGCCCAGGCATGGATTTCCCAGGCAGGCTCCAAGGAGCTAGTGAAGGGTCAGAGCCCATCTCCCACTCCCTGCTGGGACCTGCATGTTCCCATTGTGACATCTCTTTTGCTCCAAAACCCCTGTAGCAGCATCAGCCATGCAGACACCCAAATGAGGGGCAAAGCTGCAGGGTGAGGTGCTGCGATGGACAGAGTTGGACAGAAGAGGGGGGATCCTGCTTTGCATGGTGCAGTGTTGGCTGCATTGGTATTTCTTCACATCAAGGCTAGTCTTACCCACATAGGATCGATCGCTGCTGTAGAAGCTGCTTAATTAACCACTAGTATGAAGGGTACAGGTTGTGATTCAAGTACTACTTGGTCTGAGGAAATTTATTGATTTGGACAGAGCCCTTGGAGAAAACCTCATTCATAGTTCTCAGGTGGTTTGCAGCAGTTTGACACTCGATCAGCACCATATGAACCATCCTTGGTTCTCCCCAGCAGTTCTTGCCTGCCCCAAACATTGTGGTAATACAACTGGGCCCTGAAAGGAAAGAACAGATTTTCCTTTGGCAGCACTGGTGTGTGGACACATACCGGGAAGCTGATTCCTAGCACTGTCAAACAGAAAAGTTTGTTTTTCCCAAGTCTGGACAGAGGATGTGTCCACAGCTTGTTTCCTTGCTTATCCCCGGTGCAGGACCTCCCTGGCCCTCCTGCCATGCAGGCTGCAGTGACGCTCCCTGTAGCACTTGGAGTCAGGTGTCAATGCTGTTTGCACAGTTGCACTCCGATTAGCTCTGCAATGCCTGTAACCTTAGAGTAGTAAACCAATGGCATATATATAGTTGAACAATTATATGTATTGTGACTAAATTTCCCCCTGAAGATCTCATTCACTACGTTAGAGTGAAAGGATCATAAAATGAATTAATAGCTGATTCACTGTATAATTTCCTAGTTCAATATACTTTAGTGTACCAGCTAAATGAGCCATACACAGCATTCAGCTCGGCCAGTTAACAGCTTTATCATTGAGATCTCAGGCTTAGAAATAAAAGCAATTCTTCTGAAGTAATTGCGTCTAATTAAAAGAAACATTTAAAAAGTGTAACCAAAAGGAATTCATTTCAAATGGAAAATTAATGCTGAAAAATAGCCCTGAGCTCTCTTGTCTTTGCTAATAGCTAAGCATTCTCAGAATAATTAAACTGTTTTGAAATGTTGATACCTTCCCCTGTTAGAAATGATAGCTGTGGCCCAACACATTAACAAATCCTCAGCATGGCCCTGGCTGGTGATAGGTGTGGGGCTTTGGGTGGGCAGGGGAGATAAGGGGCAGCTGCCTGCAGGGGCAGAGGGTTCCCACCCTGATGCTGTTTCACCCTGACATGAAGCAGGGTGTTGACAGCTTGGTTTGAAGTGGGACTGCCCAGCCAGAGGAGCTGAAGTCAGCGTGGTAGAGGTTTGGGAGGCTCTATCAGATGCTGGGACTCTCCATAAAAGCAGAGGAATTAACTGAAAATAGCTCTCTGTTTAAAAGTGTGTGGACTTTGTCATGATATTTGCTCATCTCTGCAGCATCTCGGTTAGATGAATCGTCAGGATGCATTCCCAGATGAAGCCTGTTCACTGCTTTTTTTTGTTGTTGTTGTTACTTTTTCCATGAGCAAAAAGTGCAGCACTTTAACTTGCACCCCAAAAAGGTCCCACAGTAAATATCTGGTTTTGCAGAGTTCCTGGGTGGTGTTTGTGCTGTGGCTGTGTACCAGCCCAGCTGCTCTTGACAGAGAGGATCCTGGTTCCTTCAGGTTCCTCATTTGCTTCTCCATCACTTGCTCCTCTCCCTTTATTCGTGCCTGCTTTGGCAGGGAGCCTTTCAAAGCTGGGTGTGTAGTGAAAATCCCACCTACGTGCTGCCCTGCTTCCCTCAAAGCAGGCATTGCTGCAGGTGCCTCTTCCCCTCCCTCCACCCAAGGATTTGCTTGCAGGTGTCGGAGCAAATTAAATGCATCCTGTGACATGGTGAGGATGAGCACAAATCCCACACATTGAGCAAGGCTCTGTTTTTAATTCCCTGTGCTGAGCTAGGAATGCTTCTCTGATTAATAGTCTGTATCTGGCTGTACTGGGAGCCCCGAAGGGGTGGCTGTCAGGGTGGCAAGGATGTCTGGTGCCTAAAATAGTTGTTATAGTGCTTCATTTGCATGGATCAAATGGCTGGGTGCTACCAACATAAGGGACCTGCTATAGCTGGTGCTGCCAAAATAGAGGTCATACACAGTGGGTGAGGAATTGCCAACAGAGATGTAGGGCACAGGGAGCTGGCCGGGCACTCTAAAGCTGCTGCTGGGTGGTTTTGTTAGGCAATGCAGATTCCCCAGACTTGAATCTTTCTCTGGGATCTTTTTTTTCTGCCTTCACAGTCACTTTAAGGAAAAGTCTTGAAAATATCAGCATTTGGTTTCAACATCTTTGTGTTAAAGCATTTGATTCTCATATCGAAGCAACTTCCCACTGGGAAACAAACACTGACAAAGTTGATTCCTTTTAAGTGTTAAAAAGACCAAACCCAAATACTTCTGACCCAAGTGACTTTTTTTGCTGGATGACCAGGACACAAGTGCTTTTGAGAATTCAACTTTATACTAGTTGAGGGAGAGAATTTGTTCTCTTAAAATCCTTGTGGGATGGGAATGTAGTTTCTCATGCTGCTGCAAGTGGGAAGCTCAGGGAATCCTTGGGGGTTGTTGCTGCTTATTGCCAGTACCTACTGAATTTGCTTTTATTATGTTATTTGGTAACTACAACAGAAGTGAGCATATTCCATCCAAGACTTTCTGTAAAACATTCCCAGCAAATTCTGTAAATGTACAATAATGTGGTATGTAAATACGCATTTATAGCATTGACCCTACAAAATAACCTGTGCATCTGCTGGCTTGTTTCCCTTTCCACAGCATTGTGCTGTTTCATGCGTTTCCTTGATGTTCCTCTTCAAATTGCAGTAAATCAAAGTTTTCTCTCTTTTATTTTGGAGGCAGAGCAGAAGGGCAGCATCTTAAGACAGGATTCTGTCTTGTGTATTGTAGCATGGTTTTATTTTACAAATAATACTGAAAACATCACAGCTTCTAAGGGAATGGGTAAAACTGGTCCCTGGTCTTGGCAGCAGGTCAGTGAAGGCCCTGTCCTGGCCAGCTTGCTCAAACTTCTGCCTCTTTTCTGGATGATCCAGAACTTTCCTTTTTTTTTTTTTTTTTTTAATTCCTGAGTGTTTCTAATTGAGCTAACATTATTAGAAGGTTTAAAAAAACCCTTTCCCAAATTCCCTTTGCGTTTCAGTAGCTCTTTAATATGCAAGGCAGCAAGAGATGAACTGGGTCTAATTACGAGTCCCTGGAGTAGCCAGTCAGAAAATGAATTGATGCCTTTTTCCTTATGAACAATGCATGTACCACAAATTAGAGGCGCCATCACCAGAGATTTAATTACAAAATATCATTACTTTCACACATCATTTCAGATTTGGCCTGATCAAATCAAAGTTGGGGGAGAGAGAGAAGGGGGGAGGCGGGCGAAGGGAAAAACTGCACCACTAGCAGGGTCATTCGTTCAGGGGTACTTGAATGCAGGAGGGAATTGGTGTTATTGAAGCTTCCCAAAAGGCAATTCTGCAGAGAAGCGGCGGCCAGGAGAAAATTCATTTCCTTTTCCAAGGGAGGCTCTAGGCAGTTCAGCTGTCCAGGGGAAAACACGGCACCAACACGGTGGCCGGGGCTGGGTGGGCTTTGCTGGGAGGTGCTGCCTAAAGACCATGGGCATGTCCAGCTCCATGGCAAGTCTGACCCTGCTTGGGGAGAGGGGGATTTTTTTTGTCAGGTAGGAAAAATGTAATGAAAAGAGCATTCAGTCTGCTATCGCTTGGCTTTAGCTGGGCTTCCTCTGCCTCTGGCAGCAAAAGCTGCGTATGGAAAAATAAGGAACTAATCCCAAGATGTATCTAAGTGTACTTCAGGCATATACAGTGTACATTATCCTGTGTCATTCCTGACAAACCTCCCCAAAAACACAGACTCTGAAGCTAGCTATTTATGCCAAAGTGCGTGATGAATTTTGTCAAGAGGAATGACCGCCAAGGGAGGCCTGGAAACTCATTTGCTGCAGAGTTGAGCTTAGTATTGCAGTTTAAAGGTCATGGTGGTTACCAGAAAAAGGGTCTGGTGTGCGCTGGGAGGAGGGTTTAGTTTCTTTTGCTTCCCTGATGTCTGTTCACCCCTGAAGAATACAGAAGTGAGAATACTGCTCACCATCTCATTTCTAGTAAGGTGGGCCCATCTCTGTGGTGGGGCATCTTTATAGCTTGTGGTGCTTTTTAAGCAGAGCAATTTGGAACAAGCACAATCAAAAGCAGTCAGTGGTTCCTATCCTGCAGGTAAACCTTGAAAGCCTCCTTCAAGCTGAGCTCCCAAGTGAGAGATCCTCCTTTTTGGTCCATGCCCACTGAAAAGGAGTAGTGCAGTTTGCAACTTGGAGTGTGACACTTGGCTGCAGGAAGGTTTCTGGGCTTGATGACCCCATGCCAAAATGGAAAATCTGGTGAATATTCAGAAGCTGAATCGTTCCAGTGCTCTGGACTCACCATAGCAGGGATGGAAAAGTCAGAAATATCCCAGTAAAACAAAGTAGCAGCCCTGTAGTGTCTAATGTGTCCCTCAGTGATTGTCATAGCAGATCAATGCTATGGCACCAGAAATCCTCTTTTTCTGCCTTGAGAAAAAAGTGAGGCCATTTTCCTTGCAGAGTGACACCTGTCTGGTGCTGATTTAAAGGGCTGGCTGTTGAATAGGGTCATTCACGCTGAGCTGATGCCATAAAGCCAGTCAGCAGCAAATGCAGGTGCTTGGGATGGGAGGGCAGGACGGCTGCTCAGCCCTGGGATGATTTACAGCCCCTGCATCCAGCCTAGGCCATGGGCTGTGATTATTTCTCAGCCGGACGCACAAGCCAATCGTTTCAAGAAGCTAAAATGCTCTTCAAAATTTATGAGGAAAATGACGGCTTGTTGAATACATGATGTAGCGAGATGTAGTTTTACATTAACTTAAGAGGCATTTATGGGGCAATATTCATCTTCTCTGTATTATGGCAAGTATAATATGAGAGGATGCTATGTCATGAGGATATGAGACCTGACAGATACGATGTACACAGAGAGAGACCATGATGAAACAGAAAAAGGCAGGAAGAGCCAGAGCCACAGGCTGAATGGGGATGGGCCAGGAGAACAAGGCTATTGTGAGAATGGGAGATGCCACCCATGTCCTCCACCTGCAGAAGCTGAAGTTGCTCCATTGCTTCCATGGAGCCACATGGATACCCACCAGCTGAAGACATGATCCAGTGATTACAGCCCTGAGGATCCCCTCATGACTCAAGGTCAAGCCCCACTCACCACCCACTCTTGTAAACTCTGCTCAGCTTTGCTTTGTGGTTCAGTAGAGGAGTGATTCAGGGCGTGTAATGTGCACGCTAATTCTAGTGAGTTGTTGTACAGGTGGCAATAAGGGCTTGGACCACTGCGAATGAGCTGTGAATGCATGGGCATGTTACAAAGAGAAAAATGATTACTTCTGATAATATTCTACCTAATGATTGGACTTTGCCATACAAGTATATAAGCTGAAAAAGGTTGTGTGGTCTCATGGAGGAAGTAACAGACTCCCTTGGGAACTTGGTAGAAAGGCATGTATATCACTGTTAGCTAAATATAGCTGGGTACTTGCAGAGCTTGTTCCAGCTGGCAAACCAAGCAGCTTCCTTTCTCTCCTGTCTGTCGCACATCTGACGTCGCTGACTGTTCAGCACAGGCTGAGCTCTAGGACTGCTCCAGAGTAAGCCTCCCTGTTTTAGCCTAGCAAAACTGTAGCTGAAAGTAATTCCAAGGCATTTTTTTTTCCCCTTGCACTTAGCTGCTGGCAAAATTTTGCACTAGAACCTGTTTGACTTGGTAACAGAGATCAAACAGCTAGCTAACTGGAGCTGTGAATTTAAGTAGTGCCCTTGGTGCAAGCCCTGACCCTGTGGTGTGCTACCCCAGGCACCCAAGGAGGGCCTTCGGGCTGCCTCCTTACTGTGTATAAGCACAGGCAGTTGCAAGGCACACGAGTCATTGGTGTGGCCAAATACTACAGTAAGTGATGCAGGGAAAGGCATTTTTCCCTGACACCAGGGATGCATGGCTGTATGTGCCTGTTCCTGCCAGCCCAGTGTGTTTGGGTTAGCACTGGGCTCATGGTCCCTTGCAGAGCTGGATCCAGATGTTGCAGAGCAGGGCGTCCAGCTGATGGGATCACGTGCAGTACAACCATCACATAAAACTACAGTTGCAGTGGGGTCTTGATCTCCATAGGTATTCCTCCCTGGGCATTATGTGCAGGGAGGGGTGTTAAATTCTGGTTTTTTCCTTTGGTATCATGAAAACACCAAGCAGAGCTGTGAGCCCTGCCTTAAGGAAATAACGACTGACTTTGGAGTAGTGGCTGATCACCAAGAGACCAAAGAGCTGCTTGTGCAAAGCCAAGGGTCTCTGCATCTCTGATTCAGCTCCTTCCTCTAAGAGAACTGCAGTGCTTCCCCTCCCCTGTGTCTGACCTGTCTGTTCCTTGGGAGGAAGGGATGTTGCTCCCTTATAGACTTTCTCACCTTATTAGATAAAATGGGTCAAAACTGCTAGACTTTGTGAGTCAACCTGGGGTGAATATGTGGATAGATGGCAGGACCCGCCTTAATCTGCTAACATCACTGCTCCCCAACCTCTGCCTCTTTGAAGATTTTAGCTGACCTTTATTAGTAAGGCTTATAGCTTTGACAGAGTGATGTTATTAGCAAAAATAAAACCAAAAGGTTGTATGGTGGCTGTGTTGTCCTTTCTTGATATCAGGTGGGACCAGAGCACCAATAACCAAGAGCAGTGCAGGGTTAGTTGGAGAAGGCTGAAAGGTTTGCAGGAGCTGTAGCAGCCAGACACAGGGAGATGGGCTGAGGCTGGAGGAGATGCCTAGAGAGGTGCCTGGGTGTGGAGGAAAGGTTGCAGAAGCCATGCTGAAGAGGCAGGAGAGCAGGATGATGTATAACAACCATTACATTGGAGAGAAATTAAAAGGATTGATTGATATCAATTATCAGGTACAATTTGTTGCTGCACAATTGACACGTTAATCACCTCCCTGCTGCATTTCAGCATGGCAAGATTTTTGACCAATTTGAAAGGTTTACAGCAACAATATGATGCTGATTTATCTCTCCTTAATAAAAAAGTGATCAACTGAAACCTGCATCCATCATTCTGTTTATCACTCATGGTGATTTATTAACTAATTATACTTACAGTGGGTCTTTTTCTATAAGTATGGATAACGGAGTGATGCAGTGTCAGTGCAAGTCATAAATAATGCCAGAGTACAGTATGTTTAATACTTACTCCTAGGACCAGCCCATAACAAGATGCCTTGATTAAGGTAAGCAGAAGGCTTCGTTTGTCAGGAATGGTCCTGAAATTGCACACTGGGGAAACAAGTCTATTTCTCATGTTTCCAGCACTGGACACTGCACAAATGTCTCAACCATGTAATTCAGATTAGCTGAAATGCTCCCAGCTTAGCCATTTTTATAGTCATTTGCAAACCCTTGCCAAACTTCATTGTATCATGAGACTGAATAGCATCATGGTGTTTCAGAACCAAGGTCTACAGAGCAAGAAGCAGCCACAAATGTAAGAAAATGGGACTTCACTGTGGATTTTAAAACAGAGGTAGGGGGCTGACAAAAATTAGAACTTCTCCAGCCATCATAAAAGGAAAAAAGGACTTTTTTGTTGTTTTTAAGTGACAAGTTATCAAGACCCTAAATCAGTTTAATCCATCAAAAATACCTTTTACAACACTTGTAGGTTACAGTAATTGGCTAATACAGGCTCCTAGGATTTCTGTCTTAACAAAGATGTGGTCAGTTCCCTTGCCTCGTGCAAGAGAACAATAATGTGACTCTATTAAACAATTATACCTGGTAATCATGTAATCTCAAGGAGAAAGCAGCTTCTCAAATGACACATCAGACAGCTGTGTGCTGTCTTTCCAGGCTGTGCAGCTCAGAAGAGGTGTGTACAATGCCCTCTCCCTCCAGAGAAGAGATGTTATGAAGCATATCACCAAGGTGATGGCATTGCCAGAGCATCTCTGAAGTGACAGAACTGGCTGTGTATTTTGGGGTGTTTCCCTAAGAAATCCTGCAGAACTCCCTTGCATTTCCACGTTCTTATTAGAGCAATACAAGACACCAAGTGTCCAGGGCTGCTCAGCTTTAATGTCATTTTTCTTTTCCTGAAATCAATTGGGAAGTACTCTTTGCAAATCCCAACCTTAAACTCATTGTGGTTCTGCTGGGAAAGTAACTACAAAAAGGGCAGTAGGTGTCTGTGTGGCTTCAACACTCTCCAAAGCCCTGTGCCTGAGCCTGATGCTTCCTGTGCTTGATTGTAGTGGTGTGGCAGGACTTCCTGGTTTCCCCTTTTTCTCTTGCACATCACTATTCTGCTGGGGTGCAGGAGCTGGGGCATCAAATCTGCTCTGACAAACTGCAGCTCTCCCCAGCCTCAATTTGTCTTGCCAGTTGAGGGAGAAGCGGTCCAAATTTTTTTCCTTCGGTATCTGTGCAGATTGGGTGAAGTGCCAGTTGCTTCCTCCAGCAGAAGGCTTGAGGGTACCAGAGAGGATAACCTGGGCAAAGCTGGGGTGGGTCTGGGTGCAGGGGAGTCCCTCACCCTGCTGCCTGTCACTGTGCAGTAGACCAAATATAGTTGTAATCCAGTTTCTAACCTTTTGATCTTAGACCAGAACCATCTGCTTAACTTTTTCATCTTGATGTCTGCCCACAAATGCATTTATAGAGTCCATTCTTTCTGCTAATCTTCTACTAAAAATACGATTTCTCTTGGTAAAAACAATATTCCATTACCTTGAAGTTTTTTTCTTCTTTATCTATCACTGGACTAGGTCCATGGTGACTATCCTGGGTCTGGACTCCCTTGTCTGTTTTACATAGGTATAGATCATATGAGATTCTTTCTTTTTGGTATTGATTGATATCTGTAATTAAGAACCTCATGTTAATGCAGCTTATTAACGGCTATTTTCCCATTTGCCATTGACTTACTCTGTGGACTTGTCCAAGTCTCATTGCTGTACTACTCTGAAAATATTACATGTAGCACAAATGTTCTTTGGGACAGAGTCTCTTATTCTGTGTCTGGACAATGTCTGTGAGATCTCAAACTGAGCCTCTCTTTTCCCAGCCCAATAATATCTATCTGCTTTGTGATTACAGCTTGCTTGTCCAGTGAAATGCAGCCACTTCTGGCACGGAGCAGCAGTGGCTGATCATCATGTGGCAACACCAAGCTGTATTACAGGAGGCCAAACAATAACACCATCCCAGATTACAAGTGCAAAGGGAAGTGAGGGGATGTAGGTGTGATTAGCACATTAACAACAGAATCCATAACCAAGAGGGAACACTCAAACCAGCAGCAAATAATTGTTAAATTATTACACAATTCATAGTTGTTTAAAATCAAAGCAGGAATCCTGCAAAAAAGAAAATCCCTGTTTGAAAGTGCTTTTGCAAGGCTGATCGGCACAGGCACTGCTGTATGAGTAGGAGTGCAGCTGCAGAGACACTGCAAAAATTACCCAGTACCTCCTGGGGGAACAAACAGTGACAGATCCATAATTTATAGGGGGCAGTCGGCCCTCAATAATTAGGGCATAATTTACACTGGGCGGGTTTTGTGGTGGGAGGAGAGAGGCAGTTTTGTTTGTTCTCCTGTTCCTTCCCCGGGCATCTGTCCTGGAGCTTGGAAGGGAGAGGTTGCTCCTGCAGGCAGACCTGGCCTGACCCAGCGTGGCAGGGCTTGGTACATCCCCTCCTATCTCTCCCTCAAGGGCATGAGCCCATAATGACTATTTTGCAGGTTTTTCAGATGGAGAGGTCGATTTTTCTGCTCTGATCCTTGGCACAGCTCTTCCCCTTTTGGTGATTAATCCATGTCATCTCTCCTACACCAGAGGCTCAAAGCATCCCCACGAGCCTCTACCATAACTCATCTTGTGCATCTCAACAGCCCGTCTCAGTGGCTTGAGCACATCTGTGCCCTACAAGGGGCTTGGCACCTCATACGCATCACCAGCCTCAAGGCCTGGGGCAGTGGTAAAAATAATGCGATGCTTGTTCTGCCTCTTAGCCACGGAGCTGCCTTGCAACCAGGCTGCAGCTCTCCTGTCCTCATGGCTGCCCTTGCCTCCTGCCCTGCCTGGGCTTGCAAGGTTTAGCATGAGCCACCTTCGCTTTTCCTATTTACAGGCACATCTTGTCCCCAGGGCCACCTTTCGTGGACAGGACATGGCTGTGCTTTGGGTGCAGAGCCAAGCAAAGCCCATTTCCACTGAGGGACCCAGCTTGTCAGGCTTTGCAGGACACCAGGGAGATCCAAGGAGAAAAAGTCTTAATGTACCACAACAGGAGCTAAAGAAATCACGAGAGTTTCGGGGTAGGTGCCTCCCTGATGTGTATGAGGAGGGGGATCACCATGTAGACTTCTCAGTAAATCTGTGCCCAAGCTGTCACACTGAGGAAGAACAGGAGGCCAGTGTTTGTGCAGCACCTTATTTGCAACACCTCATGCTTAAAGCTAAAGAGTGTCTTTAGAGCTGTGTAAACCAAACTAATAGGATCTGCAGATCTAAAACTGAGGGAGGGAGATCCTCAGGACCTTAGCCAAAATGTAGCTCTGGTAATTGCCTCTTCCTTCCTAAATTAGCCCTGTCCTGATGACCCTGGATGAAAGCTTTGCTGCCTACCCCATCCCGTGGAGCAACACTGCTGCAATGTGTCAGCCAGCTCTGCCCTGCGGGCAACAGCGGTGAGGGGGTGAGAAACCCCAGGCTGAGCACCCTGTGTCGGTCTGGCCAGCAGCACACAGCAGTGTGACAGCCACTAACGTGCGGTGGCAGGATGGGCAGGATTGTTCCCCACCAAAGGCCACCTTGGCCCTGCTGGGGCAGCAACAGCAAAGGAGTTAAATTTGATTTCCTCATAGGGAAGAGGCTTGCAAGGGAGGCAGGAAAAAAATTACTTAGCTTCATCTTTCTCCCATTTTAGAAAAATTAATTTTTGAGAAACCTCCACAGTTTCACTGTTTCTGGTCCCTAAATCACGCAGGCTGACAGCCTGTCCAGGGCTATTTATTGGCTCCCTCGCAGGGAGCCATCTTCAGCCAGCTGGGGCTTCATCTGAAGACCGCGAGTGCCATCTTCTGGGAGTCCGCAGCCCTACTGTCCTCTCCTTCCCTGCAGCCTCCCGTGGTTATGCCATAAATCTCGATTCCAGAGGAAAAAGTTTCGCTACAATAAGCCTCACCCTTGAGTTTCCCACTGCTGTGTGCCAAAGTGTCACCAGCTGTGGGGGCAGCACGTTGTGCTTGCATTCCTGGGGGAAACTGAGGCAGAGAGACATGAAATAAAGCAGCCCCTCTGCTCTCCCTCAGATGCAGAGGGAGGTCTGGGATGTTACGTGGCCTCTGAAATACCCAAGAAGCTCGGGATCTGGAGGTGCAGATGTGCCCCAGGCTTGATCTCAATTTGGAGCTCTTTTCTAGCATCAAGTAATCAACAGGAACCTCCCATCTCTTTTCACTGTTAATTTTCTCTCAAGGAAAGTTGATTTTCGTTTTTGCACAAAGATTTAACTCCAGAATTGTGCACTTTAAGATACCCCTGGAGCATCACAAACTCCCAGCTGAATCCCAATGGTAGGCAACACTGGAATTAAACTGCTGAAAATGAAGGAATTGCCTGAGCTGGAGTATGGGGTTGTGAGGCTGCAGACAGAAGGTGGTCAAAGTGTCCCAGGAAAGGAGATGGAGGCAATAACCTGGGGACAGAGCCCCTCTTGCAGAGGTTTACAAAGGCTTTAGTTTGTTTTTCTGTAGAACTTATTGAAGCTTTTTGCTGAGGTTTGATTTATGGTAGAGGAGGGAGCAGTTCTGCCTGTGCCAGCCCTGCCGGAGCCAGCAGTGACACAGAAGGTGCTGCCAGGCTGGCCCAGAGTAATTGCGCTTGTGAGAAGCCAAAGAACTGGCCTTTTCAGTGAATGTGGATTTGTTGGCATATGGTACAGTGATTCCCATGGTTAAAGGTAGGGCAAACTCTTCCCTGGTGCTACTAAGCCTGTGTGGGAAAAGTGGATGTGTGTGGGTGACAGGATGTCAGAAAATACCGCCCCTCACTATTGCAGCCCCTATAGCAGTGCACAGTTCAGTCCGCGAAGCATCATGCAGACATCACAGCAGTGTGCAGTACCTACAGCATCATGCAGTACGTACAGCAAGGTCCCGTGCAGTTTGTAGAGCCCTGTGCAGTCCTTAGGGCAGGACACAGTGTGTCCAGCAGCACACAGTCTAGTTGACCCAGCAGCGCACAGTCTATAGGGCACTGTGCAGTACGTACAGCAGCGTACGGTGCGCACGCCCGCACGGTCAGTGCCACACGATGGTGCTCGGAGCTCTCGCTCCTGCTTTCCCTACAGGCCAGCGCTGCCGGGGCTTTCTCCATCTGCTCAGGGATTACTCCTGTGTCCCTCCTGAGCCAGCGGAGGGACTTGGGTAGAGCGTCTTAGACGTGGCATGAATTCCTTTTTGCTGTCTGTCTGTCTGGTTCTCCCCATTGGTGGTTCCTGCCATGGCCCAGGGAAGGGTGAAACCTGCCATGCAGCAGTGCTTGTGGCAAGGGAGCGTGCTGGTCCGTAGGGTGGCAGTGCCTCAGCAAGGGCCTCTGCTCTACCCCACCACATAATGGCACTCATCCTGGTACATCCCAGCTCTGCCACCCTTCGTGTCAGATGCCCTGCAGCATCTAGGGAGATGCAGTCCCATGGACACCACCTCTGCAGAGTGGCAGAGCCCTTGTGCAATCCTGCTGCTGACATGTCTAGTTTGGGACTCTTCTATTGCCAGCTGCTCTGTTACAAGCTTGGGGGTATCTCCACACCTTCATGCAGCAGCTGAATCCCTTCATTCTGTGGCTGTAATGGGGTTAGAAACCTATTCACTACCTTGCTATAAGCATGAACCTGGTGGATCTGAAGGAATCTGGATGAAAACAAGGCCGGAGGTGTTCTCTGGAGGTTGTGTCACTCAACCTTCCCTGCAGCAGGATCAGCCCTCTGTCAGAATGGGAGACCAACTTGTTATCCAACCTCATAGCGAAGGCACCCTGCAGCAGTGCTATTCTGCAGCCTCCCTCAGCATCAATTCTGTCACTTACTGGCTTTACCAGTAGGATAAGTCTTTGGACCGTGTGGATCCATCAGGTCTCAGTGTGGGAGTAAGAGGGCAGGCAGCTGAATAGTAAAAGGTGGAGATGAGGAGTGGTGGAGCTCCACATTAAGTGTGTCCAGGAGCACCCATCCACCACCACAGTGCAAAAGAAAACATGGGAAGTTGTAGCCCAGTTTAGGGGTTGGGTGTGGGTTTTTTTTTTTTTCTTCATGTAGAAAGTTAGTTTCCCTTGGCAGAGAGTAGTCAGTATTGGCCTCTGGTACTGGATGGGACTGGAGGTAGAAAACTCAAGCTCAGCTCATCTTCCTGGCCTTCTGAGCAGCTGATTTGAGCTGTGTTTGAAAAAGAAAGTGTGCGTAGTCAGAGCCGAGTGTTTCTGCTCTGCAAACAGGGCATTTCAGACTGAACCCTGGTATATTTTTGACAGACGTATGAATAATCATGGGGCAGCTCATGGCTACAGGGGATGGGGATGAGGAATTCAGTTAATGCTGGAACAGAGCAGGGATGGCTTGAGTGGATTCTAGGGTGGTGATTTTTGAAGGAAATAGCAAGTGTTAACTGTTCAAAGCCCCTTGTCACAGATTTCAATATTTGATTTCATTAAACTCTGCAAATATCCTCTTATGTGATGAAAGTTAATGATTTTTTTTAAAGCTAAATCTTGTCCGTCCCCCCCCCTTAACACTCAGTGCTTACCTCTTTGCTGGGGCAGGGGGAGAATCACGTGAAAAAAATCCTGCTAAATGTGCCTGTCTCCTGACTTTTGATCCAAACAACAGCTGAACTTCAGGTGAGTTTGGAGTGAAACCAGAGTCCCTCTCCAATCTGTGCTGGAGAAAAGGGGAAACAGCATCTAGCAAATTCAGTCCACCTGTGGCCCAAAGGCTACCTGGAAGCAGGCAGTGCCCTCTGCAAAATGATGACTCAAGTGATGTCTGCGAGGCAGTTCAGATAAAACTTGGTGAGGTTTTCGGAAGAATGATTGCAGCCAATAACACCATAGGCAAGATTTCAGAACAAAGGCTTTTTCTCATGAGTTAGCAAAAGCAATGCTAGCTATTCATGATTTATGCCTCACTCATAAATTACATTTTAAGACTAGGATTCTGTGTCATCAGAAAAGATACATTTTATTTTTATATAGCATATTTAACACACACTTAAGGAGAATGATGGTGTTGTCAGGGGCCTGGGGTGATAGGGAGGATTTTTTTATTTTTTTTTTAGGTTTGGGGTTTTTTTTGGTTTTGGGTTTTTTTTTTTCACCCAGAAGGGTTTCAGCCTGTGAAGTTGGGTAAGGGGAGTTACGGCAGAGTCACCAGCTGACAGATTTAGGGGAGGAGGCAGAGATCAAAGGGAGGGGCACCGTGCACAGAGATCATGCATGTGCAGGAAGAGGCTCCCATGGGAAAGCCGTGGCAGATCTGGCCCCTGGAGATATCAGATCCCACATGTAGATCAGAGAGAGCCCTTTCCATGGTGTCTACGCTTTCCTCTGCTCCCTGCCTAGCCCCTTGCCCAGCTATAGTTGGAAAGAGCTCCAGGGTTCAAGCTGTGGTTGGGTACCCCTGGCTGTACCTCCATGGGCTTGTCACATTGGCACTGACAGGTTCTGCCTTGATGTGGGAGATGGTCGTTAAATTTGCTACCGTGAATTGCCCAAATCTGACCTTGGGTCATCCAGGACCCTGGTCCATCTCTGTGATGGCTCTCTGAGCTCTCCACATCTTGGGTCACTGGGTGGCGTAAGAACTGCAACTTCTGTGTGTTTAGGGGTTCTTAAAACTTTTATCAGTGACAGGATGCATCCCAGTGGCTCAGAAATTGGGAAGCAATAAGCCAGGCATGTTTGAAAATGAGAGTGTTCTCTCACGCTGCAATGCTAGCCTCATGATGCCATCACTGGAAATCTATACCAATGTAGTCCAAGACTTTTTCTTCCCCAAAGTTTCCAAGATGACTTGAAAAAGCGAGGAATTCATTGAGTAAAGATATATTCATTCAACAGCTATATTTTCCTCCTATTCCTCTCAGATTTTGTCTTTATGAGCTAGCATGTGGCTTATTCTAACAATGAGGGGGGTTGGTTGCTGGTTCCCAGTCCCTCAGCAGATATAGCCATCACTTTTGCATGATGTTTTCTTCCGAGGCTGGGATAACGAGCTCCCCAAGATCATTGCCTTTCACTCCAGAGTCTGCAGGGAAGCCGCTGGGACAGGCAGTGACATAGTGTTGGGGTAAGTGTGGGTGCAGGTCACCCCACAACTTCCCTGGGACACCCCGGGCAGCAGATGGGTGTCCCCCTTTCCTTTGGCCTTCCTCTTCCTCCCAAGGGCTGAACCTGCCTCCGATGCGCTGCTTTGCCTCTCTCCGGCAGAGCGGAGGGCAGCCCTGCTGCAGCCCGAGTCCCGATGGCTCTACACCTCCCTTCCCAAAAGAACTTTTGCAAGCTGGATTTGCAGAGATTTGTTTTTATAAACTTTTCCTGCCTGTGCGGCAGGTTAAAGAGCTCTGAAAGGGAAGGAGGGGAGAACGGCATATTGGGTCATCTCTATGGGAACGTCGTGGGAAGATTGATACATGCCCCAAGAGGCGGGTGCAGTTATTAGCATGTTCCAGATCCTTTCCTGCAGCCTTCCCCCCCACCCCCCACCCCCTGCTGAGGAGGAAGAAATAGAGTGTTTTCAAGGAGGAAAGAATGTGAACATCTGAAATAAAAGCAGCATCACAGATCCCAGCCCTTTCTGGCAGCGGGTCTCTGTTACACGCCACGAGCAAGCGCTTGCCACAGCAGAGCTTGAGAGCTCCAGCAGCCGTCAA
Source organism: Aquila chrysaetos chrysaetos (assembly GCF_900496995.4). Lineage (NCBI taxonomy): Eukaryota > Metazoa > Chordata > Aves > Accipitriformes > Accipitridae > Aquila > Aquila chrysaetos. The sequence continues at coordinate 12,130,770 of NC_044006.1, read as the reverse complement.
AACCAGAGAGAGCCAGGCTGGTTTGCCCAGGAGAGGACAACCCTGCTGGCATGGTGAGGTGGTACCAGCCATCGCCAGTCAGATGCAGAGCGACGGTGCTCGGCAAAGCGTGGGGAAGGAGAGCAGCTGGAGCAGCTCTTTGGTGGTCATGACCACTTGGTGCAATGGGTGTCGTCTCCTCTCCTCACTGCCCACCAGCCCACATCTTTCCACATCATATTGTCATCTGAGAACAGCGAGATGGACTGCAGCTCAGTTTGGTGAGCTGAGCAGAGATCTGAGCACCCAAATCTTTCTGGTGCAACATTAACCCGGAGCGTCAGAGGAAGCCAGCTCATCTCCGTGTGCCTCAGTTTCCTCCCAAAGCTCTGTTCTCCCTGACCAGCACCGGGGACTGCCAAGAGCCTTCACATATGCTAACCATTTTCAAGAGTGATGGTGGGCTGAAGACAAGCCCTTCAGTCTTGCTGGAGCCAAGAATGAGAGACCAGATGGTGCATGACCTGACAAAGCCCCCTGTGATCTTCTGTTTGTTATTCTCCTACAAGCACATTGCCCTGGGAAAAATCCAAGAGTTTGTTTCCAGGACCCAGACTCTTTTCATGTGTAATAACAACTGTACCTACTCTGGCCACACGCGTTGCTCACATGAGGCCCTCTTGCTGCTGCAATAAGGTTTTTGGGTGCAGGGGGGCTGGTGAGGTCTCCTAGAATACCAGGCTTTAGCTCAGCATTCAGCTCCTCTGGGGCACGGCTGCAATTACCCTCCTGTCCCATGTTTGTAGAGCACCTAACAAGAAAGAGTCCCAGCTGTGACAGTCCTCCCGTGGGTGTTACTCCAAAATTACTAGCAACAAGAATATTTTTAAAATAGAAGCCTCTGCTCTGGGCTATGTAGTAATTAATCATTAATAAATCATAACACTCAGGAGGAACTTGAATGTCGTAAAGCTGATTTTAAGAGCTTGTCCAAGTGGACCTGATTGCAGAAGCAGATCTGTAACATGCTCCTCAGGTGGAGGGTGTCTGCTTCTGTCCCACCCCAATTAATTTCTGTCAGGCAATGAAATTTGGATGGCCAGTCTCTGCGGGGCAGGAGATCAGTCTTGGTATCTGTGTGTGCAGCACGGTCATGATTGGAAAAGATCATGGCACGCATTTGCAATAATAATAATAATGTCCCCAGAGTGACATTTCAAATGCAAATGAAAAGAATAAAAATATCAGTTCCTGTTACAACTTTGCTGCTGTAACCGAATCCGAGTGAGGACCTGAAGCTGTCCCCTCTGCCTGCCTGGCAGCAAAGCTGTGATGCTTTGTTTATTTTCATTCCTAGCCCAAGCGGCGGAGGACTTGGCCATGAGCTGAGAAACAAGACGAGGACCTGGGGCTGAAGAGGGGGTATCATAGTGGCACTTACCAGATGCTAATCCAGTATCTGGCCTGCAAAGCGAAGGGTGATAGGAGCTATGTATGGTGTGACTAATAATTAACCCACCGCCCCGAGAGCTCCACAGAGCCCTATAGTGAGCCCATGAACCCACCCTGGCCAGGGATCGGCTCCACTCCGGGGGCTTCGGCTGTCAGGGCTCTGCCAGGCGCAACGCGCTCCCTCCCCTCCTCCTGCCACCAGCGCTGGGATGGGAAACGCTTGTGGTGTGGGCCCAGCAGGAACGATTTCTTGCAGTTTTGATTTCAGTCTTAACAGTTGTTGTTCGTCTGCAATATCTAACTGCATCCCTTCTCTCTCCCTGTGTTAATAGACAGAGTTTCCGTACCTTCCCTTCAAAGATGTGACAGTGTTGGGTGTTTGCTGGTGTGTTTTGTTGCCTTTGCACAAATGCACATAGATATATATATACACCTACTGAGGACGTTTTTTCATCTGAAATTACAGTATCATTCAGTTTTAATTTTTTAGTTAGAAAATTTATGCACGGTTTGTGCGTGTCCTTGGAAGATAGAGGGACTGGGGCGCAGCGATTTGGACCAGTTTGAGCCCAGAGCTGCGGGACTGCCTTCATCCTGTACACAAGGCACCACCCCCTCTGCCCCGCACAGCCCGACTCCTTGGTCACACAGTGAGTTTTCTGGAAATTCAGAAGCAGGTATGTTAATCAGTTTATTAATTGCAAAAATAGCCCTTTGATATTTATCACTCAGGATCAGAGTTTGGCTGGCTGTGGGAGAAATTGGCAGCCAGGGAGCACAGGCAGGATTTATGGTCGCAGGGCACATGGAGGTAGCACTTATTTGGGCCATGCTCCCAGTAGCTTTTAAGCCAAGACAGAGCTCTTAATCTGAACACACATTTATTTTTTGCAGCAAAGAGATTGTCTGAGAATGAAACTGATGATTTAAAAAACAGAGGAAAAAAAAAAGGAATTGAAACTGTGTAGGCTATTTTCAGCCACCAAGATGAATGAAACAAAAAAAATAAAACAGGTTGCAAGTTTTGAATGCTAAAAAAGATCAGTCTGAAAGCATGAAAATCCAAGCAGGTGCTGTCAGCTCCAAGCACTGACAAGGCAGGCTTTTTTGCTGGCAAATAGAGAAAGATTTCAGCAGACACACACGGGACAACACAAATCTGCTCATCTACAGGGCTCTTTAATTATCAGTGGAGACCTGCGACACATAAACTGCTTTGCTGTTGCTCCTTATTCCTGGCTCCTAAGGCTGGAGGCTGCTGATGGAGCCACTATGAGGGCAGATCAGACCTGCAACCCTACTACAAAAAGCTGCAGCAGAGACCAGTAGAAAAGGAGTTAATGCATCAAGTGAAGTGAGAGAAGGCAAGCTGCAGCTCAGCCCTGTGCCCCCCCATGCACATCACCATCCTCACAGTCTTCCAGCCTCTTGCTAGTCCTCGTGACTTTTAACATTGTTTACCCCTGCATGAAGCAGGGAGAGATGATCAGGGCAAGGGGGCAATTGAGGCTACGAGGAAAGACGGCTTCCCCAGCGTAATAAAAACTCAAGACTTCTATTCTCCAGGACCACTGTCCTCTCCCATAGCCCCCCACACCAGTTCAAGAGAGGAAGCCACGCACAGTAATGTGGAAATGAATCTGAGCTGCCCATTTCCAGGTGTTGCCCTGAAAATTCACTTTCTACAGTGTAGTGCCACCATGGGACGTGCGTGGGTGGGTGGAGGTCTGGGAGGGCAGGACCTGCTGAATGCTCCGGCCTCGGTGCACGTTGCTCGCGGCTGACCTGGCTCTTGGTGGCATCCATGGCAAGAAAGAGCTGCTCCAGCACCGGCAATGGAAGGGCAGCACTTACCCGATGGCAGCAGGAGACAGCTAGGCTCAGGGGTCTCCGTTTCCACCCCACCTGTCCTTCAGCAAGTGATGAGCTGGTCCCAGGGAGCCAAGAATGGGTTGTGTCCTCAGCTGGGAGACACGAGGCTGCAGCCCAGCAGTGGACTCGGCGTTTGATCTGCGCTGCAGCATCTGACCGCAAGCAAGCTCACGTGTGCTGCTTGCCTTTCCCCTGGGTGGTTCATGCAATGGCAAGTTAATCATCTGCTGGGCACTGAAGGGGAAGTGAAGGCAGCTCTGCTGCAGTGAGGGCCAGCTCAGTTTCAGAGAGAGGGCAGAAAAGCTTTCAGAAAGATGATGTTGGTGAGAGCTGAGCTGGCTCTGCACTGAGGTCCCTGCACTGCCTGCCCAGACCCAGGCAGATGGGTGGTGGCAAGCCAGGTCCCAAAGTCTCAGCACTGAGCTCTGGCTGCTCAGCCTTGCAAGCCCTGCCAGAGGCCTCTTCTCTCGCTGCAGAGCTGCTCTCTGTATCATGCTTCTGAGCACATCTGCTGGGACTTACTCAATCCAGATGTTTGCATGGGGCTATTCCTATCTATAACCCTCCTTGCACCTGAAAGCTGATTGTAGGCAGATCCCTCCATCAGGCAGCAGCGCTAGGACCCAGAAAAGCCCCTTCCAGCACAAAGCCCATGCTAATAGGAGACTGGAGGCCCCAAAGGTCACAGAACTGAGGGCCGAAGAGATTTCCAACCAGCTGCACTTGTATTTGGGGCATCTCCTGCCTTTGTCAATGACTGTGACCGTCAGCTGCTCCCAGGGCCAGGTCCCAGCCCAGTGCCTGGCCATGGGCGTTCCCTGTCCCTGCCTAAGGATAGTGGTGTGATGGGACACGATTGTGGTGATGCTGGTAAGGTAAAAATGAAGCACCCATCCTCTCTGGTTGGTGCTCCCCTGCTGGGACACGTGTGATTCATTCTGGTGGAATGATCCTGGTCAATACAGGAATAGACTGAACAAAAAAGGGCAAAAGTACCTTTTCACCCACAGATTTGTGTTCATGCTCAGGGGCCAGCAGAGATCCTTTTCTGGCTGAAGCAGAAAACACTTCCCAGAGCCCTGCACCTCCAGTCTCTTGCTCATAGCAATTTGGATTGGTGCTATTCAGCTGCATTATATTTAAATTACCTGTTAAGCAATTGCAGTACATGGTCTTAAGCAATGTGACCACATCCGATTGCTCCACGGGTGCCTGTATCGGCCTGTGTGCGCTGATGGCACTAATGCTTTTTGCCCTGGTGACTACACAGACGCACAAACAGAGCGGCTGGGGCTTTTACAGGCTTTGCTAAGGTTTATTAGCTTTTATAACGGTCATGAAAATAATTGGATCTCAGACACGCGCCAGCAATTTGGTACAAAGGAGCAAAAAAATGAGGCCAGATGAGGTGTAAATCAGGAGTAACTCCAGAGCTGCTGGTGAGGTTTGAGCAGAGCAGGGTGAGCTGGCGTGGCAGAGTGCAGTGAGTCCTGGTGATGTGGTGGGGTTTGGGAAGGGTCCCAGCATCTGTCCGTGATGCAGTCTCACAGTTACCTGGCCCATCTCCGTGCAGAAAGGGATGATGCTGAAGTGCCTGTGCTGGGTGCTGCTCCTATGTGCAGCTGGGAGCGGTATCTGCCCCAGTCACTCCATTCACATGTTGCAGGTGTCATGCCACCATCGTGGGATGCTTGAATAGGTACACTGAGGCACTCAGGGCACTGCATGACGGCCGTGGGCACTGGCAGCACTTGCCCCACTGTCTGCCTTGCTCCCATAAGCAGCCACAAGCTGGCTGCCAAGCTCAGGGCTGCCTGTCTCTACCTGCTGGTTACGGCACTAGCTGGGACCCTCTCATAGTGCTCGGCACCCATCCCCACCCTGCCCCAGGGCCAGTGACGCTGGTGGCAGGCTCCTGTCCTGTACCAGCACTAGGGCTTTTCCCTCTGAAGCACTTCAAGGAGACCAGCATCATCCCCTTCCATTTCGCAGATAGGGAAACGGGGGCTTGGCAGAGCAACCACAAGCAAGCAAGCAGCTAGAAAAGCCTGCAGTCTCTGGGGGTTTGTCCTGTATGCTGGCATAAGGGTGTTTTCCCAACCCCATTCCCTGTTGTGAGCCCTTCTGCCAGGCCTGCTCTGGCGGGGGAACAGGAGAGGGGCTGTTTGGGTGTGCTGACGCCAGGCAGGGGCTCTGGGTGCTGCTGGGAGCCATGGGTGGGCTGAGCCATGCCATGAGCTGTGCAAGGAGCAGCCAAATGGGAACTTTCAATCACAATGCTACCGATCCTCTTCCCCAGCTCCTTCCATGCACAGGTGCTCTCTACACCGGCTCCATCACAACAAAGCAGCCTCTGTTCCCCACTCCATACCCAGCTCCTCCCCAAGCCCTGTCCTGGCTGGCACGGGATTTATGAATGAGTCCCCTGCTCTGATAACAGTGGGCCCCGCCAGCCCGGGGTGTCTCGCTCCAGGTATGGAGGCGTAGCGGGATCCTGCCATCATCAGGAGCAGCACATGGTGGGGAAGGCAGAGCTTTGGGGGGTGCACAGCCTGCACCCCGCGGAGGGCATGGTGCCGTCCTCCCCTCCTAACCCCAGCCTGGCCCCATGCCCACTTGCTGGAGACTATTTTGGATCATAACTCGTGAGCTGCCTGTGCCAGGTTGCCAGCTGGCACGGCTGCACAGGAAACAGCTCCCGAGCCCTCATGTCCTGGCGCAGCAGCAAAGCCCGTGTTGGTGTCGCTTCCCTCTGCTACACTGGGCTGGAAACTCCGGCCATCGTAGGGCTTTCCTGGAAGAGAGGCATCCCCGCCGCAGTGCTGGGACCTCGGGCAGGCGGGCAATGCAAACAGCTGGCCTGCAACCTATCTGCATCGCCACATTCAGCGCTTTGTGTTTTTACTACTAATTAACACAATACAGATGAAGGATGGCTGATTTCAACACGTCATGCAAAACGAAGATACAGAGCTGGCAAAGCACTCTGCAGCATCACATGCTCAAAGCACATCATGTAAAACCATCAGCGACAGCCCGTTTGCTTGCCCACCACCTTGCGTGCCCAGAGCTCTGCCCATACTCCTGGGAAAATCCTTCCAGCAAGTCTCTGAGCCAGGTCAGGGCTCATCAGCATCCAGTCACCCAGGCATTGAACTCTCATATGCTTCAAACATTTTCTGGAGTTTATGCCCAGCACTCACAGCCTCCCAGTAGCCAGGATTTCACCCCGTGCTTCCAGGTCATGCTGTTTCCTTCTGCTGAGCAGCTGCTCTGGTCTCATCTGTCCCCTTCCCTCTGCATGCCTGGCTTGGGACCCTGTCCTGGAGCCCTGTGAACCATAATGAACGTTTCCTTCTGCTTTTGAGTGGCTTTGGATCAAGCATTGTGCTAGTAGCTAGCCAGGGTATTTGCATTTATTTCTTCTGCATCTAGATTGCTCTAAGTGTGATCATCAAAAATCAGTTCCCAGGACTGGAGGGGCTGTGGTCTTTGTGGGCAGCATGAATGGAAATCACTGCTCCTTGACATTCGGTGGCTGTGCAGCCCTGTCTCCAGCTCTGCTCCTTCCTGCTGCACCTGGGAAGACTTGGAAAAGGAAAGGGGGGTGGGTAGCGACCAGAGATGGGGATCAGCTCAGGGGTGAGGAAGGAGTTGGTCCCACCTGGTTTGATTCTCACTTGCCTTGGTGCCTGGAAGCAGACAGCAGTTGCTGTGCATCTCCATCCTCTCCTTAACCTTTTTTCCTTCTCATATCACCCCCACGATCACCCTGCTGTCACCCACAGCTGCTGCAATGGGCCCGTGGACTCACGGGACCTCTCCTGTGTCCCTGGAGGAAGATATGTGGCCAAGGCCATGGCAACAGAAACTCGGGGAGACCAAAAGCTGGACAAAAACACTATTGCTGTCTTCCCACACCAGCTCCAGCTTCCAAAGAGACACTTTCTTATGGGGTCCTTGTTATTTCTATTTATTTTTTAAGATTGCTTCACATCCATGCAGTTGGGCTGTGATATGAGCTACGCTTTGCTACCGGTCTGCTTTCAAATAAACACACCAGCTACGCTAGCTGTATGCAAAGATGTTTAAACCTATATCTCAAACCTTCTATTTAGAGCTGGCTAAGGCTCTCTTTATAACTGCATCTGCACACCTTTTTATTACTTAGAGTTAACGTTAACACATCTGCATGACGAATTCAAAGGTGCACAGTCATGATGAAGGCCTTAGGAAGTTGTCTGCTCTCTGTGTCACAGCCTGCTGCCAGGTGATCTTGGGCCCACACAGAAGAAACCCTCTGACACACCAAGAGAGGCTTCCTGATTTGAGAGCAGAAGCACTGATCCGGCACCTGGCTGCCTGTGGCTGTGCCCAGACCTGCTGCACCCCCGGCTTCCCAAGCAGGCACCGGGGTCTGCTTGCACAGAGCTTCTTGGAGATGATGGGAACAGTATCAAAAAATAAGCATCCTCACCAGCATCGGGCAGCAGGCCTGATTAAGTTAAACATCAATTTAGATAGCTGGTTACCCACATTTCTGTGCTATCTCCATAGCATCTGAGCTCTCTAAAGCCATGATGATTTTGTTCTGTTTCTCTCTCTATATATAGACATAGATGGTACTGACCCAAGACTAGATCTGTTGGACAATCCTTTTGCTTGTTATGGTCTGTGCAGTTCTGCCTTGCTCCATCTTGCACAACGAGGTGTGGATATGCCAGTGATCAGGGACCAGAGGTTACCACCATAAGAAGTTTCTCCTACCACCTTTTTTTGGCCACCTTGACACAGGGGGTGACTGCACCTTCCCTCCTCGCAGCTTACCCACTCCATTCTCTAGTTTGGTCCAGAAAAAGATCTGTGTTAAAGGAAAAACCTTTTTTTTAAATTATTATTTTTAAGTCAGCAGTTTGTTTCTCTGACAGAAAGATGTAATTCCCCAGTAGTTTAAGCCTCCCTTAGCATGGAGGTGTGCTCACATAAGGTCTAATCACTGATCTAATTAAATTGATTTGCTACTGTGTTAAATTGGTGCAGCTATATTGAGCAGATCAGGTCTAAGTTTCTATTCCACCTCATCATAAAAAATGATAATAAAAAGCACCTTCAAGACATCAGTGCTAAGAATTCAAACAGAAAGTTACATTTATTATTTTAAATCCAGTCTCATTATTTCTGGGATGTGGATTTTTGAAAGGGGCTATGAAATCCTTGGCATTGGCAACATTCATCTCACATTTTATGAAGATCTCTATGGGACATGCAAATATTTATTAATGTTCCAGAAGGGTCTAAGGAGCTTACAAATCTAATTTACAAATCTAAAGCCCGTTGAAGGTGACAACTCTCTTTTAAAATTTTTTTTTAAAAAAAGCAAGCCAAAAAAACCCTAATTATTTTTAAAATCAGTTTCATAATTATTTTTATTCATTATTTGAAATTGATTACTGTTTCCTTATAATGTATCTTCATTACTTCCTCCCTGACAAAATTACTTTACTTATTTCCACTTGAGGTTTTGGTGGATTTCCTGATCAGGGGTTCATGCTTAGGCTTTCGTAGCTCTGTTACAATACTAACATTGCAAGTTATTTTAGGAAAGATTTATGTTCCAGCTAAAACCATGATAAATACATTTAAAACCAGCGATATAGATATTTTTATAGAGAGCAATCTAATTTGATAAAATGTACAAATTTGGTCAGATTCACTCCAACAGTGGCCCTTTAAACTCTGATTTACAGAGTCAGTTAATAAGCTGAAATAGCAGCTCATAGGATTTTCAGAGCCAGCAACCTTAGCCTGATAGCAGGACAGTACTAGGCTTAGACACAGGCATCTCCCAAAAACTTCTCCAGCGTGACATGATGCTGCCTGCGGACATTTCATCCCACTGTGACATTGTGTTCGTGACTGGCACCCATGGGTGCAAGTGCTGCTGGCTCATGGGTTTGCTCTGTAGGGTGAACCACAGCAGTCCTGCCCTAAATGAACAACCCTGGCACGCTCTGCACTTGCCTCTGCCAATGGTTTGCTGCATTTTGATATTTAGCCAAGGATTCACACCCAGACTAGACCCAGGCACAGCCTGATGGGCCGCTCCTGGACTGTGAGGGGCTGCTAAGGTCTAACCCACCTCCAGGGAGAGGGTGGCCCTTAGCAGACCCAGCCTTGAGCTACCTCTGCTCAGTAATGGCACTATTAATCAGGCTGATGAGCTTAGACCTGAAAATGCCCTGACTCCTTTGAATCCTTCTCACCTGATCAGCAGGGGATCTCACACCTGCATTTCTAACCCCATCACCTGTGCTAGTAGGAGGAACCATGAGCCTCACTTGCCAGATGATGGATGAGCCGAAACACAGAGAGGCTAAAAGCAGGGTAACCTGTAGCAGGCTGTCCTCGGTCTAAGGGGTTTGCAACCCCAAAAGGAGCGTTTGTCTCCGTCTCAACTTTACCAAGTGTCAACTTGTAAAAGACCTTCTGGTTTATTTTCCTTTCGTGCTGAGAGGGGACCAAGTACACCCAGAGCCTGGAGAGAGCCACAGAAGAGGACAGGTGCTGCATCTGTCTGCAGAGATCCCATGTGGCAGAAACCCTCAGAGCCGCTGCTGAGAGCCAAGGCACCTGGTAAGAGCTGCTAGTGCCAGCATGGCTATCCAAGGACAGCAGTCTGTGCTGAAGGGGGGTGCAGGATGGGACCCCCAAACAGCCTGGTGCACCAAGCAGGGTGCAGTGCTTTTGTGGCAGTCCCTGCTGGCCCATCCACCACTGCCATGTGAAAGCAGCAATTTGGTGAGCACAGCCACAGCTGTAAGCATCACCCAAGAATAAGTCTGTGCCAGAGCAGGAACTGAGCAGCCCTTGAAGCCCTGCGAGCACAGGACTCTCCTTCCTCCCTGAGAAACACCGTCCAACTGCATGGGACCACCAAAGCTAATAAAGGCATTAATAGGGCCACATGTCATCTCCTGACTAAGGCATGAGCAATTAACGCCTCATTCAGGCTTTAAAGTCCAAATGCAGGCACATTTGGTCAGGCTCTCCTCCACCCTGCAAGGCAAGCTAGCAAAAGGGCAGTTCCCTGCAATTTGAGGGCTCTCTTCAACTGAGTTTTCCAGGCTAGGCTGGAAGCCCTCAGGCTAAAGCGGGTCTTCGGCATGAGTCTTGGGGTAGGAGGGCAATAGCACACTGGCATGTCAGATGGGAAGCTCTATCAAAAGCCTCTGCTGAATTTTCAGCTCTTGCCACCGACTTGAGCAAAGTTTTTAAAGGCTCCGTTTCAAAAGTGCTCTCGGGTTTAGCAGGGGCAGTCTCTGAGATACATCTGGCCTGGCGCTTGGAGCGATGAGTATCAGAGCTCTCGTGGATTTTGGATGGGTTTAGGCTGCTCAGATCTCCTGGAGTTGGGCCCAGCATTTTTCACGTGGCACAACTCCAGAAATGGAAGCACTCCAAGTGAGCAGTTTCTTTCCCAAAATGGGGATTCTTCTTTCCTTTGGATAGAAAACACTACAGACAGGGGAAATATTATCTCATTGTACTGTGAAGGAGAACCATTTATTAACTGTGGGTACCAAATTTAACTCTGGGTATTTTTTTAATAGCAGTTCTGATATGAATAGAAGTGTTTGGACCCTTTCCTTGCAATGTCAGGAATCTGCATTACAGAATTATGCCACTATGTGAGAAATAGCAACAGAAATCAGCTATGGGAGGAAAAAAAAGAAGTGAAACTGGCTAGTCTAAATTCATGAGAAATTCATTCCAGGGACACAGATTATATGAAACGGCGGCTCCTTATCTCGGTTATATTTGCAACACATTAACGCTCAAAAAGAGCCATCCTATTGCCTCCTACGCTTGCCATGTTATGCAAGGGTGGCTTTTCTCATGTGCTCTGGGGCTCCCGAAGCACCCACGCTCTGCTGCTGGGAGCCTGGGCGATGGGGTAATCTCCAAATACAAGGCACTGCTCTACACAGTAAAACTAGGAGGACAGGCTGAAACAAGGTGCTGCTTATGGGTTTCTTGTTGCTTTTTCAAGCAGGAGAGTCACTTTTCCTTGCTAGGAGCAGGGAGGCAATGTGGCGTGGTGGAATATATATATGCTCAACTACATTCAGCATTGGGCAACGGTCATACAGCAGCCACAAACCATCACAGCTGATGTATATGGGTTTGCGTATGTTAGCTCGCACCATGAGAAAACAGTTACATACTCTTTAGATTATGATCCAATTGTTCTTCTTTCTATTATACCAACCTTTCTACCACTTGTGGCTCTCTTAACCGTGGCAAATGAGGACATAATAAAGTTCAAGTGATATCAGCTATTGTTTTCTAACTCATAATTTCCCAGGACTTCTGCAAGCTGCTTCTGTCCCAGGTGAAACTCAGTAATTAAGACTGACCTTTGAAAGCTCCCGCTTACAATGGTATCTGCTGGTTCTGCTTAATTTGCTCCTGTCTTACATATAAAACTGTGAATAATTGCTGCAGCTTATTAAAGTGGAAAATAAAGAGCTTTCAAAGCACTGAGATCATTTAGTTTCAATACATTTGACAGTATGTAATAGGTATGAGAGTTTTGAGCAGGTTATCCTAATGAAAAATGAGAGGGGAGCATATATCTGACTGTTGCTATTGTACAAGTGTCACTTTGTTCTAGTGACAGCAGGTTTACAGGATTACACCAATTGGGAATCCTGCACATCAGGCAGGTGTCTCTGGCTGTGAAAAATTGTAGACTAGCCATATAAGTATCCAAACCATAGCTTTTACAAATGAGCTAAGACTCAAAAATCATGACAGGCTTTTAAAAATGAGATTTTTTGCATTTAAATCTGTTTTGTAACTGGTCTTTTGTTACCTCCTCGTTAGCAGAATGCACTTGTTTCATATTCAGAAGTCTTTTTTTTAATTTTTTTTTTTCCTAAAACATAAGTACTAGAAACTTGCTGCTGCTTCTAACAAAAGTAGACATTCTTACGAAATAACATCAAGGAAAACAAAACAAGTGAACTTGGATATATGGGGCTGCTAATAAAATTGGACGAGTTGACACCATTCAGCGTGTTCTTTCTCTTGCACTCTGAAAGAGGGTCAAAGACCTGAACTTTTGATATTGTAATCAAAAATATCAAGATACAGATGTATTTAATTACCAAATCTGTTTGACTTTCAAACTTGAAATGCATCGTATAATAAAGTTTAATATAAAAGAGAATTAACTGAAGGAACACAATATAGATGGCTTCACCTGAGGCTAAAATCAAGGCAGTGGCTTGGAAAGAGGGCTACGGAGGGCTTCGGGGTTTGGATGTATACGTTTCATGTCCTATGTCGGTCCTAGAGCCTCACTTTTGTATTTACCTTCAGCTTCTTAGGCCTGGGACAGCACCGCCTTGTTTTGGCCTGGGCATCATGACCCCATGGAGTCCACGCTGGCTCCAATGTTCAGGGAAGGCAGGAGTCCTTCTGCTGCACGGAGCACTGTCCAACCTTTGGGGTCACCTTTGACAAAGCCTTTGCAGAGACGCCTGAGAGCCATTGGTCCAACTGCTGCATGAGGGAGGCAGGTCTGTGGAAGCCGTTGCCCTCCTGAACTCTCTGCTCCAGCATCCATAAAGAAGGAGCGCAGAAGCGGAGGCTGAAGCCACCCTCCAGGCACCATGCAACCACAAGCCTTGTCTGGCAAGGGGCTTTCCCACGTTTACAGATCTCATCCATGCATAAGAGTGGGGACTAAGGCTGGAGCAAGGTGTAGGATCCTATCCTGACACCGGACTGCAAAGCTGGTTAGGAAAAATGCACCCATCTCCCTCTCCCAAAACAGGCACCCTGAGCACAGCAAGAAGCCCTGAGTACACTAAATAAATCAAATCTCACAATCCACCAGGATCAAGAATTGGAGGGTTTCCTACAGGTTTTATATCCAGGACGATTTATGATTTAATTTAAACATGTAGTTTCCAGCCGTTTCTTTTCGCAAGCAATCACCTAGGCTACATTAACCTGATGGTGATCTACTGCAGTCCCAGGGAGCCCTGGAGAGACAGACAACAGCACTCAGAGGTGTGAACTTCCCCAATTCATCTTGATGGGGTGTGCACAGCCTTGCCAGGGAAGCAGGTCCAGGCGTGTTAACCACTCCACTGCCAGCCTCTGTCGTTGAAAGGGCTGGTTGTACAGCAGCGTGTCCCGTATGGGCCTTTCCCTTCCTTTGAGAGAGCCTCCCCAGCAACAAAGGATGCAAGCTTCGAAGGGTATGAGGGAGGTGCAGACTCCTGGATTATGATGCTGCAGGTTATAGGTTTGGAGGGGGTCCTGTGAGATCAGATGGGGTTTTTATCATACAGCTTGTTGCAACAGATGTGGCCACACAGGTGTTACAGTTTAATGTGCTTTTGAACAAGTTATATATCTCCCTGCCTCTTGGGATCTAACAGCAGAGCAGAGGCTCCTTGCAGGCTCCACTCAGGCCCCAAGCTAACGCTATGGGAGACTGCAAACAAAATGTAGTGGATGGGAACTGATCCTTGGGAAACACTTCTGCCTGGTTTGGGTATCGATGTCTCAGCCAGAGGTTTCCTTCATCATATGAGTGGTATTTCACAGCTGTGGCACAAGGTTTTGCTTGTCACTAATGGATCTGGCACCGCTGCCATTCCAGGGAGTGGACCTGAGCTAACAAACTGGGCAGCTCACTTTACATTCAGAGCTCTCCTATCTGGCTGTCAGTAGACAGCGCAGCAGTGAGCCTCTCGTGCCAGTCTGGAGGCTCCCTTTTGCAACCAGATGAGCGCTTTCAAATGCCTGCGAAGATGGCAACTGCTAGAAGAAGGTAGTGATCCTTTCCTCTGAACGGGGCTGGCTGCGGCTGCAGCTGCAGCATGGTGGGGGTTGCAGCAGGTCCCTCTCTTGTGGTAGCACGCAGCTACCTGAGCAAGGCTTCTTGGGGAGACAGAGATATGCAAGATTTAAAGTGAAATTGCTGCTTCAAAGAAAGGGCTTTTAGGAATTTCTAATGTTGAAAGCTGGAGGTGCCAGACCGCTCCCAGGCTGTCCCGCGTCGGCGGACACAGGCTCCGCACCCCTGAATGGCAGCAAGGAGGGGCTCAAACCCAGAGCAAAGCCCCCTTTCATCTCATTCTTGTGAGCTAGGGGCAAACACCTCTTCCAACAGGAGGCTGAAACAGCCTTTTTGTTATGTTTATATTTAAAAATCTAACAGTGACTAAAGCAGTTTGCATAATAAACAGCTCTAGAGCCAGAAATATTTGCCTGCTCTCAGTAAAAAAAGGAAGTCCTCAGATCCTCTTCTGAAGACTGTAAGAAAGTGACAAGAGTTTTCCCTTTACAGGATATAAATATGCAGTGCAAATAGGTGGCTGCTGTCACTGCTTACATTTTGATGTCTCTCTTCAGATAGCCTGGCAGCGCCAGATTATTTTAGTGTCAAATCAAAGCTCTGGTTGTGTAATGAAGCTGAGGAAAGGTACAGTCTGTGTTGCAGCACAGGATGGAAGCTCCAAGAAGACTGAAGGCAGTCCTGTGAGACATGTACCAGCCATGCATACTAAACCTGCCGTTTAGTACACCAAAAAGAAAACCCCTTTAGTAAAGCTGCTGCAGAACAGAAATAAATGTCTTCAGATTTGGGTTGGAGCAGGGGGGGTGTTTTTCTAGGGAGGTACGTGATTCATTCTCACATTAGCTAAAAGAAAGTAAAGCTTTTGTTTCCTTTTTACCCTCCGTTTCCTTGTGAGAGAAAAAAATTAAAGGGCCTGTTTACGCTGGAAGAAAAATCTTGCTGGCTGATCCCTTTTTAAAGCAGAAAGCTCTTATTTGCAATGCACCATTGCTGTTCTTGACTTTAACAAGTCAAGTCAGCCCAAAGCCACCCGATCTGTGTCCCTCCTTAGCATCACACTTATCTGGATGTAGGGCAGTTGTACAGCACCTAGCACAATGTAATCTCTGCATGGTTACTACAGCCCCTGCATTTCAGCCCGCTACAGTTGCGTACACAGACTAATAACGAGAGGTCATTCACACGCTCGGGCTCTCCGCAGGACAGATGAGCACGACACACTTGGCTCCTTTCCTGCCAAAGGGAACTGACAGCTGCATCATTTTGAAATGCTCAAAACCAAACTGCACATCAGGCCATTTGTGCTTATACAGGTTCTGTAGGAGCGCGACTCAGCCGAGCTCGCAGAATTCCTCCTGCGGAGAGCCAGCGTGAGAGAATGGCCCGTCAGGCCCCAAGCCCACCGGCAGCCCCTCTGGAGGGAAGATGCGACCCAGGTGGAATCGCCCAGCCCGCACAACACTGCCCGTTTCCTCACACCGCAGCCCTGCCTGGCATTGACCAGGATGCCGTAAGCGCGGCCATAAGGAGTTCCCGGCTGCCGGAGCAGCACAGCTGCCGTGAGGAGACGTCCTGCCCCGGTTCACGGTTAAACCCTGCCCGGGGGTGGGAGGCAGGCCTGCCAGGCCCCGGCCAGGCCCGGGGCATGCCCCGAGGGCTCCCAAGGAAACCCAGCAGCCCGCTCCTTTCGCAGGGGCTGAGGGGTCTCGTAGGGGGATCACAGTGTAACCGTGCCGGTTATCACGGGGATCCGGCGGGACACGCACCCCCCCACGGCTGCCCGCCCCGCCACCCCCTCCCGCCGTCAGGGCGCCGCCATGCTCCCCTGACACGGCGGGGGTGGGGCCTGCGGGACGAGAGGTGGGGCTTGGTATGCAAATACAGCCGGTGGCCTGCGGGGGTGGGATGGGGCGCATGCGCACTGCGCGCACAGCGGGGCACGGGTTCTTGCACAATGCGCCGGACTCCTTCAGCGGTGGGCAGGGGAGCGGTGGGGCGGGGTCGAGGATGTAAATGAAGGCCGGCTTTTGCTGCGCGATTGGAGAAGAGGGAGGAAGAGGCGGGACCGGATATGTAAAAAGCGAGCCGGCGCAGGGCGTACGGGAGGGGGAGAGGGGCTCGGTTGCGATCGGAGGGAGCGCACGGGTTAGGCGTGGTCCGTATGCAAATCTCGCCGGCTCTTGGGAGGGGGGGCGTGGCTCGGATGCAAATCTACCAACTGCCGTTTCCCGGCTCCCGCCCCGACGTTCTGCCTAACATCGCCTTGGCCCCGCCCCGCCAGTAAAAGGCGTCGCGCCTGCGCAGTGCGCCGAAATGAGGACTTAGTCTGTTACACAACGCTGTGGAGCCAGGGGCTGCGCTCACCGTCGCGTCTAGGCTCCGCGCGTCCCCGGCGGCGCGGCCCGGCTCGGCTCTCCTCAGCTCTCCTCTCCTCCCGCTCCGCTCCGTTAGGCCTCCCGCACCCTCCGGCATGAGCGGGGACCAGCTGCACAACGATTCCCAGGTGAGCGCCTCTCCACCGCCGGCGGGGGCCCGCTCCCGGGGGACCCCGGTCCCTCGCCGCCGAGGCCGCGGGGTCCTTACTTCCCCTCAGGATCGGCCCTGGAGGCTCGGCTGACACCCCCCCGCTTTAACCTCAGTGAGGGGAGACGTGCCCTGCTGCTGCCCCCTGCCTGGCCCCGCTCGGGGTAGCCCACGCGTCTGGGGAGAGCTCTGTCAACCCGGCCTGTCCCCCCCCCCCGCGTCGTGCTGGGGTGCCCCCATCCACCGAGCCCCTCCTCCCCCGCCCCGGGACCCGTTTCTGCCCAGATGGGGGACGGTGGGGGAGAGGGGACTCGTTCGTGAGTCCCTGCCCGGGAGAACGGGAGGGGGGCGGCTGGCCACCTTCCCCTGGCTCGCTCCCCTCTGGGGGGTCACCCCAGGAGCTGTGGGGGTGCCGGGAGACGGTTCACCCTCCCCTCCCTCCCCCGCCACGGAGGGCACCTTCTGCATCGCGCTGGTCATTTCTCATTTGATATTTAATTTCCCTAAAAATGAGAATGAAGGGGGGGGGGGGGAATCCAGCGCGTCCCCCCCCCCAAAAAAAAAAAAAAAAATCCCCTGGCGGGACGGCGTTTTTCACGGTCTCTCCCTGTCTCCTCTCCCCGCAGATCGAGGCGGATTTCCGAGCGAACGGTGAGTGTGGCCCCGGCGCGCCCCTCGCCTCGCCGCGCCGGCCGCGCACAGACATGGCGTCCCAGAGACTAAGTCCCGGCTCCTCGCTCACCGGCCCCATTGTTCCCATCGAGCTGCCAAAAGCGCCCCTTTCCCGGCGGCCTCGCCGCCCCCCGACCCCCGCTTCCCCTAGTGGGGGCACCGGAGGCCCCCGATCCGAGCCCTGCGGCTCTCCCGGGGTCCCCTTTGGGCCCCGATTCCTCCCTGGAAAGTCGCCTTGTCGACGGTCGGGACTTAGTCTCTGCGCCATTTTCTTTTTCTCCTCTCTTCTGTGTGGCTTTCTCTCCTTCTCCTCCTCCCCGTGCTGCCGGAGAGGAGCCTTCTACAGAGGCACCGAGCGGCGATCCCCGGCCCCCAGCCCCTTCTCAACAGAGGGGAAAGCAAAGTTTTTAACTAAAAAAAAAATCCCCAAGCCGTTTTTGTATCGCAGCCTCCCTCCCCCCACTGCTCCCCGTCTCTGTTCCTTTCAGGGAATCCCTCCCTTCCCCTAAAATGAAAGGTGATTGCAACATGTTGCTCTTTTAAAGAATCTGCTGCATCCATTTTAAGATCAGTCTTATTTCTTTCCTTGCTATTTAATTGATGTAACTTTACCTTGTTGGGTGGGGTTTTTAATTGAAATAAAAGCCCACATTAAAAAAAAAAAAAACAAAAAAAAAAAAAAACCCGAAAAACCAACAGTGTAGACAATTCCAGAAAGGTAGACATCATCACTTCAGAAAGTTTGCAAGCTATCTGTTCATCTTGTTCAGAAACATTGTAGTAGTTCTGTAATTTTTTATATATGTATATATTTATATATGAATATATACACTTATATGTCTCTCTATATTTATATTCATATATATATACACATATATAATATCTTTTCTAATCAGCCTGATGGCTGCTAACTTTTTCTGATTGTTTATTCATTTTTCTAGGAAGCAAAGTTAAGTGCAATCCCCCCCCAGGTTGGTAGGTGTCAAATTGAAGGGCTTACACAGGGTGGAGGGGAGTTGAGGACATATAACCTACCTTTGTCTGTATGTGTTATTGTCGCTGTTCGGGATGTGTAAGGAACTCTGAGCTGTCGTCTGACTGATGAGGTGGTAGAGGACAAAAAAATGGTTGAAGATACCTGCTTGACTTATACTGATTTTTAGCATGCTTTTCTGGATGATGTCCACGTGCCTCTTTGGGTTGTAGGCTACTGCATGTAAATATTTACAAATCTATGTTTGTGTGCACCTTTCTGTCAGTTCATTGGAATGTGATTGTCTGTGTGCAGTAGGAGCAGGCAGTAGTGAATATGCAGTTTTTGAACTTTTATTTCCATTCTGAATCTATAGTAGGGCTCTATGAATAATTCTTAACAGAAAAAAGGGTGCAGTGGATTTCCCAAGAAGTGCAGGAGTAACTCTTGAAGCAACTTAAATATAAGCATGTATTTGAATACTTGTAGACTTCTTATGCTGGGAAATACTTGCTTAAGGATCATCTTTATTTAGGGAAAAGTACTCCCTGGTAAGCTTTAGTTATGTACTGATTTACATAGGGGAAATGATGCATATTTGACCTTTCCACTCAGCTTCCAGTGAACCTCTTAGAGGGATTTCTCTCCTCTATTGTGACCATGTGCTGTTTTATTCTTTTAACAATTTTAGGCATATGACACTTACAACTCCTCCAGTTTTTATTTCTACCATGTGTTGGAGGAGTTCAATACAGAAATTCAAAGTAAGACACCTTGATGGAAAAACTGAATTCCTGATAAATCAAGCGTACCCAACAATTTTGTACCAGTGCAGGTAGTGGCACCCTTTTCCTCCTATTGTAATTATTTTTATGGCAGTCATGTAACATCATCGTGACTGATTAGAGGCCCCAAAAATCCAAAATCCCTTTCAGCTCTGAAAGGTGCGTGTAACCCTGTTAGTCTTGTTAAGGAAATAATGCTGAATAGACGCTGTCCTCTCTGACCTTGTGACCACGACTGATCTTCCTGAAAACCTGTCACCTCTGCTTGCTCTGAGTCTTGTTTCCTCTACACAGGAGTTCTTTGCACTTCTGTGTTGGGAATTGTCACGCGCGGATCTGAGAACAGCGGTTTTCATTTAGGCATAGCGGTGAGGCTCTAGCTCTTATATTCTTGTTTTGATCCTATTTAGTGGCAAAGATTAGGAGTGGGTGGTAGGAATCTCAAGTACTTCCCCCCCCCCCCCCCCCCCCAGATGTTTAGAATTGGTTTGTACTTTGATTATTGTTAGGCAGCACTTAACAGTAGCGCCAAAGTCTCCTTTTAGGCTGCCTTTCTTCTTTACATTTGGGGAGAGGGAAGTTTTGCTGGGGGCTGGTACTGACTCATTCTAAATGTTGAAGGTACCAGCAGTAAACATTTTTGTTAATGAAGAATGTTTTGGGTGACTTGTGGATAATGTATCAGTAATAGAGCAGCTTAAGGACTTTGAAGCTTCCTGTTGTTACTGATGTTCATATCTGGGTCAATGGACATACTACCTCAGGTGGTGATCACACAAGTTGTTGCAGCTGAAGTAAGGTGGGTGGGGGTGGATCTGCTAGCCCATTGCAGGTCACCAAGGAGCACCCTGGTTGTAGCTGAGAACTTGGATCTGATTACACCCATTTCATTGATAGCAGGGTAGTGTTAGGTATGAGAGAGGATGCCAGCAGTAAATATGTGTTCCTGGCTATTTCTTGTCATTAAATAGCCAGATCACTCTAAGCAACAGTGTCCTGGGCAAATTCCAACTTGGGTAATTGCATTCCGTCTCAATATCCAGATTCCCTCTCCTGTTTAATTTGGCCATAGTGGGTATTTTTTTCCACCTTAATTGTATTTTTAGTATCAGTACGCACTGCAAAGAATTTTCCATGTTCAGTCCTAGCAGTGCCTAGTTTGCACAGTTTGCAAACCATCCTGAGAACAATATTGTGCTGAAACAGCGAGCCTTTTTTGCAAGTAATGTCCTCGCAGTCTTCAGCATTGTAGAAGGGAAATGGTAGTCTAAAACTGTCATTTCCAAGTACAGCTTGGTCATGGAAAATGACCCCTTCTTCACAAATGTGAATGTTGAGTCACAATTATGTACTCAGG
Organism: Aquila chrysaetos chrysaetos; assembly: GCF_900496995.4. NCBI lineage: Eukaryota > Metazoa > Chordata > Aves > Accipitriformes > Accipitridae > Aquila > Aquila chrysaetos. The sequence goes on along the minus strand of NC_044006.1, from coordinate 12,110,278 downwards.
GAGGGAATCATTCTGATTTTGTTTTTTTCTCACTTGGTAAAATTGCAGGTGCAAAATCTGTTTAGGTTCTATTGAGTTTTGCCTGTAATAGCTTTGTTATTAAGGTTGAACGTAACAACCTCTTACTACTGAGGACAATGTTGAGACTAAAAGCAATTTATCTTGACTTTCAGTTCTCCCATTGTGTTTGCAGAGTGCAGTAGATAAAAAATACTTTTGTTTGCAAAATAATCAAATTGTGTTCCAAAGCTGCTAAATTCCACTAGCTGCTGTTAGTCTCTTGGCTGTTCATCAGCCTGTGATCAGAACTAGTGTAAAATCCAGAACCATTCAGTGTAAAAAGTGAAGACATCAGCCTAAGCAGTGTTTTTTTCCTCTGGTTGATTTGACCAATAATGTCAAGATGCAATTTGAGGCCAGTATCATTGTAGTAATCATTACAGTATACTAACAGGAGTCAGGTGTGAATTTGATTGTAGAGATGGCTTCTGGAAGTCAAACATGCTTGAAGGAGGGGCTTGCTTTAACAGTGAATTGGGGGGGGGGAGAAGCCCTTGCTGCTGCAGCATCTTATCAGAAACTGGCAGGTTTTTTTATGTTGGCCTGAGCACTCATATGGCATGTCTGTATATATGAGGGTGAAGGTAGGAAGAGGAATGAGCAAGAGGGAAATTTAAATTAAATAGCAAGAGTGCTGAACAAATGTCTTACAAGTTAATGAATTTCAGCATGTTTTGTTTTGCATTAAATTCATGTTTCATGTGTGATAGAGCGGAGCATGTAAAAGGTGGGGGTGATTTAAATGCTAACAAACTGAAAAGCAACATAATGGAGATCCTTAAGATTTTTCAGTGGTTGTGAAATATAGTCTGTTGGAGGCCAGATTTGTTCTTGCTGCTGCTTTGTTGGTGCCTTCTGGATGGGTGAGAGTTTTTTGAAGGAGAGCAGGGCTGCTTCTGATATAGGGTTCTGTGTACCTCAGTGCTGCTGTTAGAGCCACTGTACTAAACAAAATTCATGAAGTTAGGAAGCTTGAAGGTAAACTCTTGTGCTTTATCTGTCTTGTGCACATCAGGGCGAAACTGTCTTTTAGGTTCCCTGGGAGCATGTCACCAGTGCATTTAAATGTCAAATGTTTGGCAGGGGATCCAAAATACAAAAGGTAGTTAATGGTATTTAGATGCAGATTGATATCTCCACTGAAAATTTCCTTTCCCTTTTTTGTGATACATGGAGAAGTGAATCCTGAAGAATGTAATTTGTTTCTTCCAACACAAGCCTCGAGTCACTCCCTGCCTTCGCTTCCAGACTGCAGTGCTGGGTGGTAAGCCTGCATTGTAAGAAGTGCTGCCCACAGCCTCAGAACAATACTCGGGGTAGTTTTAAGTCTGAAACCACTTAGCTTTTTTATTTTAGAAGTATTTAACTTCAGACGCCAATCTCTGCAAAATTTCTTAGTTTTATTTTCACATTGATTTTCAATATGTTCACAGCAATCTATTGTAGGGCTTGTAGAATAGTAACAGTGTAGCTTTAGCATAGGAATCTTCAGATTGTTACAAGTGAGGGTACTCTGAAGTAAGTTGATCATTTATGACACTTGTCAGAAATGCAGACTCAGAAATGTAAATAAATGTATTGTTGGTAAGCTGCTCTTAAATATCATGTGCTACATAAGTTGTTTGCATCTATCTTTCCAGCAGTAGCCTCAGAAGGGCTTTTACTGAAGACCTTGAGGTCTGTTGTGTTAATTGTTCTGACACATTCAGCATTCAGGTTAAAACTTAATGGGTGTCTTGTGGGAGTGGGGAGTTGAATGCATTTCTGTTAGCTCCGGCCAACTTTTGTTTTTGTTAAAACTCAGCAGAATTACCTAAATGTGCTGGAAGATGTGTTTTGGGGGTTAATGGCCTGTGTGCTTCCTACTTCTAGCAGATTTTCTTAAGATGTTTTTCCTTTTACTACAGCATTAAGCGATACCTGTTATTAACATGCTATCGGGACTACTTTGTTTACTTTGTAAAACATGAAAAATTTTTAACCAGGGGGCCAGTCTAAAAGTGTGGGGTTTTACATGGCTTCACATGAATTAGGCACACAGCTCATAAACATGATTGAACACAAATTCAGATTTAATTTCATTTACAACTGTGACTTCAGATATTTGTTGGATAGTTCATTGAATTCCAACCTCCTGAGTTGCGCTGTCAGCAGAAACTGCAATAATATGTAATTATAGCAAGTACTTAACATCTCATTGACTCAAATTCCTCTGTTAATGATTTCACTGGATTCCTGTTAAAGTAATACCTGCTGAAATAGCACAAGCCACTGCCCTATTAGAGAGAGGCTCCAGGTCAGATTCTTACTAGTGTTGTAAATTGCTGTAGTTTTGCTAAAATCAGCGGAGCTCTGACAGTGTATCTGCTTTTTTTGTTATTGGACTGCAAGGATGGGCTTTAATGATACAGTGACTATTTAAGAAAAGGACAATTTAACATAAGAAATCAGCGCAGATTTGTTTTTTGGCTTTTCGAGATGGGATAGGTTCAAGTCTGCTTGAGCTCATCGTGCTAATATAATTTCTCATATACTTGTAAGACATGCAGTCGTTCAGAAATATTTATTGGCTTATTAAGTTGAATTGCCTTTGCAGCTGCTAGTTTTATAGAAACTGCTTCAAGTTTTATAGAAAACCTCACACTTAGAAACATGGGAGCAAAATGCTATTTAGCATTATGTATTCTGCTTCTGCCTGGAGTTTTGAAGGACTGTGTCTTAGGTTTCCAAATCTGAGAGAGGATATTCGTGGTAGAAATCGGTGTTTATCACCTTGCTTTTCTGGGGCTGTTTCGTTTGACTGAGACAGCAGCATATGATAAATATGCCCAGCCGTACCTTCTCCCTGTACGACTATCCGTTCTGAGCTGTTTAGCACTGTCAGCGTTTAAATATGTATCATAATTAGATTTCATAATGCTTCCTCCCGTTAAGAGAACAGGAGAAGGGTATGGACTTGCTGTTGTTTCAGCAGTGAGGTTGCTGCTGACCTGCTCTTCTGAAAGAACAGCTAGAAAATCAGTTTAAAACCCAGTTCTCAGCTACAGTAGGATTATTCCTTTTAAACAGTATTTCCAGTTACTGCTGTCCTTACTCTGCTATTAACTGTCTGCTCTAGGGAGCTCCCATTGCATGTGCCTCTGGTGGCTTCCACTGTCTGTCACTGGTTGAACATTGGAATTAATACAGTGTTGAAGTGCTGTTCTGGGCAGAGCAGAGAGAGCCTTTTCTACAGCAGGCTCCTGTTATTTAGTAGTTCAGCTGAACAAGTTGTAGTAGTGGTTTCCTGGTGTGTATGAGGCTACAGTATTTTTAGCACAGCATTTGTTCAAAATGTCCTGGCTGACATAATTACTAAATAGTTCCAGTAGATTTAATCAGATTTATAGTTAGAAATATTTTCATCTTGAATGCTTGCTTTTTAAACTAATGATCATAAAGAATGAACTGCAGTAATATCTTCTGGTGTCACAGCAAGAGTTAGGACATCTGGAAGGTGACATTAATACTCAGCTGATGAACAAGGGAGAGCTCCAGACTTGAGAATGAAAGTGGAGAGTATGGAGCTGCAGTCAGTCTTCCTGAAACTTGTTCTTTTGTAACACCTACTTAACATCAATGATTCTTGGACTTCTTTGAGATAGAAGTAGGATCTTGTTAAACATCAGTCTGTGTTGCAGTGTCAGCAGGAGGGGTGATGTGAAATACAGAGTTTTGTGCCAGTCCTTGCAACAAACAATATTCTCGGAGATCCTCCAGCACAACTGGTGGAGATCAGACTTGATGGGGAAGTGGGAGACTTTGGCAATTAGTTCCCTATTAATAGCTAATGATAGAGATGGAGTCCTGTAATGAGGAAAGATGAGTAAAGAGGGACAGTGGTTCAAATCAGAATTGTCTCATGAATTTGCTACTGTCATCTCAAAGTTCTAGTGATGTTTTCCATCATCTCAAAGCCTGTTTGTCTGCTAGAATAACATACTCTGTGTGAAAAAGAAGACATGGCCAGACAGCCCTCGTCAATACTACATTTGATACTGTTACTTCACCCTGGGGAAGTTTCCTTTGTTCATAGCTGTTACTTAAATCTCAGTAGTTTCACTTGAAGGTGGTCACAGTAGTAGTTCAGTTTAGCCAACTAACTTGTACTGACAGCTGCTGTGTGTTTTGAAACTGCCAGTTCCCAACATGAAGGAGTTACAAGGACAGAGACAGCATTGAGCATGCTTTACTCCTGTTTTGGAAAGCTTTGGAGGTAGGGGCTGGAAAATGTCTGAAATGCATATCTTCATGGGATGGGGGCAGTGCAGGCTCAAATATGGGAGGTATAGCAGGAAAGTTAGTGTAGGTGATTGTCATTCAGCCTCAGCAGACAATACCTCATCAAGAAAAACAACCTGTGTCTCCACCTAAAGTACTTAAATCCCTTTTTAAGTTTGAAGACTGTAACTTCTGAAATTGGGGTGATTGCAGGGTAAAGAGGGACAGCATCAGGCCATTGGGAAATTGTTTTATTAGAAGGCTTCTGTCAGTCTTGGAGCCAAAAGTTGCTTCCCACAAAGCTTCCGATGGGTAGATCTTTTTGGATTCCTTATCGATATTTTTGACATGAATGTATTTGTTCATGTTCACAAGCTTACCATATGCTTTGTGCAGTTGTGAGCTGTGTGGGTGTGCATGTATGTATTTTTATCTTATACTATCGTCAGAGAAGGGGTTTTTTAGGGAGTGTTGTAAAGACAATGGCTTCCTTCTCTAGCAGTATTGCAGAGTGCTGAGCTTTATGGTGCCCATGAGAAGATGAAGATTCACTCCTTCATAAGTCTGCCTAACATAAATGGTTGCATGTTAAAGACAGATGGACATTCATGGAATTCAGTGCTGCAGCAGAGTGGTTCTGCAGCTGGCTGTATCTTTCCATGACTGAAGAGAGATTGATTTCTGCCTCAGGAAAGCTTGGAGTGTACTTGTAGCTTCACTAAAATATTTTGATCAGTCTATGTAATGCATTTTTGGCTAGGTCATGTCTGTGTCCATTAAAGACAAGCTCCATGGTGAGGATGTACTAGCTAAGTGCCTGTTAAGTCTCATCAGCCACAGTATACATCTGACATAGTCTCTTACAGACACACAGCATTTAGCAGATAGTACAACTTTATTTGGGGGAGAAACACCCTAATGTTCTCAATGAAGGCATAGTTCTGATTCTTCAAAATGTCCTTTTTTCTCCCATAATGCTATTTTTCAATGATTTTCTAAAAATAACTCCCTGGTGACTTTTAGTACTTACTGCTCATTTTGAAATCCCAATCACTGATTTGCACAGTCTTACTAATTTTTGCAGCAAGCATCTGGGACCTCAGTAGTAGAGCATTTTGCTGTGTTAGGGAATAAATGATAGGAACAAATGAAATACGAGGTCTTGTGTTCAATGTGGGTAAGACTGCGTGCAGCTTGTCCTGTCTGAAACCCACTGGGCTAATGCATGAGCACTGTGTGTCTGGCTGCTCTGGAGTGAGTTTTATCACATGCTTTGTAATTTCTGAAGTGTTGGGGTCACTCCACTATTCAGTGTATACTGCACGGGACTGGAAGTTCACTTGTTTCCATCCAAATGTCTTGTGAGTTTAGTGCAGCTAGATGATGTGTGGCAGTGTCTAAATGGAATAATTTCAAGAAGTTTTAAGAAGAATTTTTTTAGATGTTGACCAGAGATGTGGCTTCATGGTAAAAAGTCAAGAAAATAATTAATAGGAATGGAACAATACCCAAGTACAGATAGCTTTTTAATTTTTCCTGGCATTTGTCACTGATCTATTGCCTAACACTGCTTTGGACCCATGAGAATGTGAACTTGTAGAGTGTTACCCAGAACCTTTTTTCTTCTTTTATTTGTCACTTTTCTTCGATACACCTTTTCAATTTGAATGAAAACATGGTAGTTTTTCCTTTGTATGTAACATGGAATAGATTACCTGTGTTTTAGGGCCAGGGCAATGTACTTTAGTTGAACTTTTTATTGATGGCAATGTATTACTGCTCAAGGCTTATATTCCAGTATTTGAACAAGGGCCAGACTTGTCAAAAAAGCTGCTCATCTTCCTCTGAGGTTGCAGTTTCTTGTTTTGGAGAGGTGGCTTCAAATGTCGTTTTAGGGGAGAGGGTGAGGGAAAAGTGGGCTCTCACCTTCTGTGTTTTTTTCCCTTTGAAATATGTTAAGTGTCTGTTGCAGATTTTTAGGTATCTGGAGGTAGAGTTAAGAAACATGTAGTGGTCTTCTGACTGAAATGCAGAGATCCTGGAGTTACAGTAGCACAACTAAGAGGCTTCTATTTTTTGTGATCTGTAAGCAGAGTTTTAGGGGGAGAAAAGTACAGGTGGTGGTAGGGGACATCCTGTTGCATAGCTTGTGACATGAGATAGTTTGCAGACCTGCTAACCAGGTAGGAGGGCTGTCTTCCTTCGTCTGCTCTGCAGTGGATACAAGTGGATGGAGTTCTTTGTGTCCTTAGGGAGATTTGTAGCTAAATTGGCAGTTTTTATTCCAGCTTCTGGTTTTGTGTGATGCTGTCTTGGCAGCTCTCAGCATAGTCTGTATTGCTTGGTGCTCTGGTCAGGCTATGTGAAGATGAAGGGTTGAATATGAAGGGAGGCTCTTCTGAAGCTGAAGGCAGGAACCACTGGGGAGGTACATTCTGTCACACATGGACACTATGCCTGGGATTAAGGTCCTTTGTGCTATACATTGTTATCCCGTCCTAACGCCGTATTGTTTAAATAGGCAACACAGTGGGAGAAGAGGGAGTAGTATGCTCTTCTCAGAGGTGGAGAAACAAGAACAAAGTGGGAGTGATTTCTTCCAGCACAGAAATAGATATAAAGCTGTCTGGCTAGGACTAAGATTCAATTCCAACTTGGACATTTGTTTTCGATTTTTAATTCTCTCTCCAGCTGAAGACTGAGGTGGTTAGCAAAGGGCAGTACAAAAAGAAAAAGGAGCTTCTGCAGTTTTAGCATATGTTGTAATTTTTTCTTAAATGCAGAACTCGTCTCAGGAGCTAAAGCGTGCATTTTTTTCTGTGGTACTAAATCAATTCACAAATACTAAAATGTTGTGTGCTGGGTTTTGCAATTAGTGAAATCACTGGATTTACAGTAGGGAGATCAGTGGTTTTCTGGTCTGTGTGTGGGGTTCCAGTATCAAGTGCTTTACAGGTTAGTCTTTTGCACTATACATGCCACCTTGGTATGAGTGTCTCCTAACTGTGCCTTGAGCAATAGGAAGAGCATATTATGTCTTATGCCAGTTTGTGAATGCTAGCAAGTGTGTGAGTAAGATCAATTATTGGAGAGATAAAACAGCTGGGATGGGCAGGTACCAGTTTTAACTTGCCTAACAAGGTACACTTACAAGTTAGACAAGCGCTCTCCATTTTAATCTACCCTTTTGGGAAACTGGAAGCAGGAGCTCTTTGGAGATCCATGTGAGGGTATGATTCATTGCAACACAAGCAGCATGTACAAAATGGAGGGATGGAGTAGTACTAGTGACGTACTCTGAGGTTTGTACTCTAGAGTTAATGACCACCAGATGGGGAATAAAAGCCTGCCTGCTTTTCTTTTGAGGACTGAGAACGTCATTGAGGCTGTTAAAATGTGCTGTATCTGTTGTAATGCCTCTTGTGCACAGGAAACCCCTTTATGTGTGGATCAGAGTAAGCTTACCTTACTGGTGTTTCCCCTCAACGCTTAGTTTTTAGCATTGGTTTTGGCTGAAGATTAAGTTCTTTCAGTTTGGTAATAGTGCACCTCAGGGATAAAGAGCAAAAAGTCTCAAGTGCTTTCTGGCAGTAGAAAAAGTAAGGTGCAAGTTGTGTTCCAGTACACAAGTGTAAATTGTGAGATGCAGAGGTAGTAGGTTCATATGAACACAAATACAATGCAAGAGATGAACTCTTAACAACAGTGACCCTGATTAACTTCTGCAGTGTTGCCCAATCCTGTTGTACGTGTCATCTTGATCCATCTTTTTAGTAAACAAACACTGGCACAAATCAGAGTCAGGATATCGGTGCTGTTAACTCTGATATTTGCAAGTTGTCATACTGGAGCTGAGTAGGTGTTTGGGTTACTTGGTCTTGCTCCAGTAGATTGGAACATCTCTCCAGCTGTCCAGGATACCTTTGGATGTGAATGTGGATAACATGCATTTTTCAAGAGCCTTTTTCACTTTTGCATTCTTACCTCCTCCTGTGTTCTTCCTACTCCAAAACCAGGAAGCCTCTCAGAGGAGCTAGCATCTTGTCTGAGTCATAGTATCATAGCTGTGTATGTCACCTGCACTTCATTAGGGAAGCATAAGCAAGCTGTCCTTGAAATACCTGTTTTTATGAGTAGATACAGTCTTCTAATTTAAAATATGCTGCTCTCTGGAGTTTGGTAGCTGTCATAAACAATGTTTTTCTTTTATCATCAAGTAGGCTTATTCAGCATCACTTCTATCTAAAGGAAGCTTCTTTCTAGGTTTTAGACTATTCTCATAGTATAGATGCAAAGAGGAAAGTACAGCTTGGCACTTGATGCTCTATGCTTGGCTGCTTCAGTTGTTAGCATGTGGTCTTGGGAGAGCCCAGCACAGTGTAGTTTTGTTGGCCCCAGTCCGTAGCTTGTCTTGCACTGGATGGAGACTGTAGCTAGCAATAAGCTGGCTATCCCAGTAATTTAATTCTTAAACTGAATCTTAGGCAAAAGGCAGAAGCACTTGAATTGATGAGTCCATCAGTTTTGCGTTTCATACATGAAGGTGTAAAGCTGTCATTCTTCAAGCATTGCCTTCTGATTCTAACAGGTTTGCCCCTTCCCTCCTGCCCAGCCCTGTTGTTGAGACTTTTGTCTAGTGATGCATAATCTTCAGTTTATGATTTTGCTATCCATCACTGTCAAAGTGTGAGCTCATCTGTGTAGAGGAAAAAGTGAATTTATTGTTGAACCATAGCCTGAGTTAAAATATTCTGTCTTTCTCTGTTTGTGAGTAGGCCTCTCTCACAGCACTCATGCAGTGCAGTATTTGCCACTTTCAGGAATCTGATAGATTTTTTTTTTTTTTTCCAAAGCTGCTGGTGCGGTCTTTGCATACCAACTGACTCTGGTCTGCGTGCAGTTTAGGAAACAGGTTACATTTGGTGTTGACAGCAGGGGTAGCTAGTTCAGAAGGTGGGCTGGATCTCCTGGGAACTGATCTGTGCTTGGGCTTTGCCCATAGCTCATCAGTGTATTTGGTTAGAATGAGAAACAATACTAATGCCCTGGCCACATTTCTGAAGAACTGGGAAGCTTACTAAGTCTTTGTGTACTGAAGTTAAAGTGTGTATTTTTAAACAGATTCCTTTACAGAGAATGAAGCTGTGGAGCATTGTTTTGTGAAATAAGTCCCCTGTAGCTGTATTTCACAAGTACATGAAACAGTTCAAAACAGATGTGAGCTTCATTTATTAATGGCAGAATTAGTTTGTTTTTAACTTAAGTTCTTGTGTTTTTTCTCCCTTTTTGTAAATACCCCACCCAGGCACAGGAGCCTCATGCTCAGACTCTAATCCAGACTAAGAAACCTTAAATCCCAAAGGGAACTCATTAGTGTGTAGTTCAAGGAGTCCTCTTTTGCATAACATCAGTGTGTTTGTGTTTTGGGAGGGCCATTGAGCTGGGGAAAGGAACACTCCTCAGTTTCATTTTTATAGAGAAGTCCTAGGGAAGAAGTCTACTGACTTGCACATGGCAAATATTTACTTTTTGAATAGAGCTGAAATAAATATGATATTTGATGTTTTTCTAAGCTGAGTTTTTTATAGTGTCTTTTTGTGTGTATTAACGGTTTAATCTCAGTAGAGCTCTGGAATTAGTCTTTGGCAATTAACTCTACAGAAGAACAGAGTCAAAGAAGCCCTCCCTTTAGTTGTTTTTCCCCACTACTGAAAAAAAAGTATTTAAAAAAAATTGTAGTACATGGCTTACAAACAAGTATAATGGTGATTTTTATCATAGTTGCTTCAGAGACTGGAAAGGTAAGTTTTCCACTAGTTTTCAGTTCAGGCAAGATCTGGTATTCAGAAGGGCTTTCTTCTAAGCATCCAGGAGGTGTTTGAAGGCTTAAAAATTAGTGCAAATTTGTGTCATTTCTAGGTTTCTCATAGGTCTCTTATTTCCGTGTTCTGAAGTAGGTGTCATTTGGTCAGCATGTGTCAGTGACACTTGCTGAGTTCTTCATCCCATAAACTGTTTCTTACATCTTTACTGCCTCCTCCCCATCACAGGTATCTGAATAGTATACTGTTAGGCAATGTGTTTAGCACTTTGCTAATGACGGGTATGTGATTTCCCAAATCCTGTGATCCAAATGGGTTGATTTACACACAAAACTAAATTTAGATCAAATTACTTGTGGAGGTTGGTACTCCAAAAAGGCATCAGTACATAGATAGGTTATCAAGTGTCTGTGTACACCGAGAGTCAAATTGTTTCCTCCCTGTTAGTCACTACAGTTTTCCCTTGCACTTAATCAAACCAGAATTACTGTTGTATGTCAGATGTCCATGTAGTTCATAAAACAACTTCTGGTGCGCTCCTGGATGGATTAAATGTTGGACTTGACATTAACTGCACACTTTTCGCTGGAGCGAAGTTAGATTTTTCTGAGAATGTGATGCTTGGTATTAGCAAATTGACTCCTTGTTTTACTTGTCTGTGTTTATTGCTTTCACTTAAAAAAAATTGCAGTTTCTGTATTGGGGTAGCTGTCTTACTGTGAAGTGCTAGCAGACAAGATTCCAGTACCTGTCACAGAGACTGTAGTGGCAGAAAGTATCTTGTTTTATGTTTTAATCTCAAGGTAACTGGTACTTTTTTTAAAGTCTCTTGTTGTGAAAACCTATGTTGAGCTGTTTCTCTGGTTGTAGATCCTCTCTTGAGCAGACACTATTGAACTGTATCACCTTTTAGAGGTTCAAACAAATGTCCTTAGGAAACCAGGTGGAATGTAGTGTTGTCCCCAACAAATTTGGGGTATTTAGTACACCATCACTAGAAGAGAAATGTTACTGTTATAAGCTGTTACTTAAATTTCAATTTTATGATAACCTCTTTCTCCAGGAGTATCTTGATCTGTCCATGCAGCTACTTAGTTTTGGGAATGGTGAAGTTAAGTATCTTGTGTCATCATTTGCTGATTTTTCAGAATAGGTTATTCATACTAGTTCTTTCTTGTGGTATTAGGGCTACTTATCGTGTAGTCTTCCCATTTACAGGCTTTACTTAGTACTACTACTATGCATTAGTGAAAGCTTTTAAGGCTCTGGTGTTTCAGTAGTGGTGCCTTTTTACATCTGATAGCATCAGGTAAAGTTGATCACGGGTTGCAGTCATGATCACAGGAAAAAAGGATTTTTTTTCTGGTCTGCTACGGACCAGAGTACAGGAAGTAAGATAATTGCTAATTGTAAAACAGATCCAAGTTCAAAAGTAAATTTGTACACCTTAAAACTTGCAAAATAGTGTTGCTGAAATGCATGTGAACTCAAACAGGTTAAATGTATTCAGGGATTGCAGTTTCAGAAAATGCTGGGGCTGCTGTGCTCTTTTGGGTAAAGCAGACCTTACTCTGAAGAGTGTAAGCATTGCTTTCTGCGGCTGGGTACCTGGATGGCACTTTCACTCCCAGAAGTGGTTTTGTCTAGCACAGGCTTGAAATACTTGGAAGAGGAGGATAGGAGAGAACAGTACAGCTGCTGCTCTGGGCTGTTTGTGTAGGAGCAAACTACTAAATCATCTGGAGTGGCTACAGCTTTCAGGGTGGTATTAGCCCTTCATGTCAAATTCCTAATAAATTTTAACAGATGTATTGATTTAATTTTGACTCTAGTAAGAATCATAATAACTTTTTAAAAATTTGTCTCAACATATATAAAACTGGCAGCCAAGAAACTTTTAAAAATAGTTTTTCCTAGCCTTACAGCTGAATCATTCAGGAATGAATTACGAGATTGTAAATAGTCTTAGATGTTCCTCTTGTTTCCTTTGCTTATTTCTGCTGTCAAATAATCAAATGGAAAGAAATATTTCTTAATTTTTTCCTTTGGAATACTCCTGAAAATAAGCTATATAACTTGTTTTTCTCATTTTGGGTTATATTAAAGAGGAATAACAAAGTTTTGAATCCCTGTCATTGCTTCTGTAGTCCTCATAGGTTTTTTCGAGCATGTTTCTAACCCTCTCACAAACCAACCTCTTAAAATATTTAAATAATGTTTGGTTTCATGTTCAAAAAACTTAGAGTGTGATCATTTTGCAGTAGTAAAGCAGAACCTCTGATATGATGGAAGTCATTAGCTAAGCACTTGGAGTTTGAAGTGCAGTGATAAACTAACTGTTGATGACTCTCTGCACCTGCAGCATATTTCCTTCAGTTTAAACAGCTCATTTAGTGACTGTGATGGTAGAAGCCATTTGAAAGCTGAAAAAAGCAAGCTGACTTTTCACTCCTAGTTATTTCTGCATAGGTAAAGAAAGCACTACTCTTAAAATTGAGGAACAAGGTAACCAGAAGCAATTGCTTCAGTTCAATTTCCAGGGATTATGCTTGCTTTCTTTTAATAGACTTTAGATGTGAAACAAGTTAAGTAAATGTTTTTCTCTACTTCCTAAGTCTCATTCAAGGCAGATCTGAGTTTTGTGTAAGGTGGAATCTGAAAATGTTGACTGCGCATTTAATAAAATTCTGATTTCCATCCAAAGATGCAAGCCATTAGTTTAAAAAACAAAACTACAAAACAACAAAAACCCAGGAAAAAACCTCACCAAACTGTTAATACATTGTGTGGAGCTTTTTTTTTTTTTGATTGACAAGTTAGGAGTTTGTTATGCATAATAAAGTAACCACTGCATGTTATCCTGCATTAACAGGTTACATTTTATATTCGGGTATCTGTATCAGTGTGATTTAACAGTTGCCAGCTAGTGACACTTGACCTGGACTTAACAAAATAAACAGATTACAGGTGCATAACGAGATTAAAATCAGAGATTTAAGTAACATTTTGTGCCTACTGATGTAAATTGAAGACTTCCAGTGGAAGTTGGTGCACCATATCTAGGAGCTGTACTTACAAGTCATTTAAGTGTTGCAATCATAACCTTATTTTAAAACTCACTTTTAAAGCTACTGTGACCTACACTGCTGTGGTGATGCTTCTTTCTATGTCCTCTATCCTTTCCTTTCAGAAGACTCAGGAGTACAGTTGGAAGTGCAGAAATCTCAACTGTTATTAAACATTTACCTTTTGTTTACTTGTGTGTTTTAGCTGGAATCGGGTGGTTTCCTGTATGCTAATTGCAGTAATGTCCCCTTAAGAAAGGGGAATTGCATTCTCTCCCTTGTCTTGAGAGTGGGACTTGTGGCAAAGCAGACTCTGGTGATAAGATGCTTGCAGACAACGGTTGGAATTAGCCTGGCGTAGGTGAGTGATCACTTAACCACGATGGGACCAGAGGTGAAGTTGGGCTGTATCTATTCAGTGCAGCCCAATACTTGAAAGAAATGATTGCAGATAGAAAAAAAAAAAAAAACCAAACCAACCACCAACACCAGCTGGAATCAGTGTGGGAGTTGCTCCTACAGTGAGGAACCAGCTTAAGTGTGATAAAAATAAGTGCCTGGTCTTCTGAAACAAACCTTTTATAAGACTTAGGCCATGCTTCCCCCATCAGTTCAGCTTAGTAGGCATGATATTAAACAAGTAGTAAGAGAATTGTCTCACTCCAGTGTGTAAAACAGTGGTACTGCTTAGCAGAGGTGATTTAAAGCTTGTACCAACCAGTTCTCTGTCTTGCAGACTCAATTTATGCTCTAATACTGAGGGTTGCGGAGGCCTTATGTTGTTCCCAAGGGTGCTGCCTCTTCAAGTCTTTCCTCCCTACAGCAAGCAGGAGACCAGCACTGGCCAAAGCCACATCATGTTGTCAAGGGATGGTTAATAAAAGGCTTTGAACAAATGCCATTAGAGCCTCTTCTCCAAGGACTCTGAGCACAGCTTGTACCACTCCCATGTGTATAAACTGTGTGTGATCCTGACTGCTGACAGGAGGCTAGCCATTGACTGCTGCAAGACAAGCATTTCAATGCAACTGCTTTTTTTCTGATCTTCTGTAAAGTGTTTGCTTGGGGGGGAGCCCTTGTTCAGGGTCAAACTCAGGATAGTCAAACATGCCAGCCCTGTCCTCGTGCGTTGGTGCAAATACAGGCTCTGTGTGAGCTACTGTTGAGACATCACTCTTGCACTGAGGAAGTGTCAGGATTTCAGGGAGTCTTTACAAACTACTTCTTTTTAGTGAATCCAGAAATGCTAGTGATTTACACAGCCAGCAAGTGAAAATATTTTTCTAGTTGACATCATTGCAGTGTAATTATTCCTGACAACACAGCAGTTTTCCTGTTGGCTAGTGCAGTTTTTAGAACTGAAGCTTTTCTTCTTATGCCCCAAAATAATACCAATCTCTTTTTATTTTTTTAATTTAGCTGAAGTTTCTATTATCCCCTCTGAGGACTAGGAGTTGTAGCTGTTTGCCCCTGTCTTCTCCTGATTCACCTGAGTTTTCAAGAATCTCCTGATTCTTGAAAGTTTGCATGCAATAAGCAGCTGTTGACTTTGCATCACAAATTGTGTTGTTTGCACCTTTCTAATGATGGTATAAAGAGCAGTTGGAGGCGTAAAAACCTTCTGCTGGGGGCACTGACTCAGTCTACGGATGGAGTACAGTACATGAAGTTCTCTGCAGTGTGAATTTGTCACAGATTGTACTGAAAGATTTTCTTTGCTCTTGACCCAGTCTACCGAAGTAACTCTCAAAGCTGTTCCCGGGCAATCCTTTGTCAAGAATCTCCAGAAGATGATTCAGCCCACCTACCTGTGATGATGGTGCAGGCAGGAGCACAGTCAGTGTACTCCTTGCTTAAAGTCTCGGCTTGATTCTTGTGTTACAGTTGAGCATAAGCTGGGGTTCTCTGAGCTATGAAACAGCCAAAGAGCAGAAGTCTCTCTGGTGTAAGTGTGCTTAGTGGCTGAGCAAAGGTGAGTGTTTCAATCCACCCTGACTTGCACACCTTTCATGAGAGGGGATTGATGAAGAGCAGTGTGTTGTCCCAAAAATTGTGCAGCCCAAATTGCTAGCCAAGAACTACTTAAGGAAGAGGATTCCTGCAAACCACAAAAATAAGGGTCAAGTGAACAATTTTGCTTTAGATTGTGTTGAAGTAAGGGATAGGTTATCTTCAGCAGTTCCTGGTAACTCTGAAGTCTAAACATGCCTGTAAATGTTGCAGTTGCCCTTCTTTGGAGAACCAGGGCAGAAGGCAAGCAGAGGCACAGGTGTCTCTGGTCCTTGCTCCTGAGTGACTTGTGAGTGACCCTGGGCAGTTCTTTTTGACTTTGTCTCTGGTGTGGCGCCTACATCCCTCTCTTTGTCTCTTCCCGAGAGAAGATTGTGTGTGACAGCACTGCATGACCGTGTCTGTGCTAAAGGTTGGTTGCTTTCTAAGTCTGAAAATAGGATTAGTCCCCTTGCATTCTATTTGAACGTCCTTAAATTTTACCTTCTTTCATAATTTTAAACTAACTTTACACTCCTGGATGCTAGACTGGTTTGTGAACAATTGTCCAGGCTTTCTCAGCAAGTCTGTCCTTCCTGCTGTGCTGGTTATGTTAACTGCATTTTGCACAATGGAGTGCGAAATGGGTGCGAATTTGGAAAAGCCTGAGATTAGATGCTCTAATAAAAATTGTTTGGTATTATTGGATCTAAAAGAAATCCACAGGGAACCTACCTGTAACTACTTTTTTATGCCAAATTTGTTCCCTGAGCTGATTGGTAACAGCTGTTTCCCCTCAGCCACATTCACTTTATATACCCCGAAGTCCCGCAGGGTCTCAGTCCTGTATATATGTGTATTAGCAAATCAGAATACAGATTTAGTTGCAATGAGTGTAAGGCTTTTGAAACCTGAGAGGTGATGAAGCTCAAGCTTGTTGTGGCTGTCCATTGTTTGCATTTTGGATCTGGTTATGATACTCAGATGCAGGCGGAGTTGGCTTTGGAAAGGGTCATTGGCTGTTAAAATTGCCTAGCTTTCCACTTTTCTATCTGTTTGGACCCCTTCACTGGCTGTCGAAAGTAATTCTGGGCTAGTTTGAGGTGGGAGGAGCAGGAATAAGTGCTTACTTGAAAGCAAGGCAGTTGTTGGACATGACAACAGCTAGGACTGAAGTGGGCATATACCATATAAACTTGCACATGCTTCCAACATGGCTTTATATTTCTAGAGTGTTCTGGAGCTTTACTGAGTCCCACAGTGCTCACTGCATTGATTTTTCCCTAGATCTTGCTGTCGGCCTCATCCTCACCTCCTGATGTGCAGAGATGTGATGGGCCATGGCTTTTGAAACTTAAGGCAGAAGTGTGTCTTCAGTTTGCTGCTTCTTTAAAGATGTACATGCAGTACCTAACTTTGTTTATTCATGTGGATGTAGACTCATAAAGCAATAGGAAAAAAATCGCTGAAACTATTTCTACCCCAGTAAGGGAAGAGTGTTAGTATGCAAGATACTCAAATTCTGAATGGAGGAGGCTGTGGAAAGTAAGTACTTCTACTTATAAAAGAGTGTAGCCTTATAAGAATAAATATCACTAGGGACAATAACTGGGTTGCTCTTATCTTGTTTCCTTAAGAGACTACTCTGGACTTTCCTCTCTTCCATGCCAGCACAGCAGCATTTTAAGCTGTATGCTGGCGCTGGTCATTTCCCTGAAGCTTTAACTTGCTGTTCTGTTTTATTCTGCTTTGTTAGTGGAAACATACTAATGGGTTTCAGTCTCTGACTCTTATTTATACAATTACAGGAGAATGTTTTACATCTTGGGAATCCCTGAAAACACATGTTTCTGTTCACATTGAACTTTTTTTGTTTTTGAATGCAAATAATGGATTGAAACTTCATTGTTGCCTCTCGGTTGGGAGCCCTTTGGCATGTGTAAGAAGCAGCTATTAATTTAGCCTTTCTGTACTGATCAAACATGTATTTTCATGCTTTATAAGGCTTCCTCAGTCTTGTCCTTTGTGTAATATTGTCTACTGCAGTTCTACTTGCAGTGATTTTATGAGTTTGTTACACAGCAACTAAGATCTGCTGCAGAATAGGCGTATGTGAACGTGCCACCTCTTTCAGAAGAGACCATGTAAAAAAAGGCACTGACAAGTCATTCCTGCTGCTGTCTACACGGTTAGTTGTTTTGCTGCAAAATGCTTGCAGTGTAGCAGTTTAAGGTCAGCATCCCTTTACCACATAGCTATCTCAATTACTTAAGCATTTAATTACCTGCAGAGTGTTAGGTACTTCCCCAGCAGGTGAAAAAATGAGGTGCACAGAAAATAAGTGATTAATCCAGTGTGGCTGAAAAAAAAATTTGAAGAAGGGCTCAAAATGTGCACTAAAGAGTATCTGTCCTTCTCTTGCAGGATGTCTTGCTTACCTACCCAGCTTCCCTGCAGGTTGGTTTAGATTGATGAAATGCCAGCAGTGACATTTCCTTCAGGTTAACTTCATGTCCCAGAGGCTTCAGTCACACAAGATAGGAGTGATCAGTCTATTGGGGTTTTTTTGTTTGTTTTTTTCCTGGCCTCGTTAACCTATCCATGCTAAGCTTTTAAAGTTTGGGATGGATAAATGAGTGTACAGCTTAGCTTGCAGACTTGGTGCTGTGCCTGCCACGCTCTCTCACTTTTAGCAGTTCTGTCACATTGTTTACCTCTCTTCTGTAGATTGAAGTTGCCCTGGGGTTTCAGTGGAGCAGAAGGTGTGTTGATCTTGTTTTGGAAACTTTTGTGTTTTTAGAAAGCTGTGTAAGATCCTTGCTTGCATAATAAAATTTCCCCCCTGCCCACGTCAAGATTCATCACCAAGTTATTCCACGGGTAACTTCCTTTCCCTTTGTTCAACAGCGAGAAATACAGGGCCTTCAAATTACAAGATTAATGAAGAATGCAGTAACTAAGGGGTCTGTCTTGTTCTGAAGCCAAGTTTCCCAGCACAGTCCTTTTAAGGAAAAAGACATAATATCTGTCTGTCCCTGTAGTATCTTTTGCCTCAAGTAACTACTGAAGTGTGGAGAGGGGTTGTAAGGTTGTTGGGTTTACTCTGTTTCTATCAAAAGTACCAAGTTTTCAAGCTTTGGCAGAATTGGGTACCATGTGGTGTGGTCAGTTCTGGCTCAGCCTGGAAGGAATTTTGTCTCGGAGTAACTATAGCCTGGAAAATAGGTTGACTCAAATCTATTCAGAGATGATATATTTCTCCATCTGAACCCTTAGAAAAAGGAAGAACGCACTCTGGTGGAGTCTTAGTAATAAAGTTCCTGCCTTAGAAAGGATAAAATGTTTTGTTATTCTGCTGTACTTTTCCAGGCTCTCTTTTCATGAAGCTTTTACGCTTTTTTTTTCCTACTCTTGTATGATTGGAAAATGAACAACTGAAGATCTAAGCTTTGCAACCAAGACCTGCTTTGTGTGTTCTCCTTGTGGTTAGTCAAAATTAATTCAGTTGTTTTGCAGTAAACTATAAAACTCAGATTTTATTCTGGTTTATGGAGTGAAACAGTGAGCACTGTTGAAGTGTCAGTCTCCCTGAACTGGTGTACCTGACCCAGTGATGCACCTGAAGTGAAAAAAGTTAGTGATAGCACAGTAATTGTACTTCATTTGAATAAAGAAGGAATTTAAGGATTTAGAAACAGCTTTCTGCAGCAGTGTTGATTGTGGAGATGTCTTTCAACACTGGTGAAGGGTTGCGTGTCAAGTTGCTTTTGAAAGGTATGTCTGTGCTATTAAGTATGGCACTCTGAGGAAGCAGAAGCCTGACTGTCTTGTTTCAGTATCATTGTAGTTTCCTCTCTTGACACCTACTGAAAACCCAGGTCCTGCTTCTTTTATTGAATTTCATGCTTAGGTTGTGTGGGGTTCAAGTCATGGTCTTGGTGTTTCAGTCACTCTCATTTCAGGATTCCAAACATTTTGCAGTCAGCTACTGGAGAAAAAAAACAGCACAGCAAACAGACCTGCAATACCTTTCCAGGGTAAATGTTTCATGTGTATTCTGTAGTTGTGTAAATAGGGCCGTTAGGCCAGTAAGTGACATATCCAGTTTCACATTGAAAGTTTATTTTAGATTATGATTTTCTGCTCCAGTGTATCATCCACAATACCTTCGTCTCTCTCTGAACAGTGCCTTCTGGGTATGTTTTTCTGCTTTTGACACTTTTAGCTGTATATAGATGTTTTCCAGTTTCTGTATCTTTCATACCTACAGTTCTGTTTTCTTTCAGTCTGCCTTACTTTATTGGGGAAGGTGTTGTCTCTGATACCTGGATGCAGTTCTGTTTTCTGTCCAGGAGCTTTTCCTCCTCCTTTTTTGGGCTACAGCAATGGCAATGCATTTAAACAAACTCTAGAAACACTGTGTAATCAGTTACTGGAACACCATGATCATACTGTGACTTCCTCCAACTGCAATACAAATATTTTAGAAGAGTTTAAACCTCTTCCAGACTGGCTAGGTGGGATTGTTGCACATGCCTTTAAAACTGTTAAATCAAAACATGTAAAGTCAGATGACTAGTCCACAGTCATAACCTAACAGTGAGGATCCTGATCCCCTATGCCTCAGATTGTGCCACTTTCTCCATATGGTTGCTCTTGTGAGCCATATGGGGGTCTGCAAATGGGCTTTTTCATCTCTGCACAGTGGTTGCTTTCTTAGGTGAACAGTTTATAAATTGACTAGAACCTCACAGAGCAACATTTACATGTCAGATTACTGTGCCTACTTAGGTTATCTACTAACCCCATCACTATTCATGTTAAAGATCTTGGGTAATGAATAAATGTTACAGTCTTTCTACTTGCTGATATAATGCATATATTGTAAAAGTTAGTGCAACACTAAACCATTTTGACCAGATGCCTAAGGCAAAAGTACATGTTCTTTACCAGGAATATGAAGAGTATTTTAGATGCTTCAAACTACATTCACATGTTTGAACATTCATAGCCCTTCTTGGCATCATTTCAGCAACTGAACCTTGATAATTTTATTATTTGTCTTTTAATACCCAACATACAAGAAATTAAAACTCTAAAAGTATATGATTTGGCAAAATAAATGGTAACAAATGGTAAAACCTGAGTAACTTGAAAGTAAGAGGCCTTTTTCTGATAATCTGCAGTTTTAAGATGACTACTTTTGAGGAGAGCCTGTGGGGGAGGAGAAGAATCAGTAAGAATCAGTAAAATTGTTTCATTTGGGTCATACAGAGTCTTTTTGCTTTTCTTACTTTTGCATCACAACAGGTGAGAAGGAAATCAGCCTAAATAGTAAAAAGGCTGCAGTTGTGGAGTAAATTTGTCTAACATGGAGGTGGTGTTTCAGCTGAGAAGGGACTAACCATTTCTCAAGTGACAGGAAGGCTCATGAGAAGTTTTTGAACTTGACCAGCTTTTGAACCTAATCCAGTGTTAATGAATTACCTCCCTTCCAGCTGCATAATTTAGCAGTGGAACTGGAGAAGTCTTTTTTTTTTTTTTTTTTTTTTTTTTTTTTTTTTTTTTTTTGTTAAGACTTTCTTCTTCTTTCCAGAGGAGATGCTGAAAAGACCTTGCTACTTTCGTCATACATGTCCTCTGTGCTGATAGTAAAGGGCTTCTTGCTCATGCTTCAGGTTCGGGATGGCTGAATATACCGGTAATAGAGAGAGCACAGTACTTGTACAGACCGATGATCCTGAAAAAGTCTTGAGAGCTTGTATGTGTCTCTTGTAACAAGTAACTAATATCGAGGCATTGGACTTAAATTGGGGCAGAAATTTCAGCCGCTCATCTGAAGCAGAAGTGTTATTGGAGTAACAAGTTAAACATGTTTTTCTTAGTTGGTAAAGTGATTAATTTTTCATGCTGTGTCTTCAGATTTGGGCACAGATTTCAGTCCCAAGAATCAAGTAAGCTTAAATCATATTTCTGGACATCAGTATAGACAAGCATTGAGATGAGGCTTTGTACGGATAAAATACCAGCATACATACCAGTTGAGTTATTTCTAGGCTGTTTAACAAGAGGAAAGGCAATTGGGGTGTTGCTGAAACCAGAAGAAAAATACAAAAAGTCCTTATCCCCCAGAACCTAGTAAAACATTTCAAAAGAACAAAGACTGCTGGCAGAAACCTTTCTGTAAGCAGGTTAATGAGGGATTCAAATTGTGCCCACAAAAACTTACAAGAAGGTGAACTGAAAGACAGCAAATATGGAAGGTTAATAGATTTATCTGGAAAAGCTACTGTTGACCAGAAATTTGGGTTACCAGGTGTTAATTTGCCAGCTAGCTCACTTAATTTAGGAGAAATGAGAAGGGCCAGATTGTTGCTCATATCTTTTTTCAGTTCGTTTAAAAAAAAAAAAATTCTAGTGCAAAATTGTGACAATGGCATAAAATGCAAGCGGGATAAAACGGCATCTTTAGCACCCTGTATCATGTGCCAGTGATACTCTCCCAAATAATATTGATAGCTGTACACTGATTGGGTATACGAGAACTTATGCCCCTCTCTGGGATTTCAGTATTTTATTAGAAAAGTTGCTGTCAAATCTGACATATTAATGTAGGAAGTAGGCCTACTTCCCTTGATTGTGGTATGTAAGTAATCTTTTGGGGATGGGGCGCAGAGAGTGGTGTTCAAAAGTGTTTTAAAAGCAAATGAATTTGTCTCATGAATTAAAACAGTATAGTTCCACATAATTGTTTTGTCACCAGACTGATCTATAAAGCCAGGGGCCATTCTCATTGTGAAAGGAGACTTGCCTTTGGTGTCTGTTGGTACTCTTCCTCTCCAGGTGGCAACTGCCTGCTGGAGGGTGGCTTTCTTCATCTCTGTTCTTGTCATGCTGTACTTAGAGATGCCTAACCTTTTACAGCTCTGTTCCTGGATAAAGAGTAAAACTGCACTGTTCCAGTAATACGTATATACAAGTATTGCAAATAGGGTTATGACTCAGCCTTTCCCCAGAGACTTAGCGGTGGAGTGAAGGCGGGGGGGGGGGGGGGGAACGAGAGGGAGAAAACAGAGCCACAGACCAAAAGTGCTTAGAATTTCCCATCCTTAAATCAGGCATCCTTGTAATTAAACAGAGTTGAAAGATGAATCAATGTACAAAAATGCAGAGCTGCTTGTGATTGTTGGGGGTACAGGGGGATGGCAGGAATAGTACCAGGACTGTGGTAATCTTTTGGACACATACCAGGCTCAGCATTAACAGACAGAGAGCCAGTGCCAGAGACATCAAGCTTTCTAGAACAGAAGAGATGCCTGAAGCTCTGGGTTAGAGGATACTGAAGGGAGAGCCTTAGGGGTAATGGATCCTTACCCAGTGAGCATAACCCCTGTCCCCACTGTAGCCTTGATGCTGGAAAGAGACTTTTCAATTTCTGAAATCCTTAAATATCACAGGAGCTTTTGGGGGTTTGAACTTTGCTCACAGTAGACAATGGATTTTGCTAATGCTTTTGGAGAAGGAATAGTATTTATCTCCTTGTTCAGTGTTAGAGGGAGCAGACATGCTTAATGGAAGACATAAAAGGCAGGAAACAAATTTGAAAGCATGATAATGTCTGACCTCATTCTGTAGCTCATGTGAGACTGGACCTAGTCAACTGCTAACCAGCTGCAAGCTGGGAGAGAGTTACTGGAGGCTGGAAGATTCTTCTAGGAATCAATATGCTAAATATATCAAAGAAGATATATTACAGACAGGAACATTTCTGTTGATTGCTTCTGTGTTGATGAGGTTTGGTGCGAGGTGGCCCACTGTGTCTTAAACTTTTGTTCCCCATTTGGTTATCTGTTGCCTGTGTAATTCAGTTGGACGTGATGCTGTATTGCTTTCTGTGAAGCGGGTACACGAACTGGAGTGAAATGGCTAAACTTGTTTTGTGTCAGCCACCAAATAACCATCAACTTGGACTCCTACATGAAACCAGTCTGGAACAAAGCACTTTTGTGTGATATGCCAAAAAAAGAATTATGTGCTTTTTAATGACCCAGTCTCCTGAACTTCATCCAGCTCCACCCTCAAAAAAAAAAAAAAAAAAGAGACCAAGAGCTTTAATGCCTTCTGAAGACATACATGAAGACATACATATGTCAGCTCAACTGAAGCAACTTCAACTCCTTTGAAGTCTTCATTCTTAACCTACCTCACGGCATTGTGTCAGAAAGCAACACCATTGAGTCTGAATACTAGGCAAATATTCCAGAACAATTCAATTCTTAGGAGACATGTCTGGGAGGTAATACACTTACCTCCATGGAAGTACTGAATTCAAAGTATTGTCCAGTGTGAGAGGCCAAGTACCTCTCCAGCCTTGGCTGCACTTGGGTGAAAGCTCTCCTGCCAGTTTTTCCCTTCTGCATTCAAGACCGTATGCAGAACCTCCTGTTCCCCAGCCACTTTGGCCTGCCTTTTAGCCAGAATACCTCTATGAAAGACTTTCCTACTAGAAATCCTTCGGTAGGCGGCAAAGGAAAGCTGAGCGGTGACAAATACTAGCAAGCAGAGCTAGTCTAACTGGTCAGGCACTTTTTTTGCTGCTGTACCAGGCTTTAATTGTCTGAAAATACCAAATCATTGTAAGCAGTGCAGGGGAACTACTTTTCAAGAGCAAATATTAATTTCAGCTGGAAAGCACGAGTCAGCTGGAAGGGAATCTGGTGATGAAGGTAAAAGACTGTTCTGTTTTCTGCTTTTTTTGTGAAAAATAATCTTGTGGTTCTAAGCACTAAAGAGAATAGTATTGAGTTCAGTTGCACACATTTTCCATCGATTGGTTGGTAGAAAAAAATTGACTCTATGTTGGTCTGTGCCTCCTTAAAAAGCAAGTATGTTATAAAATGAGTGTACATAGTTCTATGTATAGCATCATGATGGTTTTCCTAGCAATTTACCTATTCATCAAGTGTAAATAGATGGCTGTTCACTTCAGCTGGTGCTTTAGGAATCAATGAGTAAACTCTCTGTGGAATAAAACCCAGGCAGTTTGCAAACAGCCTGAGTTTCCAGCTACTGGCTGAACTGAAGAATCTTAAGTGTGAAACGCACTGCAAAAACATTTTTGCCAGTGAAATGTGTGTTGTCCTGGTGGGAAGAAGGGTACTGAGAAATTGCTTCTTGGCAGTTCAGAGAGTGTAGGTGTCCGGTCCCCACACAGTTTGCCAGAGATGCCTGCAAAGCTCTGCCTGCTGTGAAATAGATGTTGCTGTTTAGGTACTTGAAAACTCTTAGGTGTTTTAAGCTGTAACACCAAATGTTCCACATAACCTGCCATGTGCCTGTATATCAAAATATAGAAAACTAAATCTTGTGCTTTAAATGTATCTGCTGTATACACTAAAGCACTAGGAAGTGTCTCCAGGTTCAGGAGGATTGAGGAAAGATGCAGAAGGCAAGTTGGAGGCTTGAATGTCAGCATTCATATGTTGTTCTATGTCGTCTTACTGCAGGTGTCTGAAAACAATACCTGAAGTTATAGAAAGCAATAGATTAAAATCATATCCTGTGGAAATGTGACTGTGGGTATGTTTCCACTAAAACCAGTTGAATGTTTTGAGGCTATAAGAGCTGGTGTCAGTTAAGGAGAAAAATGAATTTGTGGCGAAAGACTTGGAGTCGGGAGGATGAGGGTTGTTCCTGGCTCTGCAATGCATTTCCCATGTGACTGTGAAAGTCACAAAATCCTTGTGTTGCAGTTTCCTATTCTTAGTGCAGGGATAGTAGCCTTTTTAGAGGCACAGTAACATCTTTACAATTAATTAAGCATTAATACCTTACATCCAAGATCTCTGGAGGAAATTCTCACCCTATGAGCTGAAAACAGTTGCCAAAGTCAGCACAGTCTTTTAGGTATCCCAAGGAGCTTACTTAATTTTAGTTACTTTGAGAAGCATGTTAAAAAAAAAAAAAAAACAAAACAAACAAAAAAAAACCCCACCCCAAAACTACCAAACAAAAAAAGCCAAAAAAACCCAAACAAAACAAAAAAACAACAACAAAACCAGAAAAAAATCCCACAACCACCAAAACCTGTGGGGGAATCTTTGGGCATGCACACATTCTTCCCAAAATTAGTGACCATCACTGTAAATGATAGTGTCTTTTGAGGTGGGTTTGAAGTGCTAGTTCAGCCTCAGCTCCTTTTTGATCTACTTACAAAGAATGTTTAAGGACCTAAAGATACTTGTAAATTAATTTATTTACAATTCAACTATGTTGCTCTTTTTCTGTGCTGGATCTGTTTCCTTGGTGCTTTAAAGGACTTTATTGTACAGTACAGTTGTCACTGAGGATGAGAAATGTCACTTGCAGTAGAAATTGATACCAATAAAGTTACTGTGTTCATGTAGATTTACTTGAGTGCCATCTCCCATTTCTGACCTGTCACTTAATTTGGACCAGTCCTAACCTGTATAGGTGGGTTACGACCAGCACATACTCATTACAGCTGTCATGCTGGATTTTCTTGGTGGGGCTGTTGTCAGAGGGAGGTAAGTGTCTCCTGCAGAAGAGAAGCATGAGGAGAGAATTCCTAATCCTCTTTTCACCCTTTCTTTTCCTCTTCCCTCATTACTCCGCCTTTCCCTTGCTGTGTGCCTGTCATGTCATGCAGTGTTGGGGATAAGAATAAGATGCTTTTAATTTGGGGGGGTGGGGTGGTGCTGGTTTGTCTAGACTACATACTTGTGGAAGTAGCAGTCTAAATTCTATGATCCAGCAGGCCTAACATTTCAGCTTTGTGCTCTGTTCTTGTATCCTTATAATCTATTTGACATTAAATACTTACAGGCATAGGAAGCTAGGTTTCCCATCTGCCAAATAAGATTGAACTTGCTATAGCCATACTTACCTATTTAATAAGAAGGGTTGCATTTCTTCAGGGTTTGTAAAGCATTTAAAGGTCATTGAACTAAAGACCATATAAACGCAGCTGTTGCCAAGATGAATTAACTTGTGCTGCAGGAACAATGAATCTATTTAGGACCTCTGAAACTAAGATTTTTTGTTACAAATTTTGAAGGACAGAAAATACTGGTATGGGGTGGGGAAAAATGCAGAGGTTCATGAGGGAGGCGTGGAGTTTTCTCCCAACTTCATGTCTTAATTTTTTTTTGCCTCTCTGCTTGCAGATTCTCACAAACACAAAGATAAACACAAAGACCGAGAACACCGGCACAAAGAGCACAAGAAGGACAAGGAAAAAGACCGTGAAAAGTCCAAGCACAGTAATAGGTGAGGAAGAAGTCAATGAAGTCCTCATAGGTTAAAACACTGTTGCACATGCAGCCTCACAAGAATCACTCTGATAATAAATGAGGATGGAATTGCTACCTTTTGAATGTGGTTTATATGAGTGTAGGTGCTTTAAGCCTAACTTCTGTCATTGCATGCATTTCCATATGGGTAGCTGAAGTAGTGTATCTTGCAAATGTGAGCCAATACTAATGTCTAAAAGATTATCGTAGCTTAGTGTTAAGGGCATTGAAAACTAGTTTAACCCCATTTTCATGAAGATTGATCAATTTTATTCATAATCTTTTGTGTGTGGTTCCAATTGTTTGTCAGAAATGCGGAGCTCTCTTGAGTGTTGGTATAAGCCCCACTGTTTCAGCATAAATGAACCTGATGTGACTACTCAGCCTCCTAATAATTAGAAATGTCTAGAAAGGTGGTCCCCCAGAATGACGGTGATGTCCTTGGCCTGCTGCCACAATGGTTGAATATCTCACTGTGAGGCAGTGTTCTGAACTTCTGCAGGGTTAGATGATGAATTTGAAAGGATTGCATGCTGTTTTGTCTGATCTGATCGATACACTACACTGCCACTGTATGGGGAAGGTGTTTCATGCCAGTCACCTACCTTATCCTCCACACTGAACATGAACACTTTCTTACTTGCGATGACCTGTAGCTCTTGAGGTGGTGGTGAGTTGTGAAATTGTCCAGTTGATACCCAAGCCTAGGCTGTGAACTGCAAGAACCAGGATGTGCAGGTGTGTCTGTGGTGATTTGGTGTGATGGAGCACAGGGTGAGTACATCACACACAGGATGTTACTCAGAAAATCTTTTGTAGTTGTAACTCCTGACATGCAAGTGCCATGGAGCTTACATTGACAATGAAACTTGCAAAAAAACCCAGTCCCTGCAGGGTAAGTTTCTGTTGTGAAACTTGGTGAATGGCAGATAGTGTTTGTGTTACGGCCAAGCAAGTGTTACTAACTAATTGCTATGCAACTGTGATAACACAACCTAAAAATTAATAAAAAAGCTTGTGTTAACAATGATTTCTATTAAAAAGAAGTATGGAAAGGAGGAGAGAGAGTCTCTGCTGAGCAGTGGGTTTGTTTTATTGGGGTCGCACTTTATCTGAGTTTTCTGTGATCTTTTGAGAAGTTGCACAACCTTACTGTTCCATAATATGTTTTTTCTTTGGTTTTTTTTTTTGAAAGTAAATGGTTGACGGGGCGGGGGGGGGGGGAGTGTAAATCTAGGCCAAATAACTTGCAGCATTTACTGGCTTCCACAGCAAAGATGAAATTCTATGGACACATTGTTTGCACTTTTCTTTGCTCACATATCTATATTGTCTTGATTTCTGATTTTCATTCTTCTGATCTTCAAGCATACACCCCAAAATTGACCGTCTTGCATTTCCAAATGTTCATTGCTTCACTCAAAAAACCCTTCTCCAGCAATTTTAGCAAAGTACATCCTTTTGTAAGGAGTAATTTAAGCACTATCTTTAAGTTTCCAGAATTCATTAGTGATTTGACCTTATTTGTGTAGGAATGGTCAGTGTATTTTTAACTGGAAGAACTAATTATGGCTTATATCTTGACTCTGCATGCCACTGATTGTGTAAACAATAAATACCAAACCGAGGAAAGGAGATAAGAATGGCTAATACGTTTTGTGAGGTGTAGCTCATGAGATGATGTGTAATCATGCTTTATCTTGAAGTAATTCCTTCCTCCCTACAGTGTTGCCTTGAAATCCCTGTGAGAAAGGCGGTGTGTTTTCTAGGCACTGTGCCTAAAGCTTCCAGTCACTTTTCATTTATCTATTAAGTGTTCGTTTTTCCTATGAGCACAATATACTGCATCTTTGAGTCCCATAATAGGGTACACCAATGTGGATGGCATGACTGAGTGCATGCATGTGCAGGGGGTTTGTTCAAGGCATGCTTTGGGGAGAGATTACATAATATTGCTTTGCCCCTCAGGCCCCTACAAAAGGTGGGACTTCACTTCCCCAGGCTGAGTGCACAGCTTGCAGAAGTTTTCAAAAGTTATGTTTTCTCCCTTTCAAAACTGCCACCTTAAAAATGAACGTACTATAGTGCTGAATCAAGAGATCTGGTCTTGAAGGTGGTACTCGGGGAAGATAACATACGCGGACATGTGTGTGGTGCTCTGGTTCGATCACTCCTTCAGGAGTCCTCTAAAATCTTCACTGCCCCGTTGATGTTCAGTCACGCACAGGATACATGGCTGCTTGCTGTGTGAAGCCAGCTGACTTCTAAGACAAACTTTTTAGAAATAACTGAAATTCAAGCACTTCTTCCCCAAATCCTTTGAGTCAGCTGTCATCCATGTAATTCCATAAATATAAGTTGTGTCTGTGAGGATTAGGTTTAGGTAATTATTGTCCTGTGAAGGAGATAGCCCAGCAGCTCACAACCTGGGGGTGGAGGTGGAGGAAGATCTGTGGTGAGCAGGGAGTTGCTTAGAGGGGAGCTGCTGGAAGGACCTGAATGGAGGACATGCTTGTGGCCAGGTGACCGTCCAGTGTTCACATGGAAGGTGTGAATCCAAGGATGGCGGAGGCCGGACTGGTGAGTTATGGGATAGGACGGGGAAGGGCTGAAGCAAGCAGAGTTTCAGTTTGGGCTCTGTTACTACAGTCACTGTACCAAAATACTTTCCTGGACAGAGCCAGGAATTCAGACAGAAAAGTCTGAATTTGAGAATGGCCTATTGACTGTCCAGTGTCCATCACTATCATGCTGCTAAGCAGATGGATTGCACTGGAGAGGGGGCATTTGATCACTTTGCCATTTTTAATAGCTTTTAATTTTGCCAACAGTGGGAAGGGAGGAAATTGCTTTGTGGGGAAATACTGGAGAATTGTCCTCTTTCAGAAGGGCTTTTAGCTGCGATATAACAAGACCAAAAGCAAAATTGTTCTTGGGGGAAGAAGAGTGATGGCTCTGTGATTGCCTACACTTCATTAGTTTTGAAAATCTTGGCTTAGCCCTTTAGCCCTTTGAATGGCTCTATTATAGTTGTAGGTCCAGTTTATTTTGATACTTGGTTGTCATGGCTATCACTGCTGAAAAAGATTCCTCACGTGGAAGTGTAGAAGGAAATGGAAGAAGTGCATCGTCGGCTGTCCTTACTAAACAGGGATACTAATTTTTCAACCTGTCCACTGCTTAGGCGAAGGTTTTTCTTGACACTGAGCTGGTAAATGTCTATCCTCCCCAGTGTCAGCCAGTTATGCTTGCAAGCAAACTGAAAGGTGTTGCATTTTTAGATTGTTAGCAAATGGGTTCAAAACCCATGGAAACTCTTCGCTTGGAAGATTTTCAGACAGGTTAGAAAAATCTGTTTTTCAACTGTGCAGCTAGGAGGGGTTTTCTTGGTGACACACTTGTATCAATTTTGGCAACAAGTCACATACTGATGGATCTGTTTTCATGATGCTCTCTCCACAGCATGACTTTCATTTGAAAAGCAGTTACTTTCTCACCCATTGTTCAAATGGCACCTTCACCTTGAAGGGGCACCTTAAGTATTTATTTTTTGGATAATATCTGCTAGGTAGCATACTACTGACAGCAACTGGTCATCAGCAAGTTTGTAACGCTTGTCTTTTTGTAAAAGAAAACTCCTCTTTAAGTTCGACAGCTCTCTTAAGCCCTTTGCGGTCAGATAAGCGGTGAACCCCTATGTGGTACAAGAGATTTTCATGGTTGCTTCCTGTCTCATTACAACTTGTTGTAAAGACTCTACTGGGTCAAAGGTCTTGTTTTTATAAACAAAGGTGACAGTGCCCCTTCCAAAACCCAGCCCTGCAGCAGTGCCACCATGTTACTGTCCCTCCACTGTGACCATCCAGTACCTCCTGTCTGCAGCAAAAACATCAGCAGAACCCAACTGCAGGGGACTGCAGCAGACCTCCGAGAGCCTCTCCCCTGCTGAGGATTGTGACAGCCGTTTTGGTAGGGGGTATTTCTTCAAAGAAGAATTTTGAAGGAAAAAACCCAGCCTGTTTGTACTGAAGTTTCTCCTTTGAGAATGAAAAACAAATGAAAAATAGCCATTATTCTGTTAGAAATTAAACAAAAAACTTCCAAGGTAACAAATATTTTGGGATTTTCCATTGGTTTTTTTACCTGTATGGGGGATTTTTAAAGCACCTGATGAAAGCCTGACACCTGTTGCTAAAATTGAAAATTAATCCTTTAGAAAAGTTTATCTTAGATTAATAGAATTGCGTGTAAATTAATAGACTTGCATGTAAATCTTCAGAAAATCCATTCTGTATTTCAGAAAAGCTGCTGTGTTATTGCAAAAGATGTGCTGTATCTTTGATAATTCTCAAAGAGGTTGAACAGTGCTTTAGCAGAAATCCAAGCCATTGTTGTTGGTGAAACTTGGGTTTGTACCTTTATAGCATTTTATACAGAGTGTGTGAAGAGTCCCCTAATTGCATTCTGAGAAGTACAGTATTGCATTGGACATTGCACACAGTTAAGAGCATTGTCTGGTGGTGTTTGAAGCAGATCATTTTTATGTCTGTCTGTAATAGTTACACAATTTCATTTCCTGCCCTGTACTTAAAAAAGGCTTTTAAAATAAAACCTGCATCAAGAAGGCAGAACTCCTCAAATGCAGGAGAATAAATGTTTCCTGTATCCAGACTTTGAAGGATCTAAACTGCCAAGATAAGTCTCAGAAATACCTAAAATAGATAAATTTGATTTCATATGGCAGAAGTGTGTGGAGTGGTATGTAGAACTTCTTAATTTTGCTTCTTGCTTTCTTCCTCTCCCACTCACAAGATGACACTTCTGTATCTTAACCACTCATTTACAGCTGTAGTAAACTGGGAGAGAACATTTGTATGCCTCAGATCTTCTCCATCACCCCTCAAGGAAAGCAAATGCAAAGCCCTCTTAAGAAAAATTCATATCAAAGAATAAATCCACATTGCTATCAAGCAGTCGCTATCAAGCAAAGTGTTTTCTTTTGCTCCTTTTCTCAGCCCTGTACTTACTGATCCCCAAAAGAAAATCTAATACACACCCATTAAATATAAATGTCAGTGGTTAAAAAAATAAAATGAAACAAATCTGATGTGGTAATAGGTTTCTGATCTGTGGCAGATGAGCATTTCAAACAAGTAGACCATGCAAAATAATGAAATAATGGGTCTTTGAAGCCAAGACTTGTTAGAGATTGGTTTAGAAGTGTTCGCAGTAACAAGTGTCTTTCTGCCAGGTGTCTTGGGCTTTGTGCATGGAGTGTGGGCTGCCAGTAGACTGAAGAGTGCAGAAATGGCTGTGACAGGGAATGGGAGTAAAGAGGCTGCTCTTGCAGCACTGATCCATGTTGTCAATGTGACAAGCATCTGAGCTGCAGGAAGAAAAATCTTCTGTCAGATTGCATATTTCCTCCGTTTACTAAATCTCTTGTGATCACAGCTTGAGATGAACTGAAGCGTGGAACATATAAGGGATTTATAGACCTGATCTTCACTGGCATCTTTTAAGTTTTATGGTTTTGCTAGGAAAAACACAGATTCCAGGCATTTGCTAGTCGTGAATGAAGATAAATTTCAGTTTAGACTTCTTGCACACATCCTCTGATTTATTATGTGATCCAGAACTGCTAAGAATTGTGTGCATTGGGGCCAGGAAGAGGCAGGGATATCTGCCATAGGGGAAAAAGCAATTTTAAAAGAAGATTTCAGCACCCCCTGTTCCCTAGCGTGGGTGTTTTTGGTTTCATTCCCTATTTGAGTGCACAGTTCACCTTGATCAGCTTTCTGATGTGATACTGCTTTCCAGTAGTAAAAATTTTTGCTTTTCATTTAGTAGTATGCCTGATTCTCGCACATCCATAGAAGGTGCATGCTAAGCCTCAGCCTCGTCTCAATGTGCTAATATTGTTCTACTTTATAATATTTTTATCAGCTGTTGATTAGTCCAGCTTTTTATCTTGTTTCTTTTGCTGAAGGCTTGATCTATTATCTGTGAAACCTGGTGAAAAGACTCCTTTCAACTCTGGGAAAAGTGGTTTCAGGTTTTTTTATCGTATTGCTGAAATCCCAGCAGAAACATTGGGGCTCACATGTTCATTCCTTGTAATACCATATGATAACCTGCTAACAGTGAGCATAAAATACTGCAAGCCAGCTGAAAACCTGTCCTTCGCTGGAGTGCCTTCTGTTTCTGAAATGCTCCCTGCACAGTCAGCCAGCCGTTCCTTGGTATGCGTTAGTCTGAATATGATCACAGTTTTCCATTAATATTGTATTACGTCAGATGAGATGTGGGCTACGTAACCTATGCTCTGTCCCTATTGTGTTTTTAGATTTCACTAAAATCACAGCTCCCTGTTATTTCACGCTTCAATTGCATTGTAGCAGCTCCTGAGTAGGCAAGAAAAGCTCTGCTTGCAGCGGGTTCTGGTGCTTGCTAGTAGCAGATTCTCAGTCACGAGCTAATTACAGCTGAGAATATGAGACAGAGGAAATAAGAGACACTTTAGATAAAGCATCCTTCCCAGCTTGTGATTTTGAAGCTGGAATGGAAAGGGCCTGGGAAGGGATTATTAATGTACATAAATGGCACCTGAAGAATGCAGTGTTAAATTACTGCAAAGCTGTTGTAGTTTGAAGAAGGAAGCTGTGATCTGCACATCTGCCATTCTTTGGAAACACTTTCCACTTGTGACTTTCCCATGTGATCGTAGCCTGAGCAGCTGCTGCCAGGTGCCTGTTCTCCCTTCCTCTCCCTCTCCTCCCTCCTGTCCTCCTGCAGGCATCCTCACTGGGAAATACAGCCATGCTTTCAAGGGAAACGGCTGCTTCTGTTGCATTTACTGCTTCATGCGTTTCAGCCTGAACTCTCCAAGGCCTTCAGATGTCCTTGTTCACACTAAACCTCTAAATGAAAGGCAGTAAGCAAGCTAACAAAAAGGTTGTAGTGCTTTACAAGATGCATTTCTACTCATCTGGCCTTTGTCTGAACTAAGCCAGTACCATGATACATGTCTAGATGGTGTAATCACTGGTTCTGCCTGTATTAGTACGGTGTCCTACTGTACTTTGGTATACCTTTAAAATAAAAGAACAGTGCAGGTTGTCAGCATTAAGCACCTTCAGAGGTGTGAAACTCCAGGTGCTGTTGCAGCAGTTCAACTGTGATGGTCTGGGTGAAAAGGAAGATCTTTTGTCAGCAAGGCTGGGTATTTCTAAAATGGATTGTGAGCAACTGTTTTATGACCCAATTATTCTCTTTTCAGGCTAACTTGCACTGAAGTTTCCCTCTATCTTACAGGGGTTTTGTTGTTCTACTTCGGTGACTTCAAGCTGGCTTGTTGGCAGAGGGGTATGTGCAGGAAAGGTAATGAAGAATCTGCAGTGCTCTGACAAATGAATTCAGGATAAAATTATCTTGGTGCATGTGGTCTTCAGACCTTTTTGTTTGGTTGTGTTTGGTTTCTTTAAAGAAAAGTGAATTTTTTTTTTTCTCAGTTTTCAATCAGCCAGGAAGACAGACTACTGATCTTTAAATTGTTCCCAGTCCCTCCTAATAATAGCTTTGGGGTTGTCTGGAAATAGCTTTCTGATAGAAGGCTGAAACTCCTTCTTCAGGGTAAGGATGGCATCCTGTTGCCTTCTCTTTTCTTTTGAGATTAATGTGGTGGTAAATTGTGTTCCCCTGGAGGCTCGCGTAACTATCTTAGCCAAATGAAAGACCAAAGCAGCTCAGCTTGCTGACTGAAGTTAATATCTGAGCAACTTGCTTTGCTTTTGGAGGAAAAGAAAGTTACTCTTCTCAGGGTTGTGGCTTGAGGCCTTTGTTATCAGCACATTTCCAAATCAGCTTTTCTGGGAGATGCAGATTTTAAGCCCTCTTAGGGAAGAGGGGCATATGCCTTCATCATTGCCCATGTGAGAAAATTTTGGACTGAGTTGTTGAAATCAGAGCTGTGGTCCAGTGTCTAGAAACACATAGGGCTGACAACCAGTCTACTTGCAAATGAGGGAAAGAAATTTATGCTCTAGTAGCATATGAAATCAGATTTTTATCTGGGGTATTTCTTCCAGTCACATACCAGGAGCAGCAGCAGCAAGCAGGACCTCAGGGGCTAGCCACCAATACTGTTGTTTTGAAAATGAAGCTGCAGAGTGAAACTGGAGACAGAGTTTCCTTGGGTTATCTGAGCCCACATTGCTTTGGTGAGAAGTTTACTGCTTGCTGCAGAGCAAAGGGGAAGGATAGTCTTGTGATTAAAAAATAAAAACAAAAAAACCCGACAACGAAGGCTGAGTCAGGAATCCAGACTTCTTGATTTTTACTCCGGTGCTAAAAAATCTTAGCTTTAGATTAGATTGCATAACAAAGGACCTTTCCAGTGGTGTCCACTTACTCTCTTTTGAGAGGGATGTTATTTGAGCTTCTACTTAAGCAAGCCTAAGTTCTTAGCACTTTTTTATTCTAGCCATAGTCCATAAGCATTCAACACATAAAAATTGTCACTGCTTCTCTAGGGCAATGGGATTTTCTGCCTTTTTCAGTATTAGCTTTGCAGATGTAGACTGTCATCTATTAATTTGCTTTTAGTCATGTTTTATGTACATCAGAGCTCTACCAGTCACATACTGAAAGCTAGTGCTTTTGGCTGCTAGCAAAAATGAGTATGGTGCTTTTGAAACCTTAAAGTTTTTTTTTCCTTTTTTTTTTTTTTTTTTTTTTGCTATTCCAAACACCCAAGCAACAGACACTGCCATGAACTTTACCTTAGAGAACTAACTCCATCGATTGCAGTGTGTACCATGCTTTGAAGATGCAAATTGTTGTCTGAGTAAAGCGTGTTATTTCAGGTAGGATTTAAATACCAAATAAGAACCAGAAAAAAGTCAGAAAATAGAAACAAGTAGACTTGTAGAGAACAAAATGGGTCTAAGCCTTGCGTGTTTGTTCGTTATGGTTTTTTTCTTGTATGGTGATATACCTTTGTAATTGTAAAAAAATATTTGGCAAATGAGGTACCTAATATACAGATAACAGTATAAGATACCAAGTCAGAATTTCCAGACCTTTCTGAATTCAGAAATGAGTAGTAACATGTGTGG
Source organism: Aquila chrysaetos chrysaetos (assembly GCF_900496995.4). NCBI lineage: Eukaryota > Metazoa > Chordata > Aves > Accipitriformes > Accipitridae > Aquila > Aquila chrysaetos. The sequence goes on along the minus strand of NC_044006.1, from coordinate 12,074,654 downwards.
GGTTTGTGCTTTCAGACAGTCAATGAATCTAGTTGGAGCAAAGGAAAAGGAAATACGTGTCGAGTCTGAGATACTGATGAATAAACAGGGTACAGAAACTGGGATGTCAAATCTGAGCAAGAGTAGCAGGCATCTCGTGGATTTCCAAGATCCAGTGTCAGGATGTTCTGTGTACGTACTTGCATGTCCTGATCACACAGTGTACATAACACGATCTGCTGGGTAAGAATAGTTTGCAGTTGTTGAAGCTTCACTCACAGACAACATGTGGTGCTGTGTGTCTATCTACAAGAATTTCTGGAGTGCTGGTTGCCTTCTAGTGTTTAGATACTGCTTTACAGTTTTATATGTAGTATAAAGAGGTTGCTAGAGAGTTAAAATGAAACTGGTTTCTCTTCCTACTTACCCCTTTTAATGTGACATAGTACATGAATATACTGATTTCCTTCAGATATGGATTTTCATGGTTTAGCTGCTCAGGCTTGAAAGGCTGGTGTGTATTTATTGGAGTGTGTGCAACTCTGAGCTTGAATAATTTAGACCTTTTGCAGGTTTGGGTCCATTCATGCTAGTGTTACAGGAGGCTCTGAAACTCTCCACGTTGGACTTTACTCTGCAGTTCTACAGCTGGGTGTGGGTTGGCATATTTGTGACTGTGGTTGCCTTCCTCTTAATCACACACAAGCTTTATGGGAGCTGATTAATGTGCTGCTTGCTTTCTGTAGCCATCAAACATCCAAACCTTTTGCAGTCTGTTTTTTATGATAGAAAGAAGACTTGAAGTGTACATCTTTTTAAAAAATTGTGCTCTTACCTGGCATTCCAAGCTTGCTGTTTTTCCATGGCTGTGTTCCCCCAAATCAGTTTGGGCCCGCACTTGACTGCTGAAGTAACTGAAATAAGGAAGCTGCTTATTTGTAGTAAAGCTTTGCATTGCATTGTGTAGTCCTAAGGAGAACCAGAGTGCATCCCAGAGAGCAGTAGTGATGGGAGTCGAGCACTGAGGAAGGAGGAGTGTGAACTGCCAGTGTGAGGAAGGCAGCTTGCTTGGTGCCTAACCATGCCCAGTAGAAGAGAGCCTGATTTCCATCATGTCTTTGGCTTGCTTAGGCCCAGGGTGACCTCAGGGAATCCACACAACCTTACAAATGTGTATTGAAAGCCTGTTGAATTGACAGGCTTGCTGCTTGGCTTCCACAACAGTGGTGCTGGTCCTTATGGCCAGTTCTTGCTGTTTGTCGTGAGTCCCCTGAGAGCGTTTCCTCACTTTCTGGCTCCAAGGGTCAAGTCATTCTGTGAGAAAACTCCTTTGCATTTGAAAACAGCCATGTGTCTTTCTGATTGATACGAAAAACTTGAAAATGTGATCCAAATTTACCCAAATGTCTCAGAAATCAGAAGGGGGTAGAAACGGAAGAAAAAAAGGTTGATTTTCTTCTCCTTGGGGGCATTTTTTCCTCTGTTCTGACTAAAGGATTTTGGGTGTTTAAACTCTCAATACTGTTATCTCCAGATTCTGAGTACCAGCAGACCAGGTTCTTGCTTGGAAACACCTTTGAGTTCCCATTCTGTGTGGTGGGGTCATCTCTGCCGAGCAGAGCTGGGCTGACTGACCATGGTGGTGAGGTACAGTTGATGAAACAGCTCCGACTGAGGACTGCAGCATTATTCCTGCCTTTTCTGTTTGACTTTGCATAAACACAAGGACATCACATATCCTGTTTGCTGTGGTTTTCCCATCTGTTTGGGAATAATAGAGATCAGCGGTTTTCTCTTTAAGTTCCAGAGATGAGAGCTGCTACAATGACAAACTGTTGTCTGAGCAAAAGCTGACATGGGCATTGACGGGACTGGCAGCTCTCTCTATTCCAGTGACCTTTTATGTGGACTAGGAAAAAGAGGAAAAGCAGACACAGTGGGAATTCAACCTAAAGTATTGAGCTTTAAGTGTAGCAGCTGTGGATTTCCTCAGCAATCCAGGCTGATGGGGGTTTTCCTGAAGTGGAGTACTTGGTGGCTGTGATTTTGTGGTATGTTCCCCTCCTGTTCCTCTTCCTCCTGAGGAGAATGGATGACATGTGACAGGAGACTGTGGTGGATCTTCCTGTTAAGGTGATCCCGTATTTTGTAGGGTTTATAATCATTGAAACCTGTGACTCTACCGCTGGAAGTTGTATTAGTCAAATCTCCTTGTTCCCCTCTGCAAACATACTCTTTTGTCTTGCAGTGAGCACAAAGATTCCTCGGAAAAGAAACACAAAGACAAGGAGAAAACCAAACACAAAGATGGCAGCTCAGAGAAACACAAAGACAAACACAAAGATAAAGACAAGGAGAAGAGAAAGGAAGAGAAGGTAGGCATCTCCTGCAGGAGAGACGAGCATGGTTCTGGTTTATACTACTGAATGGTACAAACTTAGTGGGTTAGATGTAGCTTGTACTTCCAAGTTTTTATCACCCTGGAGAGAATTGTCCCAATGCTAACCCAGAGACCTGGTTTGTGGAGTGCTAGATATGAACTTGTTAGGGGTTTTATCTGCAGGTGTTGTGAATGGAAACATTTCCATAATGGAGCTGTGTCCACTGGCTCCACATTTTTTCCCCTGTTACTTTTCACTTTGCCAAGCTTAGATTCAGAGACAAGGGAGAAAAATCTGTTAGTTCACGTTCGTTCCATGCAAGGATATACACTTAACTCCAATCTGTTGAAGAAATTGGAGGGCCAGAAACTACTGAATTGACTAAGACTTACAGAAAATGTTGCCTTTTTGGTGTGTCCTGTAGGTCACTAAGGGAATGAAGAGATAGTCACAGTGCCCTTTGGTTCCTTGTGGAAGTTAAATATCCTGCCTGTGTTGCATGTTGGAAAAACATACATAAGGTGCTCTGGGCAGTGCTAATCAGCTCCTACTTTTTATGTTTTTCAGATGAAATCATCTTCGGGTGATATAAAAATAAAGAAGGAAAAGGAAAATGGCTTCTCCAGGTAAGAAATCAGGTCTATGACCTCAAAAAAGTAGCAGTTTGACTTTTCTTAGGTTTGACTCCTCTCACTTAGTCTTGGGAAAAAACTGGAATGCTTTTGACCCCTTCAGACAAGATAAATTCTTCTCAATTACAGGAATTGGTAATTGATCTACTTACCTAGTAACTGGAGATGGGAGCTGTTGAATACCTGGTATCTGCCTGCACATGCTGGGTTTGTCCAAGTATTAAATAGTTGAATTCTGTCAAGGACAGATGGAACTATGGAAACATTGGTAGCTAGAGTTGAAAGAACCTCTGTTGTAAAATTGGTATTTGAATGCTGCAGGCAGTCTTCTGTAGACAGAGCCTTGTAAGGCCGGTCCAGATTGCCTCCGAGTGTCTCTTCTTTAAGTGACTACAGCCTAAAGCCTTTGCAGAGGAGTGACAAGTAAGGAGGGTGCTTGTATAAAGTCTGAAGTACCTTCAGAAAATGCCTAAATGTCCTACTCTACTAAATTCCTGCTAATAATAGAGCCTTCTGGACTTAGGCATTGTATCAGTCATCACTAAGTAGTCTTGTTAAAAACCTGAAGTGAGCGACTGACAGAAGAGTACTTTTTCTTAATAGTTGACTAAGATGTCTTGTGACTCATTTAAGTTCAGCTCCTGGTTATTTTTAAGGTGGTGAATCTGGTCCACTGACTTATTGGAGGTCTGTGGTGTGGTGGATGCATGTGTTCATACCTGTTAGTCAAGAAAAGCTTTCAATCATGTGTCCAGTTTTATGAATCCACTTCAAAAAAAACAAACACCCCCCCCCCCAAAATCCTTGTGTCCACAGAACATGGAGAGACTGCAGAGAGGTTGGGAGAAGACACCTGTCTAGTCCATGCCTGTTAGTTATTCTTTGTGTATTTTGCATGTGCCCTCTTGACACGAGTTTCTCCATCTGTTTCATTTTCTTACTCCTATTTAAAAATGCAAACTAAGTAGTTATGCTTGGCACAGGGAAGAGGCGCCCTCTCCAGGCTCTTTTGGGGATACTCTGGAAATAGAAAGCAATGACATTCAGGTGTTTCATGGTGTAGGAGAAGGTTAATAATAACAACTCTTTCTAGTCTTTACTATTCAGTAGAATTGCATGCATGTGCTAATCTCACTGGGGATGTTGGGTGTTCTCATATCAAGGTAACTGGGTCCTCTTTAGGTCCAAGAGCATTTTTGTGTGTGTTTGAGGAAAGCCTGGAGGAGCCATCATAATTGTGCCTTTTTCAGGGCCAAAAGCTAGCTAAGAGGAAAGTAATTATTTTCTTTTTTTTCTGCTGAAATGTTTTTACAAGTTCAGCACAGAAAAATGTCCTCACTCAGATGGTTTTGATTTTCTTCCTTAAGACTTGGTATGATGAGCAATGCTACAGTCTTGGAAACAATGCAAGTCAAGGTTCAGCTTGGTCATACAGCTCCTTTCTTTTAATATAATCACACTTTATTTCCCACTATTACAAAATATTGTGAAATATTTCAGTGTTAAAATAGACTAGATAAAATTCCTAGCAACTTAATAAACAGTAGTTCTAGATTTCTGCCTGGAAGGGAGAATAAATTAAATGGGACAAATACCTCTTTTTCCATAAACGTTTTGCAACTGTCTATGTGCTGCAGACTTGTGTCTTGGTTAATCGCAGGCAATGCCTCGGAAATTACTTCTTATAGCAGCACATATCTGTTTCCCCTGAGTTGCATCTGCCAGCGCTGCAGTGGCTTTACAGCTGTGAAAGAGTGAACTGCCTTGTTCAGCTTCATGGACACATTACCAGCTAAAATAAGACTCCAGAATGTTTCTTGCTGACTGTGATCTACAAAGCAGAATGCTGCTTTTTTTTCTCCCACTCCATCCAATTGCAAAATCTGCATGTTGACTTGGAAACTGAGTCAATTTGATATAGAAATTGCTGATTGAATATGAATAGGAGAGCCCAATATGGCACTGTTACTTTCTCTACCTGAGTAGAGGACTGCTAAGTGCTTCAAAATGTAATTTTGGACTCTTGAGACATCTTTTTGTTTATGAAGATAAGTGAAATGCTTCTGTGAAATCTGGAAATAATGAGTTTGTTTAAAGGGATAGTCTATCTTGCACTCACACTCTATTTTTTTTTCTTATTACTGGTGTCTTGGGACATTATGGCTGAAAATGTTGAGCCTAACTTAATATTTGCAGTCTGTTAAAAGGGACAAGATTGTTTGCTTCCTACAGTTTGGACAGTGAAAAAAGACTGATGAGTTTAACTTTGCCAAATCTTTGTTTCCTTTTCTGGTTTTCACATGCCTCTACTTAGTTGGCAAAAGATTCAGGGGAATAGCTTTCAAATCATTGTTTAGTTAATAATCCTTTTCTCTCTTATCAGGTTCAATAAGGCTATTGAGTTGAAACTAAGTAATGTCCTCTATTTGACTGCACACATGCGTGCATTTCAGTTTTGTTTTAAGTATGTTTGAAAGTGCCGGAAGCTACAGTTGGTTTTACTCAAAACCTCAAAGAAACACGCTGAAATCTAAGCAGTTGAAATTAATCTTGATGTTGCTTGAGAAATGACAAGTACGTAGACAGTGAATAACTCTCTCCTTATGCTGTCTGTGGATATTCAGAGAATATATGTTTATATTCACACACCTCAGGTCTTTGGGGTCTTGAGATGACAACACATTCCAGGACTGGAAGACATGCCCATTTTGCAGATGATCATTTCTTAAAACTGAGTTGTTGCTGGTGTCCAAGAAACTTTCTCTTTGAAGTTAGAACCATCTTTCTTTGCTTCTTTTTGTAGTCCACCGCGTATTAAAGATGAACCAGATGATGATGGGTTTTATGCGTCTCCTAAAGAGGACTCCAAACCCCTGAAGAGACCTCGAGAAGATGATGAGTAAGTGGCGTGGGTGCTGCTGACTTGGATGTTTGCCTTCAATTTTAAAAAGATAACATTGAGGGAGCAGGTGGGATTTCAGGTCATCAGAGCAAACATAAGGTGGGTGACTGGAGGTCTGAGACCAGACTCCTTATGCTGTTAAAAGTTCTCTGAGCAAGGCACGGATAGTATTTGTGGTGTCCAAGGCAAAGTACCATTACCGGCTTCTGCAGATGGTGCTGTGAAATGTTGCAGAGCTAGTAAATAAAAAAGAAAAAACCTAGAAGGTAGGTAGAGAAAAGACACCGATGAAGACTGTAAAACATAAATCTGAGCAAGTGAGGTATTAATGCTAGCTAAGTGACTGCAGTGGTTTCTGTTGGGTGAGGAAATGACTGCACAAGAGGAAGAAAATGCATTGTCAGCCTGTTTGAGGGTGAGGAGGAGGTTTGCCTGCACTGCTTGGCATGATTCACCTAGAGTCTAAATATGTCATGGGTTATGCTGAGGATTTTTGTCTCAATCAAAAGAAAAATACACGTGATGTTTGCCCGATATAGTAGCCTACCCAGTAAAATAAAAGCCCAGTTATATCATGCTGTGATCTGTCACCATCTATGTTCATCCATCTATGTGCTAACATGTGACCTTGTTAGCAGTCTGGAGTTAAAGGGTTGGAAGGGTTTAACCATAGTGGCGTTCCCATAGTGGCATTCTGTTTTTATGTGGTATTTCTCAGTTTCCAAGAGAGATGGGTGTGACATCTTTTTGTGTGTGTAATCATTTGCTGCCTCCTGTTAAGTTTTTGTGACCTCCCATGTCATGTCTGCAATGGCAAGATTAAGAATTTGCCGGTAGTCAATTTTGCTGTTGTTTGAACTAGCAGGGGATGCAAAAAGTGAGCCTTGTGGGCAGATCCCAGACTGATGACTGGAAAAGAAGCTGGGTGCAGAATGTGCCACTAAGCTTTCTCCCATTGTCGTGGTTTCAGCCCAGCTGGTAACAAAGGACCACGCAGCTGCTCACTCACTCCTCCTGCACCCCTCCGGTGGGATGAGGAGGAGAATCAGAAAGGAGAAAAAAAACCAAACCAAAACAAAAAAAAAAAAACCCAAACAAAAAAAACAAACCGGAACCTCAAGGGTTGAGATAAGGACAATTTACTGGGACAACACAAAAAGAGAAGCTACAACAACAACGGTACTAATAAAAGAATATACAAAACGAGTGATGCACAGTGCAACTGCTCACCATCCGGAACCCAATGCTCTGCCAGTTCCCCCACTGAAAGCCGAGAGGCTCCCCCCCAGCCTGCTCCCCATTTATATACTGAGCATGATGTCACATGGTATGGAATAGCTCCTTGGCTAGTTCAGGTCAGCTGTCCTAGCTGTGCCCCCTCCCAGGTTCCTGTGAAAATTAACTCTATCCCAGCTGAACCCAGGACATTATCCACCCCTTATTCTATACCATCTACATCATGCCCAGATCCTACATTTTCCAATTAATAACCACCACTTTCCTTGTCTTTTATATATAAAAATATATACCACACACACAAATAGCATTCCCTTAGTCTATGGGCCATCCCTCTAATGTGTCCATCAATTTTATTTAGTCCATGACTTTGGGGCTCCATCTGTTTTAACAGTTCTTCAGGACAGGAGAGATGGTGTGAGGTGTTGGATTGTTGCATGCTGCCTCTGGAGCTTGCGGCTGGTACATTTGGTGCAACCCATGCTCTTGGTCTGCAGGTTGAAGGTGTTGATCCTGTGGAAATCGCTGGGTGCCAGTTCAAGTTCCATCACTGTTGCACTTGGCTCAGTTTCAAAGTCCATCCTTCATTCATTTGGGTAATTCTTACAGTAATACCCTTGATATGGCATATAGCCACTATAGATACAATGACATACATTGGCAGGTTATTTAGCAGTTAACATCATACAGCCTAATTCACTGGCTATTCTCTCCCAAAATCAAATCTCCTTGAGGTGCACATCAAACTTCCCCATCCTTCTGCATCACCCACCAAGTGGACCCAGGTCCTTGAGCAAAAGCAATCCCTTGGATGGGCTTGTCTCTGCTTGAGGCAGGACTAACCCAGACTGTCTTCCCTAACATGCTCTTCATGCGCACTACAGGGATTTTATCTCCTTCTACAGTATGTGGAAGTCTTGGTTGGGCAGGGCCAGCCCAATTGGCAGATCCTCTAGTATTAATCAACCGGGTGGCTTTTGCTAAATGTGTATCCCAGTGTTTGAAAGTCCCACCCCCTATAGCTCTCAATGTAGTTTTCAGCAGTCCATTGTATCATTTGATTTTTCCCAGAGGCTGGTGCGTGACAGGGGATGTGATACACCCACTCAATGCCATGCTCTTTGGCCCTGGTGTCTATGACGTTGTTTCAGAAGTGAATCCCGTTGTCTGACTCAGTTCTCTCTGGGGTGCCATGTCGCCACAAGACCTGCTTTTCAAGGCCCAGGATAGTGTTCCGGGCGGTGGCATGGGGTACAGAATATGTTTCCAGCCATCAGGTGGTTGCTCCCACCATTGTGAGCACACAGCGCTTGCCTTGGCGAGTTTGTGGGAGTGTGATACATCAGTCTGCCAGGCTTCCCCATATTTATATTTCAGCCATCGCCCTCCCTACCACAGGGGCTTTAACCGCTTGGCTTGCTTAATTGCAGCACATGTTTCACGTTCATGGATAACCTGTGCGATAGTGTCCATGGTCAAGTCCACCCGTCGATCACGAGCCCGTCTATATGTTGCATCTCTTCCCTGATGGCCTGAAGTATCATGGGCCCACCGAGCCACAAATAGCTCACCCTTATGTTGCCAGTCCAGGTCCACCTGAGACACTTCAATCTTGGCGGCCTGATCCACCTGTTGGTTATTTTGATGTTCTTCAGTGGCCCGACTCTTGGGTACATGAGCATGTACATGACGTACTTTTACAACCAGATTCTCTAGCCGGGACGCGATATCTTGCCACATGGGCTTACCTCTGCGCTGCCAGTTGCTCTGCTTCCATTGCTGTAGCCGCCCCCACAGGGCATTTGCCACCATCCGTGAGTCAGTATAGAGATAGAGCACTGGCCGCTTTTCTCTTTCAGCAATGTCTAACGCTAGCTGGATGGCTTTCACCTCTGCAAACTGACTCGATTCACCTTCTCCTTCAGCGGTTTCTGCGACTTGTTGTGTAGGACTCCATACAGCAGCCTTCCACCTCCGATGCTTTCCCACAATGTGACAGGATCCGTCAGTGAACAGGGCATATTGCCTCTCATTTTCTGGCAGTTTATTGTACAGCGGGGCTTCTGCAGCACGTGTCGCCTCCTCCTCTGGTGACATTCCAAAATCTTTGCCTTCTGGCCAGTCCGCGATCACTTCTAAAATTCCTGGGCGACTGGGGTTTCCTATGCGAGCCTGTTGTGTGATCAGTGCAATCCACTAACTCCACGTGGCATCAGTCGCATGATGTGTAGAGGAGACCCTCCCTTTGAACATCCAGCCCAGCGCTGGCAGTCGGGGTGCTAAGAGGAGCTGTGTTTCAGTACCAACCGCTTCTGAGGCAGCTCGAACTCCTTCATATGCTGCCAATATCTCTTTTTCAGTTGGAGTAGAGCGGGCCTCGGATCCTCTGTATCCCTGACTCCAAAACCCCAGGGGTTGGCCTCGGGTCTCCCCAGGTGCTGTCTGCCAGAGGCTCCAGGTAGGGCCATTCTCCCCAGCGGCAGTATAGGGCACATTTTTAACATCTTGTCCTGCCCGGACTGGTCCAAGGGCTACTGCATGAACGATCTCCCATTTAATTTGTTCAAAGGCTTATTGTTGCTCGGGGCCCCATTTAAAATCGTTCTTCTTCCGGGTAACTTGATAGAGAGGGCTTACAATCAGACTGCAATTTGGAATATGCGTTCTCCAAAAGCCCACAACACCTAAGAAAGCCTGTGTTTCCTTTTTATTAGTCGGTGGGGACAGAGCTGCATATTTTGTTGATCACATCCAGGGGGATCTGACGACGCCCATCTTGCCATTTTATTCCTAAAAACTGGATCTCCTGTGCAGGTCCCTTGACCTTACTTTCTTTTATGGCAAAACCGGCTTTCAGAAGGATTTGGATTATTTTCTTCCCTTTCTCAAAAAATTCTTCTGCTGTGTTGCCCCATACGATGATGTCGTCAATGTATTGCAGGTGTTCCGGAGCTTCACCTTTTTCCAGTGCAGTCTGGATTAGTCCATGGCAAATGGTGGGGCTGTGTTTCCACCCCTGGGGCAGTCAATTCCAGGTGTACTGGATGCCCCTCCAAGTGAAAGCAAACTGTGGCCTGCAGTGTGCTGCCAGAGGGATTGAGAAAATCGCATTAGCAATGTCAATTGTGGCATGCCATGTGGCTGCCTTTGATTCCAGTTTGTACTGAAGTTCTAACATATCTGGCCCAGCAGCACTCAGCGGTGGCGTGACTTCATTCAGCCCACGATAGTCTACTGTTAGTGTCTACTCTCCATTAGATTTCCACACGGGCCATATGGGATTATTAAAGGGCGAGCGAGTTTTGCTGATCACTCCTTGGCTCTCCAATCGGCAAATCAGCTTATGGATGGGAATCAGGGAGTCTTGGTTGGTGCGATATTGCTGTTAGTGCACCATCGTGGTAGCAATCGGCACCTGTTGTTCTTCAACCCTCAGCAACCCCACAACCGAAGGGTCCTCAGAGAGTCTGGGCAAAACAGACAGCTGTTCAATTTCCTCCATCTCCAATGCAGCTATACCAAAGGCCCAACAGTACCCCTTCAGGTCCTTGAAATACTGCCTCCTGAGATAGTCTGTCCCAAGGATGTGCGGGGCCTCTGGGCCAGTCACAATGGGGTGTTTATGCCACTAATTCCCAGTCAGACTCACTTCAGCTTCCAATACAGTTAGCTCTTGGGATCCCCCTGTCACACCGGAGATACATATAGGTTCTGCCCCTTTATAACTTGATGACATTAGGGTACATTGTGCACCAGTGTCCACTAGAGCCTTATACTCCTGTGGGTCTGATGTGCCAGGCCATCGAATCCACACCGTCCAGTAGACCCAGTTGTCCCTTTCCTCCACCTGGCTGGAGGCAGGACCCCTCTAATACTGGTCAGAGTATCCGTTACTCACTTTTCACAAATGTGAATCTTAAGTCCCTTCAAGAGGATCAGAAATGGGATCAGCCCTTCTACTGTGTCTGGGGGACTGCTCACAGGAAACTAGAGCGGCATTTTTCCAAGAAGACTCCTCTTTTCTGATTGCTTTTTCTCGCAACTCATGTACCCATGCATCTAGGACTGAGGTAGGTTCTCCATCCCACTTCTCATGTCCTCTCCATGGTCACGCAGGTAAAACCACAGGCTAGCCCGTCATGTGTACTTTCTCTCTCCTCTCTCTTGGGCAGAGGAATGCTTACTTCCAATGGCTGCAATGCAGGGCTGTACAGGTGGGGAGAAGGACATATCCACTTTGAATTGCTGGAACTCCTGGGACAATTCCTCACAGCTGAGACGCAGGCCTGTAGGGAGAAAGAGAGACTTCCTTCGTATTGCCACAGTTCGTCCACCATTTGTCCATAGCCTTCTTTCCAGGACATTGCTGCCAATGAGTTGGCATAGGTTGGTGGTGCACTTCATAGAAACTTCCGCCACGTGGGTTGTGTGCATTGGACTTCATGTGGATCTGTGGGTGACTGCCCATTTTCCAGATCATTATAAATCACCTCCAGCACGGCTAATTCGCTCAGGTACTGGAGACCTCTCTTCATGGTGGTCCACTTGCCTTGGTGACATGTAGCTTCATCCTTGAAGGGGTATCTTTCCTTCACACCTGACAGAAGTCACCTCCAGAGGCTGAGGACTTGTGTTTTTCTCCCAATCGCCTTGTCAATGCCCCCTTCCCTAGACAGGGATCCCAGCTGCTTGGCTTCCTTACCCTCTAATTCCAAACTACTGGCCCCATTATCCCAGCATCAGAGCAGCCAGGTAACAATGTGCTCACCTGGGTGGCAGCCAAAATCTTTTCACATGTCACGCAACTCACTCAGGGATAGAGATCGGGTGATTATTTCAGGTTCTGCCTCTTCCTCCTGTTCTTGTGATGACCCTGGTTCACTTTCATCTCTCACTAAGCAAACTGATTTCTTTGTGTGTTTCTTCTTCTGTACAGGGGCGACTGATACTGGCACAGGTTGGTTCTCTGGTTTAGCTGCAGTGCCCGTCGCCAGGGTTGGGCTAGCCATGGTGCCCATCGCTCTGTTTTCCCTCTCTTCCCCCTGAGGGTGCTACCTAATATCAAGCAGTGTTTGGTAGATACCGGCCAGGGCCCAGCACAGTGCAGTAAGTTCTGCGTCTCTCAAATAGCCACAGCATTTTCCTTTCAAATATTCTACCACTTCATGAGGGTTCTGTAGTTGTTCAGGAGTGAAGTTACAAGCCACTGGGGGTGAGAAGTTCTCTAGATACCTGCCCATATCCTCCCACATGCCGTGCCACACATGAATATCCAGCCTTGGGGCAGATCTCTGGGTGGTATTCTTAAAAAACCTTTTTGTAGCTCTAAAGACTTGAAACATATTCAGGAGACACAGCACTAACAGCATGCTGGCTTGCGTATCCCAAGGATATTCAAAATTCTCAAAAGCTGTTGTAATTAGCCGGAAGGAGAAAAGGGAGGTAAACGAACGGGGGAAGTATCCCTCCCGACTTCCTCATGGATTGGGTGCGATTACCAATAAATTCTGATAGAAGGCACCCGAAATATGGAAATGATATCACTGCCGCATACAAATATCAGCTTAACCTCATGACTAGTGATGTAATCATTTCATAAGTCGACATTGCCCAGTATAGCAAAATGATAATCCCAATCCCTCTTCCAGAGGTGATAAAGGTAACCACAGGGAATACACAGAGCATGTAAGAACTTACACAATGCCACCATGTGAACAAATGAACCGACATTGTGACTAGCAACTATTTAACTAATATAAGAAATGCATATAACAAATTTGTTTTAACACGCTCTGGCCAGATCTGTCGTTATCTCAATCCTTCGTGCCCCACGTTGGGTGCCAAAAAAGGACTATCATGGTTTCACCCCAGCCAGTAACAAAGGACTACACAGCCGCTGACTCACTCCTCCCGCCCCCATCCGGTGGGATGAGGAGGAGAATCAGAAAGGAGAAAAGAAAGAAAAAAAAAACCCAGAACCTCGAGGGTTGAGATAAGGACAACACAAAAAGAGAAGCTACAACAACAACAAAGGTACTAATAAAAGAATATACAAAACAAGTGATGCACAGTGCAACTGCTCACCATCCGGAACCTGATGCTCCGCCAGTTCCCCCACTGAAAGCCGAGAGGCCCCCCCCCAGCCTGCTCCCCATTTATATACTGAGCATAATGTCACATGGTATGGAATAGCTCCTTGGCTAGTTCAGGTCAGCTGTCCTAGCTGTGCCCCCTCCCAGGTTCCTGTGAAAATTAACTCTATCCCAGCTGAACCCAGGACACCCATTTATCCCATCCCATCTAATCACTAGGTGGTTACTAATGCTTTTGAATCGATTCTTCATCAAGGAAGATTTTTGCTTCAGCAGTCTGAAACTTGTAGGGGCTGTTTTGCTGGATGTGAATTATTCAGTCTTCAGACATTGGGGCATAAAATTATATTCTTTAGAAATTAAACATGCCAGAAATACTGTGAACTTCTGCACACAAGCTTTGTATGTGTGTGACTTCTGGTTTTTGTACTGGAAAATGGATTATGTTCATCAGCTAGTCTTTTTCTTCTTACAGTGCTGAGTACAAGCCCAAGAAAATCAAAACAGAAGACATCAAGAAAGCAAAGAAAAGGAAACAAGAGGAAGAAGAGGTAACGTGAAAGACAAGTTTATTTCTATGATCAAGAAAAGCAAAGCTGATAATTTGGTGTTGAATTATGTAGAGCAGGGGAAATCTGATTCAAGGGTAAGGAGGCAGGTGCCAGTCTGTGAGAAAGCTGCATATGGTAGATCTCCACTTATGGTGCAGGTTAACTTATCTGAGCCATAATGTATAAAAAGTCAGGAAAACTTTGTCTCCTACCCTTAAAACAATGGATGGAGAAGATGCCTCCGGATGCGAACTTCCAGCCTGTTCCAGGCAATTCACAGTCCTTCTGTTAAGTAGCTCACAGAGGGTAGAGGAGCCTTACTAACAACATCTGGTAATTGCACAGATGATGTGGCACAGTTCAGAAGCAGAGGAGATGAATCTGAGATCAGCTGCTAGAAAGACGCTTAAAGCTTTTAGATGGAGCCTAGGATGGAAATTTCTTTGGAGAGGGACTTGGCAAAGAGAGGTTAGCCATAATTTGAGACTAATGAACTACACTTCACATCTAGCAAAAATACCCTTGTGAGGCACATGTTGCAAGTACCTCCTGGCAACACGGTTAATTCTTTAATTCATGTCTTTATAGTAAGCATATACCAGTACATTCCCAGAAGCCACCTCAGAGTGGTGTAAGTGTGCTCTGTAGTATTTGCCAAATTAGATACACTAGTGCAGGCCAAGGAGGGTGTTTCTATAACTAAGCAACCATGTTACTATGGCCCAAACTTGCCACTTATCAGGTGAGGCAGAATAACTGGCTGTGTGCACTTTGCATGTCCCAAGTGTAAAGTAGAGGAATTTGGCTTAAAACCTGAGTGGCACCATCGGCAGACTTTGACTTAATAGGATGATCTAAGAGCACATTTATGTAGTGAAGCCACAGTAATTCAGTTGTTTGTGGTCAAACTTATATACCCCAAGAGACAGTCTTTTAGTTTTAAAACATCTTTTCAGCGAGGGGGGAAATACAGTAGCTTGTTCTAACAGTTTCTTACTTATTTTGCAGGACAGCAAAGCAAAGAAAGCAAAAAACAAAGATAAGAAAGTCCCTGAAGCAGACAAGAGAAAGAAGCCGAAAAAAGAAGAGGAGCAAAAATGGAAATGGTAACTATATATCAATGAATTAGGCTATGCTCTGCACCTGGACTTTCCCTGTTACCTCCCATGCTGACTGAATAAGCACATCTGGCTTTCTCTTTCATTGATTCATGAGGATTTGTTCTGAATAATTGGCTTATGTTCTGGTAAGCTCTAAATAAATATCTCATTCACTGTCTTCATCCTCTGAAGTAGAAGTGAAATACCTTTTTTGTATATATAAAACAAGAAATAAGTTTTTTGTGGGATTTTTGTTTTGTTTTGTTGGTTTTTTTCTCTTATCTGTAGAATGTAGAGACTACCCACAGTGATCAGATACCAGTGTTCTTGTGCCCAGAACCTGCTCCTTGCTGACACTCTTCAGAGCAATATGAAAACTTGTGGGCTTGGAGTATCAGCTGGAATATATAAATATGTGCAGATATATTAACACAGATAAGATCTATTGGAATACTAGTTATGTAGAGGGTACAACATGAGAGGGTGTCTACCTTTTTATTCTAGCTGGATGTCAGCTGTATGCCTCTCAAAACTGTTCTTGCCTCTGGCACAAAAATGAAAGTTGGTCAAGTGACCAGTTAAGCTTGGGCTGTTTGGAAAATGTATTTCGAAAATAAGTTTTGAATGGAAAGCACTTTCTGTCTTGCCCAGGATCCTAAAGTAACATTGCCGAGTAACTGAAGTTGTGCTTCCACTCACTCGTCAATTTTTTTAGAACCTTTTTAAAATAAATCTGAACTTTGTGGTTCATTTGGAAGACAGGCCTGTGCTGCATCAGTAGTGCTCTGTAAGAAACCTGCTGGTTTTTTTTTTTTTTTTAACTATTCACAGTAATTTGAGCTATTGTTTTGCTGGATTTGAGGAGCTATTACTTGTGTGTTTTGAAGTTTGGGCCTTAGTACTTCCCTCAGTTTAACACGTACGTGGTTTTCAAAAGCGTATGTGTTTTCTGCACTCCTGTAATCTCCTGTGATGTATTTTTATGACCTTTTGGGGATGATGTTACCATTGAGTATTTTCTTTCCTAAGATCATTTGGCTTTTTTTAATAGATCTGTAGGGTTGGGGAATGCCTTTGCAATCTTCTTCAATCCTTTCAGGTTCAGTCTTTTACCCTTTATTGTCACTCTTACTGATTCACCTTTAAAAAGAAAAATTCTTCTGTAGTGTTTATAGTCTTTGCATATTTCTTTTTGATTATCACAGCTTCCTCAGAACATGAGTGCTTGCATATTTTTTTCATACTTGTATACTCTTAGAAATTTGGTTTTCATGACCCTCCCCAAAACTATCCTGATTTTTTTTTTTGAGCAATCCACTTTTTTCTTGATCTCTTTGACAGCATATTTTTAATGTGCTTTGACATTAACAAACTACAGGGACATGAAGCAATAGGAAGCTACAAAATGTCTCTTTAAGCCTTAACAATCTGTTGTCTTTTTGGCTTTGTCTCAGCTGCCCTTGCTGGTTCTATCTAACTTAATATTCTGTTATCACAGCTCCCTTTTATTGTAGTCTGTATCCTTCAACAGCAAACCTTTACTGGAAAGCCATACTGTCCTCCCCTCACCTGCCTTGGCAGCACAGTCCCAGGTAGCTGTGTTAAGCTCTGCAATTTGTGCTTACTGCTGAGGAAAACTGCCTTTGAAAGCATGTTTTGCAAAATTTGGCAGTAGGTAACTGCATCCTTCTGCTGGTGTTCCTGTTGTCCATCTGCAGCTTTGTATAGCGTGTCTTTGCTGGACAGGGTTTAATCTGCACTTCAATTGTATCTCTTAAGGGCATTTTATGTTCCATCTGAGTCAATTTTCTGAATGTCTGATATCTTTTTTTGGCTGCTTCCTCAAGTGCTTGCTGCCTTGAGCATTTTCATCCTCACTTATGTGAATACTCGATGCTAGACATTCCCAAGGCATTGGCCTCGTTCATCACCATGTGGAGCTCTTTTAGAGGTCATTTTCACGCCCTGTCAGCATGTGAAGAATATGTGATCCAGAAGTATACCTTATGAGCACTTCTCCCACCTTGTGTTACAGCAAGTTCATTTCCTTGAAATAACGTATTGCTGAGGTGTATTCTGTTTTCTTCCTAAGAATCTCCTCTATTTTCATTCCACTTGAAAAACCATCCCCAACTCTACCTTCCTGAGCCACTCTGGCATTCTTAGACAGGTTTGATACGGGATTTGATTGAGGAACGTGTATGACTGATTAGCACTGTTTCTGCTGAAATCAGTAAGGCAGCTTTCCTAATAGGCAGCATTCTCCTTGCTCCCACAAAATCATTTGTAGAACGTTGCTTTAGGACCAGGAGCTACCTTGGGTGGTGTTGCTGTAGTGCTTTTTTTGTTTAAAACCAAAGGAGGATGAAAGATTGGCTAACCTCAGGAGGGTAGCTTTTACCTTTTGTCGTAACACTTATGTACAAGGTTTAGGAAGGTGAAGGTGGGACTGGTTTGTGATCTTTTTGTGGCAAACTTTCTGGTAGCTTTGGGCTTAGAAACTACCCTGTGGATCCCATGCTTCCTTGTAGCCATCCCAAAAGGCACAATGTGTTTCAGCTATTTAAACTACAACCTTTCTAGTACTCCTTTTGCATGCATCCTTTGTAAAAGAACACGAATGGGTAGACAAACAGAATTTCTCATCAAGTAAATAGCAGAGTGATAAGTCTTAAAAAGCCACAGCTGAAAAGCAAGAATGACAAACCTGTTGTCTAAAGTAGTAGCTACTGTGAATGATTACCTCATCTTTTTTTCTTAGCAGGATAAAAAGACTCATTGTCAGAGAGGATAACCTTTTTCTGGCTGGGAGGAGAGGCAAATGGTTTAGATTTATTCTGCTGGAAGGAGCTTCTGGGTGGAAGAATGTAGGCCTATGTTTGACAAAATATTTAGATTTCTAGCTTCTAATTAATTTTAAAAACAATCATTAGGAATGTAAATATTTGTGATCTAGACTTCAAATGTAAATATTAGTTTCTTATATCAACATAGTTTACTCAAGCCTTCTTCCCAGCCAGGGACTGAAATCTGACATGCAGGTTTTGTACTGATAGCTGGGATTGTGCGCTTTGCTGTTAAAGATATTACTGTGTTTCTCATAAGAAAAAGTCAGGTCTAGCGCTGTGGTCAAAGATGGTGCCTTTCTAACTATAGCAAAGCACTGTGTCGCATACAGTTGTTGTTGTTCCTAAATTATTGATGTACAGGCACCATTGAAGCATTTTGAGTGTCTTCTAGCAGAAGCTCTTTTTTTCTCTATACAGTGCTCATCATCTGTACAGTGACTCTGTTATCTCATTAGGGATGAAGTGATCTGTATTTGTGCATCAGAATTCCTGACATGCATGCAGTACATGCACACCTTTTCTCAGCTGCCATTGCACCCAGAATGGGACTGCTCCATAGGGCTGACACTAGAGGGAAGCTTAAACTTTTTTTTATTGTCATGACTGCTCAACAAAGTTGTCTGGGCAATTCAAAGACTGAGTGCTGTGACAGGTTAATGGTCTTCCAGTTGGTTAATCACTAAGGTAAAATAGCATTTCTCAGCAGGGAATCCTATGCCAGCAGCATATAGCAGTAATGTTCTGGTAATCATGAAAGAAGTGTAGAGGGGAGGAGTGTGGAATCAGTGTCTTGGGCACAGGATACTGGGAACTGGGGGGAGAGTACTGGCCTGGTGGGACCCCTTTTCTCTGTAGATGAATCGCTGACCCTGTGAGTTTGTTCAGCTGGAATGTGGGATTGGTGGCGCCTACCTTGCTGTGTTGTGATACCTAATGCATCATTTGCAAAACATTTTTATGGAGGTGCTTTAATGCAGGTTTGCAGTTTTCCAGTGCTACTCTGTTTTTCTTCAAGTATCCTTTTCTTACCCAAAGAATTGGAATGAATTTAAAATGACAGAGCAGGTTTCAGTCTTTCTTGTCTGAGCAGGTTTGTTCTCATTTAGGTCATAAATGAACATCTGTTTCTTTATCTCTGCCCTTAATGGCATACTTGTCCACATCTGAAAGCAGCTGCATAATATACTACAATTGTTTGGCTTTGCTGAGCAGGCATCCTGGACCTGATGTTAGATCACAGCTGACTCTAATTTGGCATGATCCTACCTAGCTGCTTTACAAGACTGAATTCTTCATTTTCTTAAGTTCTAAGCTTTTTCAGCTGTGTGATTTTGTGAAAAGAATAGCAAGTGGGAGGTGAGGGCTATGGTGTCATCAGATAATCTGTGACCCAAGGTGTTCTGTTCATGGACATGGCTGTGCTTTTCTAAAAAAATTAAAAAGAAATGGTGATAGTGCATTGAATATTTGTACTTGATCTGTGCCTGGCAAAGCAATGATTGCTTGCTGATTTTTCTTTAGCATACTCTTATACCCACATAGTAATAAAATGAAGATTAGGAGCTTAAAATTGTATTGGTTCATATTTCTCTCTTGAAGGTGGGAAGAAGAGCGCTACCCTGAAGGCATTAAATGGAAGTTCCTAGAGCACAAAGGTCCTGTATTTGCTCCACCATATGAACCTCTGCCTGAAAATGTCAAGTTTTATTATGATGGTGAGTTAATCTGTGTTTCCACTTGCTGGGAAGAGAAATAAACATTCTCAGGGTATTGTGGTGTTCTTCCGGGGACTGAAGAGATGAGGAGGTGGTTTTGTTTTACTGGTTAGCTTAAAAGAAGTTCCTCAACAGCTCAGTGAAGGAAGGATCTGTGGAAGTAAAGGAACAGCCTGCTGAATTCTGCTGAGTTGACATGGAGATGAGCTTGTTCTCACTCTGTTGTGGTGGTAAATCTCCCGGGTTACTTGACAGTATGAATGTCTGACACCTGACAGTAGCAGTGTATAGCTGGTAGAGTACATAATTGTAGCTACTTCATCACTGGTCACCTTTAGGCTTGCTTTCTTTTCTTTGACCTTATAAATTGCATCTTCCATCATCTGTGATGAAATTCATGATCATTTGGTGGCATGAGCAGAATAAAAGACAATTGAATTTTGATATAGATGATTAGGATCTTGTAGGAACGCATGGGATGACCCTGGCCTCAAGGACACAGCCCACTGGTGTAAGTCATGGTCCCACTCACTAACCATTGTGTGTGGTAGAACTAATTGATGTGGGATTCTAATATGCCGGGCTGACTGGTTGTTAGAGGCTCATGTGGAAGGGATTATATGATGTGATGCCTGCTGGAGACTGGACTTGATGACCCATGTGTTTCCTTTTAGTCCTGTGATCATGTTAAATGAAGGATCAAATTAACCCAGGATTGAATTAAGTGGGAGGCATTTGAATGGATGAAAACATAATTTTTGGTGAAGGGGACATCTGCACATGGAACTCTTCCAGGAGCAATGTGCTATTTTCATGTGACACGACACTGGTTTTAAGTACTGAGAAATAGGTGGCATTCATTTTCAGCAACAATGTAGTGAAATAAACATACTGCATCCTATTAATGGCTATCTTCAAGCAAGTAGCATAGTGATCAGGGATGTCTACAGACTTCTTTCTTAGGGTTTGATAAGAACTTGGTATGAAGTTGGAAATTTTTTTCCTCTAATGAGGAGTGTATGGTATCTCTCCTGCTGTCTAGAGAAGAGGAGGGGCAAATGGCACTGCAGCTATCCCTTTAGTGCAGGCAGCAATAAGCTTCTATCTAACCATCTATTTCACAAAAAGCCTCTAGGAAATGCAGGGATTTTTGCAGCCTCTGTCTCTGTCATGACAGAAATTCATCAATAGGCTGAACAATTATGGGGTGGGCAGGGGGGTCTGGCAAATAAAGCAGTCGTGTAAGTCTTCCTTGAGAAACTAGGCAAAAAAATCAGATGTCTGATTTACACAGCAGCTGCTGAGAGCTGCTGTCTGTGCTCACAAGGCATTGTCTAATTTCAAGATTATCCTAGGATGATTTGTAGAGTCCAATAATCATGCTATGACTGGCCAGCCAGCTGCCAGGCTACAGGCTGTCACTGGAGGAATCTGTCCCTTGCCTAGTGATTGCGTTGCGGTGAGACTGCCTGTTTTCATCTAACATAATGACTGCTGGAGCTATTGTTAGCACCTACAATACCAGACTCAGTGAAGGAGCTTGAAATGCCAAAGATATCTTTTAGGGCTTGACTATATGTTTGGGTGACTGTGGGTTAACAAGCTACTGCTCATACCCCAGAGGTGGCATGAATTTGCATGTGTTTCTGTAGATGGGGCGAGGTAAGATTGTATATGGTGGCAGTTGCATTTCAGTCATGGCCATGTGGTCTCTTCTGCTCGTTATTCCCCCGGTTGCTCTCTGGTTTTCAGTTTTTAAGTCAGGTAACTAATACTCATGCCTCTGGAATAAATCTCTTTTTTCTTTAAATGTCCAGCCCTGTCACTGAGAGCCTTTTCAAACCTTTCTTAAAAGGAGGAAATTGAGTCCAATGAATTATATTCTAAAGTGATTAGATAAAGGTGACCGAGCCTTCAGCTATTTGGGAAAAATATCAGTCATTTTAGCCCCATAACATGTTACTAACTCGATAGCTTCTTTCAAGCTAGACTTGTAGCCTGGAAAAACAGTTTCCCTTGCTGTCTCTCCCTTCCCCCATTTCCTGTAATAAGCAAACAAATGCTGTATTTTAGGTTGCAGCTTAAAAATTGGCAGAGTTACTGTTGTTTTAATTTAATTGTGGAATATTCTCAGATCATTGGGAGGACCTTTTGCTAAGTCCTGTTTTACAAGGATTTATAGATCTTAAGGCTTTATAGCTGAGTCCCATGCTTTAATTTTGGAGATGATGCAACTTTTTAAAACATGTAGTAAATCAAAAGTGTGGGGTTTTTTTTCCAACAGCATAGAATCAACAGTAGTGTTTCTTGTATTCACTTTTGTGCGGTAAAATGGTTGTTAAAAAATCCACAGGTGTTGACTGTATGCCAGCCCATTGGGACTTTAAATATTTCTTGCAACTAGCTGGAGATGTGAGCTGCATGCAAAATCCTTCACAGGGATCACTGGCACCTCACGTGTCATCAGGAATGCAATCTGGACCAAAAAGACGCTCGATAGGAATGTTAGATGTCAGATCCACAGCTTCGATGTTGCAGCAGCCTCTTTTCCCTTGTGTTTTAAAGTCTTCCCTCGCAGCAATTTCACTTTGTACTGCAGTCTTGCAGATAAGCTGAAATGTGGCCTCTCCATTCACTGAAAGCTCAGTCTTTCTTAAAAATGACTAGCTTTTGAGCCTGATTTGGAGACACAGGAGTGCATTCCCACAGCAAAGAGGATGATTAGCAGAATCCTGACACGTTTCTCTGCAATGAAGGGGAGTTAAATGTTTGGCATCGCTTTCCAGCCTGTTTTGTGGTGTATCCATAGGAAGGGCTCTTCCTGGCTAGAAATAGCTAAATGCTAGAAGGGGTGTTCCAAAGCGGAGTCCCTCTTTGGGTAGAAGAGGAATACAGAGACTGTATTTTCCATACATCTGAGTGCCGGAATATGAAGTTTAATAAAAACCCTTCCATCTTTCACTTCAAACAGCAGTATCTCCCCAGGAATGTATACACCACTGGGGTGTCTCAGCATAGGGTTTCCTGCAGGAGGCCTTTTCCTCTTCCTGCCCCTCGTCTCTCAGACCTGTCTTACATCAGATGGCTAGTGCTTTTTTTTATGTTTAGATTCCAGAGGAAACTTTTTCCAAAATGTTTATGATGAAAGTCAAGCAATTGTGCTCCTCTGTTTCCTTTGTTCATCCAATTTGCTGTACTATGTAATATTTTTAAGAAAAACTTCTCTGTGGTAAAAAACGTAGTGTCCTTTAAGGTAGTTACTATGGCTTCTTTCTGGCCAATTCCTGTTTACCATTTTCTTTAAAAAGAAAACCTTTCTTTGTAGGTAAAGTCATGAAGCTGAGTACCAAAGCAGAAGAAGTTGCCACATTCTTTGCAAAAATGCTTGATCATGAGTACACTACAAAGGAGATCTTCAGGAAAAACTTTTTCAAAGATTGGAGAAAGGTATGCATGTAGTCCTGGGCTGCAATGACTGCAGGCATGGCCAGTGTCTCCTCATCACTGGGCAGTGAAAAGAGGCTACTGTTCCATGCACAGGAAAGTGCAACTAAAAGCTGTCTCAGATCGTAGCTGTGAAGTTTCCAGTTTATCCTGTAGTTTCACCAGGAAAGACCCTATCATAAATACCTTTCTAAACCAACAAAGTCAGATTTCTCCCAACCAAATCTGCCTGTTACAGTGTGATGGGGTATAGCTGATCTGTTACATGCCTTGTTGAAGCGCCAGCTTTATATTAGAAGGAAACGCCTTCCAAAGACCTAAAACTCAAACTTCACCTTAGTCATCAGCCATAAGATCAAACCTTTACATCAGCTGATGCAGTTTTTCTAGAGGGGTTACTGGATTTTTCTCCCTATCCCTCAACAGTCCCAGCCACTCTTCAGTGTGGGAGGTGGTACAGCATTGCCCAGCGCTTGCAGAGATCAGACTGCTGAAAGTCCAGCACTCCATACACTCTGCTTCTTGTTCTTTTCTCTTTGACCTTAGCTGGAGTGAGCATGTGCAAGAATTTGGGGATTCTTGGGGATTTATTGTGAGAACCTGTCTGTTGTTCTTGTTTAAACTGCCTGGCGTAAGGTAAGTTCTACTATGCGTGAAAACTTACTATGTATGAAAACTTAAAGCGCTACTTTCTTTCTGCAAGGAAATGACCTCTGAAGAGAAGAGCACTATCACCAACCTCAGCAAGTGTGACTTCACCCACATGAGCCAGTATTTCAAAGCTCAGACGGAAGCTAGGAAACAGATGTCCAAGGAGGAGAAACAGGTACCAGAGGGAATTCTAGACTTCTTGATTCTTAGCTGGCTATAAACATCTTTGTGTAATCATTCCTCTGCCTGCCTTGCTGTTTATAAGCCAGTGTTTACTAGCTTTCAAATTACTACTTTCATGTTAACTGTAGGAATCTTTACTGTGCAGCCCAGGTAGGACAAAGCACTGTGTTTACAGCTGAATCTTCATCCTGACTTAAAATGATATTGATACGGCTAAGGCTCCTGATCCTGCCTAAGTAAATAAAGAGAATCAGAGGTGCTACCTCCATGGGAGCCTTGGTCCCTGGCCAATAATGAGCAGTGGATATTCAGTTAAGGGTAGATTTTCATTTTAGAAGCTCCTTGGTTTGGAGGGTAAAATTGGGATGGTGGAAGGGTTGCAGCAATGACATTAGTGAATAAAATGAGAACATATCTTAAATATCAGGTCATGCAGTTTTCTGAATAAAAAATTAACTTTATTTTCCAGTAGCATGGCTATAGTGGCTTGTGGGGAGAGAATTAAATAGTTTTTAGATGACTGAGACTTACTGCAATGGAAGTTGGAAACGTGCCCAAAGTTCTCAGTTGATCTTTTGCAATGCTACACTAATTGTCCTTTGAGTGAAGGGCCTGGTAACTTGGAATTATGGCCTTTGGGGTCAGAGGGGTCCCACCAAAATAGAGGGCCCATGTCTTACTGCTGTTCCCATGTGATAAACGTATGGGTGAGCCCTTGTCAGTTCCCATCCATGGTAGCTACTACAATGGAGCAGAAGTGGCTTTTTCTGTTAGTTTCTTAGCTGGTGCACTAGTGCTGTCTATGGGTCAGATGTTTTATTTTGAGCTGCAATGTTTTTATTTTTCCTTCTATATAATTAGTGTTCAAGCACAGAAGTATGCAGTGAAATCTCAGCACATTTTTACTTAGGAGACTGTGTTCTGCCTATGAGACCATTTGCTGACTGTTGTGGTTTAACCCCAGCTGGCAACTAAGCACTACACAGCTGCTCGCTCACTCCCCCCTGGTGGGATGGGGGAGAGAATCAGAAGGGTAAAAGTGAGAAAACTTGTGGGCTGAGATAAAGACAGTTTAATAGGTAAAGCAAAAGCTGCATGCACAAGCAAAGCAAGACAAGGAATTCATTCAGTACTTCCCATGGGCAGGCAGGTGTTCAGCCATCTTCAGGAAAGCAGGGCTCCATCAAGCCTAACAGTTACTTGGGGAGACAAACCACCATCACTCCGAATGTCCTCCCTTCCTCCTTCCCCCAGCTTTATATGCTGAGCATGATGTCATATGGTCTGGAATATCCCTTGGGTCAGTTGGGGTCAGCTGTCCCAGCTGTGTCCCCTCCCAACTTCTTGTGCACCCCCAGCCTACTCGCTGGTGGGGTGGGGTGAGAAACAGAAAAGGCCTTGACTGTCTAAGCACTGCTCAGCAGTAATGAAAACATCCCTGGATTATCAACACTGTTTTCAGCACAAACACAAAACGTAGTCCCATACATGAAGAAAATTAACTCTATCCCAGCCACTATCCCAGCTAAAACCAGCACACTGACACAGGCTTGACATGCAGCAGACTGGAGACGTTCTTTTGCCTGCTTTCCGATGCTGAGCTCAAACACAAGTCTGAGGTTTTATGCATAAACAACAGGATGTAAAGTCTGGTGGACATAAATGCTGAATATAGACTATAAAGCAGCAGTACTGTGCTGGGGCTGCCCTTGTAGCTATGATATGTGGATAGAGGTAAATGCCTCTATTGTGACAAAACTGTAGCTGTCTTCACCAGCCCTAATCTGTTTCCCTCAAATACAAGTTTTAAGAGAGTTTTCACACATTCTTTCTCTTTTTCCTGTTTGTGCTGCTTGCATTTTATGAATGCTTTTCTGGACAGTTTGCTGCTCTGTGTGTTGATACAGCACTTCGCATGATGGGGATCTGGTTTTTGAGTTCTCAGCATTATCATGGTGCAAATAGAAAAATTTTTTAAGTCTTGGCATTAGAGATATGTGTGGTGCTGGGTATACCATGTCATCTTTGCTTTTGGCTTTTTCCAGAAAATCAAAGAGGAGAATGAGCGGCTATTGAAGGAGTATGGTTACTGCGTGATGGACAACCACAAGGAAAGGATTGCCAACTTTAAGATTGAACCCCCAGGTCTCTTTCGAGGTCGTGGGAACCATCCCAAAATGGGCATGTTGAAGAGACGCATCATGCCAGAAGACATCATCATTAACTGCAGCAAGTGAGCACTGGATGCTTCACACCTTGGCTTTGCTTTCTAGATAGGATAGCTTCTTTTTTAAAATCCTATATAGGTTGATATTCAAGCATGTAGAAGTATGCATGCTGCTTATCTTACTCTTATATGGATAAGAAACTGAGTCATACAGGCAAAGGCTGAACAAGGCTATCATGGGTTTCATGTAGAACTTTGTCAGCATATTTTCTTCCTCATGCCTATGGTCTATATCTGCTTACATAGTCTTTCCTGCTAGCATTTCCAGAAATTAATTTTCTTCTAGGTAGCTTGCCCTACTTTGTCTTCCTTGATGTCGAAGGCTAAGGTTTAGTGGGCTTCTCTTCAGTCTTGTCCTGATAAGTGTCCACACTACTGCAGTGTCCACAGATCGAAGCTAGTCCTAGCAATGTGTGTTCCCACCTATAGTATAGTTTTTCAGCAGATACATATGGGTAGTAGTTACATTTCTGATCTTTGTTCACTTTAATTCACTTGATTTCCTGCTTGTGGAAATATGTAGTTATGTTGCCTCAGTTTCTTTTCCTGTGCTTTCTTTGTGTGATGGTATTCATTACTTTCTCTATTTTGATGCTGTGTAAGTCTCTTGAAATAGTTGTTATTTGCTGTTTTGTAATTCTCTGCAGGGATTCCAAGATCCCTCCCCCTCCACCAGGACACAAATGGAAGGAGGTCCGGCATGATAATAAGGTTACCTGGCTGGTGTCATGGACTGAGAACATCCAAGGCTCTATCAAATACATCATGTTGAACCCTAGCTCAAGGATTAAGGTAAAGGTCTAGTTTAAAAAAAAAATAAAAAACTTACTGGTCATGTCTCCAAGAAGCAAATGTAGCTGTTTGCTGGGAGAGAGACAGGAAGTAAAACTGTCTTGCTATTTCATCCTACACTGATTGAAAAACATTGGAAAGTTTCTGTGCTTCTGTTTCCCCTTGAAAAGAAAGAATACAATTACTGCATAGGAGCAGATGAAATCTAGAAAATGTCTGTTGAAAAGAATCATTGTGTTATTCCTAGTAGAAATCCTTTACCCTGAGGAAACCTAAAAGGAAGCAATTTATCCAAGAACAGACTTGCTCTGGTGGATATTTCACCTGCTTTTGGCCCTAGCTTCCCCTGCCTGATCATGTAGTGAAGTTCTAACCATGGGTTGCTAATTAGTCCATTGTAAAATTAAAAATGTGGCCAGGCTACTGGCTGAGAAGGCTGATAAGGAGCTCATGACTGAAGGAAAACAAACCCTGCTGTGGGCGCAAATAACCAGTCAACAGATCAGTTCCATAAAAGCAGTGACAAACCTGTTGAAAGATAAGTAGCCTTCAGTTTCGGAAGTAAGATTTAAGTTCTTCTCATGAAGTCTTTTTTAAGAGATTTTTTCCTGTATTGGAAACAAGGAGTTTGTCTTACAAGTATAGGGAAAAATCTCTGTTCCTTGTGAATTCATGACCTCCTTTTGCCATGGCTTGAATATATAATAATGATGAACTGTTTATGTTGCTTTTACGTTTTATGGGTGTTTAATTACACAGCTGAAAGAACATAAGTGTCATCTGAATAAAGCAGAGGAAACCATTTATATGTTGAGAAACATAGAAGACATAATATCTTTTGTGTCTTTATAGTTGCTTCCGTGGAAGCATTTAATATCATGGAAATCTGAATTACCTACAGCTGCGTGGCAGCATAGTTTGAAGCTGAGCTGTTCAGCAGCAAAGTCTCAGTGCTTTTGTACAGTGAGACCATTTGCCACACACAGACTTGTAAAGCCTTGAGATGCAGATTGG
Source organism: Aquila chrysaetos chrysaetos (assembly GCF_900496995.4). NCBI lineage: Eukaryota > Metazoa > Chordata > Aves > Accipitriformes > Accipitridae > Aquila > Aquila chrysaetos. Next base: position 12,046,906 of record NC_044006.1, on the reverse strand, counting down.
AACTGGTCTTTTGCCTGCTTTCTAATGCTGACTCTATTCCAACTTTCTCTGCAGGGTGAGAAGGACTGGCAGAAGTATGAGACAGCTCGGAGGTTGAAGAAGTGTGTAGATAAAATCCGAAATCAATATCGAGAAGACTGGAAATCCAAAGAGATGAAAGTACGGCAGAGAGCTGTGGCACTGTACTTCATTGATAAGGTAAGGCTCGTTCCCCAGCACGCTCCTCTTACTATTCCTGTCCTGCTGGGAATGCTTGGGAATGCTGTTCCTAAGGCAGAATTCAGCCCATTTACTAAGGTGTCCTGAGGCTTCCTGGTGGGCAGGCTTCCATCTCCTTTTCCTTCCCATTACCTGGAATTCAGAGCAATAAACTATTGTACTGAACATGGCTATTTCAGGCAGCATTGTTTTAGTTCAGGCAAAACTCACAGCCTGGTTCCAGAATCACCCAGTTGGATTACTGGGAAGTTTGTGTGGTCCTTCTGTCTCCAGCTGTTCCAGTTTTCCTGCTGGGAATTTCTGCTGGTTTGTCACCTCTTTAGTTTGAGGTCACAGTCGTGAGGTTTCATAATTATGCTAATTTTTTCACCACAGTGTAAAGAAAACTGCAGTTGCATTGATGCATTTAAAGCTACTTAAAACCAGTTCCCAGAGAGCTGTTGCCCTGCTAGCGTATGATGTCTTCAACTAAATTAACAGGCTTTGTTCAAAATGGTTTGGTGTAAACCAGGGAGCTTTGATTTGAATAATTGTGTTTTCATATGAACACTGAAGGTTTTTCTTCAAAAATTAGAAATTGGTTTAGCCAGTACTATTAAAACACATTTATTATGCAGCCAAATGTAGCCTTTTGATAATTTATATAACCCAAAGTGTCCTATATGCTGTTTAAACTGTATTTATTTAGCATGCAGTGAAGAGGTAGGATCATAGAAGATGAACAACTGAACTTCACGATTTTGTATCGGGTTGAGTTCACATGGAAGTCAGTTTGATTTTTAAAAAACATCAAACATTTTGAAATGGATTTCCATTAGTCAGAACTGTCTTACAGTTTGAGTTACTTGATGAGCAAAAGTTGGTAAAACATCTTGCTTTAAACTTCTCTTAAAAAAAACCCAAGGTATTCTGGTAGATTGGTAGATTTGTGGCTTTGGTGTAGGGTTATTTAAAACAGATTTAAAGAGAACTTAAGGTTGTTTATATTAGAATTTTATAAGTGTCAATTTTATTCATTCAAATGCATTTTCTCCCTTTCTCTTCTTCTATGGACACTGCTGATTCTAGGCCAGTGTCTGAAAGTTTCAAGCATCTGTACATTACTGGGATGGTTTGAAATGCATACCTTTCTTGTCTTGATGTAAATGTAGCTTGCCCTGAGAGCTGGTAATGAAAAAGAAGAAGGAGAGACAGCTGACACCGTGGGCTGCTGCTCTCTGAGAGTAGAACATATCAAGCTGCATCCTGAACTGGATGGCCAGGAATACGTGGTTGAGTTTGACTTCCTAGGAAAAGACTCCATCCGATACTACAACAAAGTCCCTGTTGAGAAGAGGGTAAGGCATCTCCATGAACACATACACAGTCTGAATTGCAGAAAAATGTAGTCAACACAGTTTTTTGATGGCAATAACAGCGTGCTTCGTCACTGGTCAGATACCTAGCCAGAAAATAAGTCAGTTAATGTTATTCCCTTTTTATTGGCAGTGCCATGGAAGATAAGCCTGCTGGTGGTGTGACATAACCCAGCAGATGAGATACTTAAACATCTTGCAGCTCTTCCCTGTGGTCTCAGTGTCAAGAGCTGGCATAACATAGCTGTAACAGCTATGTTAGCTGGGTTTCTTTGGCTTTGTTCTGCTCAGCAGAGTTGGTTTTGTCACCTGTAGATGGTAGAGTTCTAGGCCGATATGACAAGTAATAGCATAAAAGGTTCTGAAATACAGTGCTGGACAGTGCTGTTAGAGTAGCGGTTTGACTTGGGCTGTCATGATACTAGCTTCTCTGTCACAGTGTTTTTGTTCATGTTGGAGCTGAGCCCTCACTGAGGTAGGTCTTGGGTGCTCCAGAGCATACAGAGTAGGTGCACTGATACTTCTGGCCTATGAACCTGGGTATCTACCAACCAAGACTTCTTTCTTAGGCAATGTTAATTCCTTTATTTCTTTGTCATCCACCAATTTCAAATCTGCTGTGATCTTGACCTCATTGCAGCATAAGTCCCCACCCAGCAGTGTGAACCTGGAGGGCACTATCCAAAAACACTTCTGGTTTTGTGGATGTAACAGCTTTGCATCTGGGCCACAGCTCTGCAGTCAGCATAGTATGTTAGATACTGGATGTATAATACTGTGGTAATTGTAACATCAGCAGTCAATGTCGGCCTCCTGGGGAGCAAAACAACTGAAAAAAACCGAAACTATGGCTGCTATAGGAATGAGCATGTGCTGGAATTCTTACTTCCTTGTTTAAAGGAGAAAACATTTTTCCTGTTTAAATTTGTTGGTGTTGGTATCTCTTGGTGTCTCTTCTTCAGTGCTTACAATGGGGTATTGATTATTGTGGAATTAGAAATCTTTGTATATTAGGTGTCTATAGAAGAAGAATGTGTGTTGTTGAGAAGCTGGGAACTGGGTATTAGGAGCATGCAGAGCTGGGATTTGTGGTCTCTGTATAATCAAAGATACTTTGTTTACTCTGTCTACCCCAGTGAGACTTGTTTGGGATGGAGCTGTATGAAACGTTTAATGCAGCAATGAGAAGGAAGGGTTGGGTTTTGGTAGCTTCACTCCATGGGAAATGGCTCAGGGGTTTCTTTGGCTGGAGTAATGATGGAGAGTAAGGGAAAGGTAGTAGCTTTGGGGTCTCTTTCTCTGTTAGGCAGCTAAGCCAGAGCAGAATCAGGTCTCCTGCAATCTTGATCTAAAGGATGAGGATAAAGGGCATTGAATGCTCAGGACTCCTGTTGCTGGGGATGAACCTTCAACACAAGCTTTGTATTGAGAGATAGGGGTCTTTGCCTGCTGAGAAGTAACATCCAGCATCGTCACTGTTGCCTGAAAAGAGTTTTAAGTGGCTCCCTGGCAGTGTTACTTCCTTATGTATTACTGCTACCTGGTGCTGTCTGGTCTGTGTGCCTGAAGTTACCGGTTTTCTTTTCCTGCAGGTGTTTAAGAATCTTCAGCTCTTCATGGAGAACAAGCAGCCTGAGGATGACCTCTTTGACCGCCTCAATGTAAGCACATAGTTAATGGTGAGGGCTGGTGGTAGAGCACCATGAACAGGTTCGCTCTGCAGCAGGCAGTAACAGCTGCTCTGTTCCAGAAATGGTTTCAGTGGCAATTCTCTTCCAGAGCTGCCCTGACTGGCCTAAAAGCAGTGAGAGTCTCTCTCAATCTGGTGTCTCTATTGTCCACTGTGCCCACAGGTTCCTGAAGCCAATGGGCTTTGGTCCTGGTGAGCCTGGCTGGCTCTGACTTGGGGAGGTTTTTTCAGAGTTCGGAGATGACGATTGTGTGAGGTGACAGATTTTCATGTGCCATCCTCATCTGCACATTTGGCTCTGTGGGAGCACTGTGGTGGTTTAGGTACCTTCCCTGGGATGGGACAGGCACATTTCTACCTGTTGGGAATCAAAACCTCCACACTGAAGAAAACTTTTTTGGCCACTTGTGGTACTTGATACCAATCTAATACTTGTTGGTTCTTTGTTTACTTTTCTGTGGTTTCAGTAATGTTGTGGCCATTCTGTTGTGGTCAGGTCTGAGTACACTAGGCTTCAGCTGTGAGCTGCATGTCTTCGTCAGCCATGTGTCCAGAGATTTCACAAATGCTGTGGTCAATTCTAGTGCTGTCATCTCCTTTCTGCTTCCTTAGACCAGTATCTTAAATAAACACCTTCAAGACCTTATGGAGGGACTGACAGCCAAGGTATTCCGTACTTACAATGCCTCCATCACGCTACAGCAGCAGCTCAAGGAGCTCACTAATCGTAAGTCTTGTCCTTGAAACTGTGAGGGGGACGGATCTTATCCTGCAATACAGAACTGGCTTCTTTGGCTTAGCCACAAGTCTTATATCTGTACACCACTTCATTGTTGCAGTTCTCCCAGTGCAAATGTCAGACAGCTGAGGTCTGACCAAAAATCTGCTGCCAGATAATCTTTTGGGGTAGTTGAGCAGCCCAGCATGGGACAGGGCAGAATTGACTTGCAAGCACACCAACGTGTGCCTGCTAGTTTATGCCTGTCCTTTACCAAGTCTCTTACTTGCTTTCTGTTAATTGTAAAGTGTTATAGGTGGCAGGCAAGGCAGATGCATCTGTAACAGCCCCACGTTTCTTGGCCGCTCATTCACAACCTCTCTGTCAAGCACTGCTAGCTTGTACTTTAACAACTTTACAAAGTGGGCATGTTGGATATGTGAAGCCCGACAGTGTCTTGGGAAGTATGATCCTGCTGTCCTCTGCTCTGAGTACGGATGTGCTTCCCCTCTCTTGAGTGGCAAATGGTGTCTTTGTTGCTATCGAAGAAACTGTCCCAGAAAGAGTTAGGGCCCAGGATGGAAGTGGTCAGGCTCTTAGGAGTGTAATTAGAGTGCAGTGTTGAGACTAGCCCGTCAGAGGGGAGGGTCAGTTCTGCAGTGACTTGCAGAGTCGGTGGGACACTGGCTGGGGCTGCACAGCCCTGGAGAACCCACTTGTTCACCACTTTCTTGTACTTTGCAGCGGATGACAACATCCCAGCGAAGATCCTTTCCTATAACCGTGCCAACAGAGCGGTTGCCATTTTGTGTAACCACCAGAGGGCTCCGCCGAAGACCTTCGAGAAGTCCATGATGAACCTGCAGAGCAAGGTACCCCCACCCTTGCCCAGCTCTTGGGTTGGGGCAGGGCTCCAAGCACAGCATCTTGGGAGTCACAATTCCTTTCACTTGGAGTGAAACCGAAGCAGAGTCTGTTTTTCCCTGTGAGGAGTTGGTTATTCCTGCATCAGAGATGGGCCTGCTTGGAGAGGAGTAGTGAGCTCAAAGGGACACCTTTCAGTCTGAGTCATCTTATACTTGTAAAGACCAAGACCAGACCCTTTTTGTCTGCCCTTCATCCCATAGCTATGTTTTCTGCTGCCATTGAAACTTCAGAGCAGCAGTCTCTAGCTCCGGTTTGTGTCCCCTAAAGAACCCAGAGTGGGCATCCACTCATGTTGTGTGAATCCCAGGCCACTGTCAGTGCAGGCTGTGTACATGGTACATTAGGCCCCTCTGACTTGACCTCTTCCTTTGCAGATTGTTTCTGGTGAAGGCCATGAGGTCCAAAGGGGTTAGGTCTGTTCCTGGTCTGGCTTTAGAATAACCTTCACAATAAGGACTTCTGGTTTGGCACTGCAGTGTCCCCTGCTTCTGTAACACCTAACATGGCTGCCTTCACCCTAGATCTTAGAGCTTGGGGGATGTTTAAGGGGAATGGTTGAACAGGGGCTGCAAAATGCTAAAACTCCCTGAATCCTAAACTTACTGGAGAAGAACTGCCTGAAGCCTTAACAGCTTTCAGCCTGTAGGATTTGGGGCAAGAACTGATTCCTGCTGAGGGAACAGGGTTCATCCTATTGTGTTACCATTAGATAGTGGTACTGACAGGATACAGTGGAGGCAGACAAGCTGCCTGGAGGGGCTGTTGGCCAGTACCAGGCCAAACCAATTCCTTTGCCTGCTTGGTAGTAAGTGTATGAGAAAGCTCCCAGCACCACCTTGTCTTGGGAAATGAGTGGGGCCCTGTTTTCTGGGGCGAATATTTCACCACAGTAGGCTTTGCAGCAAACTGAAAGGCCAATGGCCTAATTGTTCTGCAGAAGTGGGTCTGACCACTGGTAGATTCTGAATGTGGTCACAAACTCACTCCCTGGGTCATGCTGCCCAGGGGTGACTGCCACAGTTGTCAGCACCTTGTTCACAGTGCTGCCGTCTGGTTTTGCCTCTCCTAGATCGATGCCAAGAAGGAGCAGTTAGCTGATGCCAGGAGAGAACTGAAAAGCGCCAAAGCTGATGCCAAGGTCCGGAGAGATGAGAAGTCTAAAAAGTAAGGCTGATGTTACTAGGCTATGCAATGCTCCCAGTACTCTCGGCTCCAAATGGGCCCTTCACCCTGTACTCTGTTTCCCCAGCCTGCAATCTGGGAAAAATTCCTTAGGCTTTCTTGTCCCCTCTTTATTCTATGCATGAAGAAATAGCCTTCAAGTTGAGGACCATAGGGTGGTCTGACGCTGCAGTTCCTGATGTGGTCACTAGTATTAGTCTCCACTGTGTCTCTTAGCCCTCTGAGCTGAGCACCAGCCAGTGCTCAACCATGCTGCTGCCCAGCACCAAGCAGAGTAATGGATCCAGTGCGCGACATTGCCGTCTGAGTGAGGAGTCAGGAGTTACACAATTGCACATGCACTTTTCTGGGTTCTGCTGTGCTCCGTTGGAAGCCCACGGTGCAGACGATGTACTCAGACTCTGTGTGGGTTCTGCAGAATAGCCACAGGGGTGCTGAGTTAAGGGAGCTCTGAAAGCACAATCACAGCATGACTATTACAGAGGGATAGATGGGCTGGTTTTAAAGTGGGTGTAGCATCAGTACAGTTCAGGCTGTCGCTTCCAACCCTTTAAAACAAAACTGCTGCTTAAGATTTCTGCTCTGCCTCTTTGAAAATGTCAGTTCTTAATTGCATGTGCTGAGTGTTTTGTGTCACCATCTGTGGTGACACAGCTGCCCTTTGTGGCTGGTGGCATTGCTTACCTTGAGCAGAGTCCCTTTGGGTTCCCACAGTGCTGCCATCTCAAGCCTAGCAGGGCATTAGGAATTAAATGCTTTGATTCTTTCCCACCCCAGGACAGTGGAGAGCAAGAAGAAAGCAGTGCAGAGGATTGAGGAGCAACTGATGAAGCTGGAGGTTCAGGCTACAGATAGGGAGGAGAACAAGCAGATCGCTTTGGGCACCTCCAAACTCAACTATCTGGATCCCAGGATCTCTGTTGCTTGGTAAGCATCTGCCTGGGGTGTGCTGGAAGGAACCACCCCTTTGCTTCTGTCTTGTCCCCCCAGTTAGCAGACAAGAGATGCCAGAGAAGTCTGTCTGTGGCCTTCCCTTGTGTCTTCAGATGGTTTCAGGAAGTTATAAAAGAGTCCCTTGAGGCAAGTGCAACATGCCAGCCAAAGTGAGCACTGTGCTGGGAGGTGATGGGTCAGAGAACCTGCAGGGTCTAACACCAGGAGGCTGGTTGTGCTCAGCTGGGTGGCGTGTCTTGGAATGGGGCAGAGCTTAGGAAGGTGCTGGGGGGGAGAGCAGGGCAGTTCTGCTGCACAGTTGAGGGGTTGTTGAGTGCCTGTGCTGTGTTGACTCTAACAGCGTCTCCTCTTCTGCAGGTGTAAGAAGTGGGGAATTCCTATAGAGAAGATTTATAACAAAACCCAGCGAGAGAAATTTGCCTGGGCTATCGACATGGCAGAGGAAGACTATGAGTTTTAACTTGTTTTTAATGAGCTGAATTTTATGGGAAAAAAAGGGGGAGTAGCCTGGTTTTTAGGGAGATTGATAAACTGTGAGCCTTACTTGTCCTTGGATGCTGGGGAAGGAGGAGGAAAGGGGCAAGTGAGCATCAGATAAAACAGCCAACATCTTGCAGAAAGCATAACCTGGAAATATCCTAAAGGAGCTGAGCCAGTTGTCCTATGGACAACTTATTTAAAAATGTTTCAGAGATCCAAATTCTAGCTGTCTGGTTTGTGTGGTTTTTTTTTTTCTTGAGGCAGGGCAAGTGGATGGGGGATTTGTCAACCTTCCGCCAGGCAAATTCACCATCACACTGAGAGCGTGGGAATCTTTAGCTACTGTATACAAAATCCAATTATATTGGTGCGTTTTTACAGTTAGGGTTTTGCAATAACTTCTATATTTTAATAGAAAATGGACTCCTTAACCCCTGCCCTTCCCCTCCCCCTCCTGCCCCATTTCAGAATTTAACAAAGAAACAAAATTTAAGAAACCCAACGCACCTGTTACAGCTGTCACTATAGTCATGGAAATACCCAATCTTTTTCAATTTGTCACTTGAAACAGTCATGGCATTGGAACATGAATTACAAATATCCACCACATTTGTTCAGAGCAAAGCGTGATGGGAAATCAGCCTCCTGACTTGAGTGTTCCTTTTTTAAATGTGAATTTTTATTTCTTTTAATTATTTTAAAATATTTAAACAGGTTTTTTTTCTTCTTGATCTTAAAGATCGTGTAGATTTGGGGAGCGGGTGGGGGGAGGGGGGCCGCGTGATGGGTAGATGCGTGTGGAATTTGAGGACAAGTGAAATTGGCAACAAATGACATTCCCATCACCCTTTGTTCTGAACATGCTCTGTACACTTCAAGAATATCTACTTTTTAGGTTTGTCAGACTGTTTTACCTTTTCCCCCCTTTTTTTCTAAGCCCCACTCCCCCTCTTTTACTTGAAAGATTTTATTGTGTAAAAAGAAGTTTCACAGGTCAATAAATTTCGAGGGAAATGAGCATTGGTCCAAAAAGGAAAATAATCAAGATTTTAGGGCTTTTATTTTTTCTTTTGTAATTGTGTAAAAAAATTTTAAAAAATTAAAAAGCAGAATTTTAATGTGAAACCTTTTTTTGCTATAATCATTAGTCTTAGAGGCATTGTTAGCGTAGTGTGTGTGCGAAGACCATTTCCTGCAGCCTTTCCTCAACAAGTATCTTCTATTTTTATCATGAATTCCCTTTTAATCCAACTGTAGGTTATTTAAAATAAATTCCTACAACTTAACTGAGTGTTGGTGTCTCTGTGTTCTTTCACCTCTGGCCCTGCGCCATGAGGTCCCCTAGGTCCCTAGTTTGGGGGGGAGATGGTGGGCCTGGCACCACATTGTTTCTGTGGCCCCCGTACAGCAGGTACTGCCTCCATAGCAAGATGCTTGAGCCTTTCTCATTTGAACAGGGCTACAAAGAGGATGTTGAAGCCACGGCAAGGTCTAGGTGGGTTGGGATTGACCCAGCAGTTGTGTCTTCATCAGGGGTGAGTTGAGAGCATGTGCCGGGTTCATAGTGATGCCAGTGATCTGAAATGAAGCACCTGGCCATGGCTGGCTTTTGGAAGGGATAAGGCTTTCCACAGCTGCCCTAATGTTTTGAGTAACTCACTGCTGCTTGATTGCGTTGAGTCATGGTGGCTCTTTGGTCTGTGGTAGGTCTGTATGGTCATGTAGCCAGACCCTCAATGGGTGGAGAAGTTGGTAATACAGCATCACAGCGTGGGGTGTTTTGGAGCCCTGGTAGGGGCACAGAGAGCTGACCAGGCTGTCCCACCAGCCTGCGACCCTGCTGCTCGCTCATGAGCTCATGTTAATGCTGGGGCTTGAGGTGGTCCGTTGGCTCGCCTGGTTCCCAGGTCCCTCATCTGTGCTCCCCCAATGGCAGTGTGCTTGTCTGGGTTGGTTTGTGCACCTGCAGGGGAAACTGCTTTGAATAATGCACTTAAATAGCAGCAGCCTGACCCTCCAAGCTCTTTGGAGCTGCCCAGTTCCTGTTCCCAACCCCAGCAGTAATTGTCTGGAGGCTTTTATTCCCCTTTAATAAGCTGCTTGGTCCCTGCTGAAGCCCTGTCCATGTGTGCAGCCTGCACAGCAAGCCTAGGAGCCTGCCCTCACTCTGAGGAGTGGCTGCAGATGGTGGGTAAAGATCCTTTCTGGGACTCCTTGGCTGCATTGTGAGTTAGTGGGAACATCAGGAATGTGGCTTAGTGTCTGTATTTGGGGTCCCTTCAAGCATTCTTGGAAGTGGAGGCCATTGCTTTAGTGCAATGGGAAGTGACCTGAGGCAGCAGGAGCCAGGGGCACAGCCAGGCTGACGTCTGGCAGGGAGAGGGAGTGGGATGGTGCTTGTTTAGGGTAGTCCCTGTGGCAAGGTGATTTTCAGCTCATGTTCCTTGAAAGAGGCTGCTTTTGTGGAGAGCCAGGACATGCTGCAGCCAGGTGCACCAGAAAGCATGGAGAAGGCCATCGTGAGTGTTTGGGTTTTCCTTTACTCCGTGTTGCTGATGGGAACATTCTCTGCATCAATCTTCAGTGCCCAGGCTGCAGTGTGCGCTCAGGAGACAGGAAGCCTTTTCCCATGTCCCCAGTCCAGCTGAAAGCAGGTTAATTGCAGCCCAGTGCTCGAGTTAGCGCAGCAGGGGTGGCTGTGGAGAAGAGAGGAGCTGAGGCCGGGACAGGGCTGCTGGCGCGGGAGCTGTGTGCAGAGGGTGCTGTGGGGAAGCGGGGCTGCTCTTGGGTGCCCAAGCACTGCTCAGCACAAGGAGCTTAGAGGGTGAGGGGGTTGAGGGCAGGGGCTGGTCTCCCCTGTGCTATACAAAGCTTAGGATTCTTGGCTCCTGCTGGAGAGATGATGGAGCTGGCAGTGCTCACTGCTGGCAGGGGACAGGGGTTCTGTGTTCCTCCCAGCTGGGAAGGATGTGGCCTGTCACTGCCTTGCTCTGATCCTTCCTGCTTCACCCTCACCTGACCAGTGGTCACTGCGTTTCCATGCAGGCGCACCTCAGCATTGGTTTGCTTTGCCTCCCATGGGCTGTCTGCTCACCTGATCCCAGGAAAACCCCTGTCTGGTGCATTGGGGAGCAAGAGCAGCGGGATGTGGTGAGACCCAAGCTGCTCTTCCTGGTGTGGTTTCTCTGCTGCCTTTTATTAGCCCACAGCACTCCGCAGGGAGGAGGATGGAGTGAAAGCAGCACCCTCTCCTTGCCCTCGTGGCTGGGAAGGCCAGGAGGCTGGGCAGGGACATGGATGATGAGGCTGATGGATGTATCCATCTCCCTGGCACTGGAGAGCAGCCCAGGGCCCGGTGTCCGTGGGGAGCCTGGAGTAGACACGGGCCCTGGCTCCTCTGCAAGTGCCTCCCAGTCACCCTGATGCTGGGGCAGCGCTTGGCTGGGCTCCCAGACTCCACAAGGGTGGCTGCGGGGTCGGGCTCAGCCAGCCACAGGAGCCTCTCAGCAGCCAGCCCTGAGCAGGGCTTCCTGCTGCCTGCTGCGATATTTTCAGGCGCTTTGTTGTGGCTGCAAAAACTCGCAGTTTGGCAGGAGTTACCGTTTACTCTCTGGGGCCTTTCCAAGGTGCAGCGGAGAAAATGCCAGCAGAGAGGGAAAGGGGCTCATTGTGCTCCTGACCTGCCCGTGCCTGGAACAATGCAGCCTGTAAAAATACGCTTTCTATTTATACAGCCCTCCCTCCCTGCGTTCAGACCTGGCCGAATTAAATTCCCATACCCTACGCTGCTGAGCAGGGAAATGTGCTTCTCCCCCTGCCCTGTTCAACGCAGCGGGGAGGGACATGTTCCCGCAGAGGGGGATCCCCAACCCCGGCATCGCTGCCTGCAGATTCGCCTTCTCCCTGGGCATGATGGGGTGGCCCTGGCCAGGCTGGGGGTCGTGGCTCTCGGGCCGTGCTCTGCTTGGATGTGCGAGGCCAGGCTGATGTCCCAGGCTGGAGTGTGCTGTGCCTCTCCCTGTCAGTGGAAGGGAGGAGTATTCTGGTGCAAAACCAGCCCTTGAAAAGGCACTTGGCTCCCTCTGAACACCGGGGAGCATGGGCGCTCCCTCTACAGCTCTGTCCCAGGCAGGGAGCTGAGGAGGATTTAATCTGTGTTTTTGCCTGTGGCACAGCAGGGTCAGGACCACACATCCCGCGCTTTAAATGGAGAATTCCCAGATCCTGTTGACTCACTGTGCGAACAGAGAGATGGCCGCGAAACGTGCCGCATCCCGTTTTGCATCCCATCACCGCAGCGCCTGGTCCTCGCCCGCCCCAGTGCCACCACCCTGGTGTGGATTGCCTGCCCTGCAGTAAGGCTTATGTTTGGCAGCGAGGGAAACTGAGGCAGCGGTGACGTGACCAGTGGAGGGGGCAAAATTTAGGTTGAAACTCGATCATGTGTGTTGCGAGCCCATGGACAGGACCTGACGGCCAAGAGGAGGCTGCATACCCGGCTGGATGCAGCCCCATCCCCCTTGAAGTCTTACAGGATTCAGGGGTTGGAAATTGAAACCAGGTGAATTCAGGATATTCAAAAAGCGTGTGCTCCCCTAGGAACACCAGGGAGTGGGGACAGGGAACCTGGAGCTGCAGCGAGTTTCCCATCAGGTGCTGGTTTATAATCTATAATCCAGAGGGATCCTGCAATGCCTGGAAGGGGCAGGAGGATGCCGGGGGGAGGCAGCCCTGCCTGCGGGCACGGCTTCATCTCAGCCCCGCGGTGAGCACACGCAGCAGGCACCGCGCCAGCATCCGCAGCAGCTCTGCGGCCTCAGGCGGGTCTGCTTTCCATCGCCGGCAAAAAACCGCCTTGCACTGTTCTGTGTCTGCTAACACCACCCCGGGGCGGGAGGTAGCTCGGCACTGTGTTCCCTGCAGGTTTTCCAGATCCTGCTCGCTGCAGGGCTGGGTGAAGCTCTTCCCCGATGGTGATTTTCTCAGCTCACGGGCTGGATTCTCGTTTACCCACCCAGGCAGTGCAGAACAGACGGGAACAAATAAATAACCCCAGGAATGAATAAATAACCCCGAGTGGTGCATCTCTCCTGGGGATTGCAATGTGCCAAGTACTGCTTGCTTGGATAAGGATCGGGCACTGCCTCTCAATGTGCAGTCCCCAGGGTGGCAGAGGGACCCCTCCATTCCCAGACACTGGCATCAGAGGGATGCTGGGCTGCAGGGACCCCCCGCACTCACCCATGGGGTGGCTTGAGGGTTTTGTTTCCCTGGATTTTGCTCCCCAGCCCTTGAGCAAGGCCAGGGGCTGTCCTTAAGCCTGAGGTCACCTGGCCGTTAGCCTGCTGTCTGTTCCTGGGCAGAGGATGTAGCTGCTCCATGAATCCTGCAGGATACTGGGGGGGTCGGCACCCCACGCTTCAGGACTGCAAAGGGGGAAGGTGCTGGGGCCACTCAGAGGGGGAAAAACCCCTTTTCCCAGAGGTGTTTGCAAGGGGAGACTTGCAGAGCCCCCCGCCCTGCATAGTCGTATGATGAACACGATCCAGGGAATTTCTTGAAAAGCAAAATGAGTCTGACCCACTGCGGACCAAAGCCCAGGCAGGGTAGAGCGGGACAGGATAGCAGGAATATGATGGAAGTTTCTGCTGCCCTGAGGGGCCGGGGGCGATTGCCCACAGTGTGGCCAGTGCAGGAGCCAGCACGACCAAACGAGGCTGGTCGGCAGCAGACAGACAAAAGCGGTTTCACACGCTGTCAAATGAAACTCTGAAATTCCTCGGCGTGCGGCACTGTGGACATGGAGAATTTAATGCAAGGCTAAAAAGTGATTAGTCAAACTCGGAGAAGAAAAATTATCCATCGCAGACACCTGATTGCAAGCCACCGCTGCCACGTGCCGACCCCAGCCACCCAGGGCTCCAGGGCTGGACAGACGCAGTGATGGGTGCTCTCCATCAGCGTGAACGGGCAGTGTTTGGGAGTGAGGGAGTTACCTGTTTGGCTTCTTCGATGGCCTCTCTCCCTTCTCAGGTTTTGCCCTCAAAAACAAGGGTGTGCCCATAATGCTCAGCTATTTTAAGACCACTGGGAGCCGGCTGCTTCCTGCCGGTCCTGACCGAGGCCGTTACACAAGCAAGGAGCGACTTCCCCAGCGGCAGCGGCGGTGGCTCACCCGGGAGGAGCGGGGCAGAGGGTCCTGTGCGGCCGGCACCCCGGGGCTCCCACCGGCAGGCTCCCAGCAGCTCTGCCTTAGCTGAGCCCATCCCCAGCGTCCCGTCACCCCTTAGGGTGCTGTCGTACGCCGGGTGTTTTTATAAAGGCAGGTTTATGTTCTTAGCCCAGTGCGTTTGTCCTTGCCTTTTTGATGCCCAGACGTTGGGTAGGATCCTAAACGACCACGAACCTCATAGGGCTGCTTGTGTGTTTGCACCTGTGTGTGCACGTGTGCGTGCGTGTGCACGTGTGTGTCCCTTTGAAGGTGGGTGAAGCAGTAGGGCAGAGGGAGCTGCTCGCATTTGTGGTGCGCTTGGTGATGGGCATCTTGCTTAGCAAACGATGCCCCTTCCAGACCCACCCCGGAGCTGGAGGGTGAAATAAGGGCTGCTCGGCTGCATGCTGCCTTGCCACGGGCCTGCAAACAGACGTGTGTATGTATGTGTGTGTATATATTGTATACGTATGCGTATATACATATATCTATGCATTTATATATTGGGGAACATCCCCTCCAACCTATCCCTTTCACTGCTCTCCTGCAGCGGGGCCGTGCTCACCCTTGGGCAGCCCAGACCCTGGCCAGCATCGCCTGCCGGTGCGGGTGATGCACCCGCCACCGCACCTCGGTGTTTGCACCGGACCCCGGACACCGTCCCCAGCCCAGGGCAGCCTGAGCGCCCAGCCCGCCCCGAGGTGCCCTGATGGGGAGGACGGCACGGGGAGGAAAGGCAGCAGTGCAGAAAGGGAAATTGCAGGCTTTAACCTCATGAATGGAGCAAACCGCCCTGAAACGCTTCCTAATTCAACCGCTTATCCCCTGGCTAACCCTGCTTTTGTGTGGTCTCCCGCCAGGGCCGGAGCGGGGCTGGAGAGCCTCCTGGGACCCCCGGCTCCCTACACACTCCCCCGGGGACAGGATGCCGCCGGCCGCCCTGCAAACCCCGTCCCGCTTTCCCCACCGGCGCAGGTCCGGCCGTGATTTACGGGGAGGAAGCTGCGGCAGCCGCAGGCCTGGCTCCGGCAAGGAGCCATGCCACGGTGCCAGCGGCAGCCAGGCGGAGGGGACCGTCCCCACGAAAAGCCACCCCGCTTGGCCTGTCCCAGCGCGGCGGGGCTCGGGATGTTCCCGGGAGGAAAGCGGCTCCCGGGGACAGCTGCCAGCCCGGCCCGTGCTCCGCTCACGCCCGTGTCCCTGCGTGTGCCCGCTCGCCCCGCACAGCCCCCACGGCGGACACGGGAGGCTCGGGGGGCTGTGCGCCGGGGTGACGGCCCATGGGATGCGGCGCCGGGGGACGCGGCACCGCCGGGACCCCACCCGTGCCACGCCACGGGGTGTGTTGCACACCCAGGACCCCACGCAAACTCTGCTGTGGGGTCTGCCGGGGCCCCGTGCTGTCCTGTGCTGCGGGGTGCGTGGCACACCGGACACCTATGCGTGCCGTGCCCGTGGGGTGCGGGGCACCCCCGGTACCCCAGGCCTAGCTGCGGGGTGTGCAGCACGGGGACCCCACAGGCGCTGTGGGATGCCCGCCGCCGCACCCAGCCCCCACAGCGCTGCACCGCGCCAGGGGTCCACCCCCCCCCCCACGCGTGTCACGCCGCGGGGGTGCGCGCAGCACCCCGAGACCCCACAAGCCGGCAGAGCGCGAGCTGCGCGCCCCTCCCCATCACCCGGGCCGGGCCGGGGGGTGTCGGGGGGGGGGGGCAGTGCGCACCCCCCAGGCGGGCCCCAGCGTCTCCCCCGCCCGTCCCACCGCGAGGGGCCGCGCCCCGCCCCGCGCCGCCGCCGCCCCCCTCCCTTCCCTCCCTCCCTCCCCTCCTCCTCCTCCTCCTCCTCCTTCCTCGCTCCTCCTCCTCCTCCTTCCCCCCCTCCCCGCAGCCGGCGGCGGGCGGGCGGGCATGGGGCGCGGCGGGCGGCGCTGAGCGCGGTGGCGGCGGCGGCGGCGCTCCGGGCGCTCCCGCTCCCCTTTGTTCGCGGCGCTGATGGCGGCCGGGCCGGGCAGCGGCCCCGGGGCGCCCAGCGAGGCGGAGGCAGCGCACCTCTGCCGCAGCCTGGAGGTGGGCACCGTCATGACCCTCTTCTACTCTAAAAAGTCGCAGCGACCCGAACGGAAAACTTTCCAGGTGAAGCTGGAGACGCGGCAGGTCACCTGGAGCCGCGGCTCCGAGAAGATCGAGGGAGCCGGTGAGTGCCGGGGAGGGGAGGGGGGGTACGGGGACGGCCGGGAAACCCGGGCAGGAAGGGGAGGAAAAGGGCTCCGGATCCCTCGGGGCGATGGGTGCGGGGCGGCCCCGGCCGGAGCCGTCCCGGCGAGCCGCCGTTCGCCGGCTCGGAAAGCGGCGTGAGGCTCGGTGGGGAGGAGGAAGGTTTTAAAAAAATAAATATATATATATATATATATGTAAAAATAAATAAACCCCAGCCTCTCTGGGCCCGGCGTCAGCTCGGGGTGGCGGAGAAGGGGTCCGGTTTCCCTGGCCGGGGCCGCCTCCGGCCGCACGGTAACCGGCTGCGGCGGGGGATGCGCGGGCCGGGTACCGCCATGGCCGCCCCCACCCCCAGCGCCGCCTCCCAACTTTCGGCATCCCTCTTCGGCATTAAACTTCCCCTGGGATAAACTAGGTGCCTTTTCCCGGGTGGTACCTTGGCTAACCGCACCTAAAAGCCGTAGGGAGCCTCAAAAGGAGGCAGCATTAGTTTGAGCCCTTTGGGGGTTGCGTCTCGGAGCAACAGATGAGAAGAAAGGGCAAAAAGCAGAAAAAACAACCCAAAATATTGCAGTGTAAGTCCCTGCTCTTCCCTTGTCCCCTTTGCGCATCTGCCCAAGGACGATGGCACAGGGTCAGGTGGAGCACGGTCAGCGTAGGGCCGGGTCCTGCGCACCCTCTTTGCAGCGGTGGGTGCAGTTACGGGCAGAGCAGCCTGCTGGCTTCGGTTTCCCGCGCGTGATGTGGACTTCTAGCACGAGGAGGGCAGGGGAAAAGATGCGTAAGAAATGTGAGTGGAAAACCACAAAGATGGGTGGGAAGGGGGAGAGGGTAGGGAGGCCCCGCACTGGGAAACTTTTAACCTCGGCGTTGGTTTCCTAGGTTACTGCTGTTTCTCTTAAATTACCTTTCCCGCCCCCACGCGCACCAGCACGAGGACAGTGTCTCTGCTCGATGCTGGAGGCGAGGAAGAGGGGACGCGCGCGAAGGCCCATGTGACGTAAGTCCTGGCGCTGGCCTTGGTGCGGCGGCACGTTAGTACCGGCCTTCCCCGCGTTGAGGGGTGCGACTGGGGCGCAGCGAGGCCATGGAGGGGTTGTCATCTCTCCTGGCAAGTGCTGCTGGCCCAGGGTGGAAAGGTTGGATGCTTTTAGTATCGCGAAAGGGCTCCGATCGAGAAAGGAGGTGGTGATGATGGTCGTGTCTCTGTGGCACGATCACAGAATGCTGGTGCTTCCAGTTTGGGGCTTTGGTTTGCCTTAAGACCCTTGGAGTCCTCTAGCTTCTGCCCAGTGGCGTCTCTAGGCACATCTGGAAGGAGCCCTGGGCTCCGTTAGCATCACCAGGACGTGAAGCTCCCCTCTACCTTTCCCAGGGTAGTTTCTAGGAGCTTTGAGGTGGTGGGAAAGGGAGGAGAGGCAGCCCTCGGTTTAAGTTTTTCTTAAACTAAGGCAAAGCGCCCATCTGTTTCGCTGGTGAGGCGTTGGCTTCTGGCAGTGTCTACAGACCATGTGGGTCCATGGCCCATGGTGGGACGGAGGTCCCCACCGATGTCTACACGGGCGATTGTTCCTGTGGGCAGACCTAAGCGTTTGCTGCAGTTCTTGTAAGGCTGGGACCTTAACTTCAGGGAAATTTAGAGAACTTTAACTTCTGTACCAGAATTGCAGTAGTAATGATGATGATAATGTCGTGGCTGCAAGGACTTCTTGTGCTGTGCGGACAGCCAAGAGCAGATCAGTAAAAGCAGAGAACGTGTCCCAGGGACCGAGATGATCAAATTATAAAAATAAGAAAATCTATAGGTTTCTAGCAAAAGAAAAGCAAGAGTTGGGGAACACGGGACAGCCAGTTCCCTCATGTTCCTTTAAATGTCACAGTGGAAAATTATTTGGGGCTCTTCTGCTGCACCGCAGGTGAGTTGGCCGGCTGGTGGCCATGGGCTCTGGGTTCCCCAGCATGTGCCTCCCAACGCGTGTGATGTTCCCGCAGTGCGTGCAACCCTCCCGAGAGGTAAGATGGGCCATGCTGGAGAGAGAGGACATGAGCCTGAAGAGCTGCCATATCTTTAGCCCCATCTCTCTGATGCTGGATGCTTTCCCCATGGTCTCCTCTCTGCACCCGAGCATCTCACCTTGTCCTCAGTCCCCTCTTCTGGTGTCACCCAGCACCCTGAGCAGCACCCATTCTCTCGCCCTTCTCCCTTCTCAGGGCTGCGAAGTACTTTGCTTTAACACTTCCTGGACAGAAGCGTGGGAGCTCCAGGTGGAAATATCGGCTTGTGTACACAAATAGTGATGGCGTATCTAGGCGGGCGAGGCAAAGCCATGCGATCAATGGCCAGCAATACTAGATTGTTGGCCAACTTCCCTATTTTTATCTGGATGTGCTTTCTGGGCGGAAAAAGGATGCCTGGGAAAACCCAGGTGTGTGACAGCTCCACTTCATGTGGCAAATACACTGATGTATGCCTCTTCTGGCTCATCCCCTCCTTGAAGGCCAGGCTTTACTTGCACAGAGTTCACATGGCTGTGGTAGGAACCAGAGGGGGAAGTGATCTGGAGTCAAGCTAATCACTTTCAGTGCAGGGTAATTTTAACCATGAGCAATGGCTGACCCAGTTCTCCCCAGGAAGACAAGCCATGCTGGTGTGGGGAGTAGGAGGTTGGGGCTGGCAGGAAGACTGGGGTTTGCTTTTTGTGGTGGTACTGGTTTGGCCCTAACTTGCAATATGAGTGAGGCCATAAGCAGAGGAGAGCAGCCAGCTGTCAGGAGGCGAGATGTTCCTTCACATGGAACGGCATCTCTACCAGACAACATCTGGGGGTCTACAGGTCAAAGACTGCTCTGTTCATGAGTTGGTAATGAATGTTCTTGTATTTCTTGAGATATGGAGACCAGCAAGGAGCTTCAGAACCCCCTGGACAGAAGTTAGTTGCCTAAGTAGGAATGGTCCTGGGTTTTTATCCATTTCAGAACAGGTGAGTATCCATGGTCTATTACATATGGAGGTCTCGGACTCATGGCACATTTGTGTAGATGGCCATGTCTTGGAGAGATATCTGTCACCACCCTAGCATGGAGGATCTGTGCTTCTTTGCACCATGAGGGTTTTGCAGAAACGAGATGTGTATTTGTCCCAAGGAGGGGTGGGCAGCGCTGGGTGACCTGACCCTGTTGAGTAGAGCACAGCCCCTGTGGCTGCAGCTCGGGAAGCCTCCTGCTGTGTGGTCGGCAGTGCACGAGGGGACAGAGGGTCAGCTGGCTCTTCTCCAGGTCACCTCAGGCACGTGGGCTAAAGCTGCGGTGTGCTGGGAGGAGAGGGCTTCTGGGCACAGTCACAGTCATCATTCCGTGGCATGGTGCCACTCGTTTCAGAGCTTCGACATCACTGTGGGTGGTGTCATGGAGCTGCTGCCTCCCCAGGATCTGTGGGTGCTTGTCTGTCAGTACTTCAGATCTTCTCTGAACTCTGGGTGGTTGCAATAGTCAACCAGTTGTTTGCCTTCACCTTCATGAAAAGCTACGTTTTGGTGGTGCTTGGCTTTCTGGTGCATGCTGACCTGGAGCTTACTGGGGAGCAGAACCTGAGCAGGCTTCAGGTCACCCCACCACTGGAGAGGAGCACGCCTGGAGGAAGGTCCAGGGAAACCCCCATCCTCCATGTCTTCGATGCCTCAGCAGTGGTGTGCTGTCAGTCGGACAGCTTCTCCCTGACCGAACGGGTGTGTGGCTGCCAGCTCCACTGGCCACGCTGCTTGTGCTCAGAGGTGATGGGACATCTTTTATTTCAAGTTACTTACTGAAGCGAGCGGGATCTGAGCTAGGCTCTGGAAGGAGCTTTTGGCACGTAAGGACAAAGCCCTTAGTGTTGAACAGCGCTTTTAACAATGGTGAGATTGGACCGGAGGGATGCTGACTGGGGAGTAGCTTGCGTTTGATGGGTTGGGTGGCATCACCACACATGCTGTAGATGTAGAGGCAACCAGCCAGCCTTGTTGGCCACCGTCAAACTGCCTAGCCTTGCCTTCGTGCTGCCCGTGAGCCGGGAGGTGTTGGGGTCGTGGTACATTGGTGCTGAAAGGAGGGGGGGAGCCCTTGCTGGTGTGACAGCCCTCTTCTTCGTCCCCTTGCTTTGTGACCCTTGTGTAGCTCTTTGTGAGCATTGCATAAAGAGTGACCTTGTGTGTTAATTGTCAGCGTGTGTGTCCCCCACTCCTCCCCTCCGTGAGCAGCTCTGACTCAGCAGCGGGCAGAGCAGGGGCTCCAGCCAGCTGGGCTCCCAGATGAAGAACCTCTTCTGTTGGAAGGGACCCATCTTCCGCTCTTTGTTAAGCTCTTCAGCTCGCTCCAAAGCGCCGTGGCTCTCGATGAGCAGAATCAGCTGAGGAACGGGGAAGAGAGGGCAAACGTGTCTGTGCGGGAAGCCTTTTGCTTTGAAAAGTGGTCACCTCTTTCTCCTGTACTTTTTCAAAACTGAAACTGTGCAAAGTGCAAACCTGGTTTGTGCAAAAAAAGGTCTTTTTTTTTTTTTTTTTTCTCCAATTAATAGTTGTTTTTATCCAAAAGGGTTTCAGCCAGCTCTAATTACCAATGCCTTGCTTTCTTGCTAATCAACTCTGCAGAGGGCCTGGCTGTTACGATGGGAAGAGCTCTAATAATTTTCTATTCTTTTTGTTAATCACCCAAAGCAAAGTAGAGCTAATCCCTCGAGTCAGTTGTCTTTTATGCATTTTTTTTATTTTTTTAAACTTCCTGTGTTACGTAATTCTTTTTTTAATATAAAAGGGTCTTGCATTCAAAACTTCACATGCTGGGGGGTTATAGGCCAGCTTCTAATTGATCTGTTTGCCTTGAAACACGTCAGAAAATTCAGAGAGTTTGTTCAGAGAGCGAGCTGAAAATTTGGAGCAGATGTTTGTTTTATAGGGAAGAGGGAGGGGGGGGAACACCTCGAAAAAACCCTGGTTGCATTCTTGCTTTCAGTGAAATGAGCTCAGTCCCGTGGAGGTGGAGAAAAGCCATCGCCTATGTAAAAGAAAGGGAAGGAACTGTAAAATAGTAATACAAAGTGACTCTGAAGGGTGGCTTGTACTCGCCTCATCCTTTCCAACTACCTGCCTCTTTTGTTAGTCCACTGAGGCATGGCTTTTTTTTTTTTTTTTTTGAGACCATCTGAATAAGCTGAGGGGCTTGGAGCTCTTGGGAAGTGAGCAAGCCAGAAATGGATTTCAAGGATAAACAAACTTGAGAGTTGGATCCTCTGGGGGTGCAGGGCGGCTCCTGCACCGGTGGGTCCCCCTCCTGCTCCACCACCCCATAGGAGCAGGATGCGGTCCCTCGCAGCGGGCGAGGGCTGGGAGGGCGGGAGCTCGCTCCTGAGGTGCCTTGGAAGGTGAGAGCGTGGCTTGTGACAGTCGTAATGGTTAAAACTTCCCCTGCTGAAGCTCTGCTGTGGGAGTTTCCTTGAGTGAAGGGGTTTTTGTGTCATTACCAGTCCCCTTCCTGCTTGCTAGGACATTTGTGTTAAACTGGGGAAAGCAAACAAGCTCTATTCTGCCTTCAGCTCCAAACTGAAACAGCTTCTTTCCCTCGCTTTACATCCCTTTGTCATCTCCTTTCTCTTCTCAGCAGCGTCTTCCAGGAGTAACGGGTTAGAAGACCTCTATGTCTTCTAAGACACGTCATAAATTACCTCCTCCCTTGGCATCTCAAAAGCTTCTCTGCAACCAAGAGAGCAGCTAGAGGTTAGCTAGCTGGGAGACCTGTGCTCCACTGCGGTACCTGCACCCACATTGTCCATCCATCTGGTTCCTTTGTTTGCCAGTCAGCCACGTAGAAGGTATTGGCTTACGAGTTTTAAGCCCACTAATTAAAACGTACTGGAGAGGTTTTGTGTAGTGTCGGACCGATTACTTCTCACCTACACCGAGGGCCTGAGCACTCCAGGTTTTTCAGGGCAGAAGCGATGCGGCTTGGCTTTCTCCCTGCCTGCAGGCAGCCGTGTTGGCTGGACACCATGTGTGGTGAGAGGAACATCTGAGTAAGCTGGATCTGAACATCTGGCTTTGCAAAGGAGCACCTCACATGCTCGCTGCCGTCACCTCCCATCTCCCGGGGCAGTTTTTTCATTGGATTTAGTACAGGACTTATAACGTGCCCCATCTCCGAGCTGAGCCAGCAGTCACCCAACCCAATCTGTGATCTTTTTACTGCTCTTTGTTTTAGCTCCCTTGCCTGCACAGCGGGGGTAGTCATTCTTATCGGTGAAGCGTTTGCTCAGCTCCGTTATCTAATCACAGTGGTGTGCACTGCGAACATCCCGAAGATGTGCCAGCTGTTAGCGATGCCCGTCGCCTGGCCCTGGGCGAGCAGGCGTGTGACCTTCTGCATATCTTGCAGATTGCAGATGGAGGCTTGCCTGCAGTCTCAGCAGGAGTCCCGGGGGGAGCCGATGCTGAAGTCCCCATCCCTGAGCAGTGCTAATGTCCCCATCCCCAAATGTTGCGTGCGGTAGAGCAGGCTTGACCATCAAGTTGCCCCAAGGGTGCAGGCTTCGTTTAGTTTTTGTGATCCTGGGAACTCAGGCACTGCTCTTTGGCTGGGGCCTTCCCCTCCAGAGAGTGCTGGGACTGTTGTGTCCCTTGGGAAGTGACCCAAGTGACACCACTGCACCGTGATGGGCAGTCTGGCCAGGATGTAAAATCTGCCAACGATTGGGATGGAGCAGGAGCTCTGTGAGTACAAGTGCTCGGTTGAGAATGCCTTTCAGTTTTGGCTACATCACACAAGCTTCTGCTTGTGTCCTGCCCTGACCAGTTGCAGCAGCTCAGCCCACAGATAGTAACTTCTGAAGCTGCTGGAAGTGGAGCACATTTGATTGTGTGTCCATCTCCTCTGTCTCTGCCAAAGTGGGATCCTGCTGGGGTCAGCGTTGCAAACAGTTTGCACTGAACATCTCATCCAGGCCATGAAACTGGCTGGCAGGAGCTATGAGACTTCTTCCAGATCAGCCTGCTGTCGAGCATGATGATTGCCAGTCCTGCATGGCTGTAGAAATACAGCAGGACCACACCATTGGTGGGCTATAGTTACTTAGATGAAGGGGTCAACAGTGATAGTCTCTGCTTAATGGCAGGTCAACCAAAAGCTGGGCTGGTGGTTTGGGTTTGGAGGTGTGTGACAGTGCTTCTCAGAGCCAGGTGGCCTGGCTGGGGCTGCAGCAAGCCCCTTGTGCTGTGACCCCATTCCCAAACTGTTGCAGGTTCGGTAGGACCTGGTGTAAAGCACAGGATGAAGGAGGGGTGCAGGGAGTCCAGGAAGAGCTCGCAGCATGTGGTGAGGAGGTGTGGGGCTTCGATCACAAAACCTCTGCAGCTCTGAGTTTAAACTGTCGGCTGAACGTTGTTATGCAATAAAAGGAAATGTCTGAAGTCAGTGGAGAAGACTTTTTCTTTTCTAGTGTGCTCTGAGGTTTAAGGGCAGTAGAAGTCAGAAATCAGTGGGGCTTTAAATTTTGAAGTCGTTACAATGCTTTTGAAAAGTTACCCCCCACATCCTCCCTTCTTCCCCTTGGCCAAACAAGCTTGGAGAGCAGATGGTGGAAGATGACGCTGAAATAGAGCGACTGGAAGCATGCCTATCTAGGGAAGAGTAAAAGAAGCAACGTTAGTGTGTTCAACAGATACCTGCAGCTGTATGGAAAAAATGGTTTGGTATCTGACAGCCAGGGATGCTCACAGAAAGCTGCGACTGTCCCAGCAAACACGTACCTGTGAGGCTTCTTGGCTCTCTTGGTCGTGGTGTTTGCTGCTGCTGGAGCTCTCCTGCCACTATCGCGTATGAGATCAGTTTAATATCTAGCACATCCTCTGTGCAATGACTGTATCCTGCCGTGCATGGGGGTGGGTGATCTCATGGCTTTTCCTCCGCTCCGACGTCCCTGCTCATCCGTTCCGCTGAGCATGGTTTCTCTACTGGAGGTGTTACATCAGGCAGCAGTGGGAGGGTGTCTCCCAGACCTGGGAGAGCCCTCAGGAGGGGGACATGGTGACAACGGCCGTTTCTGAAGGGACTCTGCAGTGCTGGGGAAAGCTTTCCTTCAAAACGGTTTTAATCTTTAAGTTTTGAGGATTTTTGTTGCACAAAGAGCTGTTTTACGTGGAAAAAGCTTTTTGACATTGATTCAAATGAGAAACTTCCTAATTTCTGAGAATTTTCTGCCTTTCTGAAGATCCCCCAGTACTTGTTGCTGCTGGCAGGGCTGTCTGCTTCTGCCCAACGGCTGTGCTGGGCTCGTCCCTCCTGTCTCAGCTCTCCTTATCTCTGGGCACCCTGCTGCCTCTTGATATATCGCCGTCACATATCAAACACCTTGATATATCAGATGGCAGGAAGACATATGACTGTGGAGCACTGTGAGCACCCAAAAGGCCAAGGGCTGTCGTCTCTAGCAGAAGCTGGCAACTCTAAATCTGTAGAAGTCAGCAGAGCTTTACGATGCTGACAGCCCATACTCTGAAAGTCTCTGTGATTTTCAAACTGCTTTTCAGCTTCATCTCTGCTGCCTGTGTGGTCTGGTGACTCTTCAGCTCAATTTGGAGCTGGGGGTGTAGAATTGGGCTGGCTGGAGAGCTGTGGAAAGCCTTCCAGAATCTGGAACAGACCTCTCCCTTGCTTTCCTCTGCAGCTCCTACCTTCTGTTTGCAAACACTTGTGGTTCTGAGGTTTTGGTCAATCGTGTCTTCTTGTGCTGTTAATACGGTGCCCCAAGGCACGCCTGGCCACCCGCAGGCAGGCAAACCCACATTGTTGTTTTAAAATTGGCCCGGCAAAGGTCGTGGTCCAGCACGTGAGCTTCTGTGAATGGGATGCTTTGCTGAGCTGACTTTGTCCGCTGGCCTTGAGGATGAAATGGCTAACAACCACAGCATAAGGGGCAGGACTGTGCCTTATGGGTTGTTTTTATTCCCCAACCCATTACAAACACCTTTTTCTTTTTCTTTTTCTTTTTTCTTTTTCTTTTTCTTTTTCTTTTTCTTTTTCTTTTTCTTTTTCTTTTTCTTTTTCTTTTTCTTTTTCTTTTTCTTTTTCTTTTTCTTTTTCTTTTTCTTTTTCTTTTTCTTTTTCTTTTTCTTTTTCTTTTTCTTTTTCTTTTTCTTTTTCTTTTTCTTTTTCCCTGCCTTGACACACAAAATCATCATGCCCAGAGCTCTGCTGCCTCGTGTTCGCAGCTCAGCCTCTCTGCTCACCCCCATACGAGGGTACGTGCAGGACTGCTGCCTTCCCGCAGATGTGGTCACTGCTGCCTTCCCACCCGTGGCCCTTGGGGGAGCGACCCACAGGGTTAAATGTCCTCAGGGACAGAGGCTGCCTCAGATTGCCTTTTCCCTCTAACTTCAAAACCCATCACTGAGGAGCTGGATGCACGGTCACCATGCTGCGGTCCATCCCACTGCACTGCTGGGATCACGGCATCTGGAGGGATGGGTGCAGGAGGGCCACTGCGCTCTTGGCGGCATGCAGCGATGCTGTGGCTGCTCTGCTGCCTCCTGACACCGTGAGCTGCTCTGTCTCTGCTGGGGCTTCCCCGGCTTGCACCTTGCTCCTCTCCTACCAGGCTTGTGCTGTGCAGGGCCGCATCCTGCTCCATTTGAGCATCTATCCATACTAGGGCTGGACAGGCCGGCATTGGAAATCGTCACTGAGAGGGAATGTCAAGGAAGGCTGTCCCGGCAGGCTGTGTGCCCCGTGGGGACGCTGAGTAGAGCAGCTGCTTGAGAGTCTTTTTCCTGTTTACTTGCTCCCAGAAGTGCCGGGTGATGTTGTGATTAAAGGACAACCCTCCTGCATGTGCCAGTGCATCCTTCATCCCTCCTCCTCACCCTCTCCCGCGGGTGTCTCCACACATGCGGTCCCCAGCCTGTAAGCCAGGTCAGATAACTGGGGTGGCTGTGGGCAGGGGCTCAGCAGTCTCAGGAGCACGGGATGTCCCAGAGGACTTTAACCCCGTTGGCATCCTGCCCTGTAAATCTGCACCCCATAAATCTGCTTTCCAGCTGGTGGAGAGGTGGGGTAGGGGTTGGCTCGGTTTGTTTGCCGAGCATTCAGGCACTGCCTGACGTGGTCCTTCTCGGCGCGAGTGAAGGGCAAGGCTCTTGTACTTCTGGGCTTCACCAGAGCAGAAGCAGAGAGCCTGCTGCCTCGTCTCTCCAAGCTGCCATGCTTTGGTACCCCTGCTCACATGTTATGGTACCTCTGCCAGCACCTGTCCTGCAGGCATCGCTCATCCACCTCTGGTTCCTCTGGCCAAGATCCTGGGGTATTTTGGATACCACCCCCTCCTTCAAGCCTGCAGTCCTTGTCCTGCTAATCCTTGCCAGCTCGCAGCCCTCTTCAACTTCAGAGGACCGAAAAGCTGTCCCAGGTCCCAGAGCAGACCCTGAGTGGTGCTGGGCTCCCCAGGCTTGCTGGGCAGCAGGGAGTTGGCTCTGCTGGGACTCAGCTTGGCTCTAAGTCTCAGCAAAGCAGCAGAAATGGTTTTATCTTTTGGGTTTTTTTTCCTCTAGTATGTAATTTAATGCCTTGTGTCAGCCTGGTCTTGCTGCTGGTTGGAGTATGGTCCTTGTAATCCCCAACAGCTCAGGCTCTAGGCCTGTTATGAAAACGCCTAGAGATGAGGGCATGAAATTTTGGAGCATTGGCACATCAGGTTTTGTATGAACCATGGAGCAGGTCAGTGTGCAAGCAGGAGGAGGTCTCAAGTTCTGAGGACCAAACAAATCCTGGGTGAGGTCATTAAGGAAAAAACAAACCCAAGTGGTAGAGGAGCCTGGTGTGAAGACCATCACCAAGAGCTCCTGCTTCTCCCACGTAAACTGAAGATAATGTCTCCTGCTAGGGCGGTGTGTGGCTTAAGTAGTATCTGCTCAGTGCCTGGGGAACTTCAGTTGGATGGTGCTGTAAGAAGATGCCATTGACTGGTTATCAACCATACACTTGCCTTGGCGATGGAAGGTGAAGCCAGCACCATCAGTGGTCCCATCGTGGTTAGTGCAGATAGAGCAAAACTGGTGAAAAGGGAAGAGGAGATTCATTGCTGCCGTTTTTAACCACTTTGGGACAGAGCAGGTTTGATTTTACCAGCAGCTGCTTTGGTAACTCCGTCTGCCTCTTTCTCTGGTTCATGGCATGGTGGGTGGAAGGGACTCATGTGGAGAGTCTGAGGAGGAGGATGAGGTGACACGAGAAAGTGCCTCAGCTACTCCCTGCACTATCGGTGGAGACGGTACAGCCCTCTGGGGCCTCTCCCGCAGATAATGGCACAGAGGGAGATCTAGGGGAGGGCACACATCTGGAAATCACATCTGTGCTTTAGTGAATACTCAGTCCTTGCTGTCTCAAAAGAGCTTTTGAGTTGAGCATGGCAGGGGAAGAGGTGAGGCTGTTGTGGTGACCTCAAATGGCTCAGCAGCAGATGGGATCTTTATCCTGTTCTTCTCTTCCCAGCTTTACCCTGACACTGAAGAGCTCAAGCCCTGGTGGGGACAGGAACAAGCCATCTCCCTGCTGCCTATTAAATGGCCTGGCCAGCAGTCATCTTTGCTGTTAAATTGCTGTCACGGAAACTTGATTGCATCGGCTGGTGGGATGGGTGAAAACTGAGTCATGGCATCTGAATGTCACTGGCATTTGCTGCCAGTGTGACAAATCTTTTCTGTCCTTCAGTTTTGACTCCTGTACTGTCCTGGGGACAGTGTGTGGTCACTCTTGTCTCCATTTGCTTTGTGGTGGGGCATGACTCCCTGGGCATGAAAGAATCAAGAAGGCACCTATGTTGGGTGCAAAAATCCCCAAAGACCTCCAAGGAGAGCTTGCTGCTGTTGGACACCCAGGTCCCCAGATCCACCTCTGCCAGGGCTTCCTCATCGGCCCTGCCAAGCTCCCGGCTGTCAGGCTGTAAACTGGTGAGCTGTACCTTCGACTGCCTTGTGCACTCAGGAACCTCTGGATTGCCATGTCTGCCCTTCTTTCTTGCTTGTTTTTTGCCAGTCTGCTCGGTGCCATCCCCTTCCCCACTCGGGCAGTGCTGGCAGTGGGTAGGAGTCCTCCAGCTGGCTGAGAGTCGGGGGGACTTCAGCGACCCTGTAAGCTCAAGGAGAGGGATGTGGGGATGTTGCACAGAAGTGCTCCCTGTTGGGCCCTTTGACGGGAGACACCTGCCCAGGGAGCAGCTTCCTTGAGCGTCTCACCCCCTTCCATGCCGAGACACAGGGCTGTGTCGGGTGCCCCCATCGATCCATCCCTGCCCTCTGCAGTACCTCTCAGATCTCCTTACTGCTGCGCATCTGCCTGGGAGGGAGGGAGAGCGGGAGAGGCAGGCTGGAGGAGCTGTGCTCGCAGACCTTCAGCTTCCCCCATCCTCCCACCGCTTTATTATGCTTCTGTAAGGTCATTACATTTCTCGCTCAGGCAGGGCTGAGGGGGATGGAGCCCTTGATGCCACGCAGGAAAAAGGTCACCTTGGGGGTGGCTTACAGAGCCATCCCTAGGCAGACTGTCTGTCCAGAAGCACCGGTACTGAGCTTCCCCTTTCCATTTGAGTCAGTGGAAGCTTGAGCCTCTCAAACAGACCAGGCTGATGACTTAAGGGTAGCTCCGCTGGCTGCCACCAGCCTTAATTCATCTGGGGAAGGGACACCGACTTCTTCAGAGCAGCATCTGTGCAAGCAAAAACCAGGGCTTTACCCTAGTGGGGGTAGATCTGCTTGTATTTGGGGTGGAAATGTGTTCCCATGTCCTGTGTGGTGAAGGTGCAATAAGTCCAGGGCTCTCATGGGTGCCAGCCTTGGAGATTAGAGTAGATATGACCAGCAGCCCTGGGTGCCCAGCCTGGGGTTTGGTAGAATCCAGAAATCCTGGTACAAAAGCCTACAACTTCACACAGACAAAATTTCCGTGGAGGACAAGAGGGAGCACCGAAGCGTCCTGGGAGAGGGATTGCTGGGGCTCTCGCCTGGTGTTTGCCATCTAGCTGCCTGTCTCCGTAAGCTCCCCACCGCTACCCTCACAGGGCTATGCTGTAGGGACAGGGTGAAGTGTCATTCCCTCCCCCGGGATCGCTGGTGTCCAGCAAGGGGGATGTTTGTGCTTCCCAGACCCAGTGCTGTGCTGGGTGAATTCTGCACCATGAACTCTGACTCCACTTTCATACTTTGCAGACTATTCATGCTGCTTGGGGTTCACCCCTCCTCATAGCAGCTGTCCTAAAGTTGGGTGCCCGCGCCCTGCTGTAGACAGATAAGATAACCTCTAAGAGAGACCCCAAACTGCAAAGTGTTGGATGGTGGGAGGGTATCTGAGGGGAGATATCAAATGGGCTCGCTCTGTTCTTCACTGTTCCCGCAGTGTTCCCTGCTGGCCACCCCACAGAAGAGGCATGGGCCAGATGTGCTCTCTCCAGTTGACGTGGAAGAGATGTGTCTCCTAAGAAGTTTCTTCCCACCTACCTTGTA
The DNA here is from genome assembly GCF_900496995.4 of Aquila chrysaetos chrysaetos. Taxonomy (NCBI): domain Eukaryota; kingdom Metazoa; phylum Chordata; class Aves; order Accipitriformes; family Accipitridae; genus Aquila; species Aquila chrysaetos. The sequence continues at coordinate 12,017,440 of NC_044006.1, read as the reverse complement.
CGCTTGTGTAGGGTTGGACTGAAATGCCCATCCCTCCTTGGGCTGTGAAGGGAGCCCCAGTGACCAGCTTGCATGGGATGCTCCATTTCCACTGACTTGGGAGAAAGCTTGGTGGGGACTGGGAGAGTCAGCGGGAGCGTAGCATCCCATACGAGAAGTTCATCTGCGCAGGGAGGAGAGCCTGGCTGCAGGACTGGGCCAACACTTCCTTTTTGCATGCAGCAAGCCCTCCCGTGTGCCCTGCAAACACCCCTGCCAAAGGCCCTGCTGGCAGCAAAACAGCCTGAGGGGAGACAGCAGCCAGGAGAGTGGAGAGCTGGTCCCTCTGTGGGGGTGGAGGGGTTCCCTGTAATAACCCTGCTAATTAACTGCTGGCCATTAGCTGATATTGGGTAGGAGACATCCCCCAATGCATCCTGCCCCATTTCTCCCAAGCCTCTCTTCCTCCCTCTCCCTGTTGGAGAGGTGTTAGCTGTAGGTGCCCCGAGGCAGGGCTGCTCGTGGGATGTAGAAGGATTTCGGGACTGGGGGACTCCTGGTGCTTCTTCAGGGGCTTGGGCGGTGACTGCAATAAGTGACCGTGTCTCGGCATCAGTGTCCCACCTCTGCTCTTTTGCTTTACCTGCTGTTGTGGTTTCTTGTCTGGCTCTGGGATGGACACACCGGTGTGGCATTTGTAGCAGGTGCTCTGGGCTGACGCGCTCCCCCGGTGACATGCTCTCTCCGTCCCCACAGCTCCAGGGGTACAACCAAGGGGGCTGTGCAGCGGAGGCTGGGGAAGGAGCTGGAGTGCTTTGCCCAAGGTCATGCAGCCCACCCGGGGTAGAGATGGGTCCAGTGCCACCTTCTCAGCTGCGCCGAGGCGGCGCGGTGGTGACGGACGCGGTGGCAGTGCTGACAGGGAGGTGGCTCAGGCCAGCTGGGTCCGAGTGTGAAGTTGTCCCTGGGAGGCTGAGACCAGCAGGGTGGAAACTGCCAGCCTTTACGTCCCCCGTCGGGGCTGGGCTGTGGGCAGAGGCTGTGAGATAACAGCATCCTGCTTCACTCACTTGGGGGATCAGCTTTGGTTTTTAAACTTACGTTTTCTTGCAGCTGAGAGTAAGCGGGAGAGATGTGCTGACGATACAGGACAGGCAGCTGCCAGCGTACGGCTATCTCTGCTTCTAGCACTGGGAGGATGTTCGTGAGCTCTTGAAGGCCACCTGCGTGAGGCTAAAGCTGGTGGAGCAGCAAGGTCTGGGTCAGCCTGGGGAGAAGTCCACAGTGCCCTGTAGGAGCAGGGTGATGTCTGGGCAGAACCTTTGCCTCCCTGCTCCAGCCCGTAGCGTGGGTGGGTGGGTGGGATGGAGGAGGGAAGGGCGGTTGCTCGCATCCTCTCCTCTGACCCGCAGAGTGATGCAGCTGCGTAGCATCTCCTAATCTCCCTGCGCATCTCCTCTAGTTTCCTCTGCAGTTGATAAGGATTTGGGGGGGGACAGGGGAGGGAGGAACTGGAGCTCAGAAGCCGCAGGACACGTGGCCCAGGGGTGCAGCGGAGGCAGCGGCAGCCGGAGGCATGGGCAGGAAACACCGGTGCCCACACAGCAGCTGCGCAAAGCAGCCGGCGCGTCCCTGCGTGCCCTGCGTGGGCTGCCCGGTGCGCGCTGCCGGCGCCCGGGCAGAGGTGTTGGCTCCCAGGGCGGCATTTAAGCTCTCTGCCAAACCCTCCTGCTCGACGCTGATTGACGGAGATCGTTGAGAGGTGAGCCAGGATCTGAGCTGGGATCCAGGCTAGTCCCAGTCATCCTGGCTAAGGGGAGCTCCCTGTTGTCCCATCTCCAGCACACTGAGCTATTTTTTTTCCCAGCATCTTCCCTCCCAAGGTGCTTTCTGGTGCAGATGTTGCTGCTTCTGGGGTAGAGCTAATGCAACAGTTGCTTCATAGCAAAATGCAGTGGCTCAGAGCAAAAATTGCTGTTTGCTGATGCAGGTAGCAGTTGAGATGAAGCAATTTGCTGGAGCAACCTGAGACACAACTGAGCTGAGTCTGGAGGGGAAAATAGCTTTACCTGCATCTTCTCCTGAGGCAGGAGAGGTACCTGCATGTTGCAGCAACAAGAGCAGTAGGACCCAATGGTCCCCTGAGCGCTAGGGTGGCTGTGTCCCTCCCCGGGACAGTAGTTAAAAGGGCAGCATGGCCAGTTTTAGTTCATAGAGGATGAGGGGTTCACTGGGGCACAGGGCACTGCCGGTTTGGTGTTTATGTTGGCGTCCACGGATGCCTCAGCCTCCTGCCCTCCAAAAAATTAGTAAGGTCAAATTAGAGGCCTCAGCTGGTTTCTTGTTGTCCTGTCTGGATGGATAAGCCATCTGTTAATTGCATGGGATTGTCCTTCGGAAACCTGATAGCTGATGCACAGCAATGCTGATGGCAGGCGCAGCAGTGAACATGGCTGGGAGGAGGATGCAGTAACCTCATCGCTGCGTCTCCGTGCAGAGATATTTAATTCACCATTACACTGTCTGCCTTAGTCTCCTCTATTAAGGGAAGCTTGTGCGGTTGAGAGGTAGAGCTATCATCACTCTGAAAACCTATACTAATGAGAGATGCACAGCTTTTCCCTCTGAAATATGTTTTTAATAGGTTGGGGTTACTACTTTGCTTCTTGCGGAGGGGATATAAAGTGGAGGACCCCACTTTTTTGCATCATTATGAATGCAGTGTGCCTTTTGTAAGAGCCGCCTTAATTTTTGCAGTCCAGCCAAATTCAAGCTCAGATAGTTACTGTCTGTCCGATTCCTCCAGCGTCGCCGATGGACGCAGGGATGGATCCATGCGTGGACAAAAGCTGGGCTCGCCCGGAGCTTTGCAGGCAGAAGGGGCTTGATAAATAGTGAAGGGCAGGCAACGGGGCTCCAGACTGCGAGGTGCTGAAGGCTCTGGCCCCTGTCCAGCAAAGCACTTAGCACACGCTTGACTGTTCCCCTGAAATCATTGGGGATTTTTGGTTGGATCTTTTTTTTTTTTTTTTTTTTCTGAGCGGTGTTGGGTTGCAGTAAGCAAATCCGAAGCATTGAGTGGGTGCGGAGCAGCCCCGGGCTGGGCAGGATTGCTCGTGGAGTGATAAACCAGCTGGTGAATGCCGGCACGAGAAGGTTGGCTGCAGTCCTCCTCCAGACTCCTGCAGCTCCTGATATCTAGTGCTGGCCTGAACGTCCATTTCAGGGGGCTTCCACTGAAATATTAAGAGGGAGATGGCGCTACTTTATTCTCCGTGCTGTTGCATAATAGATTTCTCTTATTTTTACCCACATGCACATACAAGTCGTGTCTTTTTTTTCCTCTTTGCCTCGGTAGCTTTTCACTGGGGGCCTGACTGGCCAGCACCCCTTGCAGTGATGGGAAAGCTAGGAATGACCACAGGATTGTGCTCAGTGGGATCCACAATGTTAAATAGCAGGAAGGCTTTTTTTTTTTTTTTAAACTCTTTTTCTTTGCCAGAGTGGGTAGCCTGGAGGCTTTTCTGCTGCTCCAGGGCAGGATCAGTCTGTGTCAGCCAGCTAAGGTCAAGCTGGGCTGGGAGTGACCATGTGGCTGTCACTGCACCGTTTGTCCCCAAGGAGACATGCTGCACCAAGTGATGCTTGTTGAGGCGGTGGGTGTTTTGTTAGAGGCTGTCCCTGATAAATCCATCCTGGAAGGTAATCTGGGCTAAATGCTCTTTTTGTCAGCTTTTTTTTTTTTGTTGTTTAATTTAATCAGTTTTACATCTTTCCAAAAATCCTGTGGAGGTGGAGATTTTGCAATCCTCGAAGCCTGTTCCAGGGTGTCTTTATCCTTACACGTTACAACACCCTATCCATCAGCGGTTAAACGAGGCTTGGACGAAGTTTCGGTTTTAAATGACTTGAAGGGTGGATCTGGTTTTCATGTAACCAGAGGGTAATTTGGGGTTTTGTTTTGTTTTTTTTTTCTTAAATGGTGCGGGGGGTGGATCTGGGGTCAGCTTTTTCTTTCTGATGCAACCCACTCCTGCTGAAGGGAAGGCTCTTTGCCCAGAAATGTGACCATGTCTTTTTTTTTTTTTTTTTTTTTTTAAAGTGCTGGAGGCAAGTGGAGGGCCAGACCTTTCTGCTGGTGGTAGGCTGGGGGGAAGTTTGGGAGGCTGTGAAGGGCACAACCTGTTTGCACCGCCATGGCACGGCTCAGCTTGCAACGTGGAACCATGTGAGGAGCTTAGAGCATCTCCGGGCTGGATGGGCTTTGCTGCCTCCTTCCCAGAGCCTCTCCTGGCTGCTGCCTGCACGCCCGCCTGGGAGGGCTGGAGGATGGCCAGCGTGCTCCAGGCCTCCCGTCTCATCCGCTGCTCATCTCTCCCTGCTTGCTGCTGGTCCCTGCTCTGAGACATCTCAGCCCTGCCAGACTGCAGCGGGGTTTATGTTCCAGCAGAGAGCTTCCCTCTACCTCCGCCATCTCTGTGGCACCAAGTTCTTCCTCCTCTTGCCACTGTCTGCATGCGATGAAGACCAGTTTCTACCTTCTGCAGTGACTGCTGCTTTCCACAGCATGCTCTGGGAGAGGGTAGCTTGGGGAAGAGCAGATGTGGCCCCCACCAGACACTCATCCCCTAGTCTTTGGCCGCATCCCTGGTAGGTCTTTCCCAGCAAGGACCCAAGGTGCAGACCCACGGTGAGACATGTGGGCTGCTGTCATGGAGCCCACGCCACCTCTCCCCTGGGGAGCTTGCTGGTGCTGAGGGGTGGTAGAGTGGTGGTTAGACGTCATTTCCAGCGTGCGCTCTGCAGTTCTCCATTCATTGCACTCACAGGGAACCTCTGCTGTGCTTCCAGCTCGCCTCCACTCGTCTGCCCTCTCCTTTTTAATTTCCACTCCCTGCTCAAGGCTGGCTGCCAGGTTCCCCTGCCTGCCCGCCTGCCTGCCCTGGGGGGTTCAGGCTCCCCCCACAACCCTCCCTGCAGGTTCGCACAGCCGCAGGGCTCTGCCCGAGTAAACGCAGGCCCTGGCGAGCAGATCCAAGTGTATGGGATCAGCAGCCAACGGCACTTGCTCCAGCAACCGCGGTGGGAGCGTGCTGGGGGGGGATTAAAAGACAAAGGTGGCCCAAGCCTGGGAGGGCAGGGAGGCTGTCGTGGGCGCTGGGTTTCCTGTTTACCACTAGGAAGGTGGCTGGGGTGTGTGGAGATGGCTGTGTTTGACTTGGGGCTCTTGCACGCTGCAGTGGAAATAGTTACGGGTTGGAGTTTTGTTTATTGTCTGGAGTAACGTGCCCGGCCGTGGCGGTGGTGGGGACAGGCGGGAGGATGGGGACAGTGGCACCCAGGTGTGGGAGAGAGGAGTTAGTGCGAGCCTGGGGAGGGCAAGGGGAGATGGGGTTTGTAGGCTCTGCCTCCGTTGCCTGCAGGCCCGCAAGCTGGTCGCAAGGTTGCCTGCAGACTTTCTGCTGGTGGCAAAGCTGAGGTTGAGCAGTGCTCAGCCCAGGCTGCAAAACCCACCCGGAGCAGGTTTTGCACCACTCAGCTGTGCGCTCCTGCGGCAGCGGGCCCCGGCTGGTGCTGTGCAAAGCTGGGGTTACCCCCAGGAGCTGCAGCAACTGGCGGAGCTGACGCAAGAAAAATCAGCGAGAGAGAACCCTAGCAAGACCTGAGGTGTAGCAAGACGTCTTCATCTCTCCTTCCCCCGTGCACGGTGGCTCCTGGTCCTGCGCTGGCAGAGGGGTGCTGGACGGAGGACCTGTGGTGGGAGGGAGGCAGGGGTCGGTGCAGGGAAGCAGCGTTTCAGCGCTTGCTTGGTCAGGATGGTGGCATTTGCGCTTGCTGCTCTTCCTGCTAAGAGTCATTTCCTTTCATGCTGCAAGGGGGCCAGGAAGGTATTTGAGTCAGTAGAGACAGCGGGGTTCGAGAGGCTGATCTGCTGCTCTGCGGCAAGAAGAGAGCTGCACAAACCAAATCCTAAACTGCCTTCTCTCTGGCACATGCAGGCATGTTTGGGAGGATGAGAGAGATGAGCAAGCAGCTGCAAGCATGCGTGGGCTGGAGGTTTTTACCCTGCTCCCTCCAGGTGCATGGTCCTCACTGAGGCTGCCCTTCGCCCTAGGAATTCCCTGCGTGCTTCTGTCTTTGATAAGCACCTCACTTGCTCCAGGGCTCTCCCCATTGCGTGGTGGATTTTAGGTATGCAGTTTGTAACAATAGCTCTGTCTTATACTTACTTACTAACCCACCGGTTCTCCATGGAGCGAGAGGTGAGTGCAGGGCACAGTTAGCACGCTGTGGCATCCCAAAGTAGAGATGGGACGCTTGCAGCATGATGTGAAGGAAGGCCATTAATATTTTGTCACCTTCCTTCAGTAGTTATTGCCTGGTAAACTACTATGAAAACCCAACTGCCAGTTCTTTCCCCACTGTGTTGGTTAAGCCCTGCATCCTTCAAAGACGGGATTAGTCTTCAGACCTGCTGTGCATGTCCTGGATGCAAAGACCTTAACTGTGATACAGGTTTTTAAGGGCTAAAATAACATGCTGTGTCACTAAGGATGTGAGCACATGGGCAGGTTACGGCAGGGCGTGCTAACGTTTGAACTTCTAGCCAGCTCATTTCCAAAGGGTGGGTGATGCCTTAGAAAGTCACACCCTTGCTTATTTTAGGGAGCTTGTCTGTCCTCCCTTTGCAGCCCCAGGGAACTGGGTCTGTCTGTGCTCTTGTCCCAAGCTGATGAGCTTTGGAGGGTTATTGCAGTGGTCAGTCTGGATATGTCCTGTGTCAGGCCATGAGCGGGCTGCCATCATCTCCAGATGCGCACCCATGGTGCTGCACGGTGCATCCTGCCGAGAGAGGATCCCACATTCCTCGCGTCAGGTGTACGAGTCCCCCCAAAGTTAAGCCCTATGTCTGGCTTGCCATGGTGTTCGTTTCAAGTGAGCATCATCTCTCGCGATGCAGTTCAGTGCTTGCTGTCAGCTGCTGCTGTGGGTGAGGAGCAGGTCGCATTTCTGTCTAGTTTTAAACTGCAGTAAATTTGAAATGAAAGGTGAGTCGATCCACAGTGAGTGCCGTAAGTGGAATTTAATTGGGAAGAATTACACGCCAGGTTTGCAGTAATCTCCGTCCCGCATTGCTCAGAAGCATCATCTGCTTTGGAAACGTGACTCAGAAATGTTGTTATTTGATTCCCCCGAGCATTTAAGAAACTGTTTTTCCAGGAACCAAAGATTCTTGCGTTTGGTGGGGGTTTTTGTGCTGTTTTTTTTTTTTTTCTTGTTGCTGTTTTTATTTTCTCTTTGGTTTATGGCAATGAGAGTCTTTTCCCAGAATTTCCTCTGGGGAGGGAGGCTGCAAGATGCTCCCTTACCAGCATCTCTTCAGGTCCTTCTCCTGGCTTGGCGTTTAATGCTCTGGCATGCTCACAGCTGCCCTTTACAGAGGAGCACAGCTCCGAGGTAGCTGGTTGGAGTTAGCTGCTCCTCTTCTCCACGAGCCACAGCTGAAGCTGCCAGGTTGATGTTGCAGCTGCACCATCAGATTCACCACCCACATGTGTAGCCAGTCAGGTCTGCCTCCTCACCAGCCCCAGGCCTGGATTTGCCCTGCTGCCCGCTGCCAGGACCTGCCTGGGTCGGGTCTCGCCACCCTGGGCTGTCCCTTGTGGTCACACCGCTGCCTTACGCTTGGTCACCTTTGGGTTGGCCTACCAGGGACAGCTGCTGAGGTGTGACACCTGTCCTATAACCTAAGGAATATCCTCAGAACGATGCTGTCCCCGTGCCCCAGAAGCCTGATGTGATAGTGGTGCTGCCTGCCCTGCCCTAGCCATCATCTGGTGGGCACCATCTGGGGGTTTCATTTGACCACGGCTTGGTTGCTTCCCGTTCATCTTGCCCTCTTCAGCCATTCCCTGGAGGAAGCATGTTGACATTATGGATGTGCATGTGGATAATAAACATAAGCACAGCTCCCTGGAGTCGCCAGCCCCAGCCCTGGCCAGCGTAACACGCTGTCCAACTGAATTACCAGCTTCATGACCTGGGACCCTGCTGTCTCCCATCTGGTGAGAGATGCAACTTTCTGAGCTTTCCTCTGCAATCTAGGCTTGCTCCCTGACAATAACCCCCTCTGCCACTGCCACAGGTTCAAAAAGAAGCCATTTTTTAAAAAATAAAGTCCATGGGACTTATTTTATGTGTACGGTACAAAACTGTGAGAGGTGGGAGCCCTGAGCTGTTATCCCACCTCCCTCAGCTCTAGTTCTGACCAGCAGCTTGCGTATGTTTAAGTTGTTGATACCAGACCTCCCTGGTGGTGCCTCCAGTTCAAATGATCTCCAGAGATTTGGCTGTTTTCATGCTTTTTCTAATGTTTTCTCTCTGGAAGGTCTTTGGCAGTAAGGTGGGGAGGCGGATTCTGCCTGGAAGCTTGGGGGGGGGTTGCTGCAGTCAAATCTGCTCCAGAGCTGTGGCAGATTCACCACAGCTGGATCTCCAGAGTTTGGGCTTGGTTGATCCTTGCACTGTGCTTTCTTCTGTGGCCTTCTGAACACCACCCAGAGGTGATAAACGTTTCAACCCTCTTTGGCTAGGCAAGGACAGAGTTTTCTTGGTGAAGATGGCATGTGTGTGAAGGCAGGGACTGGCCTGGGCATCCTGGTACTGCTCAGAGGAGCTGGGAGGATCCTAACGGGGGAGATGCTAGAAAATGCAGACATAATTTAGGGTGAAAGTGGGGAGGGGGGAGGCAGGGGCACCATCAGGTTGTTTAAACAAAGAATCAACTCAAGTTTCACTATCTAACTTGAATTTGGAGAGGAGTGGATCTTAAATCTATGGTGTTAGTAAGTCATGGTAGCTGCAAGCAGGATTTCATCCAGCTGGGCAGGAGGCTGCGCCCTCAGAGGGTTAACTACTGTAGAAAAGCTTTCTTTAAAAAAAAAAAAAAAAAGTTGCTGTCCTGAAAGACAAAAGCAAAAAAGTGCAGTTTGCAGATGTGTGTTGGGTGGAGGAAGAGGAAAGCGTGAGGTGTGAAGCTAAAGGGCAAAGGAGGTTGCAGTAGCAGTAGCGCTGCCCTCTGCTCATCATGCCTGCGGATTGCCGTGGGTGAGACACCCAACTGTTCTTGGGGGACACAGAGGTAAAAGGGGCGGTGGGGGTGGCTGGGGAGGCTTCCTAGGGAACCGGTAAGAAGGGGCTGTGCTTACAGGCTTGTGTGCATGCACAACCACATGCGCGCCGCAGGAGAGATGTGCAAGATAAGTGGTAAGATCTCCGTGCTGCTTTGAAAGGTTGAGGAGCAAGCTGGGGCTCTTGAAGGGCTTGTCAGAGGTGAGAAGTGTGGGCAGCTTCTCAGGGAGGACCTGGGTACCCGTGGCTGTGCTGAGGACCAGACTGGCGATGCTGTGCTAGAACTCTGGGTGCCTCATCAGCCCATGCCATCAGCAGAGGCAGGAGAGGACTGGGAGGCTGCTGTGATGGTCACTTGTTGCCTGAATGCAGGGAGCCCTTCTACAAGACACCATCCCCAGCACCTCCCCACTGTCCTTGGATGTCTGGCAGCTCTCTGCCTGGGCCGGGGCAGCCGTCACATCCTTGCTTTCCAGCATAGCCAGGGAAACACAGTTTGCTGTTCAGAGCCTGGTACCCCAGTGCCGTAGGCATGCCTGGGTCTGCCACCATGTAATGGGTGGTGATCCAGCTCTTCAGATGACTGAAACCACTTTATCCATGCCCTTCCTTGTCTTCCATCTTCATGGGAGTTTCAAGCTATTAGCTGAACTCTCCTTTTGTTTTCCCTTTCTCTTAGTGGATATTCGTGAAATCAAAGAGATTCGTCCAGGAAAAAACTCACGTGACTTTGACCGGTACCAGGAGGATCCATGTTTCCGACCAGACCAGTCCCACTGCTTTGTTGTCCTCTATGGCACAGAATTCCGGCTGAAGACCCTCAGCTTGCAAGGTAAAGCACTTGTGGCCCCGGGGCTGTGCCAGGGCAGGGTTGGGCAAGCACTACATCACCACAGGACCCAAACTTCCGATGCATCCTTCCATGAGTGAGCTGGAACATATCTCTGGGCAGACGTTCTTTTCACCACATCGAGGAGGTGTCTTTGGAAGAAGGTGATGCCGGTTCCCTGAAGGGTACACATTGAACTGCTAGTTAAGTCAGTTAATTTGCCTGGTAAACCCAAAAGTTGGGTGAACTGAAGCCCCTAGTTCAAATGCGTGCTTGATTTCAAGTGTTTTATCTCAGCTTGGCATGTTGACGTTCATCAGCTGCATTGTGGTAACCAGCCCCATGCATGAAGTGGTAAAATCTCACTCGCTTCTGCTTAGCAATTCTGAGTGAGAAAATGCTGCCAGTGGCAAACAGAAACTCATGAAGCCTCGGTACCTCTGAGGTCTCAGCTTTCCTCAACCCCTTGCCTGTTGAGTTAAGCTGGACTTGGAGCACCCAGCCTTATGTTTTGCTATTGAAAGAGAGGTTTATGCTGTTGAGTCTCCTCCTGTTCAGATGGCGGACAGGCTCATAATCACTGGCTGCTGTTCAGCTGATGGACAATATCTTTTTCTGTTAACAGTCTTGTGTCTTGTTTAAAACCCACGTAGATGAGTGCTGATGGAGGCAGTCATGCTGCCTCCTTAACATCCATGGCAAATCTGCCTTTTGGCTAATGCTGCGGGACACAGGGACAGAGACAGCTCTTCTGCCCTCAGAAAAGATGGAGCTGCTGACAGGGAGGTTATGGAGGAGCTGGCACACATTCCTAAGCAGGTGCTGGCCTGTCACCCAGACCAGCCAGAGCATTACTGCTTGGGGACAAAGATAACCCCCCAGCTCTTGCAAACTGAAGGGAGGAGAGAGTGTGACATGCAGGGGCAAGGATCCAGCCAGCCACAGACATCCCACGGGAGGGGAGCAGGAGCTCGGCAGGGAGAGGAGCCGGCAAGAGCATCTGCATGGGAGGGACCTGTTATCAGAAGGGGGCTGAAGGAAGGAATAGGGGATATAAGATGCTGGGGATAGTCCCAAGAGGTTTGGGTTGGTGATCATCTTCTATGTCCCTTCCTCCTAATTCTTCTGTGCGCTTTTCACAGCCACTTCAGAAGATGAGGTCAATATGTGGATCAAGGGGTTGAACTGGCTGGTGGCAGACACTCTAAGGGCTGCCACTCCCCTGCAGATTGAAAGGTGAGGAACTTGTCCTTGTCCTGCACTTGTTTTCTTTTTTTTCCCTTTTCTGTCCTTTTTTGACAGAAAAAGGTGAGCATAGTGACAACATCTCATTCCCTCTCTGCGCCACACTGACCTGGCACTCCTGCCTCTGCAGTTGAGAGGCTTCATCCTGTTGACCTGCTGTGCTACATCGTCTAGGGCCAGAGTTTGATCTCACACGCATGCAGGGAAAAGGAGCTTTACCACGAAACAGATGTTTTTATGTGTGCCTGGCCTGTATTATCTGTAGCAGTTCAGTGTAGAGGCATGTAGAAGAGAATACCTTTGGTTTTTGTCTTATCTGTGGACTTGCTTTTAGGCAGAGACAGGTTTAAAGGGGGGCAGGTTGCCTGCATGAAAATAGGGTAGGGTGCCTCTGGAAGGGGAGCAGAGCCAAGTTCTCTGGTGGGAAGGAGGGCTGTGAGAGTGGGCAGCGTGGCATTGAGCATCTTCCAGAGACAGGAGCAAACCAAATGGGCTTGTTGTTGAGGAGCTGGGGCTAAGCGTGTGCATGTTTGTGCCTTTCCATTTAGGTGGCTCCGGAAGCAATTCTACTCACTGGATCGTAACCGGGAAGACAGGTAAGAAGAGAGAAAACCCTTGCTTGTACAGATGTGCACATTCACAGAAGGGTTTGAGCCGGAAGGGTTTACCTTTGACTTGAAACCATAGCCTTTGCTTTGGATTTTTTGTTGGGTTCTTTAGGTTTTTAATTTTCATTTCCAAGGAACCTTAATCCAAGTCCCAGTACTTCCCTGGCTGATTTTCACTGAATTAAAAAAGCATTAAAAAAAAATTGTCTTGTTTCCATGACCTATTTCCCAGCTGTTTAGACCCAGTAACACCTTGAGAGCCCATAGCCGTGAAACACCTTTACCCCCAGCTGTTATCATCCAAGGAAGCAGACACCAAAGAGCCAACAATTGGCTGTGGCCACCCTGTCAGGGCTGAACTGGGTTGTGTTTGTTACTCTCCACCCTGTTTGGTGGTCCTCAGGAAGTCCATGAGGCCATGGATCATCCCACTGCTTGGCTTCTAGGTTAGGGCCACTACTTGTGGGGTTCTTGGCTGAATGCTTAGTGATGTCCTAGCAGATGAAATGTCATGCTTGAACCCATCATGAGAAGATAAGGAAAGGGAATTGGGTCATGACCTGTCATGAGGAGATAAGGGAAGGAACATTTCTCTGTTGAGGAGGCGAGTTCCACCACGCTCTGCTTTCTGCTGCCACTGCTGTTGCCTGCTTTCCCCAGCCCCACGCCGGCTGCCAGTCTCCTCTTCCTGAGGTGCTGTTATTTGCCTCTTTTCATCCCTGGGACATGCCTTTCCCCCATGATGTTGACTGAGCCCATTAACCTTTCAGCATTAATTTCCATGTTACTGTGCTCCCCTGGGGTAAGGGGATTCCTCCAGTCCTGCGGCGGCAGTGCTGGAGACACCGCTCGCACATCAGCTCGTGTTCCCCAGCTGTGGTGGAGCACCCGGGCCCCATCTGCCCCCTTTATGTGCCCAGGTGCCCAGGCAGGGCTCCCTGCAGAGCACCGGCAGATCTCTGGGCTCCAGAGCACCCTCTGCTTGGTCCCTGCCAATGCCATTGATCTCACACTGCTACTGATTTCCACGCTTCACCCTGAGCCCTGGAGTCCTTCTCATCCTTGCAGCAAGCTCCTGCCGAAGAAACTCACCCCACAAACAGGGCAGTCAGTGCCAGGGGCATGCTGCTGGGGACCCGTGGGTGACTGCGGTCAGACAGGTCGGTCCTGTGGATCGGCAGGCAGACATCACCGCTCTGTACTCATTAGGAGAAGCGAACAGGTCCTCTCATGCCGCTTTGGTCCCCACTGCTGAGTCCCTCCCTCCCAGCTGCAGCGTGCTGCCCTGTGACAGCCAGGACAGGCAGATGGCCCTGCTGTCGGGCAGCCGGGGGTTAAATTCAACCTGTCCACATCTCGGAGCAGAGTGGGGGTGTGTTGCGTGGGGGAAATCCCGCTGCATTGGACGTTTTTGCCTTTGCAATGATTTATATCGTGGCCTGGCAAGAGCACTGTTGGGTGCACGGGGATTTTGCGGAGGAGGGATAAATCCTCGCAGAGGCAGAAAGGGAAGGAGAGGCACCTTTAATCTGTTGCAGCTGTTCTGCATATGCCACACACCTTTCAAACCCAGGCTTGGCTTTTATACGCAGTGTACTGGTTTTCAGTGGTGACTGGGTGTAATATTTCTGAATTCAGCAATGGAGAGCACTGAGGCAGGTGCAGGGTTGCCTGCGTGGGGGTTTTGGAGGATGAATGCAGGAGAAATGGAAAAAATTGGTCCTTTTTCTCATCTGCTTATATAGTAAAACTCATGAAATGGCATCCCAACAGAACAAAAGAGATTGCATGTGTAGATTCGTCTGCCCGAGGCACGGTCAGCAGAGCTGAAAGACAGCCTGTTGCATCTCTCTTGTTGTTTTTCTCAGTATCGCCTTTCTATTAGCATTTAGAATTAAGGTAGCAAAATAGAATATATTCCTTACCTGTCAACCAAGGAGAGAGGTTTCAATGCAAGCCTCTTAATTAGAAGAGCTGCTGCTCCAGCCCAGGCAGCAAAAGGAGCAAAATAGCAATAGAGGGGGAATGGGGAAAGATTTGGGGTCTCCCCATTTTATAAGCATCTGTGTGTTTTCTGCAAAGTAGAGGCAGCAGTTACGGGGCATATACATCTCTTGGATGAAATCTTTGCCCATATGAGGCGTTTCAGCATTAACTTTGGTGTCCGTGGGCTCTTTGCTTTTGCTTCTCAGCCTGGAAATGGCTTTGAAAAGGGAACAGTGAGTTGTGGTTTTTTTAAAAACACTTCTTTTGCAAACTGTCCTTGGTCCTTTCCAGAACGGGCAGGTTTTTGGCAGCTGAAGAAATCATTCCTGGCGTTCATGTACCCCACGCTCGCCCCGCACCCCAGCCTCCTGCGCTGGAGCCCTTTCCTTTCCGCCTTCTCCCGGCTGGGTGCCTGTGCATACCTTCCAGCATGCCGGCAGATGTTGGCTGTTTTCACTGGCTGCTGGGCCTTTGGGTATTTGTTTTTCCAAGGGAGGTTAGGTGGAAAGAGGAGGATAACAGGATGCTGGGGTTTTTTTCCTAACTGCTGCAGAGGAGACTGTTTCACCTCTGGCTAGGAGAGCTCCCCATGGCTGGGAGCGGAGTTACAGCACTGGAGGCTGGGGTGGGGAACATTTTCATCCCCTGTGAGAAGGCTGGATCTGTCCTTTGGCCTGTTTGTCATGAAACCTTAAAAAACTTCCGTAGAAGAAATTAGTTTGTTTATTTGGCTATTACTTTCTAGTCTCAAAATACTACCAAGCTGTTTATCCAAGGTCTCCAACACTTTAACATTATTAATAACACACAGTAAATAAAATCCTTCCATACCCCATCTTCCTACTGAAGCAGAGAGGGAAATGCTGGTCACAGCTTTTACAGGCTTTGCTCTCACCACCCCTGGTGCTGTCACATCGATGAGCACTGCCGTGGTCCAACACTTCCCTGTGAAACAGCCCAGCGTCACTGGAGCTGGGCATTGGCTCCAGCGAGTCTCGAGCCTGATGCCTACTGCCGGTCCTGCTGCTGCAGCCCCTCCTGCTCTTTTTCCAAGAGATTTTTTTGCAGTCTCAGCCTCTCACCAAGGAGGCAGGGGGATTGCTTCTGGGTGGCCCTGGGGACTGTGGGTGTCCCATTGGGGGTCCTACGAGAGCTGCTGCATGCTGTGGTCCTTGACACGTGAGGGCACCTCTCACGTGCCACCGTTGTGCTCCTGGCTCGCTCCCCTGACGTTGTCCCATTTTCCTGTCACCCAGGACCCCGTAGCTGGGACCCCCTGCCCTGGGGGTTGCAGAGCACCCTGCATGTGACCATGGACACTGGGTGCGTTGGAGAAGGGAAAGGGCAGGCTCCCCACAACAAAACACTCACACTGAGCCCCCGGGGTAACTTCTGCTGCTGGGGGAGGTGGCGGTGCAGGGGGGAGATACCAAAGCTGCTGCTCGTGCTGAGACCGTCTCTGGCTCTGTAGCTCATACAGCCAGGAGGGAAAGGGAGGCTGGTGCTATTTGCCAGCTTTTTTTTTTTTTTTCCTGTCTTGCCAGCCAGTGGCAGGACGCTGCCTGCACGGACCTCGGCCGGCCGGGTGCTGGCCTTGGGCACGGCACGGGAGCTGGGCCAGGTCCTGCTCTGGCCGTGCGTGCGTCCCGGTCCCCCATGGCTCTGAGCCCAGAAACAAGGGCTCTCTGTGTCCCACTGGCTGCGGTGGCCCTTGTCTCTGCAGCGCCTGACTCCAGCCGGTTTCTCCCTCTCCTTGGGGCTCCCTTCATCCCTCCTCCTTTCTGTGTCGTCTGAGATCACCCCATTTCCAGGGGACAGCGTAGAAGAGATGCGGTTCACGCTGCCCCTCCGCATCGCTGCAGATGACAGCGTGACCCCTGCATAGGACTTTTTCCCTGGCGTATTTATGTTTGCACCCCAAAGCCATAAGTGTTTCCAGGGTCAGACCTGCCCTATGCTTTGTGGGATGGGGGAGCATCCTGTAGGGTCCTGGGCTCCCACTTGCTCAGTGGGGGGCAAAAGCAGCATCTGTGATTGCTGGGGCGGACTCAGAGAACTTGTTTTTAAGGCAGGAGCTGCCAGAAAATGATTGCACGCAGACCTCTCGGCTTCTTAAATCCTGCAGATGGGAGACAGCCACGTTTTTCCTTGCTGCAGGGATGTTGCCCCATGGGGGAGCAACACTGGTGCAGGCAGGGGCAGCCCAGGGCTCCTTGCTGCCTGCCTCTGCCCGCCTGGGTGTGGGATCCTGCTCAGGGTTGGCACCGGAGCCCTCCCCGGTCCGGGAACAGGCACGTTTGGTGCAAAGGGCCTCGGGAAGGAGGACAGACACGCTGGCTGCCCCATGCCAGCGGTGTGTGTGGCAATGGCTGGGGGAGCGCATCTGGGCACGACGTGGCAGTGCTGTGCCTGTGGCTAGACACTGAAAATGGCTTTTTTCCTCTCTTTAGGATAAAATTAGCTGGGTCCAAACCACTTGCAAAGTCTGCCCTCCTCCAGCTCCTTCTGTAGGCCAGGGAGTGGGTTTTGGAAGGGATTTAGTCACCCAGCATCCATGTTGGGGCACAGAAACTTGAAAAATGCTTCTTCCTGGTCGTTCCAGTAAAGCAGTAGGTACTGTGTGCCCATTGCGGCATCGGCTCGAGTGGGCTGAGGGTGCTGGGACTCTCCCTGCAGTGTTGGGAGCTTGCAGAAACAGTGTTTACAGTTCCCCCTGGGATGTAAGCACCTCTCTCTGCTGCCCACGTGCAGCGTAGGTGCAGGGTTCACTGGGGTGGAAAACGTTCTTCTCTTCTGCCTTTGGTCCCAACCCCGGTGTCCTTCTGGGGATGTGCATCCATCCTTGTGTGTCACAGCTGATGCCCCTTTGGGCAAGGCTGCTCTGTGCATGTGGTGTCCCGGTCCTAGGGTGAGACCCCTCCATCGCAGACCTTCTGAACGTGTTTTCCCTCTTTCCCTTGCCGAGCCAGGATCTCTGCCAAGGATCTGAAGAACATGCTGTCTCAGGTCAACTACCGGGTCCCCAACATGAGGTTCCTGCGGGAGAGACTCACGGTGAGCGTGTGACCCCTCTGCTCTCCTCGTTCGTGCTGGGGACCCTCAGCAGCCTGTTGCCTACCTTTGAGAAAGACCTGGTGGTGGTTAATCTCCCACGGTGCGTTTGCATATTGCAGAGGCTCCCAGCCTTTCCCGGGAGGGCCCCCACCCACGGTGGCGACTGAAGAGGTGCCAGCTCCCACTGGGTGCCGCACCTTGGCCCGTTTGTGGCCAGCACCCTCTCTTCGCCCCACCCTGCCTCCCCCGCTCCCCACATTGCTCCTGGCTCTGGTCGTGGGCTTTGCCCCAGTGGGGTAGAGTGCAGAAAGACAGGCAGCGAGGGCAGCTGGTCCTGCATCCCAGGTCCTGCATCCCACTGCCACCGGGTGACAGATGGCCAGCCCTGCCAGCATCACTGCAGACCCAGGAACAAAGGGTCATCTCGTGATGACCAGCCATTTCCACCAGCACTGAACTCTGAGGCCAAAGAGCAGTGTATCCAAAGGAGAGCACACGCTTTGGGTCTTGCAGTTTCCAGACCCTTCAGATGCTCTCTGCAAACAAAAATTAAAATGATCGTTTTGTAACTATTCAAGTAAACGATAACGCTTTTTAATCAGCTATGTGATGCCTTTATGTGGGTGAGCTTGGGGAATCGCATAACTCGGTTTAGGATGTTCCTGTGTCCTGGGCACTATGGGGTCCCACTGACCCCAGCAGAGATAGGCAAAGGTAGGGGGCAAAGTCTGGCCAGGCTTTGGCCTTTTCCTCCTCCTTTTCCCCTGGGAATCCTGGTGGGAGGAGACACTTGTCAGGCTGTGCAGAGTTGCCTGTGGCCCCTGTAAAACCTCTGGGGGGGGGTTTTGCCACAGGACGTGGAGCAGAGGAACGGGGATATCACGTATGGGCAGTTTGCACAGCTCTACCGCAGCCTGATGTTCAGCGCACAGAAAATGGTAAGAGCTGAATTCTCCAGCACGGTAAGGGGAGGGAGAGACCATATTTGTTACTGGGCATTCTCTCTTAATTGCCTTTTTAACCCTGCTGCCCTCAGCTAATAGCTCTTGTCTCCTGCCTGTGGGCCAGGCATGACAGGGAGTAAAGAAGTTATTGCTTTAGGCTGGTTAGCATGGGGCTGCTTGGGCTGCTGGGGACGGGGGAGGCGGTGGATGAGCAATGGCTGTAGGAAAGCCGAGCTGCTGGTTTGCTGTCCCCATTACCTTCTCAATCAATTTGTGCTTTCACATAAGTTGGTGAGATTGAGCGCAAACCTAATGCTTATGCTTCTTCTTTTGCAGATGGATGTCCCGTTCCTAGAAAGGTGGATAATTCTCTATATTTGCTGGGGAAAGGGCTGTTTTCTTTTGCTCCATAATGTGCTTTGGTGCCTGCAGCAGAGTGTCAGGAAGGAGGAATGCTGCATACCTGTTGCACGCCACCGTGCTGCTTGCATTTTTGCACTCTGAATAAGCATCTTTGCTGTAGACACTTCAGCTCCGGTCAGTAAGGGCTCTCTTCCTCCCAGACATCCCACTGAGATCCAACTCAGGTCAGCCACCTCAAACCAACTGACTGGTTTTAATGTGAAATAATCAGACCTTGAGCCATCTCCCAAAGGTTATCCTTGTGGCTGGTGCTGGTTGGCCACAATGCCAAGGACTGTGCAGGCTGTGCGCAGTGCACTCCCCTCTGACTCCTCTCCCGGCAGTGCCTGTGGTGCCATTGCCCTTCCCTGCCCTGTGCGCATCTCGGCCATGGTAAAAATAGCTTGAATTTAGACACGAAAGCTGAAGAGTGAAAGACTTGTTAACTTTTCCAGGTAATTCCCCATGGTTTCCTCTCTTTTTTTCCTATAACCATAGAAAAGAGAGTTGGGAGGGACCTCAGCAGACCATCTGGTTCATCCCTCTGCCCAGTGCAGCCAGCACTGCCCAGTCTGTTTCTGTTTTTTTTTTGCTGTCAGTCCCCAGCATTGCCCTTGGCTGTCCATTGAGGCTTGCTACCTCCATGGACAGTATTTTGAGTTAACCGGCTACAGACAGTTCCTTCCTTCCTTCCCTGCCCTGCTGCCTTGAGTCCATGTCCTCTGGATGCCTGTAGCTCTGTCCTGTCTACAATCACCACTTGACTGCCCCGTGCCCATATAGTTCCTTTCACTCTTGTGCAAGCCAGCCCCTCTATTTTTTGTACAAATCAGTCCCTCATGATTTTTGCTGCCCTTCACTGAAGTTTCACGTTGTCGTACCCTTGGCAGTGTGACTCCTGGACTGTTCCTGGAGCAGTCCCTGGCTCTGAGATGTGGACATATAATTTCAGCTGCTGTGTGTTTGCCATCGTGCCCTCCTCGTCTCTCTCTGCACATCCCGTTCTGCCCTTCCAGCGCTGCTTGCTCAGGGCACGTGTTGCTTGCATGCACCGTCACGGTTGTGGATGGAGTCTGACGTCATGGCAGCAGCAGCTGGTCGTGCTGTGCTCCATGAGTGACTGAAGCTTCTCTCTCTCTGCTCTCAGGGGTGGAGAAAGGTCCGAGCACTTCAGGGTGTCACTGCTGGAGTTGCAGAAGTTCTTGCTGGAGTACCAGAGGGTGAGCTCAACACAGGCCCAGGGGAGGGACAAGAGGGCAGGCACCAGTATTGGCAGGGGTCCGATACTCCAAGGGTAGCCTTGCCATTGAGCTGGGATGATTTGGTCATGGGGTGTTCTGCCTGGCACAGCCACAACCTGAGCACACCCTTCCTGGAGCAGGAGGTGATGCAGGGGGAGCACTGGTGAGGGTAAACCTGGCCGGAGGTCCCAGGAGGGGAGGAACTGGTCAGTGGAGATTTACCTGGTCCCTGTGACCTCAGCTGGTTAGTGAAGGTTTGCAGCAGCTGAAGCACCCTGGTCCATGTTGTCTGCTCAGGAAGTCTCAGCAGCTCCTGAGGAGCAGCCGATCGATTTGACTGCTGACCTTTCCATTTAAAAGCGATCTTAGGTCATTCAGCAAGCACAGCATGCGCGCTCAGACGCAAGCGAGCACAAGCAGCGCATTTGTGTGCTGTGCAGACCCTTTATTTCGACTCTTGCTGGGCTCCCATCTCATTGCCGGTCTCCTTCCCCAAGAGGACAGGGTGGCTCGCAAAAGCACTGCCATGCCTCACACAAGAGCGTGGGGGCTCCTGCTTTGCACCGTCCTCCCCGTCTCCCACCACCACCTCCCTGCCCGTGGTCTGCAGCAAGCGGAGAGTTAACCAGCAAAGAGACGCAGCTGTTTGATGGCCTAATGAAAGACACCCAGGCAGAGACAGAAGCAAAAGGAAGCTGAGTTGGCTTCTGCTGCCAGAGGAGGAGGGATGGCAGATGTGTGCAAAGGAGCTATCGGAGAGAAAAATGCATGGCATCGAGAAAATGAAGACCACTTAGAAACAGGGCAGATTTCTGCAGTTGCGTGCTATCTGGCATTTGTGCTGACAGTTGAATTCCTGGCAGAGATGGTCTTGCATTGAAAACTGCCTCCTTAATGGTTAAAGCTTCTAGTTGGATGAGCTGCATGTGGTTTTGAATAATACTTTCTGAAATGGTTTCTTTCTTATGTCTCTCTTGGGGTTTGCAGGAGCTCTGGGCTGCAGATACCCTTCAGGTACAGGAATTCATGTTCAACTTTCTGAGAGACCCTTTGAGGGAGATTGATGAGCCTTATTTCTCCCTGGATGAAGTAAGACACTTCGAACAGTAGCGTGTGTGGAGTGGGGTGGAGTAGGGTGTGACATCCCCAGTGCGATGTGTGCTGCGGTGTGACAGCTCTACTGTCTGTGTCTTCACTGCGGGGTGGCGGTGCTTAAAGGATCACAGCTCCTGTAAGCTGCATTGCTGTATCAGATGAACGTGGTGGGTCACCATGTTGCACAAGAGCTGGTTGGCGAAGGGAGTGACTTCTGGGCTCTCTTCTTGTGCTGAATGGTTGCAGCTGGGAGTGCTCATCAGGCAGTTCATTTAGAGGAGGAAAGGGGCTGCATGTGGCTTAATGCCCCTCTGGGGCATGTAAGGATCTTTTCAAAGCAAGAAGAGCTGAAAACAAAAGAATAAAAACAACTGGAGATGACCATGTCACTGGCACTCTGGACCAACTCCCACACAAGGTCCCTTGACTCACATGGCTTTAGTGAGCTATTGCCTGCCATGTGAGCTGCAAAATAAAATGCAGAGCAATTCATTTGTCTCCAGCTAGGTCGAAGGATTTGTACACAGATATCTGGCACAGCTCAGAGGATAGGTGGCAATACCTAAGCTGTGGTTACTCAAGCACGCTGGGTCAGGTATCTGTGTGCTGTCTTCGTTGCCTCTGGTCAGTCTGTGCTGTGCTTAGAAAATAGCTACCTGCTTGGTAGCTGCTGACATGGAGGGTGAGGTGTGTGTGAAGCTAAACCACAGCACCCGGCTCCTCCGCATCATTAACACGCTTCTGTTTCTTCCTGAGCAGTTTCTCACCTTCCTGTTTTCCAAAGAGAACAGCATCTGGAACTCGCAACTGGACATGGTGTGTCTGGAGAATATGAACAATCCCCTCTCCCATTACTGGATCTCCTCCTCACACAACACGTAAGGACTAGGGGATGGCTCTCTCCACTCGTCCACTCCCAGCATCCTCTTCCCCTGTGCCAGGCTGGGATTCTCCTGATTTTGCCTGATCCCAGTGATGGGTCAAGTAGACTTTTCCAAACAGGGATCAGTACATTACAGACCTTCCTCTTGGTGCCCCAATCCTCCCTCCATCATTTAACCATCAATGTTTTGCTCAGACATCAGCAACACACATCCACACAGACTATGCTTTCAGGTCCTGGGCTGTCAGTCTGGCGATTTCTTACCATTAGCAATGTCATCTTCCACAGTCTCTAAGCACAGATGTGATAAAAACCTGGCAGGCTGAAATTGGCCATTTTCCTTCTCTGCTGCTGGAAGAATCTCGCAGGAACTGCTTTCTTTGCAGACAGACTCTGTCTGTGCTCCCCGTTCATGAGATGCAGTGGCAGCACTTTAGCCCAATTTTAAAGGACCGAGAGCGTAAGCCAGCTGAGCAGCCTGGAGGGCAAGCAGCGAGCTCCTGTCTGCCTGCAAGAGCTGGTCTAACTCCGCTCTTGGGCTGCTTCTGGCAGGTGCAGGGGGCTCTTTGTGGCACCAATGCTGATACCGCTCTTTGAGGCTTATCTCAAGAACCAGCAGCAAGGCTGGACCTCAGAGTAGCAGAGGTTGCAGCCCCTTGCAGTAGGGGCAGAGCTGAATCCCTCACCTGGGGAAGATGGCAGGTCTGGAGGAACGTCGCTTTCGCCGTTCCTTACATCACAGGGGCAGGTCTGCGATGTCCCAGCAGACATCCATGCCCGCGGTGAGCGTGTTGCTTTGCTGATGTCTTCTCTCACTGAAAGGTACCTGACAGGGGATCAGTTCTCAAGCGAGTCCTCGCTGGAGGCGTACGCCCGCTGCTTGCGCATGGGATGCCGCTGTATTGAATGTGAGTACCCGGAGCCGGCACATCTGTCTGTGTCATCGCAATAGCTTGCGGTGGTCGGGGAAGGCTTTGCGTGGAAAGCAGGGCTGAAGGTTGACGTGCTAGTGGCAGCGTTGTCACCATGATGTGCTGAAAGGGCTTGAGGTCATTTGCTCTGTGGGACTGGGTGGTATGTGCCCGAGCTTTTGGTCCCCTAGAAAGATCTGGACTTGCACCTTGCTCCTTTATTAGCATCCAACGTGGTTCCCAGCAGCACTTAGTTCAGTCCATCTCATGTCTGTGTCCTGCCTGTATTCCAGCCTTTGAGCTAAGTTTACCCTGTGGGTCTCTTTCAGTGGATTGCTGGGACGGTCCCGATGGCATGCCGGTCATCTACCATGGACACACCTTAACCACCAAGATCAAGTTCTCTGATGTCTTGGTCACTATCAAGGAGCATGCCTTTGTCACCTCTGAGTGAGTACAGCAGGGACCTGGACTTCAGCTAGCAGAGCTGCCAGGAAGGCAAACAGAGGGTAGAGCCAAGCCTGTAGCAAAGTGAAGCCCACCTTTATCCAGAGATCCGGCAAAAGACCATGTGCCTGGGATTCGGTGGGAAGAAATCATGTCGTTGTGTGTCTCAGCCAAAGGGAGATTTGTCCCAGAAAGAAGTTGTGGGAGGGAAGGCTTTGGGTAAACTCCAATAGTTTGCCAGTCCTTCTCCACTCTATGCATTGCCAGCAGCGGTGGGGACACCTTGCTGTAGGGTGGTTACATTGAATGCTCAAGACAGCACAGATCGCTATTGATGCAAACTGCTCTTTGAGGGCACAGAGGCCAAGTCTTGAAGTGAAGCTCAGAAGGCCTTGGTTCCATCTAGGCACCGTGCTGGTACTGGTACTGACGGCTCTTTTCCTGCTCCCAGTTTCCCCGTCATTCTGTCCATTGAGGACCACTGCAGCATTGCTCAGCAGAGGAACATGGCTCAGAATTTCAAGAAGGTCTTTGGGGACATGCTGTTGACCAAACCAGTAGATATTTCTGCTGACGGCCTTCCCTCTCCAAACCAGCTCAAGAGGAAGATTCTCATCAAGGTGAACTCCCTTCCCCAGCAAGGCTCCTAAGTGGAGAGAATGGGGGCACATGGGGTGAGGGTGTGGGACCAAGGGGAGCTGCTTGCCTCTGCAAGGGCTTGACAGTGCCTGGGGTGGAAGTGGAGACATGATGCTAAAACCACCTGGAGACAAAGAGCTCTCTTCCTTCAGAGGAGCTGCTGGGAAATGAGCTCAGCAGCTGGGTGCTGCCTTTCCTGGGAGCTTGGGGGATGTTGGTATTTCTGCTGCAGAAATCACCTCTGAGAAGAAAGAGTGGGACTGTAGTGCCATTTGATAATCTCTGTGGTGTGGGTCTTACCTTGGCCCTTTTGGTCCTGAGGAACCCACTGCAGCAGACCTGGAGTTTTAGGGTTGTTCACCAGGAAATCCATGCTGCTTTTTGGGTGTCTGCTCCCTTCAAGGTGCCTGACCTACTCTCTCATCCCACAGCACAAGAAGCTGGCAGAGGGCAGTGCTTATGAGGAGTTACCCACGTCCGTAATGTATTCAGAGAATGACATCAGCAACTCCATCAAGAATGGGATCCTCTACCTGGAAGACCCCATTAATCACGTACGTCTCTCTCTGCCGCTGTCACCCTGGCCCCACTTTGTGGGCTCCATAAATGAAATGGTAGCTCCATAAGGCACTGCGTGGTGCTGGAAGGAAGGGCTGTGGTGCAAACGATCTAAGAGGCCGTTGGCCTATCCTGTTTCTCAGGAGTCTCTGAAGGCTGGGGGAGTTTTTATGCTGGCTCTCTCCTGTGCTTTTCCCTAGGCATCTCCTGTTGGCCCTTGTTAGAGGCAGAAGGCTGAGCTAGAGGGAGCTCTGGGGTGATGCACTGCAGCTGCTCTTGTGTAATCCGTATAGCCTGTTATCTGTTGCTGCAGTAAGTTCTAGTGATGGCCTGCATTTCTAGACCCGCCTGCCTCCTACCAAGTGCCTACACGCTTAACACACCTAAACGAGCATTCTGCTTTGTAAAGC
Source organism: Aquila chrysaetos chrysaetos (assembly GCF_900496995.4). NCBI lineage: Eukaryota > Metazoa > Chordata > Aves > Accipitriformes > Accipitridae > Aquila > Aquila chrysaetos. The sequence continues at coordinate 11,993,077 of NC_044006.1, read as the reverse complement.
TCTGAGCATTCATTTTACTGTGTGCATTTACTTGTACACAGTCCACTTCTTCAGCTGCGCTGCTTTGCTGAGGATCTGTCAGGCAGTCACACGCGAACGAAGCAGGTTTTTGGAAGATAGGAAAGTGCAATGGTAATGTCGCATAACCATCTCTGATATCCTCATCTCTGATAGCCCCTGTGCTGAATCCATGCAGAGTGTTTTCTTTTTGCATTGATTTGCTCTTCATTCGGTCATCTCCTTTTAATACGTGCTGGGGTGTTTGCAGTGTGATCTGCAGTCACTTTGTATATAAGACCTATCACATGCTGGTTTTTTGCTATAAATCCACGCTTCGGATCTGGGGGATGTCTTGGAAGCTCCAGCGACTCCACTGAAATCAGTATTGCTGGTGACTATCCTTCACAAACCTGGTAGCCCCTCACTGCTTGTGCTGATCAGGAAGAGATGATCCCAGGGACGGGTGGTGGGCCAGCTTGGTGCTTCCTCAGGGGTCTCTTTGCCCAGAGTTTGTTTCCTTGCAGGAGTGGAACCCACATTACTTTGTCCTGACCAGCAGCAAGATCTATTACTCTGGGGAGACAACCAGTGATCAAGGAAACGAGGATGAGGAAGAGCAAAAGGAGGTGAGGGCTGCCTTGTGTGACAATGAGTTGTTCCCCTAGAGAAAGGACTTGACTGCCCAAGGGGCTGAGCATCTCCACTGCCAGCTGACTTCAGGGGGAGATCCTGTGGTGGAAAGGGTGGGAGCTGCTTCAGAAGCTCCCTCGTCCTGGTTGGAAGACCCCTGGGCAGAGCAGACTCCGGCACCACGAGCTGCCCTCAGTAACGCAAGACGGTGGCTTTTCCCCCTGCCAGGTGAGCAACAGCACCGAGCTCCACTCCACGGAGAAGTGGTTTCACGGCAAGCTGGGAGCGGGACGCGACGGGCGGCACATCGCAGAGCGGCTTCTGACAGAGTACTGCATCGAGACGGGGGCTCCCGACGGCTCCTTCCTCGTCAGAGAGAGCGAGACCTTTGTTGGAGACTACACCCTCTCCTTCTGGTGAGGGCCACAGGCGCCAGCCCGCTGCTCGGGGTTGCTCCTGGGGTAGTCTTCATCCTGACACCTTCTTCAGTGGTGGGGTCCCATTCCCCAGTGGTCTGCGAGCAGGTTTCTTCCCTTTTTCTGTGCCCCAGTATCACATCAGCTCACTGTGCCAGTGCAGAAGGGTCAGGTCCCTAGGGACCCTTGCATGATGGGTCTATCTGCGGGGCAGGAATACCATGTCCAGGCTGGAGCTGTGCCTGAGGCAGGTGCAGAATCTCCACAGATGACCCTGGTTTACCACCTCCCTCTTCTGCAGGCGCAACGGGAAGGTGCAGCACTGCCGGATCCACTCGCGGCAGGACGCCGGCAGCCCCAAGTTCTTCCTGACGGACAACCTGGTGTTCGACAGCCTCTACGACCTCATCACCCATTACCAGGAGGTGCCGCTGAGGTGCAACGAGTTTGAGATGAGGCTGACGGAGCCAGTGCCGCAGACCAATGCCCATGAGAGCAAAGAGTGAGTGCATGTTTGGGGAGGGTGGGCTGTGTCCGCTGGGCAGCTGGGACCCCGTGGGAAACCCTCCCAGATCTCTCCGCAGTCATTCCTTCCCTGCTGGAGCTCTCTGGTCCCCACTTGCTCCCCGTGGGGCTATCTGTGTCACAGCAGCCATGCTGGCCAGCTTCGTTGTTGATGGAGCTGGTTGTCGTGGAAGCTCAGTGCAAAGAAAGGAGGTACTGGGCTTGGTTGGGATGCCCTCGCCTATGCTGCATGTCACCAAATGGCTGTGTTGCTGCCTGTACCATAGAAAGAAGACAGCCCTGTTGCAGTGTTACATATATGATGATCTCTGTTCCCTGTCCTCCTTTTGAGGATTCAGGCAGCCTTTTGTGGGCTGGAGGGGAAACCGTGTGGTATGGCAGAAGTGTGGGATGAGCTGGATGCACAGAGACCCGTGCACAGTGACGTGTCTTTCCTGAAAGGTGGTACCACGCCAACCTCACCCGGGCCCAAGCTGAGCACATGCTGATGAGAGTGCCACGCGATGGAGCCTTCCTGGTGCGCAAGAGGAGTGAGCCCAGCTCCTACGCCATCTCCTTCAGGTGTGTCCCCGGGAAGAAGGGTGGTGGGCATGGGAGGTGGAGCTGGGATGCTGCAGTGTGTGAAAGAGCGGGAGAGGGGACATGAGCCCTGACGTGAGCCCTCCCAGAGCTCTTCTCACTCCTGGATGGCCCTGGATAAACCTTACAGCCCCTTGAGAGCCTTTAGGACCCTGCTCCTCCTCCCATCTCATGATGGGAGATGGCTGTGCTTGGCAGCCAGCCCGGGAGCACCTTTTGCTTGGGTGTCTTTATTTTGGCAGAGACCCTCTCTTGCCAGGTGCCAAGCAGCTTCTCTCTGTCTTTCCACCTGCCAGGGCGGAAGGGAAGATCAAACACTGCCGAGTGCAGCAGGAGGGCCAGACTGTGCTGCTTGGCAACTCCGAGTTTGAGAGCCTGGTGGATTTGATCAGCTACTATGAAAAGCACCCACTGTACCGCAAGATGAAGCTGAGGTACCCCATCAACGAGGAGACGCTGGAGAAGATAGGGACAGCGGTGAGTGTGGGTGGCCGTTGGAAGGGCTAAGCCAAAGGATGATGGATAGGTCTGTTTTGAGCTCGTGCCTTGAAGTCGTGTTGTGTGAGCCATCTCTGTGTTTTGCAGTCCACATCTCTTGGGGCTTCATGTCCTGTTGGAAATGCTTATTGGCTTGAGTGAGATTTATTGCTGCCCCTCTGACCCTGGTCAGTAGGGAGTGTGGGCTTGGGCATCTGTTTGCTGTGTGCAGCATCATCTTTGGTCTTGTGCCTTCCCTGGGGTGTTCTCCCTACCCCCTCCAAGGTAGGGGACCTGTTGCCTGCAAAGCCACAGTTGTCACCACTGGCCCTTTGCTTCCACAGGAGCCGGACTATGGAGCCCTTTATGAGGGACGCCACCCGGGGTTCTACGTGGAAGCCAACCCCATGCCCACCTTCAAGGTACGCTCTCACTGCTTGGCTTGAAACAACCTGCAGGGCCTGACGGTTTAGCAAGTGTCTCTTTATTTTCCAAGAGCTATATTAGTATGCACACTCATTTCTAGACCATGCAGGGAGACACACTCCAGGCTGAGCCTGCAGGTTCCAAGGCTGGGCTGCCTCTTGTTCTGAACTCTCCAAACTAAACCCATCAGTGGCTCTGGCCCAAAGGAAAGTGCCTGTGCGGGGCCATACCAGACTTGTGACCTCTGGTTTGGCATAAATGGGGGCCTTGATTTGTTCTGCAAGGGTCACTAGGGTCTGGCAGCCTCTTTAGCAGGGTTGGATGCTGTCTGCACACGACGTGCCTCACAGCCCCCCAGCAAACATGTCTGCAGTGGGAGGTGACCTCTCATCCCATGGGCTTGTTGTCTGTGTGACCATCTGCTGCCCGGCCTCATGGGACCTCTCCTCATTGCAGTGCGCAGTCAAAGCCCTGTTCGACTACAAGGCGCAGCGGGAGGACGAGCTCACCTTCACCAAAAATGCCATCATCCAGAATGTGGAGAAACAGGAAGGAGGCTGGTGAGTTGGTCCTGAGCCTCCTTTTTCCCTTGGGGACACAGTCAAACCTTGGTGTCACCATTCATACAAAGGTGTGTCCCCTCTAGGGTTCGGTCTGTTTGGGGATTGCCCACAAGTTGCACAGCCCCCAAAGCCTCGTGAGACCTAAAAGCAGATGATGGAGGAGCTGCCTGTCCCCTGTGACCCCCTGTCAGGATGCTCTGGGATCCCGTGGTGGGTCCTGACGCTGTCCCTTCCCTCTCTTCCAGGTGGAGAGGAGATTATGGCGGCAAGAAGCAGCTGTGGTTCCCTTCCAACTACGTAGAGGAAATTACTGGTCCCAGCAGCCTGGAGCCAGAGCGGGAGGTGAGCTTGTGCTTGAGCGGAGAAAGCAGGGCTGGTGGGGAGGGGTGCGTGTGCGCAGCCCTCCGTGCTCGGCCGCACTGCCCAGCGCCGTGCTCAACGCCATCCTGCCTGTGCTTCATTCCCAGCAGCAGCTGGATGAGAACAGCCCCCTGGGAGACCTGCTCGGAGGTGTCCTGGACGTGCCCTCCTGCCAGATCGGTGAGTGCCAGGGAGGGATGGAGGACTGGGGGGTATTACAGCCCTGTCGCGTGATGTTTGCAGGTCTTCTGGGCCAAAGGGCTTGGGTCTCTGTCTGTCTCGAGGCACCCCTGTGCCTGCTGCAAGTGAACACCAGTCTATGGTGTGTGCTTGCCGTGTGGTGACGTGCTCCGCTGCCGCTCCCGGCACAGAGGATGCCTCGGGTTTGGGGCTCAGGCACGTCCCTGCAGCCTGAGTACAGCCGAGGAGTACCCGGGGTCATGCCGGGGAGCCGCTCCATCATGCCTTGAACCTGCTCTCAGAGGGCAGCCGCCCCACGGGCAAGGGAGCTCAGACCGATTTTGTAGGCTCCTTCTTTTCTGTAAGGATTTGTCCTGCCTTGCATACGTGTTGTCCAGCCTCCCTGCCAGGCTGCCACAGGTTCTGGGGCTCCTGGGCGCTGGCTGAACTGGGTCCAGTCTGCAGCTCTCTGCCATCCCTGTGCTCCCCAGAGGACACTGTGCTGCTGGTGGCTGTTCCCCCCCGGGCACTTCAGGGCACAGAGAGAAGAAGATGCAGGAGTGGGAGGAAGAGGGCATTACAAAGGCCCCATGAGGCTACTCAGGCCTCGCAGGATACACTCTGCATCCTCACCTGTCGCTTCATGGGCTCCTTCTGCTGCCTGCAATGGCCAGAAGTGGGAGCATCTCCTCTTAGCTGAAGAGTCCCGGGGCAGCCATGAGACTCCCTCAGTATCTGTCCTCTCCTTTCCTCCCTCTGTGGTGTGAAGGACTTGGTTCAGCGTCTGCTTGTGACCTTGCCCTCTGCTCCCTCTCCCCACACAGCCATCCGCCCCGAGGGGAAGAACAACCGCCTCTTCGTCTTCTCCATTAGCATGGCCTCAGTGTCACGCTTGTCCCTTGATGTGGCAGCCGATACGCATGAGGACTTGCTGGACTGGGTGAAGAAGATTCGGGAGGCAGCCCAGACGGCTGATGCACGGGTGAGTCTGGAGAGCCCTTGGCAGGGGAGGCACCTCCTTGCCAAGTCCTGGATTTTCCAGGAGCTGAGGAGCAGGTGGAGGTTGGTGGGGGGGGTGGTGAGATGGCAGCCTGCGACAGCTGGCGGAGCAGTCACAAAGATGATAAAACCAGCGTAATCTTTGACAATTAGGACGAGAGGAAATGGCCTCAAGTTGTGGCAAGGGAGATTTAGGTTGGATATTAGGAAAAATTTCTTTACTGAGAGGGTTGTCAGACATTGGAATAGGCTGCCCAGGGAAGTGGTTGAGTCACCATCCCTGGAGGTATTAATAAAGCGCGTGGACGGGGTACTCCAGAACATGGTTTAGTGGGCATGGATGATGGTTGGACTCGATGATCCTGAAGGTCTTTTCCAACCTAAATGATTCTATGATTCTATGATTCTATGATATAGCAAGGGGTGGTGGCCACACATTGTGGCTTGAGAGGTTCAGGCTGGACATCTGGGAAGATTGGTCCATCGGGAGGGTGTCGCAGCCTCAAGAGGTGGGGGATCTCCATCCGTGGAGGGTGGCAAAGCTCAGCTACAAGGCCACAGCTGCCCTGTGCTGGTACCCGTGCCAGTACTTCAGGCAGGAGGTAGGACCCACCAAGGGCCCTTCCCATGGGCACTTTTGTGGTGTCCCCCCATGCAGACCCAGCAGACCTGCTAGTGGTTCCCACAGCGTGAGCAGGAGCGGCCACACCAGGCCAGCACTGCTGTTGACCACAGTTGGTGAGCTGGGTTATCCAACGCTGCTGCTCCCACCTGGCCCTGACACCTCTCTCTCCCTCTCTTGGCAGCTCTCCGAAGGGAAGATGATGGAGAGGAGGAAGAAGATTGCCCTGGAGCTTTCAGAGCTGGTGGTCTATTGCCGACCTGTGCCCTTTGATGAAGAGAGTGAGCATCTGCCGGTCTGGTGGCTGCCGCAGGCAGTCATCGTGGTGTCAGAGGCCCCACGGTGTGCCCCGAGGTGCTGCTTTGGCTAGATCTCAGCAGAGGGCAGATGTCCAAAGCAAGCTGGAACGAGTTTACATTAGAGCTCTGGAAACGTCCTTCTCCAAAGGGTGGAAGTTCCCTTCCCCATCCCTCTCTTGCTGGGATATGTCACCATCCAGAGCAGCTGCTGAGGGAGTGGGGCTGGGGAGCATCATGCCCGATCACCGAGAGTGGTTTTGACACTTTCAACCATCGGTGTTGGGCACCTGGCAAATGCCTGCAGGGTCAGAGCAGGGCTGCACAACCTGATGGTGACTGAGCCAAGGGAGGAGAGGATGGTGTTAGGAAGGGGCCTGGGATGGTTGAAGCATCTAGAAAAGGAACGTGCTCCTGGCTTACACTGTGCTGTCTCCTCCCAGAGATCGGCACAGAGAGGGCCTGTTACCGAGATATGTCCTCCTTCCCCGAGACCAAGGCAGAAAAGTATGTCAACAAGATCAAAGGCAAGAAGTTCCTGCAGTACAACCGCCTGCAGCTCTCCCGCATCTACCCCAAGGGCCAGCGTCTCGACTCCTCCAACTACGACCCCCTGCCCATGTGGATCTGCGGCAGCCAGCTGGTAGCACTCAACTTCCAGACCCCAGGTGAGGGCAGCAGGCGGGGAAGGTGGGCAGGCTCCTGGGTACCCTGTGCCTCCTCCCAGCCACCTGCCTGCAGCCCTGCTAACCCAATCCTGGCAAACAGGGGGTCTAGGAGGGGGTCCGCAGTCTCCATGCCAGGTGCAGGGAGCAGGACCCCGTGTTCATGTCCAGGCACGTGGTTGCCACAGGGGGGATGTGCTAGATTGATCCCGGCTGAGCCAGGAGGTTGTGAACGGAGAGGAAGCAGGGAGTTCCTCCAAGGTGCCTGGCAGCAGGCAGAATGGGCAGGAGACGTACCAAAGGGGACAGTGCAGCCCCAGCCCTGGGATCACCGGCTGGTTGCAAGGGTCTGAGTCAAGCTCGCTGCTCTGCTCACCTTCCCCCAGGTTCCACTGCTGCTCCTGCTGTGCAGTCCAGCCCTCCCCTTCCCCTGGCCCTTGCCAAACCCTGCTGTGAGCCTGTTCAGCTCACCAACCCACCAGAAAACTACCTGCCTCTTTTTTCCTGCTGGCTTTTTCATTCCTTTTGTGAATTCAAGCATCTCACAGGGCAGTTTGGCAAATGCTAGAGCCAGCACAAGGAAAGCTGAAAGGAGAGGGAGGAAAAGAAGGGGGTGACCCATGGAGCACTGGGTAGTTGGGCAGATTGTGCATGAGAAAGTCACCCCATGGCCCCAGCATCTGGACAGGCTGCAGTGAGGCCATGGCGCACGAGGCATTGCCAAGGGATGGGCCAGGTCCCCTTGCAAAGGGTTTCACACGAGGCACCGATAACACAGGTGATGTGGCTTGTGGAAGGGGCACAGGCTCTCCTCCCTCCATCTCCTGCCTGTGTTCTCCAGATAAGCCCATGCAGATGAACCAGGCCTTGTTCATGTCCAGCGGCCAGTGTGGGTACGTCTTGCAGCCAGCCAACATGCGAGATGACATCTTCGACCCCTTCGACAAGAGCACGCTGCGGGGGGTTGAGCCGCTCTCCATCTCCATTGAGGTCAGTACCTCATCCCAGTGTGGGGGCAGATCCACGCGGTTATACCGAGCTTGGGGTGATATAATGGTTTTTCTGGGTTCCTGGCCTCTGTCTGCAGCTGCTCCTCACCAAACCCCTCAGCCCCTGCCTAAGACCTGTCCCGCAGCGCAGGCTTGGAGAGCGCTCGCGGAAGGGGGAGACCCATGGGTGCTGCTGAGGGAAGAGCCACCGACCTCCCTGGGCGCCTGGAGAGGAGTAGCAGGAGCATCTGTGGATGCTCCCCCCGGGACCCCTCCCGCCCAGGGCCCAGTGCCGGCAGGTGGCATCCACGAGCCGCAGAGGTGGCATCCCTGTCCCCGGAGCTCGGCTGGGACTGCGCGGGCGCAGGATGGCTCCCAACGGGGTAACACAAGACCTGTGCCTCGTCCCCTCCTTGTCACTGGGTTGCTCCAGGCTCAACATTACTGACCTTGCTGTGTCCCCTTCCTTCCCGGGACGATGCTTGAGGTCGGAGCGGACTATTCAGCCCATTTCTGTGTTGCGCTGCTGGTGATGATAAGAGGATGGGGGGCTGCTGGTGGGGGGTACCGGAGGATGGACTGTGGACACCCGTTGAATCTTTTTCTTCCCATGTGGCGGGACTGAGGCTGGACCGTTCCTGTGTCAGCTCACGGAGCTGCACAGCAGAGGCTCTGCAGGGGTATGGGACAGCTCGCCAAAGCTCCTGGAGGGATGGGAAGGCTGTGGCTGTGCCAAACCAGATGGCTCTTATGTTTGGACCAGTGGCTGTCCCACTAGCCTGTACAGGCATCCGTAGTGGTCTCGCAGCTGAGCAGTCGGCAGCTTCCTTTGCAAGTCCCTTCAGCTCAAGCAGACCTTGGGGAGGAGGCAGCGGGAATCCTGCCTTTAGGTGCTCACAGGTTTCTGACAACTTGCACAAACTGCAGCTCCTCTGAGGCCCCTTCTGTTTTGGAGTGATCCCACCTCAGAGAGCCACTGCCCTGCTCAGGGAGGACACCCCATCGTGTCCCATCTGCACCATCAACCGCATATCCACTGTCTCCCTAAAAATCCCTGTCTATTTTCCAAACTCTTCCTGTATCTTGGGATGCAGCTGCAACCGGCAGGTGTCAAGAGTCACTGTGCTGTAGCCTGTCCCTGTCTCCTTTAAGAGATGGGCTCAGCCTTTTGTCCTCTGGCAAAACTGCCCGATGTCCCCACCAAAGCCAGCTTTCACGGATGGAGAAGCCGTCTCAAGCCCAGCATGACTCAAAGCACATGATCCAGCGTTGGCAGCGCGTCCTTCCCCTGCAACAGCAGCGTGCCGACAGCACGCTGGAGTGACATATGGCCACTGGCAAGAGGGAGCTGAGATTTCTTTCTCCTGCAAGGAAGCAGGTTGTCATTTGAGTTGAGCACAGACTGCTTGAAAAGGAGGCAGAGCAGCAGCAGAGAGCAGCTCCTTTTCGTCCTCAAGCCCAAAGCAGGAGGCCCGAGAAGTTTCGGCAAAGAAGGGGGTGTCCAGCGTAGCTCTCCAGGCGGGGGAAGGCGGCTTGGCTTGGCAGCCCAGCTCCAGCTTGGCAGGCTGGAGGAGGGATGCTGTGGTCCCAGCCCTGGCTGTGCAGGCGGCAGACAGGAACCTGGGGCAGTTCAGCTGCCTTTTTTTATGGCTTACAAGTCAAATTGGTGATTGGTAACACCATAGCAGCTTCCAGGGGTGGGAGCTGTTTTTCTCCATAAGGCAGGCAGGGCTGGGCTGGCTGTCAGTGTTTCTTCTCTCTCCAATTAGCAGAGCCAGGGTGATTTATTTGGAAAGAAAATGTCGTAGTACGCAAACAAACGTTTTTCCTTTGCTCCTGTCTCTTACCAAGTCTCTCCTGCTTCTGCCCAGGTCCTGGGGGCCCGGCACCTTCCCAAAAATGGAAGAGGAATCGTTTGTCCTTTCGTGGAGGTGGAGGTGTCCGGGGCTGAGTATGACAACGCCAAGCAGAAAACCGAGATTGTGGGTGAGTGGGTTAGTGAAGGGAAGGGAGAAGGATGCACCACCACTCCTGACCATGGCGTGAGCAGTGGGCACTGCAGAAAAGCCTGGCCCTGGAGTGGGGGCTGCCCCCACGCTGCCCCTGAGCTCAGCATCAGCCGTGGTGGGCAGCAGGGGGGCACGGGGCTTGGCGGGGGGGCTGCCCACTGACAGTGGTGTTTTGTGACTAGCGGACAATGGCCTGAACCCTCTCTGGACCCCGAAGCAGTTCCACTTTCAGGTCAGCAACCCTGACTTTGCCTTCCTCCGCTTCGTGGTGTACGAGGAGGACATGTTCAGCGATGAGAACTTCCTGGCTCAGGCCACCTTCCTGGTGAAAGGCTTGAAGACGGGTAAAGCGCTTGGGGAAGTGGCGAGGGGGGGGGGGGTGTCATGGTGGTCTTCACCAGTTTGCTAATTGCATCCTTAAGCCAGGAAGATGCTGAGTTTCATGGGAGGACGCTGTCAGTCCCCAGGCTGGCTCCGTCCCTCCTGTACCCATGCCAGGTCACATCCCCAACCAGGTAAAGGAAGCAAGCAGCACTTTACTAACATCCCTCAGGGCCGACTGCCGCTTGGGGGGAGCTGGGGGGGGTTGGAGAAGGCCCCCTTGAGTTCTGTGCCGGGAGACTGACACGTCACTGGCTATGCTGAGAGTGATGCCGGGGCTGTTTCTGCCGTAGGTTTCCGAGCTGTACCCCTGAAGAACAACTACAGCGAGAACCTGGAGCTGGCTTCCCTGCTCGTCAAGATAGACATTTTCCCGAGCAAGGTAAGGCTGGGTCACGCACAAGAAGGTGACTGTGCTGTAGGGCTGAGGAGCGCAGGCAGCGAACCCTGCCTGGTGCTGCCCGCTGTTCTGCTCTGCTCACCTCCGCGGTGGCATGGCTCTGCACTGCTAGCAGGTCGGTGCAGCGAAGCTCAGCATTTGTGGCCTGGCCTGAGTGTGTGCAGGATGCTCAAGTTTTCAGCATTGTACTGTTGTGATGCATGGAGGGCTGGCAGGATGGGAAGCACCAGGCTCGCCTCCTGCAGTGAGCCGGGGCCTTTCAGGCAGGGTCCTGCCTGGACTGCATTTGACTTGCCTGGATATCCCTTCGGCAAAAGCTGAAGGAGGCAGATTTGCTCCATCTCAGTTCCCATCTGCGCTCCGGGGAAGTTATAACTCAGTATCACAGAGCCCGGCTCATCCATGTTGGCATAAGCAGAAGGCAAGGCTCCTTCAGAGACAGATGTTTCTTTTATTTCTTCATTTAAAATGATGCTGGTGGGAGCCAGCGATGGTTGTTAAAGACAGAGCAGCTGCGTGTTGCAAACGCTGAGACCCCATGAGCCCTGGACACCCTGCGTGGCAGCTCACAGGGCAGCCAGGGCCCTGCATCGGGACTGCCTTTACTACAAGACATACACTTTAAAATCCTAAGCTGTTTACTACTGTATTTTTTTTTTCTGATCCAAGCAGGAGAATGGCGAAATAAACCTCTTCAGTGCTTCAGCCCTACGGGAACGAGCAGGGGATGCTTCCAATCAGCTGCTGGCAAGCAGAGGCAGAGAGGGGTCCTTCGATTCGCGGTACCAGCAGCCCTTCGAGGACTTCCGTGTGTCGCAGGAGCAGCTGGCTGACCACTTTGAGAGCCGGGAGCGAAGGTATGCCAGTGCTCTTTGAGCTCTTCCCAGCATGAGACACCCCCCTCAGCATTTAGTCTCCTTGGTGGAGGCAGGTAAATGCAGCCTCCCAATAACCCAGAGCAGATCTGCACCCTTGTTTGCTGTGTGGAAGCCCTAAATCTCAGTATGAAAGTTGTGCCAGTTCTTGGGGGAGTCGCTGCTTTGGGGTCTATGGGAGTTGGGTGGGACAAGGAGCTGCCACCCTGCAGCCGGTGGCTCTTTTTCCCGGCATGGGAGATGTGCTGAGCCCCTGCTTTCCTCCCGTGGGGCAGCTTTTGATATGGTGTCCCCTCTCTCTGTGCCCCCCCTGCAGGGTACTGCGGAGGACCCGGGTCAACGGGGACAACCGGCTGTAGCCCATTCGGCGGGCGAAAGCACCTCCAGTGCTTGTGAATCTCACGGCACGCTGTGAACTGGTTTCTATGGAAACGGCACTGCTATGGCCTACTTTCAGGCAGCTTTTCCAGTTTCTCTGCTGAAGTGTGTTCCAGTGGAGAAATAAAAAAAAAAAAAAAAAAAAAAATTGGAAAAAAAAAAACCAAACCCAAACCCTAACCAACCCCAAACACCCACCAACCTTCACCACCAAGCCCTTAACAAAGCACATTGGTGCGTACAGCCTGCCAGCCGCCAAGGTGAGAGACGAAACTGTCTATTATCGCAAGGAAAGAGACCTTAAAAAAAAAAAAAAAAAAAAAAACCAAACCACAAAACCCCAACCAGCCCTCTGCCGCTGCTGCTCTGCCCGTATTCCCGGAGATCCCGCTCCTGCGCAGCTGCCGGAGGCCCTCTGCAGCCATCCTGTGCTGTACCTGTTCCCAGCGCACCGGGCAAGGGGGGACTTAAGTGACCAAGGCAGTACATATCTCTGTCCTGGCGGCATCGCATCTACCTACCTGTATAGCCACTGCCTATGGGTCCAGTAGTGAAACTCTACATTTACAAGGCCGCTCTAGCTTTAAATGACAATAAAAGTGTCAGTATTACATGCGTGGTGGCTCAGGTGTCTGGCGGTTTGCCCTCCTCCAGAGGTGTCTGGCTGGTGCTGGGTGGAGGAAACTGGCCTGCAGCCCTGCCTGGGGTGGGGGGACTGCACTGCTCCCTCCTTCCTCCTGGCTTTAGGGAGTTTGCAGCTACTGGGGGAAAAAAACTAACCAGGAGCAGCCGCAGGTTTAATGTTGTTCACTCAAAAGGATAAAACAATGCTGACCATGATTTTTCTGAACCGGGCTGGGGACAAGCAGTTACTCGAGGCTGCAGAAGGGCTCTTAGGGTGGAGGTATCTGAGCTCCGGCGCATTGCTGGGACATTCACACATGGCCTTACCCCACGGGTAAGTTGTTGCGCTTTTAAAACAAACGGAAGGGTTGTGACTGAGCATTCCTCGCTCCCAGCCGAGCAGCTGGGGTGCAGGCCACAGCCGTCCCCATGCATGGGGCAGCTCTCGCTGTTGCGTACTGGTAGGACCAGGCGTAAGGGCATCACCATGGGCTTCCCCTAACCCCAGTGCAATCACCAGTCAACTCACATTCGTCTTTTACGCTCTTTATTTAGGAACAACCAAAAATGTCTGGTTTCATTTCAACAAACTGTACAAGCAAGCTCTTCCCCTCGCCCACCCTCACATCCACATATACAAAAGGAAGGGAAACTTGCCGTTCACTTCTCAGAAGTGGCATTGTTGCTACAGGGAGTTCTTGCCCTCAGAATAAGAGCAGGTAAAGTCCATAGCAGGTACAAGCTACCCTAGCCCTAGTAATAGCCACAGCCCACAACCACAGGCAGCTTCACTTTTTTTCTCTTTAAAACCTTTACCAAAAGTAAAAACTATTTCCTGTCTCACACGATTGCCAAGGTGACCATCTAAAATTGTGGTCTTAAAAAAAAAACACAATAATAACCCCACTGGAACCCCCCACACCTCCCCGGTACAAAGACGGTTTACACAGCAGAGCCCTTGCTCTGCTCCCTAGCTGCAAGGCCACCCTTATGAAAGGTCCCGTTGCAGCTACAATTACATTTTCCTTTGGATAAATCCAAGCAAAAATTCCAGGTCATTCAGCACCAGCATGATTTCTAAATAACAATAATTAAAAAAAAAAAAAAAAAAAGAGACCCCCATTAGGCTGACTTTGTGGTCTGCTGAGAAACAAAGTGATCAACACACTGTTCCCAAAGTCTCTCTTTTAGTGCAATGTTAGTATGTGCAAGGGGAATCACAGCCACGTACCCATAACACCACCAGGAGCCAGATGGGGCAGAGAGAAAGTGCAATTTTAGCAAGAAGTTTTCTATGCCATGGATTCCTAGCCCAACCTTCGCTAGCACCAGTAAGAAAGAGTCCTCCTAATACCACCCTTGATCAGTACAGGAAAAAAGTGGCTTTAACTGTGCCATCAAAATATGGCCAGCATCAGCCAACAGAGCACTCTTTACTGGAACAGGCAATAACAAGAAAACAAAACAAAAAAATAACATAAATCACTGCTTAGGTAACAGAGCTCCCTTGCTCTGCTCTAAAGTTTTGTAATGCCAATCCAGCATTCCTGGCAGGGACCACTGCCAGTAAAATATACAGCAGAAACTAAACTTGAAAGAAAGGAAAAAAAAAAAAAAAAAGGTATAGCTTGCAAGTTTCTCATCCCCCCCTCCGTTTGTAGTGTTGCCTCATCTTACCCTGCTGCTTTTGTGATCAACTGAGAAACTACAACAGAGGTTACTGCAGTGAGCTGAATCACATCAGGCCACTGGTTGATTTGAAAAGAGCGAAGCCAAAATTATCTGGGCAACAGGAGAGAGAAGTTTATAAGCATTTTAAATACTATCATCAACTTGACAGGAAGGTGCAGTATCATGTTAACTTTCTAATTTGTGCCTAAGTGCTGAAAATCATTTTTCTCTTCTGATTCCCAGCATCGCAGCTTCCAAACATCACCTTCTGATCAGGTTGCCTCTATAATGTCTTTAAGAGACGGGCTGCAGGGAAAGCAGAATACAATACATCTACCCGTGACCAAAAATTGTTGCTTTTCATTTAAAACAACAACAAAACAAAACAAAACCCCAACTGGAAAACCAGCCTTCTACATCCTCTTTTTCCTCCTGAACAGACAGGGGACACCTAGCAAAAATTAACCAAGCAGGTATCTTGCAGCTCCAGCTTCTGTGCAAGTGTCACCTGGGCAGCTTAAGGTTCTGCGTTCAGCTGTGGGCTGACTACAGGATTTCTCGTCACAGCTACCAGCAAGCTACTGCTTTTGCTGGTGGCTTCTGGTGGTGATCAATGCAAACCCCTGGCAGGGAGGGGACATGCAGCTGCACTAATACCTGCAGCCGGAGCCCTGTGGGCATACGCTGACCCCTGCATGCCATGCATCGAAGCAAGCACCTGTGCCCATTCCTCTCACCATGGCTGTGGGCCTGATGTGCAGCAGTGCTCAGCTCTCAGGCAAGTTGAAATAGGAGCCTGTAAATCATGGTTTGTTTAGTGTTCTGCCAAAAAAATATGAAAAAATATGAAAAAGGAATGATTTCCAGGATGCTAATTAAGGAGCTGAAAAAAAAGCTACCCAAATGAAACACAGAGCCATGTCTAGAAATCTCACAGCAGGGCCTGCTGATAATGAATAAAGTAACTCCGTTCCTTGCATGAGGAGGACCAGCAGCCCTTTACATGAGCAAGCCAGGTACGGCACAAATCAGGGTTTCGGGTTATTAAGCAATTGGATTGTGCCCTTAATCTAAGCCGTCTCAGAGACATAAGTAACAAGATTCACATGGATTAAAAATGATGGTTACTACTGTGCCTGTCAAGCCCAAGCTCACACACAGCGGATGGAGGTGAAGAATTTAATTCCCCTTCCTTACTGATGCTGGCTACACAACCTCTATCTTACACCCCTCCTTTCAAGTCAAGATAAGTCATCTTTG
The DNA here is from genome assembly GCF_900496995.4 of Aquila chrysaetos chrysaetos. NCBI lineage: Eukaryota > Metazoa > Chordata > Aves > Accipitriformes > Accipitridae > Aquila > Aquila chrysaetos. Next base: position 11,977,752 of record NC_044006.1, on the reverse strand, counting down.
ATTAGATGATGATAAATATTCACACACTGTAGAATTGTGGTGACACTTCCTCTTAACACCAGAAGAGCTGCTGCTGGGACTGTCAAGCCACCTCTCAGTTTTTCCTTTCAGTTTCAGATGCAAACACATTTCTAATGTCCTGCACCAAAACCTGAGTCTATTTGGAGATGACACCTGCCTCTCCTCAGCTTCAAAAATGATACAATAGGGAAACAGAGGACCACAGAGCTAAACCCTCAAAAATCTTCAGCTTATACTTTCATGGAGATTTCAAGTCAACTAAAAAATGCAGATAACAAGGAATGTAAGAGTTAGAAAGGGAACTCGATTACTTTGGGGTTTTTTTTTTTGTCTCTAAATCTTACCCTCCCCAAGCAATGGGGCTTGCCAGCCCCATTGCCGCATCTGAGGGGAGTCTGCATGGAACCACTTTTTAAAATTCCTCCGACCCAAAAGAAAGAAAACTCCTGCTGTGCTTGTATGAATGCACGGAGACAAAGCTCAAAAACCTCAGCAGCTTCCAACCCTCAAGGCTGTTTTTTCTGTGTACACCGGGAAATTCTCCCTCCAGCTCACAAGACTTCTCTTTTCAATTTTTCTGGAAAACTGGCCAAATACAATCCAAGTGCAAAAAATTTCAGCTAGTGCATGGAAAAATGGTTCGAAGGGACCAGTTCATACCATAGTCCTTAAGCATTTCTGTAGATGGAGCGGGGATCACTCTTCCAATTAGCCATAGGCCTTTAAGTGTACACCAAAAATCCCACAGAAAATCACCTTGAATGGGCAAACTACACTTCCAACATATTTATATAGCAAGTAGTTAGTAAAAGTGTACATTTTTAATGTACATCTTAATGAAATAAAGAATCAATGGCATATCTGAACTGTATATATGTGTACTTAAATAAACCTGCATGTACATAGACACTAGAGAGTAAATTGACCTACCTGTATTTGTTCTCTGAAGGTAACACTGTACATACACTCATACTCTCGGGCCGCACGACTCCCAGATCTGTTCCCTCCAGCTCTAGGACCACCCAGATTCTCCCGTCACCTGTGACATTTTGGGGTGTGCAGGATTGCACCCGCGAGGGTGAACCACCGGGGCTCTGGCTGTCTTCGCAGTGCAGCCGCCCCTGCTCTCCCAGAGGAGAGCCACAGGGATGCTGCCCGGCTGAGCCAACACAAGCCCAAGGTGGGACGGCTGCCAGTTATGCCTCCGACCACGGCATGACCAGCAATAGTGCTTCTAAAGAGAAAGACATTTAGGGAGCCTGGTGTCACAGCAGGGTGCTTGGGGTCGACTCCACCCCTGCTCGCAGCATTTTGGGGAGGGTTCCTCTGACTGCTAAGAGATGGTTGCAGTGAGGGTGTCTGCATCTGAGCGCGTCGCCCTGGCTCTCTTTAGGGCGCAGGTCATCTCCTTCTGAAGCAGATGCTCAGGCTTGGCCGCAGGGGTTGCACCATGTGCCAGGGGAGCTACGTGAGCTCAGGCGCAGGCACCCACCACGTAGGCACATACCGCCAGGCGAGAGGAAGCCCTCTCTCTTGCAAAGCACTGAGCAGACAAAATCCCTCCTAGTAGTTGAGCAAGGCAGCCTCTTAAAGAAGAGACAAAGAACGAACTGGAAAAGCAAGGGCAATTAAAGGTAGAAATCAGACACCATCTTTGGAAGAGGTTCTGAAAGAGCTTTTTCGTTTTTAAACCAGATTTTTTTGTAAATCTCTGGATCTGATCCTTTGGGGCTTGCTACCCACCCTTCTAATAAATATCATTTACCACCAACAATAAAGTCTCCCACATTAAAAGCTCTCACTAAATAAAAACCTTCTACTGAAAAAGCTTGGCTGAGTTAGCTTGGCAAAAATAAGGAGCTATGACTACTCTCCATAAATACATCAGCGGATAAACACCAAAACCTATTTAAGTTAAAGGACAATGTTGGCTCCAAAACAAACCAGGAATGAACCGGCCACGAATTAATTCAAACTAGAAATTTAAATAAAGTTTCTAACCATTCAAAGGCAGTGAAGTTCTGGAATAGCCTTCCAAGAGCAAAAGTGAAGGCAAGACATGGAACCAATTTTGAACTGGGATTTGATTAGTTTGTGACAGAATGATCTGACACAGCATTTGGCTGGACTATTCAGCTCAAGAGTTTCCCTTCTAGACCTTGTTTTCTATTAGAAGAGAATATTAAAAAAATCTTTAAGTAGTTGCATCACACAGCAACCACCCAAGACAACATGGGCACATTAAAAATGTACAGGTACCGGGAAGCAGGAAGGTTAACTGCGAAATTTATTTTACTGTTTCTCCAGAACTATTGCAGATGGACTGGAAAGAAAAAAAAAAAAAGGAGGGGGAAAAGAGAAAGGGGAATAAAAAAAAAAAAAAAAAAAAAAAAGACTGGAGCAAACACTTGAAGTTACCAGCACTGCTGCAGGAGGATCTGTCATGTAGGGCTGCAAGAGGGAAACTTCCTGATTGCAGAAGAGCTGCTGCCTCGCTGATCCCTTGGAGACAACAATGACTTGAACCACTCACAGCAATGCTGCGTATTCTCTGCGTTTGTTCTCTGAAGAACAGCTTGTTCTCTCTGAACAATGAAAAGGATTCCAGGTCAGTATGGAAAAATTATTATGTGCTAGTTCTCAGTGATTAAAGGGAGACTTGGAGATTTAATAGCCTGCTACAGTCAGTCTCCAGGAGTGCAGGGCAAAATATTCTAGCCAGCAAGGGACAAATGACACCAAACTCCATCTCCTGGGTTGTCTGTGTCTGGGAACCTGTTACTGGAGAGTATGCAACGCTAAATCTAACCTCATCTGTAGGGATGAAAATCTCACTCAACTTCCACCGGACTTTAATGCAAGACTGGCAGTTTTCGTCTCAAATACCTTTCCTTTCCTACCACACACATACACACTTGCGTGCCCGCAAAGCCCTTCATTGCCAGGGCTTAAGGACCAGAAAGAGCGGAGAGGATATATGCAGCCATGCCAACCTTTAGAGAACAAACACCTTAACGGACAGATGAAAAAAAAAAAAAAAAGGAAAAAAGTACTGTGCCATGATAGTCCATATCTAAGCAATGACCTTGTTTACACAATGTCTGAGATTCGTTATGCTTGTATAGGCAGCTGTAGGCATCGGTATATGAATATGAAATCTGAAAGTCTGTCCACTGGAAAGCAAACAAGAGCATCCTATTTCCTGGGTGCGAGCTGAGCCTCCGCCTCCGCCAGCTCTCAGCCATCTCCTCGGCTGGGCCACCGAGAGCTCTGCACTAAGTAAGTGCCCAGTTTTTGCACGCGCGCTCTCTCGTGTGCTGTGCTCAAAGGTCTCATTTATGGCAGTGCTTTATCACCATGTGCTGCTCCTGAGGTTTGCATCAGGCCGGCCCATGGGTTTTTAAAGACCAAAAATTTCTTCTCAAGGATAAGAGCAGATCCTCCAAAGCTGGTGGTTTGAGTTCAGTCTGTTTCTGAAAAAGAACACAGGCGTCAGAGATGCCCTGGCTTGCTGCAGGGGCCTGTAACCCAGGTGGGGTGCGGGAGTGCCTCGGGATGGGCAAAATTGGGAGCCTTGGAGTCAGCTGCGGAGAAAGGCCAGCTCCATTCAGAGGGGCCAGGAAATCTAAAAGTCCTCACGGGAGTGGAGCTGGGCTTTGGCCAGTGGCAGGGCTAAGGCGGGACGCAGCCCGTGGCAGTCTGAAGCTGTGCACCCTCACTGGGTACATCCTGCCTCTGTGCCACGGGGCGTGACGGGACCACCTCGCTCTGGGTGGCATAAAGCCCCGCTCAGAGGGTGCTAGCAGGGGCACGGCCATTGCCCTGGCACAGGCACAAAAGCTGGCCCACCACCCTTCCCCAAACTATTCCCGCTGCAATGCCTCCCCAGCCCACTCCTGCAGCCGCTCCCCAGCAAGGTGCGCAGGGCAGCACACATCCAGACCTCTCAGCTGCAATAAGGGCAGGGCCCCATTTAAACCCACGCTCCATCTCCTCTGCATTAGACAGGGCAGGGAAGCAATGAATTTTAGTGGATTTTTTAAAATTTTTTTTGGTTTTGTTTTTTAAGGCCTGCAGCCATGGCAGAAGCGTGTGGGAGGCTCCAAAGCAAGGCAGCGGGGCTGGAGAAGATCCCAGCTGCCCAGCACGCCAGCAAGGGACTGCGTGCATGGAGCAGGCGAGGGGCTGTGCAGCCCGCGGCGGGACAGGGCAAGCGCTCGGCCATCCCCATCTGGTGGGAACCCAGCCAGGGAGGAAACGGCCCCCAGCTGCACTTCTGAAGAGCCCACGGAGGGCTTGGAAACCACCTCTCCTCTCCTCCACACACATGTGCGCACACACACACACACGCGCCTTTCAGAAGTGAGTCCTGGAGGAGGGGTAGGGCCAGCAGCTGTAAACAACCCTCCATGTCCTCTCCCTCTTTGCAGCCTCCATCTTAAACACCGAAGCCTTGCCCCACACCAAAGAAGGGTGCTCGCATCTGGAGAGCTGGCGGTGGGAGAGGGAAGGGAGGAAGCTCTTGCCTGCGCAGGCAGGCATGGGTTACATCTGCTGCCTGAGGCCAGGGGGAGGCATGGAAGGAGCCTGTGGCATGGGGGACAGCAGCCAGGCCCCCTCCTTCCCAAATACCCGTCCCCTTCATAAATAAACCCAAGGGCCACCTTCCCCCGGGGCAGGTAAAGGGACCAGACACTCCTGCTGGTTTTACTTAGGCTTAAAGTAAAGCCAGGATTTGGCTTCAGAGCGGAGCCAGCATCCAGTGACCCAGGCAGGAAGGGGTGGGCAGGCAGCAGCACTCACGGCATCTCACTGGACCCTCCTCATCCTCCTTCCCTGGGGTTTCCTCACCGCTTCCTCAGTTAAATCCCAATCAGCAGGAGCGGACACTAAACCCTGCCCTAAAGCCTCAGTTTCCCAAACGGGAAACGCTCAGCACCCCACGCTCGCCCAAACCCTCCCGGGGAGCCAGCCCTGCCCGAGGTGGGGGTCTTACCGAGCCGCGCGGCGGGTGGCGGGCCGGGGGCATCGGGGGTCCCGGCACCGCCTTCCCGTCCACCCGGCTCCCACGACTCGCTGCTCTCCGACACCTCCGAGCTGGCTTCGCACGGCCCTTTCCGGCTTCCCGCCGTCTCGCCGGCGCAGGCCTCCTCGGGGACGGTGCCCCTGCTCTCCTCCTCCGCCTTCACCGCAAACCACACCTTGAGCTGCTGGGCGCTGAGGTGGGAGCGCTCGCAGAGGCCGGGCAGGTCCTCCTCCCGCAGCCCCTTGTGCTTCTCGTAGTAGTCCTCCAGCACCTCCCGACCGGTGGGGCTGACCTCCACCAGCCCCGGGGGGAAAACCCCCCGCCTGTAGTTCTCATACCACTTCAGCTGCCCGTTCTTGTAGCCGTACCGGCTGTCCCCGAACCAGCGAATGACCTCGGCCCGCGGCAGACCCGTCTGGGAAACGATGGCGTCGTACTCTTGGTTCGTGGGCCGCTGGGTCTGCACAAACATTTGCTTCAGCAGATGCCGCTGCTGGGCCGTTTTTTTAAAGTTCAGTTTGGTTTTCGGAGGGGTGGGTGGCCGGCTGGAGCTGCCGTCCCCTTTCTCGTTTGTGCCAGCCCCTGGTAACTCGCTTTTGCCGTTGGACTCGGTCACTCGCAGGTTCTTCAGGTTGATTTTGATGGGACTCACTTTCCGCTCCATCGAGTTCGGGTTGTTGCCGGAGGCGTCGACTGAGCCGTTTTCGCTCGTGGCCCTCAGCTCATCCGAGGAGTCTTCCCCTTCCCCACCACCATTTTCCGCCTCCTCCTCCTCCTGCCGAGCTGCCTCCTCCACTTTCTTATTTTCCTCTGCCACCTTCTTCTTCCTCCTCTCTGAGAACCAGCTATCAATCTCCCTCCGCGTCATCTTCGTTTCCCCCCTCAGGCGGTTCACCTCTTCCTCCGCAGGAAGGGGATTTTGGGCAAAACTGCTCTCCAGGGCTTTCAGCTGCTCCGGCGCCCGCTCTTTGTACTTGGTCGGCGTGAAGTCGGGCGCCTGGTGCCACGACTGCCGCCGCGGCGGGTGGTGAGGGGCCGGCGCGGCCGCCGCCGCCGCGGGGCTCAGCTCGGCTCCTCTGGGCGAGACGTCGAGGGTTATTTCGGGCAGGGAATCGAGAGCGCTGTCTCCAGGGAAGACGGCCCGGCCGCCTCTCACGTTCCTGTAGTGGTACCTCCTATCGCTGAACCATTTTCGAATCTCCTTGGTGGAAAGGCCCGTGATTTTTGTCAGCCGCTCGACTTCGGCCTGCCCAGGGAACTGGTTTCTGCAGAAGCTGCCTTTCAAGGCCGAGAGCTGCTCGTGGGACTTCTTGTTTTTGTAGACGTTGGGATCCAGGAAGGTCTGCGAGGAGATCGCTGGGCAGGCGGTGAGCAGCGACTGGCCGCTGTTGACCACCTTCACCCCCGATGCGTTGCTGGAGCTCACCGTGCTGTGCTGTGCTGCCGGCTGCGGCTTGGGGACAGAAGTCACCGCCAAGGTGAAGGAGGAGCTGGTGCCCTTCAACCCGTTTGCCATGATGGGCTGCGTGACCAGCAGCCCCCCCGTCCCCTCCGGCTGCCCCACCACGTGGCCCGGTAAAGTTGCCTGAATAAGATGGGGGACGCTCCCAGGATTTGCAACCAGAGGCGTGTTCAAAACTGTAATGGTGGGTTGTGGCACGGACTGAATAACGGTGTTGAACATCTTCTTCCTGGCATCTTCGATCTCCTCTGGTGACCAGCTGATGCCTTGCTTCAACCTCTGGGCAGTGAACCAGATCTTCAGCTGCTCTTCTGGGTACTTCGTCACCACAGTCAAGTAGCAGAGCTCAGCTTTGGTGGGGTAGGGGAACTTGTGGAAAGAGTTTTTCAGGAAGCTGTTGGAGTCCATGGCGGCGTTGTACGTTGGAATGCTGCTCAGAGGAATCATCACCTTGGGAAGAGACTTGGACGTAGGTAGCTGCTGATGCAACGGGGGTTGCTGCTGCAGTGACACAAGTTGTGCAACACCTGCCTGCAGAACAGGCATGTTTCCTATGATGGAGCCATTCACTATATGAGATGATTTTGTCGAACTTGCAGTGGGCTGACTGACTGGCACGGACCCGTTTGGGAATGAATGCTCTCCATCTTTCACCTCCGACTCACTGCCCAGCTGACTTGACACATTCTCCTTCAGTGTGTGGATTTTTTTGGCCTCCGGTTTACCTTTCATTATCTTCATGATGGGGGTTTTAGTAATGATAATTTCAGACTGGCCATCCACCCCTTCTTCAGGGACCTCTCCCGGAAGGTCATGGCTGCTGGCGGCCTCACAGAGACTTTGCTCCACAGTTGTATGATTGTCCTGCTTAGCCACCCTCCAGATGAAGCTCGTTTCGCCAGCGTGCGACTCTGCATTGTGGTGCGAGAGCCCTTCATGGCTATTTGCCAGAAAGTTGCACGCAACACATGCAAAGGCAGGGTCCTTGCTAAAGTCTAAGTGCTCAGAGTCCAAGTGCCCAAAGAAGTGATGAACATCTTGAGATCCAAAGTCACAAGACTTGCAGATATAAGTGTCACTATCAGCAATACCACGGTGCCCATTAGACAAAGCTCCGTTATTACTGTTACTGGCACCAGCATCGCTAGCTGCTGGCCCTTCTGCAGGAGCATCTTGTTGCGTTCCTTCACGATCATCTTCTACAGCGTCCAGTTCAGTCTCCTGAAGCACCAGTGTTTTTACTGGTATCATGCAGGGAGTTGTGGATTTTCTTTTGCTAGCCATCACTACAATTGATCCAGATGATTATTTTTCTTTCATTTACATTAAATTCAAATTTAAAAAGCGCTATTGCAAGTGCTCTGTGGTCTAGATTCCAGCATATTCATGATGTCCAAAAGAGTTGTCAAATATTGACAAATGTTCATATTTGCCACTGAACCTGAGGACAAGGGAGAGGGAGGAGGGGTTAGTTCTCTTGGCATTAGACAAAGCACAACTGTCCCGGTATTTAGCTGTTTCACTCGATAAATCATTTTCAGCCTCTTTTGCTGGAAAAATTTAACCTGACCTTGGATTTACTGTATTTTCACACATACAACCTGTGAATTACTCGTTCAAAAACAAACACACAAACATGCCTCTTTTACAGCCCACATCAAATTCTCATTTGAGGAGGAAAACCACCGAAATTTCCCCTCACCCTGCCCTGCCAAGACCTGTCACCGGTGTTTCAGCAGGGAGGGCAGTGCCTGGGCTCCCTGCGCACCCAGGCTCCCGGCTCAGCAGCATGCAGGAGGCGGTATCAAGCACAGTCACCCTGGGAAAACCACCTGCTTTCCATCAGAAAAACCTGATGAAAAATCAACGCGTTCCCCACAGAATGTTTTGATTTCTTCAAAATTGGCATTTTCCAACCATCCTGTTGGGAAGCTTCTCACCAGCTCAAAGCACCGTGTCTGTGCCAAGGGCCTCTGCCTGCAGAGACGCCTGGAGCTCTGCTGCAGGGAGCAAGGAGGCTGCAGCCAGGTCCATATATTTTAGCCCTCCTTGCAGAGCAAGCCTGCAAAGCATTTGTGAGATTGCCTCCCCACCCCATGCACACTTTGATGCTGTTTTAACAGCATCTGTTGAGTCTTCAGCTGGAGCTGCAAGAGAAGGTAAGGCCCCAAAACTCAAGGGCAGCATCACACACATGTTCCTGGCTCCCAGCCTTCCCCTCCCACCACCTTTGCAGCTTTTGTCGTTCACACAACTCAGTGTACTGGGCATACTTCCTAAGAAAGTGCAATTTCTCTGCAACACAAGCCCATTTTTCTGGGCTTGGGGTGACCAGAGATCTGTCACATGAAAAAAAATTCCTTTTTTTTTTTTTGCCCCCCCGCCTTTTTCTTTCTTTTTTTTTTTTTTTTTTCTTTTTCTGAAGCTAAAGCAGTTCCTGATCTAATCCAGCCTGTTGAAGGCCACGGCATTAGCCACAACCTTATTCCTGGCCTGATGTAGCTTTGCCATCTGCACGGCGGATGCTCCGTGCCTGAGATCACGACCGGAGTGCAGTAAAGCTGTCTGCTATAGCTGGCACCAGGAGTCACTTGCCTTGTGACGGTCCCGATGACAGGGAAGGCAGCACATCTGAGGGAGCAACATCTCTGCCTTCACCCCTCTGTCAACCTTTTATACAGAAACCCTGCTTTTTTTCTTTTAAACACAGGGATAAAATGGTATTTTTCCAGATTGCAAGGTCACTTGGAAGCATATGGATGCACTGATTCATATTACAAAGACTCTGTGCCAGATTTTCCTCGGATTTACAGTAACAGCAATGGAGCTTTATAAAAACACTCATAAAAACTTGAACTTAAAAAAAAAAAAAAAAAAAAGACCAACTTACCATCCTACCAGATGACTCACAGAGGTAACTCCTATCAGCTACAGCAGTTGTGCACCAGTAGCTTTCTCATATCAGATATTCTGAGCTGATCTCATGCACTGAGAAATGCAGATCGGGCAAATGACTTCGTGGTGCTTATGCAATACCTCCTCTGCTTATTTTTGTCAGTAGCTTTTAGAACAGAGGAGTGAAAGGTCCTAATGCAAAAAAATCAAATGGAGGAAGTACAATTTGACTTCCCTAACTTCATTAGAAAATTTAAAAAAAATTGTTCTGAAAGCTGACATAATTTTTTCCAAACAGGAGAGCCCGGATGGCCAACTCTGGCCTCAGCAACTCTCAGGCACCGTTTAAAAGACTGACGGGAAAACGTAACTTCCCGTTAATGTGGGCTGATCTGAGATTACAAAACAGTCCTGTAAATAGTGTTAGTCATCACTGAACTTGGCATCAGAAAAGACTGTTTGCTATGCTAAAGCTTCATGAAAAGCTAGAAATTATAACTTTAAAAAAAAAAATCTATAAATAAAAAAGGTATTAAAGCTGCGATCTGGATTTAGACAGTGCGAGTTGCATGCTCTCAATACCTGCTTTATGCCACTCTCATCCCACCTTTTCGTGGTTAGTCTTTCCCTCTGCAGAGGGCCAGAAAGTTATTCATTAGCATTAGCAACTCGAATACTTGGATGACTATGAATGGGCTTTGCTATTCACAGGGGAACAGCATCCATTTGACACCAATCCCAAGATCCTCATTTTTGATGCTAAGTTAAATATTACACAATCTAGCAGGGTATGATGACCTTTCCAAGTCCAGTCAATTAAGAAAAAAAACAATAAGACCAGCCTGAAGGCTACAAAATATAGCTTTAAAGGCTGAAAGGAGTTTTGTGTCAGGGAAGCAACGGTAAAAGGGAATTCTTATTTAATTTTATTCTGCAGCTCTAACACAGGCCAGGGAGAAACTGCTGGGCCCTCTGCAAGCTTTTTCATTTCCACCAAACTCCTGATAGAGATCCAGTTCCAGAGTCTCCATTACCGAGACAGCTCTAGTCCCAGACAGACCTTACCTAGTGTTTATGGAGTTGCCAGATATCAAAAAGATGATTTTTATCTGTCAACAGAGTAAATTTGATACAGAGCAATGGAGACACACAAAGACCCCCATTGTGCCACGTTAGCGGAGTGCCTCTCCCAAGCACGCCATCACTATTATTTTGGGTAAATGTGAATGGCCTGACCCACCTATGGAGAACCTAAAAGCTCTGCATTTCATTTACCAGCACATTTGCATCAAGCTCCGTGCTCTCTCCAACAACTTTCGTTAAAAATGCAATCAAAGCAGCCCCAGCCGCCAAAGCTCTCCTGCTGGGGCTCCAATATTAATGCCACCTGAGAACACAGATTGCAAATTTAGCTGGAAGTGAATCACAGTGCCAATTTAGTGGGGAAAAAAAATTAATCAAGTGTACTGTTTGTCCATTTCATTTCCATGGAACAGTTGCGTAACCGCATGTTCGGAGCATGTTTTATTCACTGCTCACCTTCTGGAATGCACTAATACTTTAATACACCACTAATATATAACAGAATGGATAATTCACCGATTTCTCCGTCATTAAAGTAAGTGAGGCTGTTTTAATGGATAGGGTAAATTAATGGCAGAAAAATTAATCAATTAAAAACCAGCCTTACAGCAGAGCTCAGTATACCACCACTGCGAATGTCTCAGACTAATTTGTACAGCCATGTGTGAAGAACTTGATTTCCTGTGTGTTATTTTATGATGAACTGGAGCAAAGAGACATTAGCTGAATGGAATAGCTACCTGGCAGCCAGGAAGACAAAGGGATTGTACTTAAATTGATGGTTCCTATTTAATTTATACCTGCTAATTTAATAGTGAGGTAGCAGAGTAAGCACGACAAATGACCTGTCCACCTAAACTTGCCACTGCTGTTGGAAATTTGAGGGAAAACTGACTTAAAGCAGAGTCAAACCACTTTGGTCTCAGTGATGCTCCCAGAGAAACTAACGCTGGAAGGAAAGGCAGCCCAAAGGCTCCTTTGGCCAGGTCAGATCCCAGCCCAATACGTGGCTGGGGGTACGTTTCTCTCCTATCTAAAGCACCAGGAACTGACCCTGGGGCTGATGTGTGTTCACTCACACGGACAGCGAGACAACTATGCACCCCCCGCTCCTGTGACAGGGACGAGCAGCCTGGCCATTGCACAAGGCAGGCATGAAACCAGGTGAACAGCTTGGGTTGGGTTGGGGTTCCCCATCCTTGACGTATGGCCGTGATTGCTCATCTGCACAGCACCCAACTTAACACAGTTAAAAAAAACTCACCAAGGGAAGGCTCTGCTCCACTGGTAGATGCAATTTTACACTGTTATCACCACATCATGGCTACAGGGACAGCCAGGTTGGTGGCCATTCATCAGTTTCTCAAGGGTTGCAGCTCAGAAGTGACAAGCACTGTACATGGAGCCAGCGGCAAGGGCAGCAGAACTGCAGGCTACTGCCCTGCCCGCGTCTGCCTGTCTCTCCTCCATGCAGGAGGCGAACAAAGGCCACACGCTGGCAACCCACCTCCAGCTTACAAACAAGTAGAACAAGTAGAAGGAGCACCACAAGATGTGCTAGGCTGTGATTTCAACTACCCCAGCCATTCAGAACATAATAATAGAGGAGGAAGATGGAAACTGTTAAATCTGGGGTCCCAATCTATGAGAACAGTGCAGCATTTCTGCTAGAGACAGCCCAAAACCTGCAATGCTGCTACGAGCATTCCCCTCCTGCAACACTCCCTCTACCAACCCTCCTTCCTCCCTAGCACAGGAACCTTCCCATCCCCATCGGCGGGTCCAGGTACACACCACTAACCCTCTGCAGAGCAGCTTTGCCTCCACTGAGGAAAACAATGCTGAGACCGGTCAAAGTGAGCCTAGCAATTTCAGAAAATTTACTTCTGCAGAGATTAACAAAAGGAGGTTTCGAAATTTGCACTGCTGAGTATGAACTTTCAGCTTTTTCCAGCTTGGCTGGATATAACTGGTTTGGTTTTAAATGTTTCAGTGAATTAATGAGTTAGGTTGTTAATGCAAAACATTCATTCCGCATAGTGCCAAGGTCCCCAGTTAGAAGATTAATTTTTGTGACCTTTTGCAAACCTCGCCTAGAAACAACAACCAGAAAACCCACCAGGCAGCATCACCGGCCAGCCAGCGCACAGCCGGGCACAGCAGCTCTGGTCCCACCGCCCGGGCACAGGGACAACAGGACAGCTGCCCTTCTCTGCCCCCAGCCCAGCCAACCCTGGGTGCCCAATGCTCACAGCGGGGACAAGGCTCCACGTGGACACGTAGGATGGCTACGTGCTCTATTGTGGGCTCCGGTGTTTGATGCAGCTCTACTGAAGAGTGAATGCTCGCATAAAAAAATTTTAAAAAATCAACAGCAAAATAGAAGTAAAATAACAGTTTTCTCAACACTTTTGGTGCCTGCTAGGCAGGCAGACACACTCCCCAGGTCAGAGACAAAGTTGATGTTTCTGTCTCATACTAAGCCAAGCACAATATTGGCACTTTAAATAATAGCGGTTTGTTTTCAAGCTGAAACTCTGCAGGCCCCAGCTGATAGCATAATATGGGGGGGGGGGATCAAAAGAGGAAAAAAAAAAAGTTGACGTTTGAGATTTTTTGTGTCTCCCCTTTGGGCTCTACCTCCAGCCAGGCCCAGAAGATGCACGTCTGTCTTTGGGAAGTCCACAGATGACTTCCCATCTCCCCACCGGTAATTAGCAAGTAAAGGCCAGTAAACAAAAGATCCCTGTGGCCAGCACCAATGAGTGGGTGCTCTCTGCAGCACCCAGACCCGAGCCGCCTTCCCCTTCCCAACATCAAGCACTCCAGAGGGAAATCCCACCGTGTTTCACAGCAGGTTCCCCGCACCACAGCAGACACCCTGTTTGCTCCAGGCAGCGCTGGGTGCCAGCTCAGTAGCCTGGGACTGGGTGCATTTACCTGGGTGCTGGGGAGGGGAGGAAAAACAGGTCCACGCAGCAGCAAGCGCAGGTGTACGAGAGGCACAGCCCCATGGCCGCCTCTGTTGCCAGCCATGGCAGTCCCGGGATTCTATTTCTCTTCAGTTGGGCATTAACATTTGTTCTGCATTCGGAGTCTCTTCATGAGAAGTCATGTAGCAGTTTCACCAGTTTTATTAATTTATTGCCAAAATGTGCCCAGTATGGGCTGGCAGAAGAGAGGAAGGCTGGAGGCTCCTGCACCCTCCAGACCCAGGTGAGAAGGGGCAAAGGCTTGTTCCCTGGCCAGAGGCTGCCCCACACCAGCTCTAACCTGGGTTTCATCGCCATGGACTTGGAGTCACAGGCTTTGGTTACAACAAAAACGTAACAAAGCGTGGGGAAAGGGCATACAGCAGCATCACCAACAGCTTCGAGGACACAGTCCCCTGCCAGGAAGAGGGCAGCTATTACTAATCCATCCCAGGGACACACTACGTGGATGGACATGCTCTGGCAACTCAGCAAAGACCTCTCCAGGCTACATCCCTGTGATTCAATAGGGACAGACACAGTTAGAAGGAACAGCCCACCTCTCCAGAGCAAATCCCAACTTCCAGGTGCAGATGGGACCTCTCTTTTAGCTGCGGCAACATAGCTCTCTAACAGAGAAGAAAAGGCAAGATGTGGCAGGACTGACCTCCTATCTTCCCAGTCTGTGGCTGTGCGTGCCGGCTAGCTAGGGTCCAGCATCCTCCCGGAGTAACTTTGCAAAGCCTGCAGCTGGAAGGGAAGTCACAGGGTGGGATCATCTCCAGCAGCCTAAAAATGCCAGCAGCAGAGCATCATGCTGGCTCCCAGTAATCGGTGCACATCCCCATGCCATGCCCTTGCCTAGGGCTTGCACCTGTAGGTAGCATCTGCCACTCAGAGCTTGGTCCATAATGGAGACCAAGGTCGTGACACACTTGATTTTGGGGGGGTTTAACCCTGTACTGGACTGCAAGTTCCCATGAATGAACAGTTAATGAGATTTTCCCCTCCAGAGCAGATCGCTACTGCACTAACACTGCAGGCACTCAAAATTCAGGTGCTCTCAGCAAGAACAGGGAAAGCAACCAGCAATAAAATAACCGCAGCCCGAGAGAAGCCACGCAGGCAAGAAAAGTCTCTTCACATCTTATTATTTTGCACTGCACAAATGTACAAACACATGTACAAATTTCAGCAGTTTTGAGCTTCAAGCAGCATCACATAGTCAACATTTGTACTAAGGAACAATTTCTCTTTATGTCGACTGGTCAGGGTGCTTTGTAGCTTAAGCCCGGCTTTGAAAATGTGGGTACAGTCTAAAGGCAGTGGAAGCCGGTTGACCAAACAATCGTATTCATTCTCCATTACTTGGCAGGCCTAGAGTAGAAAAGCGTCTTTTCCATTTAGGCTAGTTAAACAGAGCTATTCATTAAAATTTTGCCTTTCTACAAACTGCTGTACTTCTCCATTTAAAATTTGCCTTTAAGATCTCTCTCCTCTGCCCCACAACACTCCTCCTCGCCCTGTTTCAAGTCGTCACCCATTTACGAGCTGTGTTTTCGGATTGCTCTCATGCTTCCATAACAGCAGTAACTTGCCTTTGCTGTGGTTACCTGGGTAGAGGCTGGCTTGCTGCCTTCGCACTCAGGGACTAATGGTAATTATCTCCACTTTTTTTTCAGAGGAGCACAAAACTGAGCGAGATGGAAGGCTAGAAAGGGGCGGCTGAAACAGAACGCGATTAGAGTATAAAAATAGGTCACTAGGATAATATAACCTTTAGACTATTGGCAATGTGCCCCCCTTAGAGACAAGCCTGCGTGCTATATTTCAGGAGGATGTCAGGAATAAAAAAAAAAAACAAAACAAAAAACAACACACATCAAAACAAAACCACTGATCATCCCTCGGAGCTTTGCATGCTTCTGTTTGAACATCACTAACATTAATTCACTCACTCCTTTTCCTCTGCCCTCATCCATTTGATCAAGCACAAAATAAACGTTACGCAATCGTACCATTAACATCTTCCAAAAAAATAATAATCTGTTTTGGCACAGAGGCTTCATTACAGATTTGCTCCGAGTTACACTACCTTAGCAGGGTTCACAGTCCCAGCATCCCAGGGACCTACCTCCATAGATTCAATCCTCACATTTTGTCCATGCTGCAAAACATTCCTGGCGTTCCCCCAAAGGAAAAGGTCCAGCAGACAGATAATCATCTCTCAACAGAGCCAGTTCTGAGGTTAATGCTACCAGCAGAGGACACCAGATAGCATTAATGGAGCTTCAAGAAGTCCCTCAGCTCATCAGTATCTGGGTCTCCCATCACCTCACACTCAGCTGGTGAATACCAGCAGGTTGGTTTGTGCCTGAACAGGACAGTATGAGAACATTGGTCATGTTTATAAATGCACAGGAGCTCCGATTTCAGTCCCTTGTGCTTTCTCTAGGAGGTTTTCTTTTTGCTTGCATTGTCAGGGAGCTGTTTGTGATTGCAGCTTGATCACAGGCACCTCAAACAGCCCCACGCAGGTCAGTAATATTCTGCCACATCACGTTGGGACTTGCTACATGCCTTGCGATCCCACACTTAGAGCTTATTATCAAGCATCACCATTTAGGTAGGGCAAGACCAGCTTTGGCAGATGCAGCCTTTTGGAATGCATGTGAAAAGGGGTAGGTTACACCTAAAATATAGTTCTTTTTATTATCTGAAATTGCTGCACTGGCTCTAAGCCAAAAAACTATCAGGGAGCTCAGAGTAAAGACTCCCGGTTCCTAAACCAAAATGAGAACCAGAGGCAGATCTTGGTCCCTGTTAAATTTCTGACGAGGGTACTCGAGTCTTTCAAATCAGCAGGAAATGCTCAGCCCAGCTGGTGAGGAGTCCACAGGTATGAACACCCGGATGGCAACAGAGCACACAAAGCATAGAAGTCCACCGTGCTCTCAATGCTGCTGCAGCCTGCCCAGTCCCACAGAGTCATTTCAGGGGAAGCCTCTGAGCCTGTGTTTCTGAAGCACTTTTGCTCACAACCCCACTTCCACGTTGGCACATCCACCTCCATATGGGTGACCCTATTTGGAGGCCACCACCCCCAAATCCGGGAACCACAGCTCTAGATGCTAGCACAACTTTTATTGTTAAAATAAAAACAGCGTCAGCTTTTATACCAGCACCAAAATGATCCCGCTGCAGAACCAAAAACCCAACAGCCTACTAGGGGATCACACAGTTTTCTCACCAAGCATCCAAGTCCCTTGTGCAACGAAGAAACGCTTGCTGAAGACAGACTGATCACCAGTTACCGAGCGGCCACGTAAGGGACAGACCCGCAGCAATTCCAGGGAAATAAAGAGTGTCCAGAGCTTTAAAACAAGATGTGGGTGGGAAGGACTAAACCGAGCTACTAAATAGTACCAGACAGCAAGCGTAGGGCGCTGGAGCTGATCATCTGCAGCACAGACTGAAGACTATTAGAGTGCTGCAGCCCCTTCCCAGCTGAGCATTTTTGGATTACTTCATCCACCGTGCCCTTTTGCAATATGCTAGCTTCAAATGCTGTGTTACGTTCTGGCTCAGCATCAGTTCCCATTCCCCCACTTACAGTTGCTATAACCAGAAAGACAACTGCAAAATACTTCGGCTGAAAGCAAGGAAACGGGGTCTGGCAGGTCATGATCATGGATTTTTTTTTTTCCCCCCTCTCCCATGAATCCTGCCTCAGAGTCGTCCTTTCAGACCTTGAGCACAGCCGATGGCTTTTGCAGCTTATTGAGTCCGCTGGTTTATGGCAATGTTTTTCTGCTCACTGAACTGGCTCATTCTTTTAGCAGAACAAACTGTTCCACGTTGAGGCAGGAGTTGGCTGTGTTTTAACAAAGGATTTTTCCCTTCTGACAGTGTTTTGCAAAAGACCCAAAAAAAGGAGTTTGGAGCCAAGTTACAAAAGGTCAGGAGAGGCGAGTCAAGCACTGGGTGTAGTTCCTGTATGTCACAGCCAGTCAAGGAAATGGGTGGGGAGAAGAGCAATGGCATTTCAAGCTGCAATAATATGTATAAAGTGATATTAATGAGGAATGGGCTTTTGAATGAAGATGGCAAGTATGCAGGCACTATAATTTTTGCTACAAAAGAGCAGGCTTGTTAGGTAGGCTGAGGTCTCCGCAATCATTTATCCATTTGAAGTAGGCATTTGAGAGAGTTCAAGTAGCACTAGAAGCAAGAAAAAGGCAGTTTTATTTGCTTCCCCTCCCCAAGCTGATTTCAAGGAGCTACCATACTCTCATCTCCCATCAGCCAAATGAATATTCAAAAGGCTTTTGCCAAGCAAACGCCAGTCAATCACCAGCACAATGCTGGGGGAAAGAAATACTGGGCTGAGACCTCTGCGTGGGACTGGCACCTTGTCCCCCCAGGCTCTGCTCTAGCATCGCAACCATTTTTAATGTGGGGCAAGGTACTCCTGCAGAAGTTTGCTGGGTGCCACGGCTGCTCTGTCTGCTGCTTTGCCTGCTCCTTTCCCTGCCACGCAGCACGACGACACCGCTAGAGCAGAGCTGCTGCATGGAGGCTGAGCATCCACCAGCGAGGGTGCTATGGGTGGGGAAGGTCCCTGGCACTGTGGTCCCAGCAACACAGCCCTCCCTAGGGAGCTGATGACAGACCTTCCCCCTCCTCTTCTAGAAGCTGGGACCACAAATTTTTTTGGCATTGGATGGACAGGTTCCTGGTGAGGCCCCACTCCCTGTTCAGCAGCAGCAGCTGGTAGGGTCAGGGTCTTTCTGTGCTATGCATTGGGCATGGACAAACCAAGATGGCCAACTCTGGCCTTGCAGATGTTGGAAGGAGTGGAGCCAAGGGGATCTGCAGCAGTTGACAGTATGTCATGCCTAATACTCAAGCTTTTCCAGGCCTCAGAGGATCCCTGAATAGAAAGAAACCACCCACCACTGGAACACAGCCACTTTTGTGGCTGGAAGGGGCAGATGTTCAACACCATACAACAATGCAACACAACAGTTGAGACTGTAAGTGAAGAATGCTGCATCCACTTAAAACTGAAGAGGGAAATTAGGGACACCATCTAATTCTAAAACTACCATTTGGTCCCTATGCTTACAGTTCACATACCTACTCTGCAAGAGTGGCACAGGGTTTTCTTCCATTGCCTTAAATAGACAATACCGTGGCCTAAAGCATTGAACCACAAGAACTTCAGAAACATATGGTCAGTCTGGCAAGTGTTCAGCTCCTTCAGCTGGAACACCATTTTCCAAAAAAGTCCAGCTCCTTTTTAGTACCTACATAAGTGACAGACTTCCAGAAGTCCCCACTTTCCAAGAGGTGCTGCTGACATAGAGCAGGGCAGACCATTAAGAGCGCTCAGCATCCTAATGCCCAAACCTTTGGCTGAAATATGCCTGATGAGAAGCCGAGCTTCCGAAGTCCTCCTCACTGCCGCCAACATTAGGTGCTCCACCACTCAGCTGCCAACAGCAGCAGGCATGGAGAACTACATCATCCCTACCACCAAACCCTCATCCACTGACCCCCAAGAGCTCATAGGGGACAGCCTTCTCCCTTTCTCTGAAATACTCACCATTTTTTTTAGGATTACTAGTAAGAGAAAAATGGATTTGGGATTTCATTTGAGATCTCTGTGGGCAAGATCCAGGTGTCTGAATTGTGCACCTGCCAGCCAAATGCAATCCTTGTCATCAGCTTTCTGGTTTGAAAACTGTATTTGTTCAAAACCATTTGTCAAGCCACCCTGGACAGTACACAGAGATACAGAACAAAGTTCAAGGGTTATTTGTGATATGAACCGTGCTTGTCAGGACTCTTCTCTTCCCCCAGCTGTTTAGTTCCATTACTTGGAATGGATTGTCCTTACTGGAGAGTCATTTATTTTTTTAGTTGAAAACTCACCATCCTCTGCAGGTCAGCTGTAAGCTGAAAGCATCCCAGTTATTTACTGCTGGAAGCTAAAGGAATTTCCTTACTCTCAGAAGACAGACATTTAAAATTAGTTTCAAGTACAATTGTGATAAACAAATAATGTTCTCCTCCTTTCCCTCGCCTGTTTTTTTGTTTATTTGTTTTTTAAATCATGCCTGCTGGTCTAACCAACCTTTTCCTTAGCTGCCCTCTGCAACTCCTCATTTAAAAATTCATTCACAAGGATGCAGGGGAACTATAGACATCTTCTGAGAAAAATCAGCAAAGCTAGATCCCTGCTTTCAGAGCTCTCCCTTTGACACTTGAATCCCCAGGAACATCATTTTTTGAACACCATTTAAAAAAACCCCAAACCACTAAGTATTTGGGTTATTTTCCCCTTCCCCTGAAGGGCAGAAGGTTGGGAGTTGGGTTGTTGCTTTCCTACAAGGGACAGGGACTCAGGACTTCAGCTCTCTGCCGACGGCCAGCCAGGGGAGTCTCTTGCTGGCTGGAAGACGAGCTCACCAGCCCACTCCACCTACCCTGCTCAATAGCTGGGGGATGGAAAGAGCTTTTGGCAGACTGATGAGGAAGACAAGAGGTGTTTTAAAACAGTATGATGGCCCAAATAAAGGGTTTGGGGGTTTGGACTGAGGTCTCCTGCAAGCCTTTATTCAAAATATTGATGTACTCATTAATTTGTGGATCACAAGGCCTTGATACGAGGAGATTCTTTTAAAAAATTCAGGCATGCTGGGAGAATTGCTTCCTTGCCATGTGTTAGCGAGTCTGCCCATGAACTGCCAGCAATTACTAAGCCTCCACTCTGTATTCAAAGCTCTATACAATGGAGTTTATTATTTTTAAGCCTTTCAGACATCAATGTAGCGAACTTAAGAGAGCTATTTGGAAGATTAAGATACAAACACCATCATATTATTCAATTAGCTCCAACACTGAACACTTATTTCTGTAAAGAGTCACAGCTAATACTACATTTTGAACTGCCAACAGAGACAAATACTTACAGCTTTAAGTCACATTGCAGTATGGTCTTGTAAACCAAATTTAGGAAACAAGAACAAGGAAATTACTATCATTATGCAAATACTGCCCAATTACCACCAAGCCATACCGAACCTGTCTTCAGGTATCAGCCATAAGCTTCAAAAATACACCTGTAGAAATTACAACCCAAGGAAACCCCTGCTTTCTGTGCATGCAGCCAGGTGTGAAGTTACTAGTACATCTCCAACAGCTGTATTAGATGGGTTTTCTAAATATTTTATAGGTTCATAGAAGTGCAAAGGGGCTTGCTACCACCTCACCGCCCCAGCTCATTGCCTGCTTAGGACTGACCCGCAGAGGAGAGCAGCAGCTCTGGGTTTTGACAGCAACGTGCCAACCCCAAGGGCTCCTGCCACGCGTGTTTGGGTCTTGCTCCCATGTTCTCAGCCCACATGGTAGAAACCCCTGTCCTGTCCACGCAAGTGGGTGCTGGCTCACCTTGAAAGAATGACACCGCTTGCTTTTCCAAAGAGCTCTCTGCAGCCCCCTTTGCAGAATTAAGGCCTTTGCTGAGCTGCATTGCTGGCTCATCTCCCCAGTGTCCTACTTTGGGGCCTTTGTGGGTGCCATAGAAACATATAACAACTCAAGCTGGGAGGGACCACTGGAGGACATCTGGGCCAACCCCCCCACTCCCAGCAAAGAGTTTCCATCAGTTCTTCACCAGACAGGCAAAGCTGCCTGTCAGTACCAAGCTCCTGCTTCCTATAACCTTCTGCTGCATGGGTACAGAACAGCTTTCTGGCCACTTGTGTGATCTACAGAGACCGTTGAGTAATACTTCTTTCAAAAATTCAGATGAATTGCTCAAAAAAGAGAAAGAAGAAAAAACCCCAAACCATAAATGTAGACAGGTCCCAGGACTTTTTGGCCCTTCCTGTTACAACAGCAAGTAGAGTTTACTAATAGCTGCTTTATTTGCCCAAATCAGACATGCAGACAGGTGACTTAAAGGGTACTGATGGAAGAAAACAGGGAAAGGATTTGTGCCTGTTTTCTATCATTATGCTCCTTAAAGGAGAGCCGATTGTTGCATTTTGCCCTCTTGAAATCATTCCACCCTTTGCAAACAATTGTGTGAGTCGGATGAGACCGGGTGGAAGAGTAGCAGGATAGGAACAAGATCCTTCCATAGGAATAAGGGAATAACCAAGGAATGAAATGAAATAAGAGTCAATTAAAACAAAAAAAATCCATTTTGCCTATTTGAAGGCTCTCATTTCATTAGAGCTGATTTAAATTGAAGCCTTTGGAGAAAAGCTGTCTTTCAGGAATCTATAATTTGCCAGCCCTTCAACTGAACATGGAAACGTTCTCCTTGTGAAGTATACCACGGATAACAGAAATATTCCTCATTTATGCCACCAAAAGCATCACGGCCTTTGTTATAACCTCAGAGAAACAGAAATCAAGACTTCTTCCTCCTTTTTCAGAAAGGAATGAAGGGTGGTCTCATTACACCAGTCTAAAACATTCATCATCATCATTAGGGTGAATGGCACAGTATACATTATTAACCCTGTTTAACATAACTAAGAAAACAGCAGGATAAACTAAACTGCAGGAGGATTCAGTGCAGGGGATGATAATGTAAAAATAACGTTTTATGCTGTGTCAGCAGGCAGTCTGCAAATACAGGAATGGGGATGACCGGCTGGCTCAGGGGCTTGGTGATGGCATGATGGAGCCTTTCATTTCTAGGGCAGCAGTCCAGATCATAGTCATGTTAGCAGAACATGGTCCTCCAGGCACCTGCTTTCTTCCTTGGGCTGGGAGAGAGCAGGCTTGGAAGCATCTTAATGATAATGCACCAAAATGACAGCATGTCACGCTGGATAAAGCTCAGGACAGCAGGAACTCCTGCCGTACACAAGTCCATAATCACCTGCCTGCAAAGGGTGATGCAAATAGAGGTCTACAGTGTCAGGGGAGCAAGGGGAAGACGTGTTCACTGTCTGCAGGACGTGTCCCCAGTCAAGTCGGAAGCAGACAAGGTAGCTTCGCAGTGAAACCCCACAAGAGTAATGCTCTTAAGATCAATCACACAAATCCTTGCATCAAGCTGCTTACCCAAGCGGACTGGATCAGGCAGAGCAGCCCAACGACAGGGTTTGTTAAGTGAACCCTCCCTGGATTAATGCTGTAAAACTGTACGTACCTTCCAGCGACAGCTGGGAAAGTGTTTTGCGGCACTGTCCAAAACACTGAAGAGCTATACTGCCACTTTTTTTGAGGTTCTTCTAGACCATCTGCTTTCATATCAAAAGGACTCAGCAATCGCTAGGGGCAGCACCCAAAATTCAGGGCCAGCTGCTCCTATCCATACCCTTCATCCTCTCTCCCCTTCTAAAATCAGGCACAAGTCTCATCACCACCTGACAAGTGCTGGTGAGTGGTGAAAAGCCGCTAGTGAAGAAGATACCATCACCTTTTATGTTACACAAGTTGCCATCTTGGGCAAGGTCCCAGGGGACTGCAGCTCCCTGCCAGCCAAGCCTTGCTCATAGGAGGCTAGTCAGGTTACAGTGAGCAACACACCACTTACTGTCCCCCAGAGCATACAGATGTCCTGAAACCATTCACGGGATCATCTATGTTATGAAATTGCTGCTAGCCTCTTCATTGCCTGGCATCTTCTTCTCATCCTTCTCTTCCTCTGCCAGCAGTTATTTTCATCGCATTTTAGCTTCTCCCCAAGGGATGCTTGCTGAGCCTCTCCCCAGAGCATCTCTTTTTAGGATCCTCCATGAGACAACTCCGAAGACTCTCAAAAGTCACACATCCATGTGAACTTCCATACACACACAGGCCAGTACGGAGCTCACCCTCCCCAATGCACAAAGCAGCTTGAATGATTACAAGACCCACAACTTGGGGAAAAGTCTACAGCCTTAAACGTGTGTTGTCCCAGTGTGAGGATCACACAAACCACACAAGGGTAAAAGAAGGTGGTTAGACAGGATAAGTGCCTGAAGATACCACATCCCCTATATTGACAATTTGACTTCTTCCCTTTTACCAGTGTCAGGCTTGCTGTTCCAAGACACAGTTTTACTGCAGGAGGGTTCCCAGCTACAGGCAGAGTCTGAGGGAAGAGCTGGCAGACCTACCTGTAGTCTGAGATTTACAACCCCCTGGTCTCGAAGCAGGCCCAACCTGTTATCCTGCCCTGGAGAGCACACGCCGCCAGCTGCCCAGCCTTGCAGCATCCCACCCGGCACATCATTAAGTAACTCAAGATATCTTGAAGAGGAAAGGGCTCGGGGTTTTGGTTTTTGGGAAGGGCAGAACAGAGATGAAAGCAAAGCTTCTGTCCAAAAGAGATGGATTTTCCCAACTGCTGGGCCATGCCTCTTGCACATGTGATAAAAATATCATATGACACATATTCACACCAAAGATGAAAGAGCTGGCCCCAAGTTACACTCTGCTGCGAAGTTGCTTTCGTGTGCTTCTCAACAGCCTGCAGAAGCCATTGAACCCAGCTATATGACCAGAGGGAAATATAGATATCTGTCTTTTCATTATTTCTGGAGAGTTAGATATTCCCCAGCAGCATTTTTACCCACCCCCAAACACCACAAGGCTTGATTTTCTGCCACGTCTCAAGGATGCTCGTTTCCATCTACTCAACCACTGCATCCCACACCGGCTGGAGTTTGGTCGCTGACATGAGGCAGGGGTCTCAGGCCAGCAGCTCTCCTGGATCACCACTGGACCCTCAGGCTCTTGCAGAGGGAAGAGGGGCTGCATGCCATCAGGACAAAGGAGGTTCAGCATCACTCTTTCTGCAGCTCTGCTGCACCTGAAACGCAGGCAGCTGGAGGCAGCTCCTGCCAGTGCCCAGATGCGGCTGTCACATGGAGGCTTCCCCTGGGCTTATCCCATGGGAATGGCAAGGGGTGTTCCTGGCACAACGCGGGAGCAGGTGGTTTTAGCACATTTCAGGGATGCTGGAAAGCCTCTCTTGACGTTTAGGAAGTGGTAAAAGGGGTGGCCAGCACTGTTACCCCCCCGCTGGAAAGGAGGAAATTGAAGCAGGGAGAGATGAAACAATCTGTCCGAGGTACAATACATCCGCACACTGCAGTGGGGAGCAGTGCCATGCGCCAGCATCTTTATTCACAAAGCAATCACCTCTCCCTAGCATCCACCTGGGTTTAAAGCAGAAAGGCAGCACAGGAGCAAATACAGAAGAATACGTTAAAGGAAAACTTCATGCCGAGGCCAAAGGAGCACCAGAAACCTGCTCTACCCAAACCGGCCATCGATTTAAAACTAAAGGAAGAACTGAAAGCAATGCTAAGGAAGGCTTCTCAGCTCAAGGAGCAACCACCTTGCTAGTGCATGTCTGCAGTTATGCAGGGAGCCCCAGGATCTCACAGAGCACACTCTCTAGGCACCTATAAAACCATTTAAATGGATCATCCTGTTCTGTTTTCTCCAGGAAAACAGAAGAAAGGCCCGTGAGATGGTTATGCTTTCCACTCCATCCAGGTTCTTCACACACTGGCTATGGAAAAGGGTACAGACCGCCTTCCCACTGCCACAGCTCCTGGCTGGAAGGGAAATGCTGTCACCAGCATGTAACAGAAAGGGAAATGAGGCACAAAGCAATTTTAAATAACTCGCCCAAGGTCACAGGAAGCTTATAGCAAAGCAAGTAATTGAACCCTGGACTTGTGAGTCCCCAGTCTATTTATCAGAGATCATCCTTTTAATGGGTCACCTATAGTCAGAAACCCTCCCAGTTTGCATACAAAAGCACTGCCAAGAGGTTATGCTGAATTATATTGGCACAGAGATTTATTACGAGTTTCCCTTCCAGCCCAACATGCTCAAAGGGTTGTTCTGGAAATAAAATAAAATAAAACTTACACCATGTTTGGTGTGCTGGAACAGACAACTCCCCTGCAGACAGCTGAACCACCAAAGTGCTTGTAAGGCTCCAGATCAATCTGGGAGATAAGGAGGCATTTTTCCTCTGCAGTTAATCGCATTGTTTTGAAGGGTGGCCTCCTGTGAGTAAGCGCTTACCAGTTCCTGAGTTTCACCTTGGATTTGCATCTTCATTCGCAAACACCTCTAGATGAAACAATATATTGCAGCCTTAGCACTGAGCCAAACATGAAAAAGCCTTTCCCTTCGCACAACACCTCTCCTTGAACCTGGCGTGCCATCAGTTTGTGTTGCTACAAAAACAACCGAATGCACTTCTCCCATGCTTTCATGGGCCACGGGCACGGTTCTTTGCCTTCCTAGAGAAAACTGGCCTACAGCATCTCTCAGCATATCCCAAGTCCATTCACAGAAACTAGAAATGGCCTTTGCTGGAGCATTCCCTACTCTCAGGGTACCCTCACCAGGCAGGGCCAGTTGAAGGCATCTCGGTGGCACCCAGGCTGGCTGCTCCTGTGAGTCTGCAGCGTGGGGAGAGCCGCTGTTGGAGCCCCAGCAGTACCACCTCCCCACGTACCCCAGTGCCACCTTGGGGGGCAGCTTGCCTCGCTCACAGAGCCCAGAGGAACAGCAGAGCCCGGGCTGCAGCACTGCTCCATGCCCCAAATCCCTCTGACCTCCAGCACGGGGAGAAGCCCACGCACATGCAAACGGGAACAGGCATCCCCAAATCATTCTGATAAACAGACGCAATTTTTAATACAACAGACAATTAAACCACGTCCGTGGATATCTACAGCGCTCAGATAATTCTCAGTTGATGACAAACAGTGAAAGTGTTGGGCAATAGGTTTGGAAAGGGCCATGCAGGATGGAATTTGCCTTTCACGCAATACAATGCAGGCTGCACAGAGGGGCAGTCAAACAGTTAGTCCGGGTTTAGCCAAGACATTTATGCAGCATTTAAGCATCCAGGGGCCTCATCTTTCTGTGTACAAGCAATTTAATTTGTCAAACTGGTATTGTATACATGACCTGAGCAGATAGGTCAATAAGAAATAAGAGTAGGAAGGGAGGGATGAGGGATGGGGATACAAGGGCATCAGGAAAACAGCATCTGAGCTGCGAGTTGGGAAAACTCTACAGTTACATGTACTGACTGGGGAAGATACAAAAATGAAAACAGAGGTAGACTGCCGCAGTCAGATCCCAGAACAGCTTCACAGCTCCACGCTCAGGGCTACAGCCACCTGCTTGGGGAATGATGAGCATTATTCGGTGCTAACCCCCAACTGTCACCTTCATAGGGAGCACCAAACTCCATCGGCTCAACAGGAAGAGAGAAGAAAAAGAAAAAAAGAGAGAACTTTGCCTCCACTAAGACTGTGTTACAGAAAAATAATGCCAAGCACTACCAAATTAAAGGGATAAAGATCAATTCTGCTTTGCAAAGCATTTGAGTGGGGAATTCTTTACTTTGCATTCCGCTGCACATCTGCAGGTGAACGTTTGCTCGCAGGAAAAATTTCTCTCTCGGGGTAGCGAAATTAAATATATCTTTTCTCCATCTCTTCTTTACTGGCAGAGCAGAGGCAGCTGTTCGGTAGAATAGCTGATCACAGTCATATGAGCATGATAACCCTGCCCCTTCTTTGCTTTAAGGCTACTCACCAGAAGACCTTGCTGTCACTTCACAACACCTGACCATAAGCCCTAGTGAGGAGCATGTTCAATGCTGTAGCTGGGACCAGAGATTTCATGCAGAACACCCAGTTTTGTGAAAGCACCACACGCTTTGCACGCCATGGGTCCTGTCATCAGTACAACCACACTGTCTGACTCCCATGAACCCCTCAGCCCTCTGCAAGAACCAGCTCAGCAGAAGCACCTCCAGTAGGTTATTAGCAACAAGAACCAACTAGCAGCCGTGGGCCTCCAGATCCACCTGCCCTAAACACAGGGCTGAAGAGACACGATGTCAACTATGTCAAAAATTTGCTTGCTTTGAAATCCTACTGCTGCTTATTTATGTTATAGGAGTACCCAGAGGCCTCAGCCAAGCCAACATCTGCCCTACAAAGCTCGGGCTGGAGAAGTGCATTTGCACATGTAATGGCCACCTCCATGTAGAGGTCCCGCCCCGTGGCCAGTCACAAGCAGCTCATAGTGTTAGAGTAGAAATAAATAACAGCCAGGTTTTGAGGAGAGGACGTGCAGCAGCAGGGCAGGTAGGCTATAGGAGAGCTCCCACAGAAGTACTGGAAGCCAAGCCACCGGCTGGACATCACGGACAGTGGTGTCCCTGGGGCTTTTCTAGTGCTCCCATAGCAGAGCTAAGCTCTGCCTCCCAGCAGCCAAAACACCCTGGTAAAAATGCTGTGCACGCAGCAGGACCGCACTCGACAAACCCCCACAAGGATATAGAAAAGGTTGTTAACCTAAACAGACAGGTCTGAGATTGATTCGTAGGAAGGATGAAATCAGGAGGTAAAAATAACACTTCCAACACACCACTGACACACCGAGCCCTTCATCCAATGGACTATTTACACGCCAAGAGCATTCCTCGCTGCTCTTACCTTCATCTGTAAGGTCTGAGACAATGACTGCTTTGGAGGAGCCTGTTTGAAGGCAACAGGCAGCCCAGGGAACAGCTGAGCATGAGAACTGGGATTTGCAGGAGGAAGAGTTAAATAATTGAAGGGACAACTAAGCACAGCTCACTAGATTTTGCTCCACAATCCAAGAGCTGAAAGTTGAAAACTCAAAAAATTTCCTCCTTGAATGCATTAAATTCCAATTTTCCTATTTCAAAGTCTTCTACTTGCTTCAGCATCCAGATATGCACTTCCCAAATGCACTGCTAGGAATAGGGTGTTGTAAACAAAGTTTTACAAAAAAGGAAGGTTAACACACAACATATTTTTCCCATTACTTCAATACATCCTGCAAGCTCTGCAAGCTTGGTAAAGAAAGAGTCTATTTAAAAATCTAGGGTGGGGAAGAATTAGCTCACCAAAACCATAAACAGATTTGCTTTGCACTTTCAGTCCAAGAGAAAAACAAGACAGGCTATGTGCATATTGATGCACACAATAGCACAATCATTTAAAAAAAAAAAAAAAAAATGAATTGGGAAGGAGAGGACACCAGAAGAGGGTGGGGGCAAGGAGTGGACAGAAAGGGGCCAAGTCCTAGAGCAGAAATCCTGAGTTTGGTTCTTAAAGCTCCCTAAGAAGGTATTGGAAAGCCTCCATGCGCCAGCACAGGACCGCGAGCACGCAGGGAGGATGACACATGTTGCTACAGTGCCATGATCTGTCTCTGGGTGCAAGCCCTTGGGTAATAAATGACATTGTTTTCTGCAGACGTAACACAAAGGAATCTTTCCCACTTACCCAGTGACCTTCCACATCAAGCATCCAAATACATTATTACTATCTTTCAGTGGCAAATACCAAGGGATATAAAATTTAATTCCCTTCTCCCTACTCTCCCTCCAAAGCAGCCCCAACTCTGTTTACCAAGTCAGAGTGAAGCTACAAAAGCTTTACCCTCTTCCTCCTGCCAAATTCTCCATCTATAATGGTAAGACAACCCAGAGAGCAACAACGTTCGCTGTATTTGCAAGATTACTGCCATAAGGTATCTGAGGACCCACCTAGTGTGTAATGAATGGAGGCAGCTTCAAGGAGGACAGCTCTCAGAAGGCTGAGGGTCAACATGGATCGCAGCACAACACATGCTACAGCGGGGTCCATTAGTTTATTCCTACCAGTTTAACAGACTAGATCTGGCCTGCAAAACTGGAATTGTGTCAGGAAAGCTACAGCAAACGGCATCAGTCCAGGTGTTGTACTCCCAATGCTGATTATTTAATAAAGTCTAGAAACAAGCAGTCTCCAGGCATGGCACAAGCTGGGTAGAAATTACTCTAGGGTTTCAAAATTCCCATTTCCATCAGGACACCGTCATTTATCACACAGCCATGAATTGGGTGAATGAATTCCCTGCTAGTCTGCTCACTAAGGCTTAACCATAGAGCTTCATTTCTTACAAATAAAATGGCTTTGCTCTGGTATGAGACCCAATTTCTTCTTCAGAAATCTGGAATGGCGTAATGGAAAACTAGAGTGTTATTTCCAAGCACACTTCTTCCATCCACAGAAGCCAAGGGGAAAACACATCGCTCTCCTGACCCCTCGTTCACAAGACAGGACAGATGAACATTTATTAAGTTATATGGATTCTTAGGGGTGGGGAAAAAAAAAAAATCAGTGGTCTAGCATAAAGACAGAGGAGCACCAGCCAGGAGAAGAGTATAAAAAGCATAGGACATCTGAACTCTGTCCTGTCCAAGGTGTGATGTTCAGGAGCAAAAAAAATTGCCCCCTTCTCAGAGAGTCCTGGGAGCATAAGCCAAGACCTGTACCAACCATGGAGCAGAGCAGGGCTCAAAGGTTACCGGAGCAAACCATTGTATGATCACTTATTTCAGCTCTCAGGCTAGAAAAGCCTTCACAGGAGAATCCTGCAATACACTGAAATACGCCAAATTTCTCTGCCCAAGCTCCACAAGACAGAAATGTGCATGGTGCGCATTGTACATGGAGCCTGAGGTAGCAGCGGCGACCTACCTGCACGAGGGACCACGTCCTCAGCCTGTCATTCTCCAGTTCCTCCTCCGCGCTCGTGTGCATCTTTAAAGTGCCTGCAGTCGCTTCAGCTGCGCTGGGATTCAGGGCTGGAACAGAAGACGTTACACCAAAAATTACTCCTGCACCTCCAAAGGAGAAGGCGAACCTTAGTTAGTAAAGGCTAAAAGTAAAAATAAAACACTCATCTGTTTAGGGTGTCTTCCAGCTCATGTTATCCACCCCACCATGCTTCCACAGTACAGCCTCACTGAAGCATCCCAAAACACCCATCTTTGATTTTTTTTTTTTTCCCACTCAATTAGCAAAGACATCATTTATCATAAGTTAACCAAGTTCACTGAATTAATCGCCAAGCGCTCAACCGTGCTGCTCTCAGCCCAGTAAAAGTAAAAACCTCCCAGCTGCGGCATGCTGGAAACCAGGGATGCTGCTTCCCAGCTCTCAGCCACTACTCATGGGCTCAGTTCATTAACAGGACTGGAAATGGCGATGGCCGAGAACATATTTAAAGAAGCAATCACAGCACCCTGACCGACACCGCTGCAGCCTGCAGCTATATATAACCTCAAGCTTTGCTTGTAGCTGTGGGCTTCCTCTCTCCCCTCCATTTTCCTCTGCTGCCGTCCAGTCCCCGTTCCCTCATCCCCGGAGAAGCAGCAGAGCCAGCCCAATGTATTTCATAATTTCTAAACTTAACTGTCTAAAGGGATAACCAGCCAAGTGGATTTCTGGGATTAAGTTCAGACCAGGGCAGAAAACAGCATACTGAAAAACAAAGAGTCACCCTGGAAAAAGGTGAGCCAGAGCTCATAATAAGGATGAAAAATAAGAAAATTATGTTGTGATTCCAGAGTAAAGGAAAATTTGTGCTTGTGTGCTGCTCCTGCCCGAGCATAGCCAGCGACAGGTTCTCCTCCCCCAGCAACACGTCCCGAGTGTCTCTGTGCTTCAGCCAGCGCGTGTACTCAGGCTAAAGTCCCCTGCCAAAGCCCTGCTGATCTGCTTCTCAGTTTGGATCCTGCTGACCATACACTTTGCACATGACCGGTGAGTTTCTTTGATTAAAATAAATAAGTAAATAAGTGGCATGGAGAGATTTCACCAAATAACTAGCGCAGATGCATTACAACTTGGGAAGGTGCTCCCCAACCCCATCCAAAATCCTGCAGACAAGAAGCTTCCACTCTGGCTGTAACCACACAGACCGAACCCCAGCAGGAGTTAAAAAAGAAAATAAAATTAAAAAAAAAAAAAAAAAAAGGTAAAGGAATTGGACAAGTGTTGAAGGACGTATAAAGGTTTTCCCTCGCTAAGCACTCGGGTGTCCCGACGCTCCCTGCTACAGAGCCATGCTTGGACAAAGCTTCCCCCAGACCTGTGGTGCTGGTTGGTGTATGTTATTTGCTGTATGTTATTTTCCTGACTTAATTCACAGGAAACACAAAGCGAGCACAAAATGGAGAAAATTCAGCCCCAAGTCTGGCAAATCACAGGAGTTCAGAGAACAAGAAAAAAATGCTTTAAATGCCTGCTAGATGCCACAGCTTTTTCTTTTTTCCTTGCTTTTCTTTTTTTTTCTCCCCTGAAATGAAGGGAAGGCTTATTCTGAACCAATTAGGTTTCAACACACTTGGAAAGATCCCAGTGTTGAATGCTGGGACCTTGACATAACAGGTGACAACCTTTTCTATGCCAGAAAAAGTTTAACATATAATAAGAAACAAATATCAGACTGCTGATGGAGTGGGTTTTTAGTCCAGTAATTTGTGTAAATGTCCTGTAACAACTTGCACAACACTACAGTCTCCCAAATGAAGTGATAACAGCACAGCCCCGGCTGCTTATCTGCCACTCGTCCTTCAATAACACTACCGCTCCTCTCCCTTTATTACACGAGCTCTCTCCTCTACAGTAGGTTTAATATCATTCACACACTCCTTTAGGGATTCAACATATGACTAAGACTTTAACAAACAAGATTTTGTGATCCTTGGAGTACCTCAGTTAAGAAGAGTGACCTTGATCACAGCACTCTGAGCAGCTTGGCGCTTCCTGAAATTAAACATGGTTTAAATAGAAACTTAAGCTGGAGGCAGAGAAAAATCTGAGTTTCCCAAAACCTCGTTCTGAAATATGGAGCAAAAACCCTGCAAATTTGGCACCATGAGCCACTATTACCCTGGCAGCTCCTCCTTGAATTGCCTGAAGTTGCTGCTTCAAGTAAAATAATATAGGAGAGAGCTGGGGCAAGGGAGCAGGGGTTGGGCTTTCCTCCAAGCAGCACATGCAAACAGTTCAGCTGCTTATCCCTGAAACTGGAACAGCAACAAGGACGACCAAGGCATGCTTTTTTTCCTAACTTCTTTCAGATATTAAAATCCCAGCATCTGATAGCCATGATACACTCAGGTCTCTCTGTCTTGGGGACTGTCTGCCAGAGCCACTGATCATCATTACCATCCCACTGACATCCTTTCCAAGTCTTAAGGTTTCCTCAGGCTTGACTGAGCAGCTCAAAACCTGCAAACAGTTCAAGAACGGAGAATATGTTCCCCAAATATCAGACTCGACACAGAGAATACATCATCCTCATATACCTGGGGGTTTAAAACCGTAATGCCTGAACCAGCTGGGCCAGTGGGCTCATGAAAAGGGAGGGAGAAACACCAGCCTCCCAGCAGCATCCCTGTGTACGGATCCACTGAGGGTCTGTACATTTAAAAGTCAAAACCCTTGCAAAGCCTCAAGAATAGAGATTGTTCTGTTTTCCTTTCACCTGGCAACCCCATCTCAGATTTTTTTTTTTTTTTTTTAACAGCTGTTAGCTCTCTTCTTGCTCTCTTTTGGGTTTTTTTTTTGATGCAGCTGGAAAGGGAACAAGGCTGCCCCAGAACAAAGCCTCCTTGCAGAGCAAAGCCTGGTTCAACCTGATACTCGCACAAGCAGACAAGGCAGCCCCAAGCCCGGCTCTCGGCACTCTGCCCTGCCGGAGGTCGGGCTGAGGAAGAGCAAAATGATATGGAAAAAGATGAAAACAATTCCCCTGCCCGCCAGTCCCCAAAGGGGACTCTTTGGGGTATGTTTCTTCACGTTTTCTTGCTGTTCCCAGGACTGGGAAACAGGCACTTTGCAAGACTCCAGCTTTGGCAGAGATGGGCACCTGCGTGCGGTGCCCACATGGACCTTCCTGTGGTCCATGGGGCCTTCTGCCCCAAAAGCCAAAAACATGGCAAGGTTTCCTTACCATGCGTCTCCACGTCCTAACATCCCTAACAAAACAAGTCTTTTGGTTCCCTTCAATGAGCGTTGCAGTCCAGTTTACAACAGCTATGATTTAGCAGCTCTCACAGATTGTCTTGAATTTGATTAAAGATGGTTGTTAGATCTAGCAAGGAGCAAAAAGCTCATTTATAACCTGAGACCCGAGTTGATTTGTGTGGATCTAACAAAAAAAGGTGATGTGCAGTAATGCATAGTTGCAGCCAAGGAAGAACTAACTCTCTTACCCAGCCTGAGATTTTGCACCCTGTTTGCAAATCAATAGCACAGATCTGCTCCCTGCTCTTGACTATAAAATGGTTGCTCCCTACAGAAAAAAAGGGAAAGTGGCATCAGACTGGCATCTTTGATAAGACCATCGGAGGAAAGAGTGTGCAGAGGATGCTGCAGAACACTGTCCTGACCTGCAAAGGATGCGCATGGAGGAAACACTTTTCAGCCACGTGGGACCTGAGACAGCCCAGCAGAGACTGTCTGGTCCTGCGGGCTCCACTGCGTGTGGGACGCTGTTTCAAAAAGGTTCCCATTCCCAAAGTACAATTAAAGGATTCACAAGTTACCATTTAGGATCTCTAAAGTGGCTGTTTCTATTTCTCCAGTATTTACACAGTGCTGGCAACTTGTCTTTACTGATACTTCTTTAAAGAGAAATAGCTGTACTAAAGGCAACATCACTCACGCCCCCTCTGTCTCTTCCAACTCAAGTGAACCAGTGTCCTGGAAAGGCTGTATCATCGAGAGAGGCAAGTCATACAATTTAATGTCCATAACATTCAATTTTAGAATCAAAGAGCATAAAATATTTCTAGCCAACATCTGCTTTTGTAGAGAGTCATGCAACTTATATTATCTTTAGTTGCCTCAATCTTTTTAAGTGCCTGAAAATTTAAGCCCCAGAACATCATTTGTCATCTCTTGCTTATTTTAGACTGTAAACAGCCCTTTCTAGCCTCACCACTCCAAGCCAGCACTGTAGGAAGGGAGCACAGGAAAGCATCGAGACAACTCCCACTTGTAGGAGAATAAACTACACCTTTCATTGTGCAAGAATGACCATCAAGAAGTATCAGAACGATATTTCCAAGCCATTTTCATCTTCCAACAATGGATGCTCCACAAGCTCTTCAGACCATTGAATTCAGTTGTTACTTTTAGGGAAAGTATTGCCCAATATTTAATCTGAATTTTTTTCTCTACCATTTTAGGACCATGATCTCTTGTCCTAACCACTGTGAATGCAGAAAGCAAATGCCACCTTCCCTTTTAGGCACCTGAAGATATATTTCCTCCCTCCCTCTTCTCTTCTCCAGAGCCAAACAACTCAGGTTTGTTCAGACCAGTGGTTTCTAGACCTCCAGTCCATCTTGTCAGAACTGCCTGGACCTCCTCCAGCTGACCTCTTCTCTCCTGCCAGAACCAGAAGAGGACACCTTCCCCCAGCCTTCTGCACTACACACCTGTCTATTCAGGGATGTTTATTTTTAGCTAAGGAGAGATGAGTTTTATGCTGAATCTTCAAGAATTTACAAGCAGATAGAGACATAGTCCAATTCACGTCTATCTTAGTCATTTTTTCCATCGCAGAGAGAAGGAATTATGGAATATTCTTGTTAAGCTAAAAATTCCTATTGCAGAGTTTTAAAAATTTTAAATCCTATTCAGGTTGGATTTTTAAAAAAGAGATATACACAGCATTGAGCGTTAAAGCTCAGCAAACGATAGTCAGCTTCTCGCTCCAAGAAAAGGAAACAACAGAGCAGACTCCCACTCCTCTCCTTTTCATTTCACTGCCCACAAGGATGTTCTGAGGACCACAGCGGACACAAATACCTAAATTTTACTATCTTTTATTTGAGAGCAGAAATCACCACTTTGTTACATGTTTTATACAAGGCCTAATGGAGCCCTGATCATCTGTGTGATTATCCAGTTCGGCTGAAACAGAAGAGCTCTGGTTTCCCTTTCGTCCAAAAATCTCAAGCCTACAGCATCCCGCAGGACGTGGGAAGCTGCGGTTCCGTTCCTGCACTGCCTGGAGGGTTTTGCATCATTAGCTCCAGCTCCTGCTGTGAGCTGGGATATTCTGGGATGGGGAACTCTGCCAGTCCCCTGGGATCTGCTTTCCATGCTGAATAACATAACTAAACAGTCAATACGTTCAATAACTTATCCGAACAGTTCCTCTGCCCTTATCTCCAGCCTCTTCCAGCTGCAGTTACTGGTCCCGTTCACAAATGGTTTGTGGGAGCAAGGGGACAACAAAAGCAAAAGTAAGTTTTGTCCAAAAAAAATTCCCTTTGAACAAGAAGTCCTCCTAAGTATGCTGGGACAGGCAGCACTGTCGTTAACTCAGGATAAAAAAGCCTGGGAGCCAGCAGTGATGATTAATATGAGGGACCTCATCGCTTTCAGCTTCCGCACGCAGCTTGGCTAAAGCCAAAGGATCCTATTTTTTTCTGGTGTGCAAACCTTGCAAACTCCACAGTTAGCAAAGAAAAACCACACTGACAGTTTTTACACTGTCCACAATATCTTTTTAAAGTGATTTGTCATTTAAACTGTCAGTTTGAAATCTAATCATTTTAAAAAATGAATAAAATATTATGTATTACATTCATAGGCTGCAACCACTGCCAAATTCCTCTGTCAATTTTTACAGGATTATAATCACATTCCTCTTTTAATGTTTTATTCTCTTGCTTTTGTGCCAAAGAGATGGGAAAGAGAGTAAATGGCTACTTAAGAACAGTGTATGACAATCCAAACCAAAACTGAAAATGGAGCAAAGCGCCACGCTCCCCCTCCTCAGGGGGGGGACACTCAGCAAGAGCATCCTTAGGTGTTGGCTGTAACACAACAGCCAAAACACTTTCAGACACGAGTGTAATTTTAAAGCAGGTTTTCCCATGAAAAATCCTTTTTTTAAAGGAAAAGCATTTTTAATTGAGGCAAATGCATGGGAGGACAACCTTTATGTTTCTGCCTTTGAGAAATACCCGGCTCTTGCAGAGACCAGAAACAGCTCAACTCAACAGCAGACACAAAGGGAAAGTCAGTGGGACCCAGAGCAGATACAAGAGCTGAGCACCCCACAGCCCCCTCCCAGAGGCTATACATCCTCCCTTACTACTATCTTTGCTGCTCAGAAACCCTACTGCCTTGTCTTCTCCCTAAACT
Organism: Aquila chrysaetos chrysaetos; assembly: GCF_900496995.4. Taxonomy (NCBI): domain Eukaryota; kingdom Metazoa; phylum Chordata; class Aves; order Accipitriformes; family Accipitridae; genus Aquila; species Aquila chrysaetos. The sequence goes on along the minus strand of NC_044006.1, from coordinate 11,941,263 downwards.
TTCCTTCTATTTGAGGTGGAACAGATGAACGGACCCATCTTTGGTCTTCCCGGTTTGCTCTTCCCACTACGAACGAGCTCTGTCTGAGCAAACGGATAGTTGGGTCCTTATCCCAGCTCCTGCAGAGACCTGGCTGGTTCTCAGCTGGGGGAGAATTACACAAAACAAGGATTTCAGCAGTTTTTAGTCAGAATCTAAATGTCTTATTTTCCCCCAAAAAATGCCTGGAGCACAACAGTGCTCGTTTGTACAAAGAGGACAAACAAAATTGTCTAGAAATGGAAGCAAAACCTTATTTGCCCAAATTAATGGGCAAATTTTACAATGTGAACAGAAGAAAAGTGTTGGGCTTGTTGGTTCCCCCCCCCACAAGGCACTTTTTTTTTTTTTTTTTTTTTTTTTTTTTTTGCAGGACAGTGTTCCTTTATAAAAGTATTCTTCTGAAAGCACTTCTCCTGTGAAGCTCCCCCTCCAACAGCTACTGTTACAAATCTGTGATAAAAGACGTATTCAGCAGGGTTTGGCACATAAATAGCACCCAAACTGGCATTGCCAAAGCCTCGCAATTTTATCACGAGCTTCAAAATATTTGGCGAAAGAAAAGATGCTCTTGCAGGGAGCATCAGCTAGGAAAAGCTTCAGCTCTTGGGGTCATAAGAACCTCAGATTTCATCTGGAAGAAAAAGAAGAAAGCAAGCTAAGCGTCTAGACGTGATTCTGGAGGAAAACTCTCAAGCAGGAGTGCAAATGTGATGCAGATTTTCAAGGACTGATGGCCAAGCAGAAGGAACCTTTGATGGATTATCAGTTGGTTTGATACAGCTTCAGAATTCTGCAGAATCTCACTAGTGACTTTGGAATATTTGGGCAGGGGGAACCATGCTGTGAACTTCAGCCCTGGAAGCACCATCAGAACAAATGCTTTGCAAACGGAGGGCAGAGCAGCTGTCCCCAGCGCCGCTGTGCTCTTCGGCCAGTGCTCAACTACACGCGCGGGAGCAGAGCCACAGAGATCCCGCATGGCTGGAAGCATGGACTTTGGAGCTCAGCTGAACAGGGACGCTTTGCTCGCCTAGACAGGGTATGTGTCCATGATCTAGCCATTTAACCCTGCCAAAAAAAAGCAGGAGGTCTTGCTCTGCTCTTCCTCATCCCCCACATCTCCCTATCTTTGCCCCTGCAATCTCTCCCTATCCCTTAGCACATGCCAGACTTCTCCAAGTCCTTCTGCACCCGCAGAAAGCCATTAGCTGTTATCCTTAACCTTCAGATCAGATCAGCTCTCACACAAACCTCTAATTCAAGTTTGCAAGGGAAATATAATGGAAGTAAGACCCCATGCTGGCTCAGTAGCATGGCAAGGCAGGTCCATCAAAGCCCGGGGGATGCGCAGGTCCTAATGGAGGAGGACAAGCCCCAGTTGCATGGACAGAGAGCTTTGCTGTTTCTGTACAAGAGAGGCTGAGTCCACAACACAACAAGTATGTAACACCTATAGGGTATCTTTGCAGGGACATATGCATGCACACCCAACAGCAAACACAGCTCTTCTGTCCTGCTGCTCTTCCCATCCGTGCCAGACACAAACCACAGTCAAACCAGACCCAGCATCCACAGCGCAAGGGAAAAGAAACATCTCAGCAATGAATAGATTTCAGCTGGAATCTCCCAGGAGATGGTATTAAAATGAAGGGGGGAAGAAATAAATAAACGGAGGAGAAAAGAATCAACTTGCCAGTATCAGCCATGCCAACTTCTAAAACCGTGAGTCAAGCCCTGAACACTACAGCACCAGCTCCCAGTCTGGGATACCGGGAAATAACCAGGCTAACGTGGGGCGGTGAAAGGAGGGCATCTCCTTACCCCTCTCCACCCAAGAATTCCTGTTTTCCAGCTTTTCTCTGTAACAGTGAAGCTCTTTTTTCTTTAAAAAGCTGTGATTTTCACTGAAGTCGCTGGTTCTGAGTGCTAGGCTTTAATCCAAGTGTCAGACATCAGGAGATACTGATGGGCTGCAGGAGCTGGCCACCAGCCGAACCCTTTTCCAGCCAGCTCAGCTGGGGTCTGGATTTAGGAATCCACACTGATGCATTCAGGAAGTACTTCCCAAAATGCAGAGTTTAACCCCAAAATTGTATCATGCAGCAGCAAGCACAACTTTATGATACTCTATAAATATATCACTACATACCACACTCACCAGGTCCAGCTCTAAATCTGGTTCACCCATCAGTCGCAGAAAATATAAATATTCTCCCTGGTTTTCGGTGCAATATTCCCAAGCTGATCCAGAGAACCTATGGAGTCACTAAGCTATAATTAGAGGTTTATTATAAAAGGTGTTTGGGATGCCTGTCAGCACTGAAGGACACTCTGTATTTAAGATACCCTTAACACACATAGCGGCAGTGGGCCGGTTTTTGGGCTTTCATTTAAAAAAAAAAAAAAAGCCAACTTGTTTACTCACCTCAAGTGACTTTTCTTGGTGTCTGCTTTGTGAGAGTATTTTCAGCCTCTAACTTGATTAATGGTATTTTAAAAAGGCAAAATGAAAAAGCCATCAGTGAGGTGGTTTAAAAGATACATTTTTATCCGTAGCTCATAATGTGATTACCAGCTAAATCTTGCTTTTCACCAAAAAAAAAAAAAAAAATTTAATCGGGGGCAGGACGTGCACATTCACTCATTCGTTATTGTAGGATTGTTGACACTAGCTTTTATTTTTAGAAAAACATGAAGTGTGGAGGGGAAATGAAACAATGCGATACTTCTTTGAGACCGTCTCTAACATTAGGAAAACATGCAAAGAAAATACCGTAGTGATCCGCTTGCATACCTTCCCACAGAGCGCCGGGCTTGAATTTATAAAATAATAAATACTGTTTCAAAGCACTTGGACTGGGCTGACTTTTTAAAATTTTTTTTAAATAACATCTGACAACATCACCGTATCCTGAGCCTTTGGGAGGGAGAGGACCAAAGAGCCACACACCAGGGATGCTATGCTCGCTGGGACCTGGTCTCCCTCCTGGCTCCTGGCTGTCACACCATGGGGTGACCCTGGGCAGCTCCCATTCCCCACGTCAAAAATAGGGGGGCACGCTGGATCACCAGCTTGATGCCAGAGTGAGCATTTCACATCGCAGGCACCTCCAATTGCCCTAATCCTGCAAACACCTTAATAAAAACGTTGGTCCGTTAAACACACCGGGATTTCTCGCCTTTGCAGCACAGTGTGGTACGCTCGTATGCAAAGCTTGTAGGGCCAGGGTTTCAGCAGATGATCCCCTGCATTTCTAAATAAAATATTTTTAGGCCTACAAGCACCGAGCTATATCACAACTTAGCAAATGTTGCTAAAATTAAGTTTAAGCTGGAATGAAAAAGCATCTCTGAAGTGATGCTCTTGGTTCAACACCTGGTAGCAGTGTCACCTGTGCTTTGCTGATGGAAAGTAAGTCCTGAGGGAGAGTAGCCACAGCCAGGAGATGACTGGGGCTGCTCTAGGAGGGGAAAAACATCATTAGGAGATAAAATCATCTCTGCTCATACTGAATGTGAATTCAGGTGCGTAATTACAGCAGCTGCCAGGTACAGCTCTGCAGAGGTGACTTTTTCCTGGTGCTGTCTGGACACAACACCATGAAGGTATCAAGGCAGAGAGAGGATTTCTCCAACCACCCACCTCTGGGGCTGGGGCAGAACTGGCCAAAAAAAGCAGCAGAGGAAGGCAGGGCAGAAAACAGCCGCAGATCTGTGGTAAGAGGGTGCCCAGCTCCTGGATGCTCTGAAATCGCCCCTTCCCAAATGCTGATTTCCATCCATCCCTTCAAAGCACAACAAAATATCTGGCAGCTGCATGGATGCACGGTAATCACGGAAACAAATTTCACTACTAATGGCCTCCAGTGGACTTATTTTTGCATCCTGCAGCAAAGCACCACTGCAAGGGAATGTTTTCTTCTTCCAGTAGACTATTTACTGTCACACACCTACATAAAATTATGGATCTTTGACTTACAATTTCTCTTTCCCTCCCCAAAAAGGCAACTGACATTGAGCTTCTCAGTTGCAAAATTAGCAGTACTTTGTATCTGCAATTCAGTTTCAAGAACCTCCCTCAACTCTTTTTTATAATCACATGGAGAATAGCTACAGTGCACATACCATTTTTCACTACATTGAGCTTGAGGAAAATTTAAGACTTCCTCCCTGCCCTGTCTTCTTTTTAATGGGAGATGTGATTATTGAAATTAATTCGGAAAATAGTCAGCATTCACCAATCAGCTCAGCAGTTTGGGTTTTCTTCATCTGCTGGTTACATGCTAATTATTGTACTGGTGGGATTATTTCCCATTCACATTTGGAATTTACAACACAGTAGGGAATTGATTAAATTAGAAGAAAAATACCAAAAAATAAAGAAAGAAATCTAAGACATTTTAAATTCAACATCGTTTTTTTTAAATTTTCTTCCAAGTCTCATGCCCACAAGGACCTGACAAACTCAACCCCAGCAGAACAGAACGAGGCAGCGTTTCCGAGCATTAAAAGGCAGAGCAGCAACGACATCCCCAAAGTAGACACTTTGGGAAGGCAAAGCAAGCTTCCCGTGTTCATCAATATCTCTGTTGTTCACAACATCCTCCGCTGCCTCACACCGACCATACCCTTTTCCACGTGGCCAACTTTTGTCATGTCCAAGCCCAGGACTCCAGCAATGCTGAAACGCCCATGCTGAGGTAGGAACTGGGGTCTGCCTGAGCGGGGAGCAGAGGTGGCGATGGCAGACACGTCCCATGATGGCCCCTGCCCCATCAGCAGATCCGGTGGACTTGGGTGGCTTCGTCCTCCCCCTCAGAAGAGTGAGAGGGACAGAGCAACACCAGTCCCCAACACCCACCAGCAAGGGCGGCTTTCTCCAGCTATCAGGTCTACCAGCTAAGCATAGGTCCCTGACAGAGACCCTCTTTTGAAGGTACCTTGCAGAGAGATCCCTAATTTTGCTACGTGAATCTCAAATAATATTTACCACCTCATTTCACCTAGGCAAGCGTGTATGCCAGTATTGTCAACAGCAGGGCTTTGAGCACACAAGGGACTTTGTGTTGGCCTTACAGCACTGTTTATTTGGTGGTTACCCCTGAAAGCAAGGGCTCCTTCTAGTCCCCTCCCCCAGCTCCAACCGTTCTGTTGAAAACTACAAAAAACCCCCACCCCCAACCAACAAAAACAACCCCAAAACCTACCCTAGGTGCCAGAGAAGATCAAAGTAGGAGTGTGAAAGCCTTAAAGTTCCTTTAAACAACTCAGTCTCCTGCTCCCCACCCACTGCTGGGCACCCCCAAGCTGCCCTGAGGCCTCCCCAGAAGGTGACAAGAAAAACAAATGTCCTGCAGCCCACAGACCTGCAATGCCAAAGGGAATCAACACCACCCGGAAAACACGCAGGTGTCCCCCGAGCAGAAAATAAGATTGAGAAATCACATCTAAAGAACAGGCCTGACGAAGCAGCGGCACGGACCAGCAGCCAGCCCAGGCAGGCTACCAGGGCCGCTCACGGTGTGGTTTATTTGGCCGCCATCAGAGGCACCCCCAGAGCCCCCAGCTCAGCCCAAGTGACCCCCCCGGAGTGGGCAGGACGGCCGGCTGCCTTCAGCTTCCCCTGGCGCAGGCAGGAGTTTCAGCTCAGGCAGGCACCGCGGGGTCGCAGGCAGCCCTGGCTCCGGGGGGGACACGGCTGCCGCTCCGGCTGGTGCCCAGGCCCCCCCGGGCAGGGAGGCTGGACAAGCCCAGCTCCAAGCTGGATGCTGGGGAGAGCATCACCTGACAAGCAGGGTCCCCATGGGTGGCATGCAGAGATGTGGGCATCTGCCTGTGGAAACGGCTGACCTCCTAAGGGCTGGGGGGGGGTGGCGGAGCCAGCACTGCTAAATTAAGGCAGAGGGGGATCGGGTGCTTGCTGTGATCCAGACCAGCAAGAAAAGGATGCTAGCAAAATTAGGATAGCATGGAGTAGCAAGTGGAGCTGGGGAAAAGGTCAGGTCCAGGTGGACACAGCAGCAAGAGGGGTTTTGCACAATTAACCCCCAGTACGCTGGCTCCAGAGGTGCCTCCTCCAAAGCATCTTAATTTCTAGCTTTTATAAGTGCTACCGTGATTGCCAGGGCCAAATCTCCAACCTCCAGAAACAGTGCCGGCGCACAGCAGAGCAAACATGGCTCAGCACCACCAACCCAGGCTGGGGGAGCAGGACAACACCATGCCACTGCGACAGACTTCAGCTGGGGAGGGAAAAAAGCTAAACGCAAAGGACCTGCAAACCTGCAGTGGTTGCTACATCATCCTCGGTCTCTGTCTTCCCTGCCTGTAAAGCAACGTGAAAATGCCAGACACTGGACTAGGGCATGCAGGCTGCTATTTAAAACATCCACTGCACTTTATGGTACACGCACAACCGGAGGAGTGGAGCCCAACAGGTGGATTATGGTCTTAATGAAATATTCACATTCATCTGCTTGCTCTGAGTCCAGACCACAAATCTGCTGCCCCTCTGTTAGCACGGCCGAGGGGGTTTTTGCCTGGACTTTTGTTTTTAAATTAGTTCTGCCTCTATAAAAGAGACACTCCCCTTGTCTTAAATATTTTCCAACATGGAAATGATTCCTAGCAAAGAAAGAAAGAGCAGGATACATTTCAGAAGGGGAGTCTGCATTTACATGCCTCTTAAACCAAAGCACAACACAACAGGCTCGCATAACCTCCTGCACACATTTCAGGATGACTTGTCTCTAATGACCACCCTCCAACTAGGAACACAAGTAAGAGCCAATTAACCTTAATGCAAAGAGTAAACACACCCATCTTGCCAGAGCTGCAAAAAACCCACACGTCAAGAAGCCCTGTTGATGTCACATCCAGCCTGTCAAAGTCTCCAAAGCCACTGAGCACCATGCTCGAGGTGCTGGTTTAGAGGTGACCACCTCTACAATGTTGACCAGAGCCAAAAGGCATGATGCAGGCTGCAAAAGCAAGCCTGGCACATCAGCTACCATCGAAGGATGAAACGGTCCTTGTGCTACCAGTGCCCCAAGGCAGGACCTGGAGCCACCAGGAAGGTCTCCAGCCATTGAAGCCTGCCCTGAGCACAAGCACGAGAAGCCAGAGATATGGTTGGATCCTTAACGCAGAGACCTAAGACCCTAGTTCATTAAACATGCCACACATCAAAAAGCATCCAAGACAACCTCGTCTCGAACGTCCTCTTACACAAAGTATACTCCAAGTACTCTGGCGTGCTACAGCAAAGACCCTTGCTACACCAAGAAGATCTGGAGATGAAGAGCTACAGGATCAAGTATCCAAGACCTCAAGCTTAATTTTTGTCCTCTTAAATTAAACTCTTTATTCTTACTATTTTGAGAGCAATCCCTCTTTGAAGAGACACAGACACCAACTGATTCCTGATTATGTGGGGAAGACAGAAGAACGAGCTCCGCCAGACAGCAGGGCACAAGCTTTCGGCAGTAACCGCACTCTCCGTCTGTGGGACAACCCAACTATTGGACTTACTTTCCAGAGAGACACCAGCAACACCACAACTGGGGCTGCAGGACAGGAAAGTGAACCACCAGTATGACCATTTTGTTAAGATCTGCTGTATTCTAGGAGTTTTGTTTTTAAATTGATTTAGGCAGTTGACCCCACCACTGACCTGAACTCCTCTGGAGAATAAAAAATACCCCCCCAGCTTTCTGATAAGCATCTGGATATAAAGAAAAAAGTGTCACAGCTTCTGATTTACAGCACTGCAATTGTAGAGCATGAGTCCATAGGAAATGCACAGACTTCCAGATGGAGAGATGGACAGGACTGATTACATACAATTATTAATGTGTCTCTCTCTCTACACCACTGGAAAAAGCACCGAATATGCTTAAAAAGAAATAAAGCAGGGAAAAATAAAATTACTACCTATTCAAGTATTTGTGCAATACTGGCACGACACCTTAGGGAAATAAATATTAGCTTGACCTATTTCTAAAAGAGAAGTTTTTATAAGCTTCATGAAAACCTCTTTATTTATCAAAGCATGAGAGCAGAGCAGGCACGAGCATCCTGCACACCAAGCTGGGCTCCAGGAGCGACTAGCTCCCTTCCTATCCTCACGGAAGCAAACTGATCCCCTTTTTACCTGTAGGACAAAAAAGTCAGCCTGAAAACAACCTCAAGACACTTACTCAGGAGAAAAAGAGTTAAAAGATGCAGAGAGCTGGCTCACTGGAAGCCCCTTTCAACTGATTCATCTGCCTCTTGCCTCAATGAACTTTAAAGTGCTCGCTCTTCAAACCTGTCCCACCCAGGCTCTTTATTAAGGACACTCTGCTGGCCAAATTCCAGGGCTCATTCCCCACCCTATTTCTGACACGGCCCTCTCAAGCATCTCTGTATTAAAAGAAAAAAACCCAAAAGCTCTTCCCCTTGAGCAGCCCAACAGCACAGCAGGCAGGGAAGCCCCATCACCCAGACTGAATTTTCTGAGCATTACTGGGCAGGAGTGTTTGGGTGGAGCTATAATGGAAACTTTTGCAACCTTAACACCATGCTATTTTATTTCATTTTTTTCCCCCAAGCAAGTGCTAAAACACATGGGGGGGCCTGGCTGGAGTGGCGAGGGCAGCACTCGCCTTCAGTAGGAGGAACATTACAAAAGCCATCACTGCAATTGAACACACAGTTTAGAAGGCTCATTCTCCAATATTTCTATTTCTAAAAATAAAAATAAAGTAGGAATAAGGAGTGAAGTGCACACAGATTAAAAGGGAGTTCAGTTAAACATCACCCTATCATGCATGTAGAAAAAGGAGAAGGTAGCCTCACACAGCGTCCCTCCTGAAAGGGGAGAAGAAAGAGAAACCACAAAGTCTTTGAAACACATGAGAACATCCTCCACACAGAGATGAGCCATGGCTGCAATGGCTGTGACTGCATCTGGTGACAACCCAACTGCTTCAGCTCTGCTCTTGTGCCATGTGTCATCACCGGCTTCTCTAACTCCACCACAGTCCTCATCCGACCAGGGCTTCTCCAGTGACTTCACTTCACGCAAATTCACTCTATTTGCATTTTAAGCATTGTTATTCAGAACATTTGTCCAGAAAAAAAAAAAAAAAAGAACAAACAAACAAACAAGGGGAAAAGCACAAGACTTCTCTTCTTTCTTCCTTTTTAATTAGAAACATCACCCCTCTTCTACTCAACGAAGCAGAAAAGCCATCACAGCTGCAAGAGGGAGAGATGCTGCAGACCTTCACCACAAAGACCACCAAGCACCAGCAACAGGATCTTCTCCAAATTAGCCTCTGTAGCAGGACTAGACTCATTCCACCTGGAACAGGTGGAGCCTAAGCTACAAACATAATCATCCTGGGCTCCTGTTTAGTTAATACAAAGAGACAGGCATCTCAGTGATTCAGAGTCTGCACGGTGCGAATCATCCTTAGGACCAGCAGGGTGGGGGGCACCTGGACCTGGCTCTGGGCTCCTGCTCTCCCAAGCAAATCCCTCTAGCTCAGGGCCATGCCAGCTCCCTGCAAGGACAAGGGTGACAATAACTTACACTAACTGTGAGCAAACCAAGGACCTCTCCACGGGATGAATCTCCCTCATGCTTTTTTACATACAAACCAGGTGGAAAAGACAGAAAGGGGAAAAAAAAAAATATCAGGAGATGGGAAGCAAGGGACCCACTGCAGCAAAGCAAGCAGCAGCAAGCCAGCCCACGCAGGTTTGCTTGCACAAGCCGGGAGGGCTGAGCAGGACAGTGGCGTGAGGGGGAGATGTCTGCTCCCATCTTCTGCCTTTTGTTTGCACAGATTTCCACAGACCCTCAATTATTTGTTTCCACTCCCAACAGTTTTCTGGGGGAGCTAACGCCCTGCCTGCGTTCAGCAGGCAGCAGACAGCCCAGTCCCTGGAGGGGATGAACACGAGCGGGTCTTCCAGGGCTCATCACTGCCCAGGATACAGCCCCACGTTCGGAAATAGCAAGTGACGCACCTATGCAACAGCCTCGCACGCAGCAGCGGGCTCCTCGTGCCCACTAACCCAGAGAAGGCTCCTGGGGGACCGAGCCACAGCCGTGCCCTGCAAACGATGCTGCCTCTGGACCCATCCCAGCACACAAACAGGGAAAGGCTTGACAAGGCACAAATGCAGACCCCCGTCCCTGGGTTGGACTGTAAACCCAAGTTGTAGACAATTCCAGGAGCTACGAGACAAGCTGCTTTTACGTAGTAACACCATAGTAACCGAGGTGGATGATAAAGCTTGCATACACAAGGGCACCACATTTTTGGAGGGGAGGAAGAGGAGGTCAAAATAGAAGGAAAGAAAACCTTCCTGCAGAGCGAGGGGACACATTTGTATAAAGGAGAACCGAAGCCACACTGCTGTTTAAATCTCCCCCCACTGACAACCCAGATGGCTCTTCCTACCAGCCCAGCTCACCTGCTCCAGGCTTCCCCGCTCCTGGCTGTCAGCACCGCCTGCATCGGTCCTTGCACTTCCCCAACGAAAGCCAGCAGCCCCCACGGGGCTGGTTTTGCTTGGCTTTGCAACAAGGGTTTTATTGATAGAGATGTGCTCCTGCGAGTGACTTTGGGGCTTCAAGTTACTACAGCTTTCTTACGGTAGCAAGAATTGCGGAGGCTGAGCCTTGTCAGAAAAACCTATGCTAAACCCCAACCCATCTATAATATAATTAACAGAAGCTACAGATTAGGTTGTCTCTGAAGCAAAACACAATCCAACAGCCTCCTCTCTCCCACCCCCAAAGGTGGGTCAGGACTCCAAAACTGTGCGGGCATCCGTGTGCTGTGAGTTAGCGGGATGAACTAAGAGGAAACAATGAACAGACAGGAACAGTCCGCTCCCTCTTCTCAGCTACACATCCCAAGTTGTAAAATACATCAAGGTCACGGACCCAACCTAGTTAATAGAAGGTATCGTTAAATTGCTGTTTTCTTCTATGGTAAATAAAATGCTTCTGATCATCTGGGGTTTTTTTCCTCCTCCTCATCTCTTAAAGAGAAATTAGTCTAGAATAAGCTGTTCCAGATAATGAAGTAAACTTCTGGCTTCCTATCCGTGGAGAATCGTTCCTTAGGACACCGCAATCCTCAGTTGGGGACTGCAGCCGGAGGAGGTGGTCAGGGAGACCAGCAGCAAAACCCTCCCTGCCCAGCTGGAGCCAGCCTCCCACACTGGGCGGAGGGGAAAGCCCACAGCCGGGCAGAACCCACTCCCTTAGGGGGGCAGAAATGGGAAAACGCAGCTCAAGATGGGCTTGTATATGGCTTTTTTCCAGATGTATCAGTCAGCCTAACGAGACACGTCACTCACATCACCCACCTCTCCCCCAAAAGTTTCCCATCTCGTAACCAGAATAGAAGAGGACCCCTTGGAAAAACCTTATTGCTCGAGTCTTGAGGGCTCAGACTAAGCATGCCGTGAACCAGGGGACAGAGTTTAAAGCCCTGAGCACGAACTGCGTAGTCACTTCCCAGACACGCCAGTCATCCAAGCAAACACGATGCCCAAGGGGCGCGTGCCCACTCTCCACCTTGGACCTGCATCCCCCTTACCAAAACGTCTCCGCTCCCCAAACCCGCCACTCGGAGCGGAGAGGCCTCAGTCCGCTGGCACCTGGCCACACGTCCGGCTGCCACCGCAGGAGCCTTGATCGGGAGCTGCCATAGCCCAGGCAGGACTTTACCCCGGCAGCACGGGGGTGCGAGGTTAAACCACCGTCCCCAGCCAGGCAAGGAAAGCACCGAATGGGAAATCAGGACGGAGGGATCTGGGCTTTAGTCCCAGCTTCGCCACAGATTTCCTACGCGGCCCCGGGCACCTCACTTAGCAGGGGCTCGGTTTTCCTACCTGCGTGAAGAGGGAGATGCCGTCTGCTCACATCCCGGTTTGTCCCAAGACCAGGCACGTTAAACCCGGCACCGCTGCAACACCAGGAGCCACAAAAAAACCCCACTCGTGACCAACCCTCCTAACACCCAACTGCGACACGAGTGGGGTCTGCTGCCCCTCAGTCCCCGGAGCAAGCAGCCAGCAAGGGCTGGAAAAAAGGACTTTTTTTCCCTCTAAAGACCCAGACTAAAGAAAACAACAACAAAAAAAAACCCAACCCAGACTGCCCCAAGGGAGAGGCAGCCGGGTCCCGGGCAGCCCCACGCAGCCGGGCGCTCACGCACAGCTCCCTCAGCGGCCGGGCCGGCCGCCGGCAGATTTTTAATTTAATTTATTTTAATTTAAATTTTAATTGCTGGCGAGCCGGTCGCAGCAAAGGGCAGCGCAGCCCGCCGGCTCCCCGGCCCGCGGCAGGGCTGGGCGCACCGGGGCGGCGGCGGAGGCGGGGGGGGACGGACAGACGGACGACAGGGACGACACGCGTGTCCCGACCCCCGGGTGGGCGCCCGGCAAGGGGAGGGGGCCGCGGGAGCTCCTCGCCCCCGGCCCCCCGCACCTGCCCGGGGTCCGCGGTCCCCGGGGGGGCAGCTCCCGCGGAACGGGGGGGGACCGCGGCGGCGAGGCGAGGCGAGGGGCGCGGGACCCTCCCCGCCGCGCCGGGCGCTCGGCACTCACCCGCGGCAGGTCCCCGGGCCGCCGTGGCGGTTCGGCTCGGCGCGGTCCGGCGGAGGCCCCGGCCCCGGCGGCGAGCGCGGGGCGGGCGGGGCGGGCAGCGCAGCGGGGCGGCCGGGCGGGCGCCGCCGAGCCCAGGCATCGGCGGGGGGGCGGGGGGAGCGCGGGGCGGGCGGGCGCGACACACACCGGCATTAGCCAGGCTCCATCGCCGGGCGAGGGGGGGGAGCGGGGGTGACGTCACCGGAGCCGGGCCGGGGCGGGGCGGCGCGGCGCGCGCGCTTGCGCGCGGCTCAGCTGGCGGCGGCGCGGCGCGCGCGGGGTACCGGGCACCGGGCGGCCGCACCGGCCTGCACGCACCGGGGGGGGGCGGTGCAGCGTTGGCACCGGCTGTGCGCGCGCGCGCTGCCGGGGGGGGGGGGGGGGGGGGGTGTAGCGCCTAGCGCCGGGGACGTGCGGCGGGGAGGGCGGTGAGCGTTCGCACCGGGTCCGTGCCCCGGGAAGGCGGCGAGCGCTGGGCACGTGCGCTGCGGGGGGTGGCGGCGAGCGCCCGCGCCGGGCGCGTGCGCCGGGGTCTGTGCCGCGGGGGTGTGCACCGGGTGCGCGGTCCCGGGGAGGTCAGCAGGTGCGTGCCCGGGAGCGCGTACCAGGCGCCCGGGGGTTCGTGGGGCGCGGGTACCGGGCGCCTGAGCGGGGCGTACGCACCGAACACCGGGAGGATGGCGGCGAGCGTGCAGCCAGCCGTGGGGGAGGATGGCGTGGGCGGGCGGCGGGTGCCCTGGGCGTGCCGGGGCCCTGCTCCCCCCGCCGCGTCGCCTCGCCGCCCCAACCTTCTGGTGCCCCAGCTCAGCGCCTTGCCCCATCCGAAGCGGAGCGGGTGGCTCCCGCCGGTTTAGGGAGCTGAACCGGCTGTGCGGAGCCTGGCCGGGGCGGGGGGGGGCCGGCGGGGCCGTGCGCCCTGCTGTCGGCACGCTGGGCTCGCGCGTGGGGCGGCGAGAGGGGCGGTGGGTCAGGCGTGTGCCACACGGCCGGTTCGCGAGCACGGTCGGTGCTACCAAAAAAACCCGCCCAGCCGCGAGCGGCTCTCGGGTGGGCAGCTCTGCGCCTTGTGCCAGCGCCGATGGAGCCTGGATGGACCTCCAGGAACTGCCCCCGTCCCTCAGGGAACAGGACACCTGAGCTTTACTCCCGTGGCTTTCACGGGATGGGAATTCCACGCCATCCAGCTGTGGTTTGGTCGTTCCTGCTCCCGGCCTTCGCGCCCCGCCCCCCCCCCCCCCGGGGGGAGCGAGTTTGCTCCAGGGGCTCTGTGGGTCCAGCTGCAGGGTGAGCGGCTCTGGGCACTGCTGTGCTCCCCGGGGCTGGAGAGGTGCTCCTGGGGGGGCCAAACCGCTGCACCCCAAGGGCTTTGGCAGCATTTAATAATAGCGTGCCATGAGCAGGTCGGGGATCGAACAGAGCACCAACTATTTTTTAAAAAAAGTGTGGCTTGGAAACATCATCTGTCTTGAAATAAGACACCAGCTTTGGACGAAAGATAAAAGATTTTCCAGCTGCCTAAATGTGGACGTCATCCCGCTTTTCCTGGATTTGGAGCTAATGGTCAGACTCTGCTCACAGTTACGTTGGTGTAAATATGATGTTGCTTATCTAAAGCTGTTGGCTTTAGAGCACAGGTCTGGATTATCAGCAGATGGGACAAAAAAGCTAAGGGCTCTCAGTGCATCGCAAGTTCAGAGACTTCATTTTTCAGGACCCTTTAGTGCTCAGGGCTATCAGCTCTCCTGGTTTTAGAGCGTGGCTGAATTTCTCTGCGAGCCCTGGCTCCTGGAGCCACGTGACTGTGTGGGAATTGCAGCTTTCTGGTTTTTCTTTTTAAGTAAGCTTGAACCCTTTGTGTTTACGGAAGAAATGTGAACTTTTAACAGGTCAGAAACTAGGGGCCAAATCAGCAGAGCATGTTTATAAACCAGGACGGATGGTTTTCAACCAGTCCTGTGGCCGTAATTCAGCTTTTTCAATGCTTGTGATTGGCAGACAGGATGGCATTTCCTCCTCTTCAGGCAAAATGGCTTTCCCACCCACTCCGTCACATGCCAGGCCAGTCTGACCTGATCTTTCTGGGAACGGGAAAGAAAAAAAAAAAACACAACAACACTGTTTTCCTATTGTATTCCTGGCTCCAGGGCCGGGACTCGGAGCTGCTGGACCTCCAGGAATTGCCCCCATCCCGGAGGGAGCAGGACACCTGAGCCTTGCTCCCCGTGGCTTTCACAGGATGGGAATTTCACCCCATCCAGCTGTGCTGACTTGGTGTTTCTGCCTCTCCTCTTTTGCTGAATCACCCCTTTCACAAGCCTCTGGAGCTCTTTGTTGATCTGGGGAAGGAAATGGGAGCCCCTGCCCGGCCAGCTGAGAGGGGCAGGAAGCCCTGCCAGCCTTCCCCGCAGCCTTCCCCACGCTCCCCCTGCTCTTAAAAGGCTGCTTCTGTCTGCTGGGAGAAGGGGCCGTGATAACGGGAAAGCCCTTTCACGTCCAAGCCTCTGGCAGGAATTCCCGGGAGGGTCACAGTGTGGGGATGTCAGTTAGGGGTGACAGCCCTGCCAGCAGCAGGGAGCTGCTCCAGGAAGCTGCCTGGCACAGGGACCTTGGACCTGCTGGGCTGATTGACAGCTGTCAGCCCCACATCTGGGTCACCCAGCCCAATAAACTCAATGGCTCTGGCCGCCTCTCACCTGACATTTGGTGCTTGCAGTGTCCTGCTCTGTGCACAGCATTCGGGAAAAGGCATCTTCGCAGCCGTGCGTCAGCCTGACTGGCTGCTGCCTGGATTTTGCCGGCATCTCAGGAAACCCCAGTGTAAGGGGGACACTGGTGAAGTGAAAGGACAGAGCAGACCCAGGGAGAAATGAGCCAGGCTAGTGGCCATCAGAACGTTGTGCCCCAGAGCAGCGATGTCCCGGAGCATCCTTCCAGTGTGGGAAAGGGGGCAGGAGAACACTGCTCCCTGGCTCGGGTGGGAAGAGGATTTGGATGTTGCAGTAAGTGGCTTGGC
Organism: Aquila chrysaetos chrysaetos; assembly: GCF_900496995.4. Taxonomy (NCBI): domain Eukaryota; kingdom Metazoa; phylum Chordata; class Aves; order Accipitriformes; family Accipitridae; genus Aquila; species Aquila chrysaetos. Next base: position 11,925,554 of record NC_044006.1, on the reverse strand, counting down.
AAGGCGGGCTTCCAGCCGTCAAACAGTACTGGTGTCCCCAGCTACTAGCTGAGCCCCGTGGCTGGAAGAATTGCTTCTGTCCCAGCCCCAGCTTCGCTTGTCAGCAAAGAGACCTTTTCTGTCAACTCAGTTCCCCTCCCGTCCGGGAGAGCTTCTAGCTCCTCTGCAGTGTCTCTGATGAGCTGAGCTCTGTTAGGTCTCAGCCAGCATGGAGGACGGCTTCCCAGCTCGCTCTTGCAGCCAGATCATCCACCCTTCTTCCAGACATTTCACCCCAGGCCCAGGCAGCAAGGGGGGGATCCAAGGAGAAGTGTCCCGAGGGACTGCTGGGCTGCTCAAAGACGAGCTTAAGCAGCTGGGAAAATCCTGGAGAAATAATGTGATGACTGAAGGAGAAGGCAAAACCCCCAGCAACCCCCACCTTGGAGGCAGCCGAAGAATTGGCTGTGGCCTGGCTCATCTGCAGCAGCTGTTGAAATACAAAGAAGGGGAAAAACAAGCCTGTCTTTGACAGGACTTGTCCCATCTCCCGCCCTGTGACTGAAGACATGACTTGTTTTTCTGGGACAGAGGAAAATTTAGGAGTCTCCCGGGCAGCAAGTGCCTGGGGTGCTCCCAACTGCCAACTGGATGGATGGAGTTTTTCTGGAGAGGCGCTGGAAACGCTGGGATCATGGTTTTCAGCACTGCCAGCCGGTCAGGCACAGCATGGCCTGCAAGGCAGTACCGAGGGGCCAGAGTGCAGCCGGCTGTGCTGCTACCCCATGTGGGGTGAAGGCTGCGATCCAAGACGGGTGGGGAGCACCAGGGATGAAGGACGAAGGCCGCCAAGATGGACACGGGTGTGAGCTTTTTGGAATGCAAGGAGCTGAAAATATTGCATCTCGGTTGACTAATAAAAAAAAGCCGTCTTGTTTTGCAAAGGCTCATTGCAAACATCTGCGGGTTGTGGAGTTCCCAAATGGGGGAAGAAACGTCTCCCTGTTGGAGCAGCTCCTGGGGGGAGGATGCAGAGGATGCACAGAGACATTGGGGTGCTCAGGTTTACAAGGCCAGGCAATGATGGGTCTGCAGGGCTCACCTTCCAAAAAAAGGAAGGGGAAGCAAGAGTAGATGTGAAAAGCAGCTGGCAGGAACCAAGAGTAATTGTATGGCTTTGCAAAAAATTGCCATGGCAATTAAAAGTGCATTAAGCTTTTTGGAGGAGAAAGAAGGGAAGAAGAGGTAGGTAAAATGCCCTGGGGCTGGATTGCGGGGTAGCACAGAGGGAGGTATGGACGTCACCAAGTGTGGCCATGGCACAGCTGGGGATCTGCTGCGGGGGCACTGGGGGACGAGCATAAGGGCCAGTGGGGAAAACCAGCTGAGCAAGGAGCCTTGGAGGTAAGTGATGGGGGAAGCTACTTCTGCAGGGTGCCTGAGTGCCAAGTGCTCGCCCCTGTGTCCAGAGGGTGGGGGCTTGGAGCCACAGCAAGGCTGAGCTTGTGCTGGCTTTGCCTTCCTTCTCTGTGCTCACCTGAGGATGCATTCAGCTGGCTAAGGAATAAATGGTGTCCTGTGCTGAAAATGTCCTCTGCGGCATTTTTGACCAGGAATAAATGGTGTCCTGTGCTGAAATGTCCTCTGCAGCGTTTTTGACCAGGTACCAGGCATCTGCAGCCCAGATTTGTCCTTGCTTTTGTGTTCCAGCCCTGGGGTTTCCGTTACAGCCCCAGGGTCTGCAGGGTGTAAACCACTGCCCTAGGTGAGACCCACTCCGGTGGCATCACCGAGCTCTAGTCTAAGACAAAGGACAAAGCACCTGAGATGTCACATCCCGAGGTGTCTAGACTGAGGTTACAGCGGGTTCCTTCCCGGCTGGGTGTGAGTGCCTGGTGACCTGGCCATGGGCTGCGGGGTTTGGTGGCAGCTGCCCACCCCGGGCTCCCCACGAGCCCCGCCGGGGTCAGGAGCTGGTGCTGCCTGGTGCCAGCCCGCCTTCCTCGGGGAGCACAGCCGTGCCTGGCCACCCACAATAGCTGCTTTCTGTCCAATTTCACTGAGGGGTAGAGCTCTCAGAAATATTAAGCTGCTGGAAAACAGGCTTCCTTCCTTAGCTGGTTTGTCACAGCCTTTAGGAAAGTTCCCATATTGGGTCTGGGACCTCATGTCCAGGCTGTGCTTGGCACTGTACGGGCACAGGGAGGGATCTCTGTGCCTCCCACTACCACCAACCTTACCAGTAAGGCACAGCTGAGGAAGGTGGGACGCAGGGAGGGAACGGGGCTTGCCTGGGAATGAGCTGTGGCATTTCTGCAGATCAGCCCATCAGCTGTGACCAGCTCAGGTGGATTGGACCCTTCTCAGACTAAAGAGGTCCTAAGCAGCCTCCCTCCAGCTTTGGCGCTTCCTTGCTCTCACAGAGCAACGTCAGCTCCACGAGTGATGGGTGGGAGAGTCCTGTGCGCACACCAGCAGAAGAGCCTTCGTTCCCCAAAGTGCCACCATCTCTTGTGCAGACCAGGAGCTGCATCCACTCAATCCATGTCACTCCAAAACTCGGCACAGAGGGTGCTGGGGGATCACTTGCACAACAGGTCGGGCAGTCATGGGGCAGAGCCCATACAGGCCACATCTCTGCCCTTGGGGAGTCACAGTCTGGTGGGAGCCAATGCACTTTTTTGGGAGCACAAAAAAACTCCACTGCCTCAGTTTCTCACCTGAGTCTACCTGGCTGTTCCTGCATCACTTCCCCACTGCTGCCAAGCCCATTGAGATCAGGAGAGGCTCAGTTTTCACAAAGCCTCTGGTTTTTTGTGCTATTATTTCAACTCATGCTCTCTTTTCTCATCCCACTGGAGATAATGCAGGGCAGAGGAGCCCCTGGGGCTTGGCCACCCACTCCCTCCCTTTATGTCTTGTTAGGACTTCACTGTGAGCTTTGGTGGTGCCTCTGTAAAATGATGCTCAGTGCTTCTTTGTGTCCCAAAGCTTTCCTAAGGCCATGGCAGAAAAAAAAAAAAACAGGGAGGAAAAAAAAAAAAGGCAGAAAGCCACAATGATGGAGGTGGAGAGGTGATATTGGGCCACAGGCAGGGGCTGCCGGGGTGCAGGGTACCCACACCCTGGGAAGTTGTGGTGCAGGGGAAGGGTGGGGAGGGCTAGAGGCTGGGAGAAATGGAGGGAAAGCCACCACCCTCTGGTGACAGGTCTTCAGAGCCCCCAGGGCTGCACCCAGGAGTGCCAAGGGTGGGTGCAGTAGGCAAGTTAGGCACCCTGAGGTGTATGGCATGGCACCGCAGCAGCATCGGAGGATTTTGCAGGAAGGTGGGTGACATTAGTTGTGTCCCAGCCGGTGCTGCCCTGGTAGGAAACACTGCCTTCCCCTGCTTGCCCAGGGGCACAGGCTGGCTTGTGCAAAAGGTCCTGGTGTCCCAGTTTGGTCCCAGTCCCAGGCTGCACAATGAAATAAACTCACCCAAATTCACTCTTCCAAGTTTGCAGTTATTGAGGGGCAGCTAAAATTATCCCTCAAAATGCCCTAAAACCTTGGGTTCTGGTGAAGCCTCGTTCCTCCCTACAAGCACGACACACCAGCGCCTTCCACATTTCTCCCAGTCGAAACCTGGCCAAGGTGCACCCAGTCTTACATCCAGGAGTAATTAAGCGAGCAACACAGCAATTATCACCCTACCCACTCTTTGTGGTCCTAGTCCATATGACCCTACAGCAATCCCTATGACCCTATGGAGGAGGGAGAAATTAGCATCTGGCATAGGGTCCTTAGCAATATGCTTCCCACTCTGGACTGTTCTCAGCCCAGCCACGGCTGCGTGAGGATGCTCTCCAGCCATTGCAAGGCAGCTTTTAAAGGGCAGATCTCTCCCAGAGCTGTGCGCTCAGCCTCTGCGAGCACCTTTTCCAGAGGGCTCAGTCTCCCCCCCGGGTCCTGAGAGCTGGGGTTTGGTATAGTTTGTGCCCTGAGGGGTTAAACGCTGAGAGATCTGGTCTGGAAAATGAAAGGACTGTCTTTGGAAATTCCAGCTTGGTGGGTTGGGCTGCAGTGGCCTGGCGGGATGGTGGGTTGGAGAAGGAGGGAGGAAGGGTCTCCCTCAGCGCAAGGCAGTTGGCATCTCTGCCAGGAGCTGCTGGAGCAAAGGAGGCGGTTGCAATGAGACACAGCTGCTCCGGCGTGAGAACTGGGAGGTGGCTGGGAGGGCCTCCCCTTGCTCAGGTGAGAGGAAGGAAGCGGTAGGGAGAGGAGGAGCCGGGGTGAGCGAGTTTTCTTGCCGGCAGAGAGCGGCTCCTGGGATTTCTGGGCTGGTTGCCCCAAAGTTGAGGCGGTGCTGAGGTTCAGCAGCTGCCCAGGTAATGGGGAAGGTGCCGGGCAGCTCGCAGCGTGGGGTGGATGGGGAGCGTGGCCGTGCAGGGTGGGCAGGGGTGTGCTGCGTGTGGGGTGGCCCAGCTGGCTGCCACCTAGGAGCAGAGCAGGCTGGTGTTAGCAAAATAGCTGGCTTATTTGGGGAGGCTTTTTAGCTGGAGAGGTGGATGTGAGCTGTGTTGTCTCCATGGGGGAGGGTTGCCCCCTTTGCTAGAGCCGTGTGGTGAAGGGCTGTGATCCTGCCATTTCTGGGGTTGAGGGGTGGGGATGCCCCGTTCCTCTGTAGGGCTTATTTGTTGAATGTGGCTTGGTGTCCTTGAAAACCATTCTCCTGCCCTGTCCACCTATGAATCTCTCTTCAGAGTGTAACTTACTCTTCAGCTCCTTAATGGACCCGCTCCGTCCATGGTGGGGCTGAGAGCTGTGAGAAGTCTGAGCCTCTTCTCTCTGTTCTCTGCCTGTCTGCAGTTGCCCTGGGTGAAACCCACAGGGAGTTAAACTCACTGAGCTGAAAACTATCAGAACCATCCTCTTCCCGCTGCCCCGAGCTCTGGGGCTGAGCACATCCCCAGCAATGTGCAGGCAGATGCTGGGGGAGCAAGCAGCTGCCCATTTAGGCAACGAGGCATGAAGTCCTGCGGGGGGACACTGGCTTTGCAGCGGGGATGTGGCCCTGGCACGAGGCGCTCTGCAGCATGTTTTGCTGGCTGGCTGCAGCGCTGTGTTAAGCCCTTGCACTCTGTTCACTGTGAAGGCGCTGCTCGGTGTGGGGCTGTTCCTGGGGACTCTTTCCAAGCCCCCACCCCAAACCCTATGGGCCGTGCAGGCTTATCTGCCTGGGATTTTCCCGATGCACTTTTTCAGGTCTGTCTCAATGTAGACCCCAGCCAGGAGCCCGTCAGCACTGCCCTGGGAGCATCGGGGTCAGCCCAATTGTTCCTCTTCTCTGAAAATCCCCTCCTCTGCAGCGAGGAGCGCTCTCTTGTTTGCTGCCAGGCCCCGCAGCACAGCGGGGAAGGCAGCTGGAGGGCTGCCCATCCCGGCAGCGATGCTGGGGAAAGCTGGGCTCAGCAGGTTGGTAGGTGGCCCCGTGACCCTGGCCCCGCTCACAGCAGAGCTGATGGAGGCACCGAAGCTTCGGGAACAGGCTAGCGCTTCCCTGCCGTCTCCCCCAGGGAGGATCTGGGCTTTGGGCTTATTCCTGGCAGGGGGGACAGGACATGGAGCAGGGACCAGGTCTCCCCACACAGACCGCCTTCCAGGAGGGATGTCTGGGAACGGGACGGGGCTGAGCTTGTGCAAAACGGATCGGAGAGGCTGGGTGCCTGCTGGGGCAGAGGGCTCATCCAGTGGCACCTGCTTGTCCTCGTCCCTTTGGGTAAGGAACCAACTCTCACCAGCCACCCCATGGGTTGGGTGTGCACTGGGGGCTGTGCTGAGAGCCCCCGGAGACACCATGCCATCGGCTGATCGTGCTGCTGGCACAAGAGGCTTCCTTTAGTTCATCCATGGTCCTTCTGAAGTGGTTATTCTGTGTCCTCATCCTCTCCTTGGGCCAAGGTGGGGTGCAGAGCTGGCAGCTCAGGAAGCTGCGCTCAGCTTCTGTGGTTCCCAGTCTCTGGTGTGATGTGCTGACACCAAGACTGTCGTCCTGCTGATGCTGCTGTCCTGCTGATGCCGAGTGCTGAGCAAACGGAGCAAGGGGCTCCTCTGTCCCAGAGGCTGGGACCAACGCCCAGCACCCCAACATAGACCTGCAAGAAAATACTCTGCGGATTTCAATGTGTTGACCAGGAGGCAGCTGCCAGTGGTGGGCTGCAGGAAGGGGGGCTGCACATAAGCCATTTGGAGCCTGCATGCCATCTCACATGGCTGGAGGCCTGGCTGTGCTGCAAGCCCCAGCGTGGACCACACGAATCTCTGCCTTTGCAGCCATGCCTTTCCTCCAGCGCAGTGGAGGAGAGTTGTCTCGGCTTGGGGAGTGAGAAGCTGGAGGACGTGAGCAGGCAAAAGGATGAGCGGGGAACAGGCAAGGCTTTCCCTCCATGTGTTCTTGCTGATGAAAACCAGGAGCCACACAACCTTGGAGTGCAGCAGTGCCTTGTGAAAACAGTGTTGCAGAGCTGTCCGGGTACCCTCCAGGCAGCAAAGCCCCTTTGCTGGGATTCCCTGGGGAGATCAATAATGGCAGCAGGGGCCAAGACATGGAGACCATGGAGTTCTGGCTTTAACAAGGGCCATGTCTGGCCAATTCAGCAATGCCTAGGTGGGATGCCTTCCCCTCTGGGAAACATTAGATTTGGATTCTGTTCAATGTGAGCATGTGGTGTATGCAGCAGCTCCTCAGACTTCCCACCTCTCTGCCCTGAGGGTTTTTTTTTTTTTAAGGACAGTGCAGAGCAGGAGGTCTCCTGCCAACAAAATTCTTGTTTGAATGGGATGTTGACAGCTCGATTGCCAAGTGTTGTTGTGAGCTAGTATTTGCCTTCCCAAGGGGCAAATGTGATGGTGCATCCCAATAGCAAAGGTCTCTCTCCTCCAAGCTGAATGCGATAACTAGTGCTCTGGCTTCTGTCCTGTTTTCTGGTGCTCACAGAGGCCCTGGATGATCTTCATCAAGGCCCTTCATGTGTTTGCCTCAGTTTCCCTAGAGGCTTACCTGTCCCATTATGGGGCTGTATTTGCAGCTGTGAAATGACTCTCCTAGAGTAAACTCGCATTGCATTTAGTTGCTGGAGCCCTTTTTCACCACCTGAGTCTATTCCTGTCTCTCACTTGCAGTCTCAAACAATGAACTACGTGGGGCAGCTTGCCGAGACCGTCTTTGTCACAGTGAAGGAGCTGTACCGGGGTCTGAATCCCGCCACCCTGACGGGCTGCATCGATGTGGTCGTGGTGAGGCAGCCTGATAACTCCTTCCAGTGCTCCCCTTTTCATGTGCGTTTTGGGAAGCTGGGTGTGCTGCGCTCCAAGGAGAAGGTGGTAAGTGGTGCCTGCCCTGGGATTATGCTTCCTCTCTGGTGTCTCCAGACCTAGGATCTTCCAAAACCCAGAGGTTATGGAAGAACTTTGTTTGGGGAGAATGGGAACCCTGCTGAAAGGGGTGCTTGCTAATTTTTTGGGGGGATGCCCCTGAATGAAACCTGTACTCTTCAAAAGAGGACTGTGCTTCCCAGGAAAGTTGGGAGAGGTCCCTTGCCTCAAAGGCTGGATGGCTGTCAGCCCTCTGAGCAATCCCAACTCATCCCCTCCCTGGGGAAGTGCCTTCCTGTACACTGATGGGTGAGTGGGTTCAGATGGACAGGCTTCTTCTGCCCCTCGCCAGGTTGACATTGAAATCAATGGGGAGCCTGTGGACCTGCATATGAAGCTGGGCGACAATGGAGAGGCCTTCTTTGTCCAGGAGTCGGAGGAGAATGAGGTTGGTGATGAAGAGGTGCTGCTGGTCTGTGTCCTCCTGTGACGACCTGGAAGTGCAGGCTTGAGGTGGAAGGAGCAGGTTTGGATTGCTCTTCTTCCCCACGGTGACTCCATTATCCCTTCTGATGTTTCATGTGTCCAGAAAGGTTCCTGCTTGAAGGGCCTTGCAACCAGTGTAGAGGATCTGAGCATTGGAGCACCCTGAGGGAGCATAGACCAAATATCTGCATCTCAGACTGGCCTCCATCAATGGGCATGGCTGCTGGCCAGCCAGGCAGATATCTCGGAGCTTGGCCTCTTGGGGGATCTTGTGACAGGGATGAGAGTGAGCCAGATGCTGTGGCAGGCTGCCCGCTCCACTGGGAAGCGGTGGGATGAGACTAGTTGTGGCTTCCAGAAATCTTGGCAGCTCTCTCCCAGGCTGATTTGTGGTCGCTGCTAGCTTGGGCTGGGTTTGAGAGCAGGGAGAGGGCTCTAGAGCAGAATCCCATCTGCAGCCTTTGTAATTCTGGTCTTGTGGTGCCATCTCCTGCCTGTCTCTCCTTGCCCATGTTAAAGAAGTCTTTAGCTTGTGGCTGGATAGCCCTACTGGTTTTTTTTATTCACGTGTTGTATGTACAAAACCTTTCTTTATAGGCCTAGCCACAAAACCACCCCCAGGTTGAGGGCTCGGTGGCGTTGGTTGTGCTGGTGGTGTATGTTGCATAGATGAGAGCCATGAGCTGCCAGGCTGGAAAGGAGGGTGCTGGAGCTGAAGGGCTCTTCCCATCCCTGTTGCAGGGCAGCGTCCCCTCCCGCCTCTGCACATCCCCCATCCCCACAGAGCAGAGCCCGGAGGATGCCGCTCAGCCCTCTCATGGGCAGGAGGCCTCCAGTGCTGAAGCGACCCTGCGCAAGAGGAGGCGACGCAGGAGGAAGCCCAAGCGGAAGGAGGTGGTGGACTCCGAGTTAGAAGGCTGCGAGGAGACCAAAAGCGAGATGTCCGTGGAGGAGCCGTGCAAACTGCCAGCCCCAAGGTGAGCTGCTTGGTCTGGGCAGGGTGATGCGGTGGGTCAAGCCTGTAGGTTCACTTGGTGGTGCCCAGCAGTGCTGAAACATGGAGAAAGTGTTTCCAAATTGGACCCTAGCCTCTTGTGGAGTAGAAAGCCAGTGGAAATGGTGAAGTTGGGTATTGCCAGCTTTCCAGGAGAGGAGGCTGGTACCTGAAAGTAGCATAACTGACCTCTTTCCTCCTTTGCAGTGATTCAGTGTATTTCTCCTTTGCTGATCTCCCTGAAGAAGAAACCAGGTCATTGCAGTCCCCAGAGATGCATCCTTACTCTGATGGGGAGCTGGCCTCTCTAGACAGGTAACGGGCAGAGCCAAGGCACTCTGCTCAGCTTTGGTGAGAGCTGGGAATGTGCCTTATGGCTGGGAAGGTGGTAAGGAAAATGGATTTGGGAGTGTCATGAGAGGAGGGTTTTCCTGGCCTGATATGGTGTGGCTGGAGGAGTGCTCAGAGCCCACGAGGGATACTTCTGGCCATGGTTACAGACACAATCAGCCTGTGTGCACAGGGCTCTCCTGCCTCTGCTGCTGAGCTGCTTCTAGACAACCGGTGGCATAGCACTTTGCTTCCTTGGGCCTCAGATTCCTATAGGTCTCACTCATTTGTGATAGTCTTATGGGGCAGAACTGACTCTATGGGAAACCAACCTTACAGGGTTCCTGCGGTAATAGGAAAGCATGGGGCTGTAGGGTAGATGAGGTCCACATTCCCTTCTTTTCTTGTAGCCCCACCCTGAGCCATCCATCTTCTCCCAAAAGTGACTCTGAGCTGGAGATCAGGCCGCAGGAGAGTTTTGCTCTAGGGGCTGAATCCCACATGCAGTGGACCTGGGGAAGGCTCCCTCAGGTGAGTCCCTGCTCTTGCTCTCCTCTAGCAGCTGGTGGGAGGGGGATGTCTGAAAGGCCTGCAGAAAGTAGAGGAGGCTGTGGCCGGGCAGACTTAGAGGTGTTGTCCTCTTCTGCCTGATGCTTTGGGCAACTTCCCGTCCTCAAACCTGTTCTTCTGCTTTCCTTGAGGTGAATAAATCTGAACGAGTTGAACCAGCCAAATCCACAAAGACGATTGCTACAGCAGCAACCACTGTCTCTGCGACACCGGTCCCAGTGGATGAGGCAACCCATCTTGTTGCCAGCTCTGAAGGTTTGGGAGGAGGTTCAAGCCCAGCAGGACCTCAGGGCACACCTTGTTCCTCTGCTGTGTCCGTTGTTGAGCCACTACCCGCACCCCAGGATGGGAATGGCCACCCCAGACTGAAGGACATCCCCAGTGCTGTGGGGGAAGAGAGCTTGTTGGAGGCCTCCTCTGCCCAACAAGAGAAACAGGAGGGAGGCAGGAGTGTTGTGCCAGACGTTCAGCCAGATGTGGAGCCCTTCGAGGGAGCTGCAGGGGGCTTGGAGGCCCCTGAGCCCCAGCTGGAAAGTGAGAGGAGACAAGGTGAGTGGGTGACTAGTGCTGCTGGAAGCAGTGTTTGAGCCCAGAGATGTATCTGACTTGGGTGTAGGGCTGGGTTGTTCATTCAGTGTAACTCCTTCATGACTGCCCTGGGTATTCAAGGTGTGACATGTTTGCTTTACCTTCTCCGTGTGCTACCAGCTCCTTTGCTTTGAAGAGACATTCCTCAGGTTTCCTCCTTTCAGTGTCTGCCCAGCTTCCAAGGAAGGCTTTCTTGCCTCATGTTCCCTGAAGTCTACCCTTGAATGTCTCTGCTTTTGCATACTTAGAAGATTTCTCAGCAGTGTAGACCTTACCTTAACTTGAAGCGTCTGGCAGCACCTGATCTAACGTGTGTTTCATCCCAAGCACACCAAGTCCGGTGGAAAAACACAGAGTGAAGCATGCATATGTCTCCCTTGATGGTGTATTTAAGGACTTTTATGTTGTTAATTGTCCTAACCAATCTTACTCTTCCAGCCAGCATAAATTCAGAACAAAATTGTCTCCCTGAAGAAGACATGCTTGGGATTCCTCATTGTACAAAGAGGGAGATCACAAACTGTTATCTTGCATGGTACTAACTTCAAACAGCACCTTCAGATTGGCATAGCAGAACATAGGCAGGACTTTGGCCTGTCCTTTGTGTCCTCTTGGCAAGTGGTCTTATGCCTGTGCAGGTGTCTTGAGGTACTTTCGTCGCTGTTGATTTAAGGCAGCTTTTCAAGTAGGGAAAGAGATGCTTTCTTTATATGATATATGAATATAATAGCGGAAAATGCTGTTAGCTTTCTTGATAGATGCTGAGGTGGTTGGAAATGTGATTCAGCTAAGCTCTCTTCCCTTCTGTCTGTGCATTGAGGATCCATCAAAAGAAGTCCTCACTTGGGTCCCAGTGATGTTTACCTGGAAGACCTCTCCCAGCTGGATGAGGAGCAGGTGGCTCTCTATTTCCCCAGGAGGTATGGGTTGCCCCAGCTGGCCAAGCTCAGACCTTCTTGAGCAATTCCCTTAGAGCAAAGGATAGAGGTGTGTCTAAAGCTATTGCCTGATGTTGCCACTGTTTCTTCTCTTGCTGGCAGCGACACAGAGCAGAGTTCAAGGCCTGTGGCAGACCCCAGCAACCCCCTGTGTGTCCAGCTGCCATCCGACTTGCCTGCCAACAGCCCCACGGACTCGGACTCTGATTTGATGCCTGCGATTGCCCTGTCGCTGTGCGGAGGCCTGGGGGGCAGCAGGCAGATCTCCCGCGGTAGGTGGGAGGGGAGGGGGAATCTGCTGTCCTGAAATCCATTATGTACACCAGTGGCATGACATAGCCGCTCTCCCACCAGAGAAGTTCATGAAGCACATGGTCTCCTACCAGCAGTTTGCTGAGAATCCGGGACTCATCGATGACCCAAACCTGGTGATACTGATCAACAAGAAGTGAGTGGCCTGCTCTTCCTGTTGCTTCATTCTGAGATGAGCAGTGTGGCCCCTTTGTCCCTACAGAAAAGCTCCTGTAGGAGTGTGACTCCATCCCAGACAGTGATTATACCGCAGTAGTTGTGGGAGGGGACCTTCTGGCCATGCTGCAGGATGGCGATCCGAAAATAGCCCTTGCTCCAGGAGGGGTGGTGATCTCATCTTTCTTGCTTCTTTCAGGTATTACAACTGGGCAGTGGCTGCTCCCATGGTCCTGTCCCTGCAGGCTTTCCAGAGAAACATTCCTGAGGTCAGTGGCACAACATATTTACTGGCCATGCTTCTCAGCAGGGCTTGAAGAGTGTGGTGGGGCTGCAAGAGGCCAAGCTGCCCATCTGGGGCTTTGTGGGCAGTCTGGGGCAGAGCTGAACATCACTCCAGCCCACAAACCCTGAGGTCTGTCCTTTCCCCCTGAGGGACCTCAGGGTGGCTTTTGGGTACCTGGGTACCACTGATACCTGGAGAGCAGAGATTTCCTTGCCAAAAATCTCCTATTCTGATGGTTGTATCTGTGTAAGGGTGGCCAGAGCCAGGGGCCCTGGCAGTCTGGAGGATCTGGGACTGCATGAGCCCGCTCCAGGGCTCTGTAGACCTGGCTGGGGTTGTGTGGAATAAGGCATCCAGATCTTTTTTTTCAAGCTGCATGAAGGTAACTGGTCATTGTACCCTTCACCCCAAAACCACCTCAGCTCACAGTGTGGCAGGAGTCACACATCTTACCCTGTGAATAATCTGGCAAAGGAAACCCTGCCTGGACAAGGGTCTCCTTAGCCTATTGGCAGCTGAGCCTCCCTGGGCTGAGGGCTGACTTCATCCACATTCGCAGAGCACCATTGACCAACTGGTGAAGGAGAAGATGCCCAAGAAAGGCAGCAGGTGGTGGTTCTCCTGGAGGAGGAGAGAGTTCCCAGCAGAGGAGGTGTGTTTGCAGCAGTGGCTGTGACAACTGTGTCCCCAGGGGACAGGTGTCATTCTGGTGGCTGGCAGTGGTGGGTGTAGGAGAGCAGCAGAGTCCTGGGAATGGTCTGAGGCTGAGTATGAGGGCAGCCAGAGGGTCCTGTTGGCAAGGTGACTTCTGAAGTTTGCTGCTCTCCCCTCGAGTCTGTTAATGCCTGAGCAGCAGAACAACACCTGGTAAAGTGGTAACGTGGACCTTGTAATGGTGAGACCTCTTGTCACGTGCCCCTCGTGCCACAGCCCAGGCACCACGTGTGTTTGCTGGTCTCCCTGCCCCACCACAGTACCAGGTTGTGGTTCCTCTTCCCTGAGGCAGTGTCCTTATGATGGCAGGGGGATGTATTGCCACCTCTTTTCTGGTATCGCTGCTCCAAATGGCAGTAAAGCAAAGCAGCTTCTGCTCCTGCCCTTGGCACTGACGTGCTAATGATACTACTCTCTGCCTGCAGCAGCAGTCGAGGCCAGGGAAAGCCAACATGGGGACGCTGCAGCCTGACTCTGCTCAGCAGAGGTGAGTGCCTCCCTCCTAGGTTACCTTTAGGAGTCTGTGCATGCTCCTGATCTCTTCTCCTCCTAAATGACCTGTTATTCCCAATCTACCTAATGTATGAGGTCAGAAAGCTCTGTTAAGGCTCTGGCTGACCCCAGTCCAGCCAAGTTCCTTCATGGCTGCTTCCTGGTGGGTGGGTTGTCCTGGGTTGCCTCCAGACCTCCCCTGGTACTCATGGGGAAAGCCGTGGTCTGCAGAGTAAAGTCAACATGCTCTTCCATTCTTTGTATAGGCAGGAGGAAGAGGGGTCATCCAGTGACGATGAGCCCCTGCACCCCAGGGACGCGTTAGCAATGGATGCCCCTGCACAGAAATCTCTGCCAACCTACAAGAAATCCCTGCGGCTCTCCTCTGAACAAATTGTATGTGCTTTACTCCTCCTTCACTGCCTGCTTCTGTGTGTAGGGGTGAGACAAGCCTTAAACAGGGATTTCTCTACTGCTGACCTCATGTTTTTATAGGGCATCCAAGTATTTCACCCTGGGTGGTCACCCTGTAGAGGCTTGGGGTCTCTGGTCCAGCCAGCTGGCAAGCCTTGGACTGGTGTGAATCAGTGCTGGTATACCACACTTGTTCCCACTTTGCCACAGGGGAGGCTGAAACTGCAGGATGGCCCCAACGAGGTGGCGTTCAGTGTGACGACTCAGTACCAGGGCACGTGCCGCTGTGAGGCCACCATCTACCTGTGGAACTGGGATGACAAGGTGGTGATCTCGGACATCGATGGCACCATCACCAAGTAAAGGGCCCTGCTCCCACCTGTTAGGGGAAAGTATCCTTTCAAGGCTTGCATAAACAGCCAGGAGGGATCACAAACCCCATCGCCTTCCACATACCCACCAGGTTGGATCATCCTAACCTGCTCTCCTTTCTTTATAGGTCGGATGCTCTTGGGCACATCTTGCCGCATCTGGGAAAAGACTGGACTCATCATGGGATTGCTAAGCTCTTCCACAAAATCCACCTGTAGGTATCGCATCAACTGAGGCCAAGGGGAAGCAGGAGGATGATGGAGGAGAGGCTGAGTGGGAGACAGATTCAGGGCTCCTTACTGATGCTGGCCAAAATAGTCTAATTTTCTGCCGCCGGTGATGGTTGATGCTTGCTGTGCTGTCTGGATGATGCTGGGGGGTGAAAGCAGGGGGCGTCCCCTGGGTGCTGGGAGCAGATGCTTGCGTTGCCTTCCCTGGGAGGAGCGTGTGTCAGCGGAGGCTTTGCTGGGGCGATGTAGCTGAGCACTGAAGGAGGTGAAATCTCACAAGATGACACCTGGGAGGCCACAAGCATAGCCGAATACCTTTGGGTCGCTGTGCAGCAGCGGCACGGGGGTCCACCCAGCACCGCCAGCCCCGCGGACCGGTGCCGGTTGCCTCTCTGGGTGCCCACCTACCGCTTCCCATACCCCCGGGGACCGACCCGCCCCGAGGTGCGAGGCTGTCCCCGCACCCGGCGGAGGCTGGCAGCGGGTCCCGGCGGAGCCCGGCCTTCGGCTCCGTCCCTGGCACCTGTGGCCGCTAAGAGGCACTGTGGGCCCGCGGATGGCTCGTCCCGGCCCCGGGGTGGGGGACGCGGGGCTCCCGCTCCCCGGAGGGCTGCGGGTGTGCTGCTGCGGGGCTGGGGCTGCCCTCGCTGCCACCTCGGCTGTCTCCTGCAGCCTCCGAGCCCGCAAAAGCACCGTACCCCCTCTGCCCGAGCTGCCCATCCAGCCGTGCTGGCAGCTTGGGGGTCTGCAGGGGCTGTGTCCAGCTCCCCACAAGCTGCAGGCAGCCCGGTGTGATAAAGGTGCTGGCCTGGGGGGGTCCCATCCGATTGCACGGGTACCAAGCAGCAAAGGGTGCTTCGCAGCCGGGATGGGCGTGCGGCTGCTGGGAAGGGCCTGGAGGGTGATGATACGGGGTCCCCCTCCGGTGCTGCTTCCCAGCAGTGAGGCAGGGGGGGATCTGTCTTAGCCTGAGTCTCAGGGTGAGTGAGTCGCATTGTTTGTGAAGCCACCTTGCTTGCTGAAGGGACGAACAGGGTTTGGGCTTAGGCCAGGTATTGAGCCTCATCCTCCCTCTTCCTCCTCCTCCACCTCAGAGCAGGAGAGGGAGGACACTTTGTCCAGGGCACAGCTCAGAGGGCTTCCCTGTGCTCTCTCTAGGAACGGCTACAAGTTCCTCTACTGCTCAGCCAGAGCGATCGGCATGGCACACATCACCAAAGGCTACCTCAAATGGGTCAACGAGCAAGGCTGTGCCCTCCCCAAGGGCCCCATCCTGCTCGCCCCCAGCAGCCTCTTCTCCGCCTTCCACAGGTACCGCATCCTCTCCTCCTCCCCAGCCCTGCACCTCCTGTGTCCCTGGGGACAGCACCCCCCTTCCCCAGCTCAACACTGAGGGATGTCACAGCCTTAAACTGCTTCTGGCCTCCTTGCTGCAGGATGCCTTCGTAGGAGGCAGCAGGGGAACTGCCTGCCCTCCCTGGAGCTTCACAGCAGACCTCCTGATGCATAAAACCTCTCTTGCCCTTCAAATCACTTCTTTGAGCCCTGACACCCTGGCTGCCCACAGTCCTGGCCAGCTGTTGCCACTCTGACCTCTGCTCTGTGCATGCTTCTTGTGCTGCAGGGAGGTGATTGAGAAGAAGCCAGAGGTGTTCAAGATCGCCTGCTTGATGGACATCCAAAACCTGTTTGCCACAAAGCTGCCCTTCTACGCAGCCTTTGGGAACAGAGCAAATGTGAGTGGGTCTCCTGGGGCAGAGGGAGGGCTCGGGCTGAAGTGGCGGTGGTGCCTTCCTGCAGCTTTCATGGCTCGCTGGCCTTCCTTGGGCAGGATGTCTACGCTTACAAGCAAGTGGGCCTGCCGGAGAGCCGCATATTCACGGTCAACCCCAAGGGAGAGCTGATCCAGGAGCTCACGAAGAACCACAAGTCAACGTAAGCGATGTGCTTGTTCCTCAGCACCTTTGGGTTAACCTGGCTTTGACCCAGAGAAGCATCTCATGGGGTAGAAAAGCAAACAAAACCCCAATGACCCCAATGCAACTTGTTTCTTACCCCCATAGGTATGAGCGGCTGTCAGAGCTGGTGGAGCTGATTTTCCCTCCCCTGGGACAGAGTGGGAGCATCGCTCTGGTGTGTCCAGAGTACAGCCACTTTGCCTACTGGAGACCTCCACTGCCTGCTGTTGACTTGGAGGACTTCTCCTGACCCCGTTACCTGTGGAGACCAGACCCAGGGCTCTCCTGTGTGTCCTCTGCCAGGACTGGATGCTCCAGATGCATTTCCTCCTCCCTGTTTGCTGCTCAGGCATTTTGCACTTCTAATACAGGTCATGTTCTGCACTAGAAACACCCCTTCTCTGGGAGCCAAAGGGGGGTAAGAGGGAGCTCTGACTCTACAAAAACTCCATTTACTAAACGGAAATTCCTATAAGCTCGGTCTTCTCTTAATGTTCTTAACACTTTTAAAGCCTGGCTTTGTTTTTTAAAGGTGGTGATGGGTTACTGTCTAATTTATTGATGAGCCTCTGGCATAGCTATTTCTATCTCCAGTACGACCACTGTTCCCAGACAGTCCAGCTACCTGCAGTTTAGTAGCTGATGGATTGGAGCTGTCCCATGTTTTAACAAATCGTTAAGGTGGATGCAAGCTGCTGGGGTTTTGAGTTTTCTTCACTAATAGTCACTAACAGCAACAATTAATAAATAGCGCCTTAATCCAGGCTGCCTCTTGTCCACTGTAGCCCTGTGAATGGAAGTGGGAGCCAGGCTCTGTGCCACTTTACAAACGTGGTTGAGTTTATCCTGTCCTGCTGAAGTGCCCTGCCAAGGGGGTCTGGTCTTGGTGGAGATGGGAGCAGGACCTACAGCTTCCTTGGACTGTGGAGCAGCTGCACTAGAAGAAGACTCTTTTTATTTTTTTGCCTGCTACCTTCAGGTAATTTTGCAAAATTGATTTAATACAGGAAGCAAACCCTGGCTTTATGTGTGTGTGCATGGGGTGAATCTCTCCTGTGCCAGTAGGCTGCCACGATCTTGTGCTAGAGCAGGAGCTTATTCCTGTGCCCCTGTATTGGAGCGTTCGAGGAAAGCTCAGCTATCCTAAAGCAGGGTTGGGCTGGGACTCAACCAGCCTGTCTCTATGCTGGGTGGGGGATTTCTCTGAAATCTGGTTGCCAGCCTTGCTGGATGTTCAGCCAGCCTGCTGCCCCTGCTCTGGGAGCTCTCAGCTGTAACTACATAAAACAAAACAGGCAGGAGCACTGCTGGGCTCCTTCCTCCGATCTGGCATCCACCTTCTCCTTCCCTGACCGTGGGTGAGAGTGTAAATCATCTCCTAGTCTGCCTGCCTCCGTGCTTTAACTCTAGCTCTGCTTTTCTGAAAGCCACACAAGTCATTTTGATCCTGGGAACCTCAGCAAGAAATACTTTATTTTTTTTCCTTTCCAGTACAAACACTTTTTCAGCTTTTAAAACCTGAACGAATGTACAAGGTTTTAAAAACAACAAAACACAGCCTTTTAACAGGATCAGTTATCAACTGCCTCAGAAAGCTGCCCATGCAAGGACAACTGCATGGGCACCATCTTCCTTCTCTGCAAGCAAAAAAAAAAAAAAAAAAAAAAAAAAAAAAAAATGCCCTATTTTGTACAAAGTTCCTTTCAATTTTTAGAAATGAATAGCTGAGAACTGAAATACAAACTGTCCATAGCTTCAAGTGACTAGTCAGGAATAGTCCAAACATAGCACCATTTTCTGGAAGGTCAGACTTCTTCCTTGTCCTAGTTTTTTTTTATGGCCAGTCCCAGCTCCCTTTGTGCTGGAGGAAGCTGTTGCTGTTCAGCTGCTCTCTAACCCAGCTCTGCCTGGGAAGGGGTGAGCCTGGCCCTTGGCTTAATTTTCTCTTTGGTTGCTGCAGCCTTTTTTCTCCCTGTTGTGAGAGGACGGGGAGGGGGCTTGGGCAGGATGCTCCTGTGGGGCAAGGGCTCCCCGGGCCCATCGCAAAGTGCCAAGGGCTGGCTTGAGACTCCTTCTGTGGGCTGGGGGGGAGGAAATAGATTTTGTTGTCTAAGAGCAGGTTTTGCAGGATGCCCAAAGGCAGCTGGAGGTTGCTCCCCAGCTGGAGAAGTGTCTCAGCAGCTGTAGTGTAGCTCCAAATCAGCAAAGCCCAGAGCAGCAAGAGTGGCTTCTGGTGCTGTGAGCATCCAGCAGCCTGTGAGCTGGCAGGGGTGAGTGAGTGGTGGGAGGCCGGATCCCCTCTCCCTGCTCGTACAGCTGATGGCCCATGCTCCTCTGGCAGGGAAAAGAGCTTTTACTGTATCAGGGTAACATGACGCAGCCAACTGGACTCGGTGATCCCTGTGGTCCTCCTCAGCCTGGAAGCATCTGTTTCAGGGAGCTCATCCAGTTTTTATGGAGGAGAAATGGTGCCCAGATGCATCTCTGCTGGGAGTTGCTGCTGTTTTGTGCTGGTCAGAGCACAGAGCTGCTCCTTTGCGGGACCGGGGGGGAATCGTGGTGCAGAAGAGCAGGGACGGCCTGGTGAGGGTGATGGGCACGAGGTGGGAGCTGAAGGCAAGCTGGTGTGGAAGGGTCCGTGAGCTGCAACGCTGAACTGATAGAAAAATATGTTCCTCTGCTATAAAGTGCCAGACCTGTTAAGATGGAGGCTCTTTAATTTCCTCTTCATCCTTTCTGGTAATGAAGTCCCTGTTGGTTGAGCAGCAGAGGACACCCGTGCTGGGCTCCCCAGGAGAGGTGGGTTTAGTGTGCAACAGCCCACACGGTCCCGTCTCCAGCAAGGCTGGAGTTGCTGAGGAACATGTACAACCTTCTCCAGCCTGTGTGTTTGTGGGAAACTAGAGTCAAGTTGGGTAAATAATTTTTTCGTTCCCAGGCTGAGCTGTGGAGAGGTCTCGAGAGGTCTTCTCAAAGGCGCCCTGCCTCCCCCTTCCTGGTGCTCCATGTCAGTGTGGGTCCCCAGGGCTGCTGGCATCCCAGCGGGCTCAGAGGAATGCGAGGAGGATGCAGGCTCCTGCTCCCGCACTGCCGGACAGGGAGAGCCTCATGCTCACACCTGGAGCAGCTGTAGCTTTCCTGCCCCAGGATGAGATGAGGGAAACCACGTTCACAGTTTAAGCAATAAAACAGGAGAGAAGTAGAGCTGGAGGACAGGACTGCTCCATGCCCACCTTGGTCTCGTGTGTCCATAGGTGCCTACAGTCTCCTTGGGGAAGACACAAATAACCCTTCATGTCAGTCCCAGGTGTAACCAGAGAGCGCAGCAAAGTGGGATTGCAAAGCACGGCAGCCCTCAGGGACTGTGGGGCCCTCCCCCAGGTGCTGCTGCGGTGGTTTTTAGCTGCTCAGTGTGGTTCTTCGAAATATGGCAACAGATGCAGGAGCAGCAAGAGGAAACTTTGCAATCAGATGAGCACCATGACAGTGGATTGTTCAAAAAATATACATATGCATACCATATATATATATATGCATATGTGTGTTTTCCTAATGCATATCCTCATATGCTCTGTAAGGCATGTGCGTTTGCATGAAGGAATGAGCAGTATAAATGGGTTTACCGTACGTGAGGAGAGCTGCCATCTCAGAGAGGGGAAGGCAGCTCCCAGGGGGATGTGAGAATACGTGTGTTCTTTGAAATCCGCAATTCCTGTGGTGAGTTTTTTTCCCTGTAAGGAGCCCTGGCTTTGCTCAGTCCCTGGATTAAGATGCAGGTGGTCTTTAGGTCAGAGAAACTCTATTCCTCAACTGACAACTACAGGGTTTTATTCTTCAAGAAGCGATAAATCCACAAAAATAAAATAAAATAAAACATTCCCGCCTCCAGCTTCCTCCTGAATTGTCCTTCTGGGGTCATCAGCCCAGGAGCCAAAGCAACGCCCCCAGCCAGGAGGCAGTGACCCTGCTGCACCAGGGTCAGGACAGCTGCTGAGCATCAGGAGGCGAGTACCGTAACGGTACGGAAAAGTGGGGCCGACGATATTTTTTTGTTTTTTTTTTAAAGGGGTTGTAGCAGCTTTTAATTTATCTTTTCATTAAAAAAAT
The DNA here is from genome assembly GCF_900496995.4 of Aquila chrysaetos chrysaetos. NCBI lineage: Eukaryota > Metazoa > Chordata > Aves > Accipitriformes > Accipitridae > Aquila > Aquila chrysaetos. The sequence goes on along the minus strand of NC_044006.1, from coordinate 11,905,274 downwards.
TATCCCAAGAACTGTTGTCACATTGGAGCGAGTCTGTGTGATATAAGTTAATCCTGTCCTTCACGGGGAGGAGAAGAAAGAAGCGTGTGGCAGCATGGCTAATGCTGCTTCCCCTCCGCCTGTTCTTCCAAGTGGCCGACCTGCTCCGCCAGCTCAGAGACCTTGGCTTGGCAGTCAAGCAGGTTGTCCTTCAGTCCCGTTATTTCCTGAGAGTGGGCAGCCAGGGTGCCATTCATGTGGTCCATGTAGTCCCACAGACTGCCCGTGTGTTTCTCCAGTTCATCCCTGATGCCATCCAGGCTCCCCGTAACAGCACCCAGCCTGCTACAGACACTCTCCACCCGGGCCACCCGGTCATCAAAGTGAGCAATCTCCTGCTGCAGGTCCTGGGCCACACTCTTGCAGGAGCTCAGGTCACTGACGATCCTGGCTTTGAGTCGCTCCAAGTCTCCCTTGAGATTCAGGACACGCCGGTTGCTGAAGAAGAGCTGGGAGCCTTGGTCGTTGACTTTCTCCTGGATGGAGTGGACCTCATCCTCGATCTTCCGCTCATGCTCATCCAGTGAGGAGTTGATGTGTGTCATGGTGTCCGAGTACTGGGAGACAGAGTCCTTGAGCCCTGTCAGAGACTTGCTCACAGTGTTCAGGTTGATCTTTAGCAAGGTGATCTCCCCTTGCAAAGCCCCTGATGCTTCCTCCTCAATTCGCCGCTGGATCTCCAGGATGGTGGCGTTCAGCTTGCGCAGGAGGTCGTAGTTGCTGTCCATCCGGAGGAGCAGGTCCTGGTTCTTGTTCTGGCAGTCTTCGATCTCTGTCCGGAAGGTCTCCACGTCTTTGGAGGCGGAGGTGCAGCCCAGGGAACAAGTGCTCTCCAGCGTGATGAGGCGATTCTGCAACACCTCGAGTGTCTCGTCCGTCCGCTTCCTCATGTTGGCAAGCTCCCCCTCCAGCACAGGCACCACCGCTCCGTCCATGCCCACGGGAGAACTGATGTTGTTTAGCTCCCCCACAATGGTCATGAACCTGTCCTCCAGGGTCTGCATTTTATCTTCAAAGGCAGTCCTCATGCCATCCACCTCTGCCACCACCGTGCCTCTCATGCTGTCCTCTATACCGGAGCAGCAGCTCCCCGTTTCTCTCTCTGTAGCATTGAGTCTGGCTTCCAGGTCCTCAAAGCGCCCTTCAAAAAGGTTTCCTAGGGTGACAGTGGAGATTTCTCCATCCAGCCGTGAGTGCAAGTTCTTCTGGGACTCAGAGATGCTGTGAAGGCCTTTCTCAAGGATGTTCATGCGATCAGTGAGGTAGTCCAGGTTGCTACAGCAGCTTTCCACCACCGTCAGCCCTTGGATCTGGGTCTCCAACTGGGAGATCTCTTTCTTGATCTCTAGCTCCTTCCCATCCAGCGTCTGCTGCAGTCGCAGGTTGGCAGCTTTCTCCTCCTCACACTGCTGCCGCACCTCCTGGATCCGGAAATCGCACGTGGTCTGGATCTTCCCCAACTTCTTCTCGAAGCCGTCGAGCAGCTCTCCACGCAGGTTGCTCAGCCGCGTGTCCACGTACTCCTCCAGCAGGTCAATGGAGGTGAGGGGTGAGGGCCGGGCTGACTCCAGCAGATGCTTGATCTGCCCGTCGTGGTCCAGGACCATGCCGCGAACCTCGTGCAGCAAATCTGCCTTGGTTTTCAGCACGTCGCTCACCTCCGTCACTTTGGTCAGGATCTCCCCCACAGGAGGGTACGTGGTGATGTCAGCTTTGTCCGCCACATCCACCAGGCCATCAGGAATGATGCCAAAGCCCACCGTCGAGTCAGGCGTGCCCGGGCTGTTCATGAGGGAGCCGATCATCTTGGTAGTGTCCTCCTGGATGGCCAGCCGCAGGCGGTCCCCCAGGCCGCTCACCATGTTGTGCAGGCTGTCATAGGACTGGGAAAGGCGTCTCACCTCCTCCTCCAGCCGATCCAGGCGGTCCCCGAAGAGGCCGGGCAGCTTCCTCCCTGCACAGGGAAAGAGATAGAGAGGGCACAGTCAGGGCTGGTGCTCCTTTAACTTCCCTCCTTGGCTGTCTTCTAGGTTTGAGTCCTTTTCCATACTAAGCTAGCATTAGCTCCTGCTTCCCTCTTATTGCCTTTTCAGCGAAGTATCAGTCCACCCTTCCTCCTTTCCTCTACATCTCTTAAGCTGGTCAGAAGACCCTCTTCTTGGGATCAAGCCCTATGCTCCCAAGTTCAACAGCAGGTGATGAGAACAGCCTGGGGGAACTTCGTCTTGAGACGCGCTCTATCAACCCCCAAATTAATGGGAAAATGCTTTAAAGCAATGAGGAAAGGCAATTTTGAAATGGCACGTTTTGAAAGAATCTAGATTAAAAAAGCAGGTGATCCTCAAAGCAATCAAATGTCAGGTCTCTGATCAGAAAGCATGTCACCCACTGAAGGTTTGCCAAATTCATGCCCTGTGCTGGAACAGAAAGAACCGGGAGGTTTGCAAGCGTGCCGGTGGTGTGGCAACCTGGGGATGTGAAGCAGGAGCGAGATCTCACCATATTGATTCTTCTTTGGTCCTGGAAACAGGTCAGGGTGGCTTTTTGGATATGGAGGAAGTCTGGGGATTGGAAACATCTTTTGCCCGGGAGGCATTTTAGGGCTGGGATGTTGGGGCAGAAGGCCAGGTTGGTCGGTCGGGCTGTCGTGGCACCCTTCTCCCATGAAGCCTGGGCAGCACCTCCAGGCCAGCTCGGTCACTGTCTTGTATCCAATCTTGTATTTGGGTCTGAAGAAGGTGCGGTACCTTTCCGGGAGAGAGAAGGAAGAGAGAAGACAGTTTAGAGGAGCAACCTCAACGTCAAGCGATAGAGAAGAGCGGGATCATGGGTCCTGTTGGGTGTGGGAAATCCAGGCACATGGGAAAGCCTGGCTGAGACCCATGTGCTGCACCTGCAGACCATGACCCACCTCCTCCAAGAGCTCTTGCTGCACCATAGCTCAGTGGAGTATTACAGTACCCGTCCAGGGACACAGCTCATTAACCAGCACTCCAGAAACATGTGCCCACCCTCTCCAGGACTGGACCACAAGTTGCAGGTGTGACAGCACATGGTGAGAGAAGAGTTCTCCCCACCAAGTTGGTAACACAACTAGACAAGCCTGAGGAACAGCCCAGGCATGACAAGGGACTATCTGAGCAGAGCCATTATTTATGTATCTGGTTTCTGGAGATGTGTCTTTTTGGGATTTTTTTTTTTTTTTAACCTGGGACTCCCGTTGTTAGTTTAGAAGAGCAGCTATAAGTGTATTGCTTTGATCTCTGGCCTGATAGATGACCACTGTGACAGATGCCACACAGTTTGGCAACTTTTGGCCCAGGAGAGCACAAGATGAAATGATGGAAGTGATTGCAAAACCCCTGCAAGAACAGATCACTTCCAAGAGGGGTCTGGGCTGCTTGTCAGTGTGTTTTGCACTTTGAATTGACCTAGAGAATTTCCTAGTGGGGTAAAAAAAATCCTCTTCTCAACTGTAATCCTGTCCCGAAGCCTTCAGGAGGGTTGAAATACCTTTGGAAAGGTATTTTCTCTATGTGTGGAGGGCATCAGTTTGATCGGAAGCCTAAGTGGCTTGGGCTGGTGTTGCAAGCGAGAGCTTTGGCAGTGGGGCATCAGAGCCCCGGTGAGGTTTACTGGGGTGATGCTGTGTGGTGTGCACAGAGGGATGGCTCCTTACACCTCCTCCTGCCCCCAACCGGGATGCCCTGGGAGGTTTCTCCATCACCATTTCGGGCACTACAACATTGATCCCCCCCATACACAGCAAACAAGGGTGCAAGCCCACCTCCTTGCCCAGTGGGACACTAACACCCTCCCTCTCTACTCTCACTCTACATGGGGTCCCCACCAGCCCAGGGGGGAGGACTCAGCTGCTCCTTGCTCTTCCTTGGCACTTTCCCATGAGGTGGCAGGGCTGAGACAGGACCCCCACCAGCCGAGCTGAGCTGTGCAGGGCTGAAGACAGCACGTTTCTTACCACCTCTGAAATGCCAATGCTTTGAACCTGCCTTTTGGAAATTTCCAATCTGAATTTACCAGGGCCTGAAAATCCTGAAGTTTGCTGTTTTGCAAGAACATGCACAATTGGGCCCTTGTTCTTCTCCAGCACATTCAGCAGAAGGTCTCGGAGGAGGCAGCACAACCGTCCGTGCTGCAGAGAGGGGCTGCATAAGGCACTCGCACTTATCCGGTCACTCAGGGCAGCACATGGGGCCAAGCCCCTGCCATCTGTGTCCCTGCCCGGGTCCTCAGCGGCCCCAGCCCAGGCTGCAGCCCCCTGGCAATGCCACTTCCACATGACTCCCAGTGCGACACAGCCACCTCCGTACGTACCGCAGGGCAGGAGGAGAAAACAAACCCAATTCCTCTGTTCTTTGAATCACTCCAAAATTTCTCAACAACAACAATTTCCCAAAGGCATGGGACAGTTTCAAAACAAGCTCTTCTTTTTGTTATTCCTCTTCACAGGCATCGCTGGGTTTCTATGGTCTTTCCTTCTGTCTTAGTGTGTAGAAACCTGCCTGGACGTACCACAGCAGGAGACTGCTGCAGCCAGCCACTGTCATGGGGTGAAGCGAGGATGAGGATGGCATCCAGAAGGGCAGGGCACCTTCTCTGTGTAATGCCAGAGCCCTTTGGCACCTCCGAACCCTTCTCCCCCTGCTCCAAACAGCAGCAAGGGGAAGTATTTTTTGCAGCTGCACAAACGTTAGCTGATGGCCCCAGCGCGTGGAATAACTGTGTTTCCCTCTCATGCAGGGATGCAGCATCTGAGGCTGTGCAGAAAGTGCAGCTGTGGGTCCAGCTGCTTTCAGAAAACACCCTGGCTTCACCCTGGTTTTGTTTGAAGGGCTGAAGGGACCAAGCAGTGGACACTGCGGAGACGGGAGAGGCTTTGGGGGGGATCTCGTCCACGGGTACCAGCGGCTGCAGGATGTCCTGAAGTCCCCAAATGCTGCTAAAGCACTTGTGATGGGAGGAAGGAAAGAACAAGTCAGCGAGTGGGTCCGACAGCCTGTCTCTGCTGGGAGAGGCTGTGTGTGGAGCCCATGGCACCGCTGGCACATGATGAGTCCCGGCCGGCTACAGCACTGTGTGCCGGTGCCGCAGGAGGGGTGCCAGGCTCCGACAAAAGCCCCTCTCAGCCCCGTTTTCCTTGGTGCTCAGCTCTGCTGCTCTCGGCAGGCCCAGGAAGGATGCAGGAGAGCGGCATTTCTGTGCAGAGCAGCATCCCCAGCCAGGGGCTGTGGAGGGTGGTGAAGCACAAAGCCCCAGTGTCCGCTCTGTCCCGGCTCTGGCTCCGGCACGGCAGGGTGTTTCCCTCCAGCACTGACAAGGTGGCAGAGAGTTTTGCAAATATTTTCCTGGGGCAGGAAGCCCTGAGCCATCCCCAGCCATGAGCTCCGTTTCCTCCTCATCTCGGTCAGGCTCTCACCGAGCTGCCATCTTTCCACTAAATTGCGGGTCTGTGACAAAATGCTTCCCTGCACACATGCACATGCACCCCCCCCCCAGCTTCCCGTGATTTCCTGATTTATTTCTGATGAGGGATAGAGCTCCCTCTCCCTCCTGACTGATCCCATCTTGCCTCCTCTCGGCACCGCTGCCCTTCCATAAGCCCTTTGGCCCCTTTCACTGCCCTCTGGAAAGTGGAGATTCATGGTTAGAAGGGTGGCACGGGTGCTCGGGAGCCCAAGAAGAGCTGTGACCTAAAGCTGGGAGGGGAAGGGAGCCGTGCCTCGGTGTTCCCCATACTCACAGCACTTTTCCTGGGCACTTGGGTCCCCAGCTGCACTTGTGGTACTCAGCCTTCACGTAGCTCTCGGCCCCGTCCTGCAGCGTGCACGTCACATTGCGCTGCACCACATAGGCACAGTAGCTCCTAGGGGGAAGCAAAGCGAGACACCGTCACCCCCTGTCCCGGCAGATAGCAGCGCCCTGGCTATTCAACCAGCCCCCAGGCAGGCCTGCCTGCCCTTAACATTGCCGGAGAGGTCTCTGTGGGGGGCAGGAGCTGGAGAGACCCCCCAGCTTGTGCAGCTGCTGGGGAGGGCGGCATCACCCACCCCACCCACTGGGAACGGGGACAGCAGTGGGGGAATGCAGGGAGTGGGGATGGAACAAAGTCCCCCAGTGCCCAGCCTGTTGCTGGGTGCACAGGCAAGGGGCAGGCAGGCGCTCCTGGTCTGGCCAGGCTGGGTGAGCTGGCTCCTGCTCCTGGTGTCCCCGCGCACCCCGGCTTTCACCTGCCCTCACCCGACCGCCTCCAAGAGCCGCCATGGGAGCCGGCGCTGCCCAGCCCTGCTAGCTGCCCTCTGGGTGCCAGGGTGCCAGCCCTCAGCAATGAGGAGCCTTTTCCTTGCTCTGGGTGGGTCCAGGCATCTCCTCTGGGTTAAGGGGGTGCAGCTAAATCCCTGCACCCTCAACACAGCTCTGCTCGCCTCGGCTGTGCTGGGCTCTTTGCTCAGCCTCAGGCAGTGCCTGGCCCACAGCATCCCTCCACGCCGGTGGCTGCCCCGTCCTCCCCCAGCTGTGGTCACCTGGCACTTGAGCCCTGCCTGAGAAATCAGTCTTGGTGCTGGAAATAGGCTGAGCACCCTCGCTTTCTGATGTTTCACTGGCAACTTCACTGTCCACAAGAAACCCAGAGCCCCCACCAGGCAGGTCTGCAGTGCTGCCGCACTGCCGGCGGCCAGGTGCTGAGCACAGTTGCTGCTGTCACGGTCACAGTCATGTCACCAGTGCTGGGGTCACCCGGAGCCTCAGCCCCAGAGCACAGCATGGCCTAGGTGGTGAGATGAGCTGGGAGGACAAGCAGAACCCCACCAGCAACAGCAGTTATGGGAAGAGCATCCCAGAAATAGCTCCAGCAGTGTCTGGCAGCGGTGGTCTGTCCTCCTGCAGCTCCTGGAGTGCTGCCAGTGCCAGGGCCAGCCCAGAAGCCTTTGGACCTTGCTGTGGGTACTGTCACACTCGGACCAAGTGTGATGCTACAGTCAGCAGAGGGAGGGGAGATGCAGGCTGGCCGCTCTGCAGGGCTGCAGCATCTCAGCTCCCTCCACCATGAAGGCAGGGACACGACCCAGGTCCCAAGCCGGATGGAGGCTGGAAACCTCTTCAGATCCCTTGGACGGGTGGTACAAGGAGCAAAGCCTCTTCCCTTCTGCCATCATGCCTGCAGCTGGGTGCCACAGGGTACCAGCCAGCTCCAGGCACAGGACCGCTCCTGAGCCAAGCAGCAAGCCCAGGTGCTGAGGGTGAAGTGGCCGGGAGGAAGGCTGCATGGGAAGGGTGCGGGAGTGCTGGTGGGACAGATGGAGGCCAAGGCTCTTCCAGCTGAAGGCAGGGCTGTCAGCAGGAGCAGATGGACTTGGTCCACAGGGGCAGAGACAGCAGGGATGTGCAGTGAGGCAGGGATTAAGGGCACTGGGACGTGGCAGACGGCAGAGCGGGAGGAGAGGACAGCACAGGCACACAGAACAGAGGTGAGGCGGAGACGGAGGGTCAGCAGGATGGAGCAGATGGGCCGGCGCGAGCTGGAGGTGCAGGGAGGCGTTCAGTGAGGCAGGAGGACCAGCCTCTCCCCGTGTGAGCTGGGGTTGCTGCAGCTCGGCTGCCTGGCCACAGGCTGGGAAGCAGCCAGAGTCCCCTGGCATCACCATTGCATGGCCTGCGGAGAGCAGCCTTGGGGCTGACCAGAGAAATGAGCTGCAGAGCCTCAGGCCAGCAGTCAGGGGCTTGGCATGATGGGCTGGATGGTGCTGAGATACCTCTGGCAGGTGGAGGCGAGGGAAGGGACTGGGGCAGTCACAGTGGAGCAGAAGGGTTTGGGGAGGACTGCAGTGCCTCCTGTTTGGGGAAGTGAGTGTACACAAGCATGTGTGTGCATGCACAGCAGGTGGGTGTGCGCAGCCCTCCCCAGCCCCCACACTGTCACCCTCTGGGGACAGAGCAGCGGGGCTCTGGCTCACCCTGAATAGGGAAAGATAGGTGAAGGAGGGACAAGCACCAATGGCAAACACGTGAAGACAAAGTACATCCCCTACCCATGCTAAGGCCTGCCATAACCCCCCAAATGCCCCTGTTCAGATGCCCCAAGCAGGCTCCTCCACCTCCAACAGCCCACGTGGGGCAGGAGCTCCCTCCATGAAGCAGCAAGGTGCAAGCAGGTTCATCCTCCCTCCAACACCCCAGTTCTCTCTGCTCCCTCCCGGAGGGGACCCCCTGACCCCACACCCCCAGTGCATCCCCCTTTGCTGCCCCCAGGAGCAGCACCAGCACCTCTACCCCAGCCCCTGGCCGAGGGCTCTCTTTGCTCTCCCGGGATGGGCACCACAACTCCCGGCAGCGACCGACATCTCCAGCCTGCCCAGACGCAAGGGGCTCTGCCCTGGCGAGAGGCTGCCAGGCTCAGAGCTCGTGCAGGGATCTGTGCTGCTCCCTGCTCCTCCAAAAGTGAGTCATTTATCCATGCACAGGGCCACGAGAGAGTGAAGGCCAGCCACTTTTCTTAGCTGGAGGGAAGGGAGATCATGCGTGCGTGTGCATGTGGAAATTTAGAATCACTGTCTATCCATAAATCCAGGATCTACTTAGAAACACTGCAAACCCCCTCTGCAAGTAAGCTAGTAGCCAACACAGGCAGATCTACTAGCCGCTACTAATAAACACTGCCTACCTGTGACTACTTGGGCTAGGGTGGTTCTGACTCACTCTCCTTCTCAGAAACCCCTTTCCTTCTTACCCACCTGTGGCTAGCAGTTTTATAGCTCCAGCCTGATGTTTTAAGAGTGAGCAGCTGGAAAATGTTACAAGTTTTGGAAAGCTCTCACTGGCACTGCCAGTATTGTTCGTCTCGAATGTTACTTTATTCATTTCAGCTTGTTCATAACACCACATCCTCCTCTTTTCAAAGACTCCCGACAGAAATGGTTCTAGCAAACGAGCAGGGAGGGAAGCGAGCCCCCCAACAATGTTAACAGTCTTTTTGCAATTGAACGGAAAAAGTCTATAGTATGTGTAAAGCCCACATTCCTCATCTGCCTGAGCTTTCCAGGTTACTTGAAAACATATTTAAACTCCAGTAAGTCTGTGCTTTACAAGCAAACGAGCAAACTCCCTCCAAACCAATCTGCGTTTTCACGCGTAGGTCTGTGCGCTGCCATCCTCCCCTCCCACACATCACAGCCCTGCACCAGTGTCATGCAGAACAGGTACATGCACCTACCCCATAACCACACACGGGCATCCTATCCCCACCACCCCCAGCCCTGTCCCACACGGGACTGCAGCACACCCGTCTCCCGCCGCACGCAGCCCCCCAAGCCTTGCTCTACACGGAGGGGGTGCACCGAGACACAAGGGACACCCCTGCCCTGTACATGGCGCTCCAGCCCTGCACGCCAGCCCGTGGTCAGTGCCCGGCAGCTGGTGTGGGGCAAGGGATGCCCGCGGCTGGTACCGGGGGACAGCTGCCCAGCAAGGGATGCCCGCGGCCGGTACCCGGGGGACCGCTGCCCAGCAAGGGATGCCCACGGCCGGCACCCGGGGGGCTGGTACCCATGGTCGGTACCGGGGGTTGGGTACCCACCAAGGGGTCCCCCGGGGATGCTGCCTGCTGAGCCCAGACGTGTGGCCGGTAGCCGGTGCCCGCGGTCTGTGCCCGGTAAGGGATGCTCGACGGGATGCCGTGCCCGGAAAGCCCCGCCGCGCAGCCGGTGCCCGCCGGATCGGTTGCGCGGCCGCGGCCGGGGACGCGCAGAGGGTCGCTTACTTGTGCTTGCCCACGGGCTTGCCGGGGCCGAGCTGCGGGCTGGAGCCGGCCGTGTAGAGGCTGTACCTGCCGCCGTAGGGCAGGGGGGCGGCGGGGGGGGTAGAAGGCACCCTTGGCGTCGGCGAGGGCCAGCAGCGTCCCCAGGGAGAGGCAGGCGAGCAGAGCTCCGCGGCGGCGCAGCGCCCGCGCCCGCCGCATGGTCCCGGGCCCGGCGGTGGCGGAGCGGGACGGGACGGGACGGGACGGGGCGGCCGCGGGCCCCGCCGGGACGGCGCTGCGGAGGGGACCGGAGCGCCGCCCGCTGCGCCCTGCCCTGCCCTGCCCTGCCCGGCCCTGCCCTGCCCGGCGGCACACGCTGCTCCGCCGCCCGCCCGACCCCTTTTGTACCGCGGCGGCGGGGGCGGGCCGCGCTCCTCCTCCCGCCCTCCCACAGCCGCCGACCCCCGGCCCCGCGGGCGGGGAGACAAAGCGGCCCCGACATCCCCCCCCCCCCCCCCGACGCCCCCCCCCCGACACTCACTCCCCACCCGCGCAGCGCCCGCGGTGCTGAAGCTCGACCCGCGCAGCCCTCAGCGCAGCCCGGGAGGAGAGCGCTGCCGGCCCCGGAGGGGGGCTGGAGGGGGCATGCACCCCCCAATCCCCCGCCCAGGCCTCGGCCCCGAAGCCGCCCCATCTCCCACTGCCCCCTCCCCGGGCACCGGGCGGGGGTAGCAGGTGCAGCGGGGTCTGGAGCCGCGGGGGTACCCGCAGGGCTCCTGGGCCACCCCCCATCCCGCAGGACTGCTCTGCTTCACCCCGATGCCCAGGCTAAGGGAAAGGCTGAAGGAACCTTAACCCTGTCCCTTCGGGGCGTGTTCGGCTCGAGGTGAGCTGTGCTGCTGGAGATTGACAGCTGTCAATCATTTGGCTGGCACCAGCCTGATGCATCCAGCACTAGCAAGGGCCCAGCGAACCCAGCACCTGGGTTTTGCAGGAAGGGCTATTTTGGAGCTGACCTCAGCCCTCTGTGGTAGATTTGGGCTTCCATTCCAGGCTCCAGGAGAGAGGGAGGGAATCCCTTGCCTTTCCCTGCAGACCCGTGGATCTCCCACAGGCAAGGGCATTTCCTCCTAGGTGGTTTTGGAAGGCCCGTTCAGGTCTCCTACCCCTCCTGTGTGCTGCAGAGATCCCTGCTAACCTGCACCCCGATGCCCCCACGCAGAGGTGACCCACAGCAGCGGGTGCTGGGCACTGAGCACCCTACCCTGTCCCGACAGCACTCCCCAGGCACCACATTAACCACAGCCGTGTAAGATGCTTTGTGTGAGGCAGGGAGAGGACCCACACCTGGGACACTGGGCAATTTGGGAAGGGGGTAACATCCCTGGTGCTACCCAGTGGAGGTCAGCTTGCAGCCCTGCAGAGGTGAGACCGTGCCATGGAGCAGGAGATTTTGTCATATAAGCAGAGCCTGGGCTGAGCATCCCACTGTCCCAGGGACACTTGCACCCTTGGGCATCCCACCGAGAACACACCAGGGGTCTGATGAGGCTCCTGCCTCGGCTGGCAGAGGCCAGCCCCGAGTCAGCCTGGGCAGGGGAGAGCCATGGCGAGGTGTGCAACGCTTCTCTGAAACTCTTGGAGGAAAACAGGAGACGGCTGAGAAAGGGTGGCTGGGTGGGATCCCAACCTGCTGCTGGGGGAAGGAGGCATCAAGGCTTGGGCTGACACTGAGACAGAGATGATAAGATACTGAGACAAACGGCCTTTTTCAGTTGAAAGGAGCCTTTGGCTCGGTCTGAGGTGAATACAGAAACATTAGCAGGAGAAGAAAAACCCATAGGAGATCCATGCTGCGGGAGGCCGGCTGGAAAGACCAGGCGGAAAACCAAGAGGAGGAAGTCTGTGTAATGAACCAGTGCATCCTCTCAAGCGGCTCCCTCCTCTCGGTTCAATCTGCTGCAGGGTGTTGCTGTGAGCTGCCATGCGCTTGTCAGGCTGCACCCCAGAGGTGGCTGCATTATGGTTTTTACATGGTATATTTGGCAGCACATGAAGCACTTCCCATCCAGCTGGTGCATCGAATTGTTCCACGCTGCTGCGATGCTGCAGCAGGGACAGTCTATAAGCAACTCTATAAAAACAAACAAAAGTCGACCGAGCCTGCATGGTTTAATGCTGGATGCTGAAGTTGAGAACTAACCTTGTGCACAGCCTTTATTTTTTTTCCCTGTGCGCAGGGAGTATGAGCCAGTTTTAATAACAGCGTGCTGCACGTGTGTGTCTGAGGCCTCAGGAAAAAAACATCTGGTGTTGCACGGTTTCAGAAAAAGCCCTTGGTCCTGGCCTTCAAGCCTGTGCTGTGATGAACGGGCATGACAGGGCAGAGTTAAGAGTGCTCGTTTGTCCTCACTAGCCTGGCTGTGAAAGGGAAGGAGGTGGGAGCCATTGCACTTGTGTAGGGGTGTGTGTGTGTCTGTCTGCCTGTCCCTGTCATCCAACCCCACTTTTGAAGCTCCAGGTCACTTTCTGCCAGATTTCATAGGGAGGCAGGATCCTCAGAGAGACTGAATTCCATTTTGTTGTTCTATTGTCTAATTGTTTTATGAAAAAAGGCATCTGGGTAGACAAGAGAGCGCCAAACTTGGGTCCCCACTGAGGAAATGGATTCATCATCAACTCTATTATAAGACATCAAAGAATCCACACGGGAGAGAGCCATTATGAGTGCCCCAAACCATGAGAAAAACTCTCATGTGCCTTATTAGCCGTGAGCTAATCCAACCATGAGACAGAGCAGCAGGAAACTGGGATTCGTTAAGTTGCACTTCTCAGGGAGCCGTTTGGGTTTGACTATTTGATGCTCAGCCGTGCTGCTGCTGGTCCCCAGCGCACCGTGAGCTCTGGCCAGGCACAGGCGGGTGCCCGTGAGGAGCCTAGCATGGCACCCTGGCTCTGGAGGAGTGCTCACGTGGAGAAGAAACAGGAGACTCCTTCCTACCAGGGCATCATCCTGACATGGGCATGTACCAGGGGTTAACAGAGAAGATGCCAAGCCCCATCTCCCAGAGCTGTGAAGCACATGTTGAGCACCGACCTCTCCAGCAGAATGGAAGGGCTTTGCCACCCTGAACTGCTGCCGAAAGGCTCCGTGGATGCGCTCGTTGGTAACTGTTGCGTCAGGGAGCACCAACCCTCGGTGCTTCCCAGAGGCAAGCTCTGCTTTCCCTCCTGGCCTTGGCTGGAGAGTAAAGGGGATCAGATCAGAGATGCTGATGATGATCAAGTCTGGATGCTGGGCAAACCTGAGGCCCTACCAAGGGACACCCACAGGGGTGCCTGGCCTGGGAGGCTGCGTCCATCTGTGTCCCCATGTGAGCACCTCCTGCAACAGCTCGGCGTGTGACTAGGGAGCTTGTTTCTCCACCTGGACTGCCAGGAGTTGATTATTTCGGTTACACCTCTCACCCCTGCACAACTATGCTTCAAGCCAGTCCAGGAATGAACGGGTCAAAGTTTTTCCCTACTAAGCATCCAGCAGAGATTTGGCCAAAAAGCAGGGACATTGTGCAGGACCCAGGAGGTACTCAGAAATAGGAGCTCAGCTGGAGGAGAGGAGAGTAAGAGCAGAGGTACTACGGGGAGTTCTTCCCCTGCTCTGTCTCCTGGGGAGGGCTGAGCGAGCCACCGTGAGGCTAATTTCACGAGCGGATGACACCAAACAGTGGCCTGTTCTGCTTCGCATGCTTTTTAATTAACACCTGCATGGCCTCATCAGCTGAATAATTGCCTCCCTTCATGGGTCAACAAGCCAGCAGCCTCTGACCTCCCATTCCCACCTGGGTACGATGTTTGGTGCCTGCACAGGGCGCAGCGGGTGTGCGCTTTTGCCCCACCAAACCCTCCCGTGGGCCAGCGCAGCCATAGGAAAAGTGATAGGACAGTTCAGGGGCTCTTCCAAGTCTGCTTGCTCTTAGCCAGGACCAGCCTTGTCTACCCTAATCCTGAGCTTTAAACAGCTACTGCTACTGGAAAGGCACCCGCCATGGTGGGGAGGGTGGGGTACACGGGACGCAGTGGTAAGGAGACAGTTGCCCTCTGTGTTGCCATGGGATGGGAGCACATTGCAGCAAAGGAAATTTAAGTTGGATATTAATAATGAAAAAAAAAATCTGGTAGTAAAATGAATATAGCCCTGGAGGAGACTGTATTGAGCCATCTGGAGATTTTAAAGGAAAGGTTAGATAAAAAAAAAATCTGTCAGGACCAAATTGGGGTAGGGAAATGGCTTGGATGTCTTCCCAAGATCTCTCCCAGCCTGAGATTTTCCGAGTACAAATTCATTTCCCAAAGTGGCAAGGCAAGAGAGCAGCTCAATTTAGAGGCAGAGTTTCTCCCTAATGATTCCCATTGGATCAAAGGCATTCCTTGAGTTGGCACTTGCAGAGGCCTTTTCCCTTGGCAGTGGGTCTGTGTCTGTGCAAGAGAGGGAGCCTGTTGGAAAGCCCAGCTTTCCCAGGTGCATGTCCAACAGGATCCACCCAGGGCTCGCTCTGCCCTTTTGGAGTCCTGTGAAGACACCACAGCTATCCCATGGCTGCTTCCCCAGCCCCAGGGAGGAATGGGGACACTGCGTTGCCCAAACTGGCGGGCAAGATGCATGTCCCAAATGGCATAGCAGTGCAGTGGGATACCAGTCCAAAGACAGCAGTGACTCCAGTAGGGCCAGGAGTTCTCCAAGTGCTCCAGTTCCCAGCTAAAACTGAGCTCAAGGAAGCCCACCATGGTCATGGCTCAGCTGCAGGACTGGAAGGTCTTGCTGGCTCCCAGCACATGCTGCTGCCACATCCCAGCTCCATGCTGGGCATGGACCACTTCTCCCATTGGCCTCAATGGGAAGGAGAAGCAGGCATGCGGGCGGGAGGCAGCCCTGGTCCAGCCGGTGGCATCAGAAACCCAGGCAATATCACAACATCTGCCTGGTCTGGTGGTTGCTGAGGTTTTTTTCTCAATCAGACCCTGGCCCCACTCCCAAGGGTTGTGATTGCAGTGTGTGTGTGTCCCCCAAAGCTATGGGGTGGGGGGCACATGGGTTTGCCCAGGCTCCGGAGGAAGCTGCGGCTGGGGGTTGAGAACAAAATCCCTTTCTTCGTGGGAAAGTGTAGTGACTTGAAGTGGTCAGACAGCCTTATCTCTGGTTTCGAAAGCCACACGCTGATCATTTGTCAAGATTAGCGCGTGCGGTAGAAGGGATGGAGCTGTTCCAAATCCATGCTCACATCTCTTCCCTGGGCTCAAGGCCATTCATAAAAATGCCAGAGCAGCAGCGGCGGCGGCAGCGGCAGGCAGCACATACGGGGCTGTGGTTTGGGGAGGACTAGGAGGGGTCAACCGCAGGTTACACAAGCTCTGAGCAGGGAGAAGAATACACAGGTTGCTTTATTTATATATCTGTTAGCATCCTTCCTCCAGGAAAATGTGCAGGGAGGCTGGCAGGGGAGATTTAGCAAGTGCAAGGGGCAGGCAGGAGGTCCTTTGTGTGGCACAGGGGTAACATGCTTAAAAAAACCCTTTCCCAGCCATGCCAGGACCCCGGGGACAAGAGAGCGTTAACAGGCAACAGCCATGGACATGGAGCAGA
The DNA here is from genome assembly GCF_900496995.4 of Aquila chrysaetos chrysaetos. Taxonomy (NCBI): domain Eukaryota; kingdom Metazoa; phylum Chordata; class Aves; order Accipitriformes; family Accipitridae; genus Aquila; species Aquila chrysaetos. The sequence continues at coordinate 11,889,840 of NC_044006.1, read as the reverse complement.
AGCAGTCTCCAGGGGCAGTCCCAGCTGGATTCAGCAGCGCACGGATGCAGGGTGAAGAGGATGAAGACCAAGCAATGGAGGAGGTGACGCCCTCCCTGTAAACCCCAGCATGTTGATGATGGGGCACTGGGGACCTGGCTGGACCCAGGCTTTGCGCTGGGGTGGGCTGGCCCTGTAAGCCCCGGGGAGAGGCAGCCCTGATCTCAGCTGGTCCCCTTCAGCTTGGGCTCAGCTGAGCAGGAGCCTGGGAATGCTATAAAAGGCCGGGTGCCTATAGCTGGAGAGGTTGGGGTTGTGGAGTGGGTAGTGTGGGGCAGTGTGTTTCTGCAACCATGTCATGCAAGAAAAGGCTGCTCTGCAGGCAGGTAAAGATCTAGGGTGAGCAGGGGGATCTCTACTGCAAGAAAAAAAGTTTGTCGGCTCCTGCCTACCTGCAAGGGCAAGGATAAGGATATTGCTGAAGCTGAGGGAAGGTGGTAGGGGAAGAAAATACCTTCAGGGTGGGGGTTTGAGGCTGGGTCAGGCACAGAGCTGTGCTGGCAGGAGCAGGGCTCAAGCCGTGTGCTGTGAGGGAAGGTACTGCTGCAGCTGGGAAGGTTTTGCAGGAGGGGCCCTTCCAGCATGAACCCTTGCAAGGAGGTATGTGTCCCTTGAAGCAGGGGTCAGCTATGAGATCAGGTGTCTGAGCTGCCCATCCCATGGCTCCAGGAGAGGGGTTTGGTGCCAGCTCATCCACCAACACCAACATGTTATTCTACAAACCCTGTTGTCTGCAGTGCCTGAGGAGCCCTGGCTTTGGGGGGATTGCATGGCTTCAGGGCTACCTGCAGGCAGGCATGCCTGGGGAAGGCTCTCCCAAAAGCAGCTCTGTGCTGCATCCCAGCTGGTGTGTGCCACAGGGCTGCGGAGAGGTTGTCTTCAGCAGGAGAAGATGACCTCATGTGCTACTGAAATAATTCAATCATTTCCACACTGTTGCAGTAGTTCAGCACTTGCACTTCAGATGGCCCTTCCCATCTCTCCTGCGTGAATGCTTTTTCTCTAGGGGCTGTCCCTGGGGAGAAAATGGTTTTGCTGGAAGTGGAAAGAACAGCAGCCAGGCATTTGGGTTTAAAGAAATGCCCCTAGAACTGGTATGTTTGATCGCTTCTCCAGGGCTCAGCCAGGTCCTTTGCAGAGCTGTGCCTCTGGCGTTTGGGAAGACCCATGTTCTTCATTGGCTGCACGTCCAGCTGGGTCAACTTCTGCCTTTCCTGGGAACAGGATGATGGCAGCAACCCAGTGGTTTAGCCACAAAACCTCTGCTCGGTGACCTCATTGCTGCACACAGTGGAAGAAAAACACCACAAGAGCGGAAAGAAAATACTTTTCTTTTGGGACCTGGGGAATACTGAAGGACATTAGTACAAACTGACTTTTTTTTTTTTTTTTAAAGTTACCCAGCCCTATGGCACAGTTGAGCTAATGGTAACCTTTGTGCTCTCCTTTGTGCCCTGTCTTCAACACTCCTGTAAAGCAAAGAGTTTGCCCGGCATTGAAGTGCTGGTGCTGGGATGCTTGGGAGGGCTGATTGCCCCCGGGCACCCGGTTTCTGCAGGCAAGGTGAAGGCAGGGAGTCAGGTCTGCTGGGGTGACTTCAGCAAGAGAGATGGACCTGAGAGGCAGCTGTGGATACTGGTTTCCCTGCACGTGGTGGGCCCGAGGGGGGGATGGCTGAGTGTGGAGCCTACTGCAGGGCTCTGCGAAGAAGCAGCCTGAGGATTGTCCTCTGTCTCCCCCATCTCCTGCATTTTGGGGGCAGGAGCCACATGGAGCTTTCCTGGCTGCTCCAACAGCCTGCTTGGGTGAGGGTAGTCTCAGTGGAAAATGTGTGTTTCTGAGGCGGATGATGGAGAGCAACCCTACGAGCCCACTTGGGATAAGTTTTCCTATCCTTTGTGCCTATTTTTGCCTAGCTGTGGACATTTTCCCAGACATGGGGTCCTGGGGCAGCAAGAAGGCTTCCCACAGCTCAGGACTGCTTTTCCTTGGCTGTGGTCAAGAGTTGCTTGCTCCAAGCCATGGGCAGCATGGCTTCTATGTGTCCCCAAGCACCAGGTGACTTCTGGATACACCAAATGTGGGAACAGCTGGGCTGAAACCCTGCCATTATCCATGTCGCTTGAGGCAAGGGGTTGAGGGGGGAGTTATTTTTGGGTCCTAAGAGGGGCCCTTCATGCCCCCCTGCTTCAGCCAGCTCTGCCCCATCCTCTGAGGTGACCCTGCAGGCACGCGTGTAGGGTGTGTGATGTGAACGGCCATAAATAACGGGCAGTTATTTATGCACAGGCAAAGGAGCAGAGGGGAAAGTGTAACTGATACCAGCTTGGGCTCCTTCCAGACCTGCTTGGAGCTGGGACCTCGTGGCTGATATTTGGCTTCACTGGCTTCCCTTTGCAAGCAGCTGTTCCTGTGGGCCCTGCATCTGCGTTTGGCCTTCTGCAGTGTTTTGCTAATCCTCTTTCTCACTGTACAGCAATGTGTGCTCGCCAAGGTCCCACTGACCCATCACCAAAAAAAAAAAAAAAAAAAAAAAAAAAAAAAAAGAGGAGGAGGAGAACTTGATATCTTCTGCAAGTGAAATAACTTGGGTTCAGTCTTGGAGAATTTCCCGAACTCTCAAGGAATTTCCTGATCTTAGGAATCTGCCAAAATTTGGGATCTGCCTCAATTGGACTGTACATATTTTCAGAGCACACACTGTGGTGTTGTGTTTTGGGTTTCCACCCTGTCTTTGCGAGGGGACGCTCTATCTGAACAGGTCAACAAGACCAGAAAGGAAAGCGTCCCTCTGATCGGTGGCAGGAATACACAGGGATTTATTTAACATCCTCCCCTCCTTTTATTTTGGGATCAATGAGATTTTTGACCCTAAACTCCTGTCTTGCTTCCCTGTGCCAAACCCGAGGCTGTTACAGCAGCCCTCATGTGAACACAGAAACTTGGGGGCAGTTGTAATGCTTTAGGTTAGTGGCTCACTGGCAGACCTGGAATTAAAGGCATAACCCCAGATAGACTAATGTCCCATATTTTTACAAAAAATAATGCCTTTGCAGCAGAAGGCAGCCTCTTTGCTTGTAGCCAGGGCTCAGCATTTGTGTTTATTGCATGTATTTCAAAAGCAAACAAGCTTCTGGGTGGGAAAAGCGCAGCCCCTCCCCTCAGAATAAACTCGAATGAAATTCCTCAAGGTCTTTTTCCAAAAATTAATGCTGGCTGGATTTCGACCAGGTTGTTTTTGACCAGCTTTAATCTGTGAAATCAACACCGAGTCAGGAAATGCTTAGATTGACTCTGAACGAGGATTTGGCCAGAACTTTTTCTGCTATTTATGAGTGATAGTTGGAAACAGCAAAACCTCCTGGAGAGGACCTGTCCTGACCTCCCCACTCATCCAGCCCAGTCCGGAGGGGCTTTATTGTCCCTTAATGCTTCATTGCGTCCCCAGGAGCTCAGCAGTCCCACTGGGTTGTGCATGATGCTGGAGTCTGGGACAGTTTTTCCACTGGCTTCGGTGGACTTTGGACCAGGCTGTGGGACTAGTTTCCCTGTGGGCGAGCAGTGCTGTATGGGGGAAAACTCCAGCCCCCCCCCCAGGCAATGGGTCAGGGCTAAACCCTTTGAAACTCTATCCTCCTCCCAGTTCCAACACGGACTGGCCCAAAGAGTCTCTGTCTCTGCCTCCCTGAGCCAGGGCTGGGGCTGAGCAGAACCTGGTACAGGACAGCCCATGGCATCCCCTGTGTCCCCCCACACTTTGCCATTCCCCCTTCCCCTTGCAATGCTTTCCAAGGGCATTACAACTGTGCTGCCCTTGAGAGGGAGGAAAAGAAAAGCCAGCATGAGCACATGTGTTGGGCAGGGGGAAATGGCTGCTGCAAAGTAAGCAGTGCCTTTAAAGAAGTGTTTGTCTGGAGTTTGTTTAGTTATCCTCTAGGTAATTTTACAGCTGAGGAGGCCGGACCATTCAGGCAACGGCCAAAACAATATCCCCACTGTCTGAACAGCTCTCGTGGCTCGGCACGGCTTGGCGGAGCTGGGGGGGCAGAGGGAGATGGGGAAGAGAAGTTTCTTTTACCGGCCGTAGCCAGCAAACACCATGGAGGACGTCCTGTAATTAAGACATCGCTTCGAATGATCAAGTCACTTGGCTGTCAGGTTGAATAAACCTCCAGGCTCAGGCCGGGTGTGAGAGGGGGAGGAAAGGACGTTGTTGGGAAAAGCGCAGTCCCATCGTTTTGATCTGAATTGCAGCTCTGGGCTTGGCACGCCTTGGGATGCTCACTGTGGAGAAGGTTGATGGGGTGGGGGCTCAGGTCCCTCGTTTCCATGGGCAGCAATTTTTCGGTGCCCTCTGTGGATTTGGAGGCAGGTCTGCCCCCCTCCCTGTCCCCAAGCCCTGGGAACCAGCAGCTTCAGCCTGTTGGACACGGGGAACCGGGGCTCCAAAATGCCACCTTGCCCTTCGTGGAAGTGTGTGTGCCGGGGAAGGTCCTGCGCCCCACCCCGCCAAAGCACCGTTTGTCCCATCACCCCAACAGATCCCAGGGTGAAATCCCTATGCAATCCCCAGGAAAAGCTCCCTTGCCTCTTCCAAAGGCCTTGTGCAGCCCAAGCTGGAAACGTGGGGGCTTGAGTCTCTCAGCACTACGTGCAAATAGCTCACATCAGCTCATAGCGCTGTTCCCAAGAGCCGTAGCACTCGCTGCTGGCAGCCAGCTTGCAGGAGGATACCGATATTTCATGCAGACATGGCGAGAAACCAGCCCTGTTTCCCATTCACAAGGGGTGGCTCCAAAACAACATAGAGATCTGTCACAGCATATATGCGGCATCTGTGCAAATTGGCCTGACTGCCTAAATAATTCCGTATATATTTATAAACTGTGAGATGTAACGTTTTTTCCTGTTTACTTTTCGGTTGAATTCCTTGCTCATGGAAATGAGAGCTGCAGCACGGTGGCTAGACATAACCATTGTATAGGGAAGACACTGTACAAACTGTCCTAGAAAATTCTGCCAAAATGCCAGGCCATATCAGCCCTGATCTGCAGCCCCTCGCCCCTTCCCACACATGTTCCCCCCTTCTCCCCCTCGCTCCATCCCTCTTCATTGAGCTGAACCCAGCTGGATGCTCTCATACCAAGGGGTGTTTGCCCAAATATTAATCAGGAGGGAGATCGCCACAGGTAGATTGGGTTTGGACCCACGGTGAGGAAGGTGGAAAAGAGAGAGAAGAGAGTGGGGAAGTTTTCCACCCTGCCAGGATTGCTGTGAATCCAAGCTGGGCAAATCCTCTGTGGATAAAATCGGAAGAGGTCTCTGCCCCACCAGCCACGGGTGGGGTGTCCTCTCCCATGGGCTGCTGAGCATCATGTTGTTGGCGGCATCCTGCCCTGGCACCGAGGGCGGCTGGCGGAGTGAGCCCGGCTGTGGCACAGCTCGGAAAGTGGCACCAGTACCACCTCCATGGGGATCTCCCATGGCTGATCTCAGTGTTCAATGTTTGCTGAACATCTCTGGGGTGTTGCTGGATCACTGTGCCCAGAATAGCAAAGTCGGCCAAGGTGATGCTGCAGCCTCAATTTGGGATGCCGGGAGGGGCAGGTTCCTGGGCTCTGCTCCTTGGTCTGTGTTTTGGGGCCAAGGACATGGGATGGTGTCCCAGTTACATGGGAGCTGCAGTGCTCATACCAGATGCAGATCTTTAATGCTTGTGTGGGTTCAGGATTGAGGTGTCTGGAGCATTTGGGTAGCTGCAGTGTGAGGGATAGGTGCGAAGTGACTGGCTTAAGGGGCTCACATGGCTTCTGCCTCAGCCAGCAAGGGAGTCAATGCGTGCCCAGCTCTTGCACATCCCACCCTGTTCGGCTTCTCCAAGTCCAGCAGGGACGAGGGGAGATGAGGATGGGAGCGTGCTTAGGAGCTGGAAGTATGGAGGAGCCTCTCAGTCCCATGGGCTTTTCCCTGTCCTGTCGCATCCCAGATCCCCTTTCATGGGCACTCTCACCCTTGGGAGGACTCACTCCCAAATACCAGCTGTAGCACATCTTCTCCTCCAAAGCAGGAACGGGTGAAATAACCACTTCCATGGCTGACAGACAGCAAGGATGGAGCAGGGCAATTAAAACATGAATGGAGCCCCGCCATGTTTGCACTTGCATCATGCTGGTGGCTCCCCACCTCAAATCCGTATCACCTGCCGGTGGCATCTTTGCTTTTGACTCTATTTATACCATCAATTCAATTTAAAACTTATTTAGCAGTCATCACAGTTCTTGTGTCATATTTATTTATAGTCTTTCACACTTGCTTCTGTTCACTCTGTCGGTTATTTCAGTCACATTTCTCATCCCTTACATAAAGGTCTGGGAACAGCTGTGCTGGAGCAGATCAAAGGTCTGTGGAGCCCCACGTCCCCTCTCAGATATTAGCCAGTGATGGGGACTGGGGAAGGAGGAATGAAGCAAGCGTGCAGTGATCCTCCTGGCAGTGAAAGGGTGAGGCACACCTCTGGGTCAGCCTGCTGCGCAGCCCCTGGGACCTCCCTGAATGGCTCTAATCTCTTTTGCAATGCGGTTATACTTCTGACCTCCCCATCACCCTGACCAGCAAATGTCACATTTCAGGGTGCCCCAGGTGAAAGGGGACAGTGGCAATGGCATCCATTCCCCCGGGACTGCAGGGGGACCGACTGGTGGTAGCAGGAATCCTTTGTGAGCAAGGCGGGTTAAAAAGGTAGTAATTATAGAGAGTAACTGTTGAATCCCTGGAAGTGCCTTAGAATTGGGAATTTCTGTGCTTGCACGTAGCTTGGGGAGCAGGCAGGGGCATGGTGGCCTCCCAGGCTCTGCCCTCCACTGGGGGATGCTGCGGGATGGCCATGGGTGTCGAAGGCAGCGGGAGGTCCCCTGCCCTGGGGATGTGGGCTGAGCTCCCGTACAAGCGATAGGACACAATGATGGTCCCCAGCCATGCTGGGACCCCAGCTTCTGCCCGGTGGCTGGTGCTTTGCTCAGTGCCTGAAGGGAAACGGGCTGTGGGGTGGGGAGAGCAGCTGTGCTTGCAGGAGGGTAAATGGGGCTTGTGGGATGGAGCTGGGCAAGGGAAGAATCACCATTAAAGCAAGCGTCCATGGAAATCACGGCTTCTGGACACAGCTGTTTCATACAATGCCAAAAAGCATCAAAAGGAGGTGAGACAGGCAGAAGGGAAAGCGTAATTGGACATTTTGGTAATCCTTTTCTGAAGGAGACACAACGGCTCGTCCGACTGGAACGGGGTGAGGGCTCATCCGCTCCGGGCTGCTCTGCGGGAGGGCTGGGAAAGCCTCTGCCCCATCGAGCAGGGGGCAGGCAGCTGCCCTCCCCGCTGGCGTGGCCACCAGTGCCAGTCCAGGGCATCCCACCTCCCATCTTCTCCCTGAGCAAAGGGGAGCTGGTCCAGGGGTGGGCGAAGGACGGACACAGCAGCTCCTGAGCAGGAGAGGGGCCGGTGGGGCTGTCCCACAGCCGCTGCTGCTGCTGGCTCTACCAGCAGTGCCTGTGTTCATCACCGGGGGATGTCCCCTTTAGACAAATCTCAAGCCTTGTGCTTGACTTTTATCAGGTGATGGCCAGGCTGAGGCATCCCTGCACCCTCCCTTGGGTGTCACATGCTCCCATCTCAACTCAAGATCTTGTCCCTGCTCAGGGTGATGTGGCTGATGGGCAGTAAGTCTTTCACTGCAGGACTCAAACCCTGTTTTTCTTTGCTTTACCAGCCTGGCCATGTGTTATCCAGGAGCAGAAGGGCCTGGGGAGCGCAAGTGGGGACAGCACGGGGGGGCAAGGTGCTGCCTGGCTGGTGTCTGGGCCTGGGGGGAGGCAGGAAGGTGGTGGTGGGAGGTTCTGATGCTCTTCTGAGCTGCCCAGGATGCCCCCCCACCTCTCCATCAGGGTTTTAATCAATGTGGAGAAACGCGCGGCAAAGTCAGTCCCGCTCCCCCCGCTCTCCCATGAAACTGGATCTATTTCCTGGGATTACACGCAGCACCTTAAAGAAAATATTTACAGAATTTATATTCACATCCCGTTCGCCCTCTTCTCAGGGGGCTCTCCCGTGCCCTTCCTCCCTCCCGCTCGCACTTCATCTCCCCCACGCCTCCTCCCGCTCGCCTTCACCCCCCCCCGCATCCTTCTACAATACCCGCCTTTGTGAGAGGAACAATGTTTACTCTCCATTGAGGATGGGGGGATTGGAAATGAAAAGGGCTGCCTCCCCCTCGCCCCGGCCCCGGGCTGCACTCCGTGGCGGGAGAAGGAGGAATTCCTGCAGGAATGCTGATGGCGACGGCCGGCGTGAAGGCAGCCCAGGCGAGGGGATAAATATTCAGCCCAGGCAAGGGGATAAATATTCATGCTGGAGGAGAGAGGGAGGAAAGAAAGAGAAGGGCCTGGGGACCAGTATAGTCCAGGGTCCATCATTTTTCTCTCCAGCTTAAGGGTGTGTTGGAAATTCCCCGCCGGCCCCACTGGGTTTACAGGTCCGTGATGCGGAACGGGTGCAGCTCTCTCTTGGTTTAAAGCAGGAGATGAAAGGCATGTCTGGGCTGGGGAGGGCTGTACAGCAGCCCCAGGAGTGGAGAAGGGGATTTGGGGCTCGAGCGAGGCGAGGGCTGTGAGAGCCAGCATGTGGCTGCAATTACGGGGATGCTTGTGAGGATGGTGTGCTCGAGCATTGGAAATGCATTGCTTTCCCTCCCCGCCCTTCCCCAGCGCTGGCTGCGTTTCCCCACCAGAAGCCAAGATTTCTCCTGCTGCTCCTTGCTGGGAAGCCATCCAGTTGGAAAAGGGGAGCACTGGAGGGAGGGCTGCCCCTCAGCCACAGGCGGGTGCAGGGACAGGGACCCCAGCCTGGGCAATGCGAGGAGCAGTGGCAAGCCTTTAACAATAAATTAGTAAAAAAGGCAAACTTCTTCTTTTTCTTGCTGTCAAGGAAAAAACATCGGGAAAGGTGGAGAAGCTTTTATTATGGGATGGCTTCACCATCTTCAGTGCCCTCTGCCGTTCAGCACCAGCAGCCCTCGCTCCCAGGGCTCGGTGGCAGCCGGAGTCAGGCACCACCGCTCTTTCCCATTGCAGCACTGGCCCTCCGCCAGCTTTTTTAAGCCTTTCCCCACATGAAAGGGGGGCTGCCCACAGAGCCTGCCATGGGTGAAGGGTGTCTCGGGGTCCCCCGTTGCCTGTGGGAAGGGCTGGCAGGGCAGGGAGCACGCGTGGGCTTGGCACCGACGCAGCAACGGGCTTTGGGGCCAGCCCTGGTCAGGAGGCTAGGAGCCATCTCTGGAGGTGAACACAGTTTCGTACAAGCCTCTTTCTGTTTCCTAAAAAACCCCGGTGTCTAAATATAGCAAGTACTTGGGCATTTTACTCTGGGAAGGGAAAACAGCTCCAGTGCCAAGAGAGATCCTCTTCTGTTTGCACAGTGTGAGGGCGGTGTGTCCTCTGCTTGCTCCCGTCAAGGGGGATCTGCACTGACAGGGGCTGGCTCACCCCGAGCCCGGTCTGTCCCCCAGGACCCCGTCCAGCAGGCCTGGGCGATGTGAGAAACCCCGCATGGCTCTTTGGGCATCGAGTCCAACTGATGCGTGAGCATGCTGAATGGTGCTGCGCTCTCCTGGAAGCAGCACAACCTTCTTCCTACTTTGTTCCAAAAAAAGGAGAAAATATTTGCTGGTTTAATTCAGGGCTGAGGCAGAAAATCATCGTTCCCAGGGCCCCCTCTCCTCGCTGATGTGGGACAGACCGGTTGGGTACCACATCCTCTTCCCCCAGCAAGAAAGGAGCCTTAGGAAGAGGCATTCATCGGGTTGTTAATTCAGTCAAATTCTCTCACTGGTCTCCTAAAAGGAGATTTGGGCATGGGGACCTGTACCGTGGTCCATCTGTGTCGCAGGCAGGAGCCCCAGCAGCTCTCTCGGCACCCTTCATTTTCTACCTGACAAGCGGGAGGATGCAGCTATCAATCTTCTCTCTGATTTCCCAACCAGATAGGTGTGATGGGAACCCTCAGTCCACCTAAAAATGCTTTATTCACCTCATTTCCAGATGCTAGGGGAAAAATAGGCTGTGCAGTGTATTGTCACACAGCTGGATCTAGCCCTGCTGTCTGGGCAATCCTGGCCCTCACCCATCCTCAGGCTGTTGGGACCAGCAGCTGAGCAGCCGGGCACTGCCGCGGGCATCCGTGCCGCAGCTTGTGCTCATCAGCTTTGCATCCCCCTGCCTGGCTGTGGCTCGGGTGTGAAGGGGATGGCGGGTCCCTCTTGCCCCTGTCACTCCCTGTCACCACCAAGGGCTGTGGGTGGTCTGGGCAACCCACCTTTGCCCCGGCCTTTGCTCCCCAAATCAAGGAAAACAAATGAGCGGCAGCCACATTGCAAACCGCATGGGCTTTGTGCTCCCGGGGCTCTCTGCCTCGCTGGCCTCCTGGCTGCTTTTCTCCTGCACTCTCCTTCAAAGCGGGATGCTGGCTTGGGAGCTCAGAGCGTCTCCGTGCCATCGTGCCTGGTACCTGGGCTGCACCCCTCGGTCCAGCGCCCCGGGTGCTCGCGGCTGCTGGGCGATGGGTGACTGCAGAGAGAGCAGGGCTCTGCTCTGACCTGAAAAGCGTCCTGAGCTCTGGAAGGGACTGTAATATTCACAGGCTGTGCAGGGCTCAGAGGAGAGCAGCTCCAGCACAGAGGCTGGGAGGCTTTGCCTCCCTCTATAAATTGTTTTTTTGGAATTCCCCAGTGATGTAGAGCTGCAGCTACTGTCGGAGCAACAGCAGACCGGGGCCGCAGTGATAACTGCTAGCGAGTCAGTCCTGGAGACACCCTGGGGAAATGTAGTGTCTGACTGGGAGCGAGCATCATCCTAGCAGGGTGGGAGGCCAAGATCGCCGTGCTGCTCCAGGAGCAGCCCTTGTCTCGCAGGGATCACCCGGCACCAGCTCCTGCTTTCCCTGGGCTGCCCGGCTGGAGGGGGTGTGATGCTCTGCAAATGGCACCTGCCACAGAAGGGCCACCAAGGTCACCTCCAAAAGCTGCAGGGATGAGGTTTTCCATTCGATAGCTTTGCACAGGCAAAAGGTGGCCCAGACTGTTTGCAGAACGGTTGGGCTCCTCTCGCCAGGTCGGCTGGAGGAGGCTTTAACGGAGAGCAGGAGTGAGTTAAAGGGTGGAAAGAGGCCCTGGATTTCTCGGGGAACGCAGGGAGGATTAAAAACTCTGGTCCCTATATTGCTTTTTCTATTTCCTTTCTCCTTTTTTTTTTTTTTCTCGTGGTATTATTTTTGATGGTTAGAGAAAAAAAATCTGGAAACATAACTGCATAAATTGCTGTTATTTCCGGCTATCCCTGCAGAGCTCGGCTCTCTCCTCACCAGATGGACCGGCTTAGAGAGCCTCCAGCTCCAGCGAGGCTCCCAGGGGCCCAAGGCTGCCCTCTTTTCATTTGCCATCTTGAATTTTGCTCCCACCACCCGGGCTTGCAGTGGGAAGAAATCCCACTCCCTGAGCCAGGTAACGGAGGCAGCTGGGCTCCACGGGCCCCCGCTCGGGGAGGCACCGAGCCCTTGTTTGCTTTGGGAAATTAAAACCGTGTACAGCCTGTGGCTGGAAGCGGTTGGGAAATGTTGCTGCAGGCAGTTGGGGGTGAGCGCTGGGGCTGCTGCGAGGCGATGGCTCGGGGGTACAGCGTGGCCGTGGCAGTGTTGTAGCGGGAGAGCAGTGTGTCCCTGCTCTCCTTTGCAAATAATAAACCTCCCCGAGGTCCGATTTCTCCTCACCACAGGTGTGCAAGGGGTTTTGGGCCAATTTGTCCTTTCCCAGGGACAGTACTGCTCCAAGTGTCTCCATGATGCCTTGGGGACCAGGAGGGAGGGCAGGCACAAGGGCAAGGGGAGCAGGACCGGAGAGGATGGAACCTATGGCAGTGATCTGGTGATTGGTGTCCAGTGAGAAGGAGGAGGTGGACAGCCTGACAGAGACGTTGGACCTGGATGAGCCCCACAGGACTGGCAGCTCCTGCCAGCGTCGAGTTATTCCCCATAAGCACATGGCTCCTCGCTGTCCCTGCTGCTGAAGAGCAGCCCCAGCACCGAGGTGACCTGCCTCTCGCCGCAGTTCCCCAGTCCTGCCCTAGGCTGCTGGCATTGCTGGCTCCTGCGCCACGGCCAGCAGAGCATGCAAAAATTCCTCACATGCAGGAGCAACGATGTGTCAGCCTCATATGCAAGGAAAAATGTATATGTTCCATATGCACAAGAAAGAGGCCTTGAAAACCGGGAGGATGCAATGATCAATAAATTACAGCTTGGATAATATTTTTCACCATCACCAAATAAATCAGGTCTTATTTTTCCCCCATGTTCACAGATTTAATGGCAGCAACAGTGCCCTTGGTGGTCGTAAAACTCCATCCTCTTGCCGAAGGACCTCCCAAACAATTTGTCATTTGGCCTTTGCTTGTTTGCTTTAAAATTAGCTGGTCCAGACATTTAATAGCCCAGGAGCTGAGAAATCCATCAACCTATCACAGCTTCCAACTATCTGTGTGTGCACTCTGAGGCTGCATCGCAGCATGGTGGGTGGAAGGAGTGATGGGGAGGAAGCAAGCTGTGGAGTCAAGGATCATGGGGGATATTTTTCATCTGAGCTTTAAGATCACCTTTCCGATTTCCATGTCTTTCTTTCTTCCCATCTTTTCTTTCCCCCCTACGGTCATGTAACCTCTCCAGCTGCCATGAGCAATACTCTCCTTCCAGCCACAGTGAGCAAGTCAGGTGCTGACCCTTTCTCATAGGTGTAAACACTGCCTTGTTAAAAGGGGATAATTACCGGGGTCTAGTTAACCCTGGTGTAAAATCAAAGTGAATAGAGCCCCACTGAGACTTCCAGCCATGCAGACCATGACGCCTGGGCTCTGGGGTAAACAGCCAAGGCTTCACTGCTTGTCAGCTCAGTGCATTCAGTGGAAAGTTAACTTCTCCCTGAAACAGAAACGCTGTCTTTTGGGCTGATTTATACCCCCCAGACACAGGACCAGCTGAGGGGTGGGTCCTTTTCCCATCAGATAGCCTTGCCAGGATTTTTCTGGCTGCCCAGCTGGGAACGAGCAGGGGTTGAACTGCGGGGGGTAGGCAGTGTGTCACTGCACAGACAGTAGCCACTGCTTTGACTTGCTGAGCATTTTCAGCCCTGGAGCCCCTGCACCCTGCGATGGTCCCCAGGGTGCGAGCAGAGACAAACCCAGGGCTGTGCACAGGAGCTGGGAGGGTGCAGCTCGGCTGCCATCGTCCCTGTTTCTTGGGAGGACTTGTGTGTCAACACCACCAAATGGCTTCTATGTGGTTGGAGGCCTCCCATGATAGCCGAAGCGCTGCTGTTACATTTCTAGCATCTGCTGTCTCAGTGCTGCCCTGACCCACATCCCCATAGTGCCCCACTTCCCTGGATCACGAGCAGATTTCAGCAATAAGGATGCTCAGAAGGCTATTCTCAAGTGGCAGGAAGGTGTGCACAAGAGGTGGGAATGGAGGCCAGCCCTTTCCCCCGTATCCCTTCCAGCAGCCTGCCACAGTCCGCTCTCGCACCCATAGCCAGAGGAGCTGCCCCCCAGGCATGCTCAGCAGGGTGGGGAATGTGGGGCAGCAGCACCCCAGGTGGGAAGTCCTGAACAAACTGCAGAGCAGCCGGTCCTGCTGCTGCAAAACCAAAGCATCTGAAGGACGTTCCCAAGCCAGCACACAGGAGCAGACGCCCTTCAGGCTCCTCCAGCCATATTGAGAGCGAAGCCAGCTCCCTCATGTTATTTTTTCCTATTTGACCAGTGGGGCCGGTCATAGGCAGCTCCAGTAATTCAACCTGAAATGCCAAGAATCCTATTTCTGCCTGTGCTCACTCACCGAGCTCTGCCCATGGCCTCAGAGCGAGATAAACTGTCTGTGTGTGAGTCTGGGCTGTGACTGAAGCCCGCGGGCTCAGGCTGACTGCAGACATCATGGGAGAGAGGGGCTCTGCAGGCACTGAGCTGAAGGCATTTTGATTGCTTCCAGGATTACTACCCAGCATGTTTATTCCTCCAGCAAGGAGGACTTCATAACTCAGGGACTCCTGACAATGTATATATATTGAAATCTTATAAGAGTAATGACCATATCCAATGATATTTTGTTCTCATCTTGCCAATATAAACAACTCGCTGGACTTACCGAATTGCATTGGGTCATCCTGAATAATTAGGCTCGCATGTTCCATTTATTACCTTGAAAATCCTTTCTCATTGTATTATATATATCTCTCTAAATGTAATATGTTTAAATGAAAACCAGATACAGCTCCGAAGGAATTTGAAATATGAGGCTGAGAGTACAAGAAGCGGCAAAAAGGTCCTCTGCTAATAGGAAAAGCCTAGCCATCCGGGGCTGAGGAAATCAGGGAAGGTCAGGTGTGAGCTGCTGCATGGGGCTGGGCTCAGGGTGCGTCTCTGCAGAGATTCTCGTGTTTAAGGATATCCAGTAGTTAACTGGTGAGGCTGCTTATACTGGAAGGATGCGGGGAGGAGCAAGGTAGGATCCTGGCAGCTGGGTCTGCCTTTGATGTCCCCTTCAGCACCAAGGTCTCTCTTCAGATGGCTTCATCCCGTCGGTGGGGTCAGGCAGCATGAGTCCAGAGAGCATCTCCAGGCCTTTTCAAGAGCCTTTGTTCAGGACCCAGAAAGTCTCCCACGGCATCAGCAGGCAAGAAGCTGCCAGCACCCTGAAAAAATGAAACCGTAGAGGGGTGAGGCAGGACTGCTGGCTGCCCCTTGTGTGGGGGTGAGGGGTGAGCCTGGTATGAACCCAGAAAGCATTGCCAGTAGAAAATAAAAATGCCTTCCTTGGAGCCATGCCTGAGAGGGAAATGCTAGACATGGACTTGTTCAAGAGCAGCTACCTGCAGTGTCTTGCGGTGGCTGAAAATCCCCACTGTGTCCTCCATGAAACAAGAGACCGCATCATCAGCTACTCTTAACCAGGGCGCTCCCTGACATCGATGGATTCATGGTGGGGTTTTGGAGAATCTGACACTGGCTCCAGCATTTGACTGATAATGTCCCTGCACAGCATGAACGAGGCAGAGCAGTAACTCTCAGGACCTGGAGCTGTACATAATCCTTGCCAAAACTTCCTCTCCCCCTCTCCTGAAATGCCATACATGCAAGCTGGGTGAGCATCTCCGCAGTGATTCCCTGCCCCAGCCTGCCACGTCTGCGCCACGGGATGCAGTGCATCACGGCTTGTCTGCAAGTGCACTGAAGGACCATGTCATTTTGCTTTTACTGTATAGACAAGCGGTGATGCACGTTCCTCAGCAAAATTAAGAGGAATTGTAGTTAGCATGGATCTCAGAGACCCAGGTAAGTTACATGCCTGGTGTGGTGCGTACCAAGACATAGCTGTGACTGGGAAACCCTCTCTGGACACTCTACAGCTTGCCTTGGCCTACTGACACCTGCAGGGCTCATGGCTGTTGGCTTCTAATGGCAGGTCCATTGCCGTTTTGGTTTGCTCTCTCAGGAGGGACAAGGAGAAGTCTGAAGGTGGAGCAGACATATACATCTTGTGTCAGCACTCATGCCTTTGCCATCTCCCTCCTCGAGGATTGCCATAGAAACCCCCAAAATGGGGACCAGACAGGAAAACCTGACCCATGCTCTGCTTGACTAAAACACCGCTTTCAGGTCACTGGGAAGAGGAAGGTGTGAGCCATGGTGTCCATGCCATGGAGCAGGTGTCCTCCAGCGAGATGTCACCTGAAGCCAGCGAGAAACAGCACTTGGCCAGCCCTGAGGATCGTGGTAGGACAGACCCAGTGGCAGGGCAGCAGGAGCACCCAGCGAGGATATTTCAGGTCAGCAGGGAGGTGCGTGGTGGATCGGTGTGTGGGAAGCTGGAGCAGCCCTGCTGGCTCTCCCCATGGTTCTGGCCAGCGCTGTTGAGTGCTTCACTTGCATGAGCACCGAGAGTAAAAACAAAATGACATTCATTAGATGTTTTAAGGAGTGTTCAGGCATGTAATCCTCCTGGAATGAGGCAGCCATAACAAGTTACTGTAGTTATTGATGGTCATGTCAGTTAGCCTTTTCCAAGGATTAATCACCATCCTGCTCATGCCCTACAGGATGTTTTTATCTCCGTTTTCTCCCAGTGTTGGGGCATGCAAAGCTGGCTGGCCTGACTGGTGTGGCTTCCGAATCTGGGGGGAAGGTAAGCTCCTCATACTTAGATCCTAAATATTTCACAGTTTGGAAGAGCACAGCATTTAGACGAATTGCTGGGGCAGAGCTGCAGCATTTCCAGGTTTTGCCATGGAGAGTCTGAATTCAAATGTCCCCATCACTGATGCCTGGTGTGCAGATCGATGACAATTTCCCCAAGGCAGTTTGCAGCCTACAGGAAGAATACTGTCCCAGGAGAGGTCTTGATTTGGCTACCACTGCCATTATAGGTGCATCTAACGCATCATCCAGAGAGGACGGTGCAGAGCCAAGGCAGAGCTCCTCCATACCCAAGAGGATGGCAAACAAGGTTGTACCATTAACTAAAACACCTGAAGATGATCATTCTTTTGCTTTGTTCTGAATAAAAGGGGGAGCTGGGGGGGCTGACAGGACCATTGCTGAGCTCAGCACAGGAAGAACACAGCACAAGGGTGACACAAGTGGCAAGTGCCAGCATTTTCCCAAAACTGAGGCTGCCTTGAAGAATCATTGAGTTTGAGCAGTCTCAGACGCTGAGGCTACTGTGTGCGGGAGGGGATGTCCCAGCCACCAGCCCGGCAGCAGCATACAACATCCGAGCATCCATCCCAGTCCGAACTCCTCTGCTCTGCCCTACCCCTGAGGACAGACAGTGCCATCCCAAACTCCACCCAGGCCAGAGAATGAAAGCAAAACAGAGGGAAATGTCCATCTGCTCACTTGCAGGAGGAAGATCCTGGCGTGCTTGGCTTGGAGGGTGCAAACAAGTCCAGGATCTTCAGCTGCTCTTCGGAGCATCCCCAGGGAGCCTGGCCGTGGCCCAGAAAGAGCTCCCTGGCTGCGGCCGGAGGCAAGGTCCCGCAGCGGAGGTGTGCAGTGCTTGCACAGCCAACCCGCGTGTGTCCCTGGCTGCTTTCTTGCAAAACCTGGCAGATCTTGGTGTGCAGCTGACTTGTTAATTGGGAATGAGTGACTCCAGGAGGTCCCGACCTCCAGCATTTGGTCAGACCCCATTGCCTGCAAATGCTGCGGAGCAGCGAGGGCTCGGGGAGGAGATGGTGCCTCTTTTTTACCTGCTGGCTAGTGCAGCCAGATGAGGGCCAGGATTTGTGCTCCTTGGCAGTGCCAGCATAACCAAACCTCCAGCTGGAGATGGATTTGGCCTCTTGCCCTGGACGTTTGCACTGGCACTTCTCAGCTTGCCCCTTCTGCTACACAGGTTGGCCTCGGGGCTCATTTTCACTGCAACCCTGATGCTGGCAGTGGTTTGGAGTCTGGAAAGGGCTCAAGAAGCCACGCAGCTGGACTGGGCTAGGGAAGAACCCGACCCACTGCTGAGGGGTATTGCTGTCTCACTAATGCTGCTGTGCTCGGAGGGGAGAGAGAAATTCAAGCTCCCAGTGCGCACTGGCTAACTCCCCAGATCAGCACTTAGCAGCAGGGCTCTTCACGCTGGGGAACATCCCCCTGGGTTTGGGCAGCCCCATCCCGCAGCCTGCACTCAGGGTCAGGAGCAGCACAGGGTACAAGGCATCACGGGTGCCCTGTGGGGAGGCTGTCCCAGGCTTCTTGCCCTAACAAGACCTTCAGCCATTGTGCTTTCAGGAGAGCCAAAATCCATGAAATCTCCCAATCACCCAGCCTCCTCTTGGGAGCACAGATTTGCCCCTAATCTCTTTTGCATCCATGCACATCAATTTCTCGGTGCCTGCAGGGACATGGGGGTGTTTCTTGCCCTCCTGGTGCTCAGATCCCTGCTCGCTCAGAGCAGCAGTAGACGGACAAAGGGCTCTCACTGTTCCTCTCTGGTCCCCACTCACATTCCACCAGTGGCTGGGTGACTTTGAGACCCAAGCGCTCCTTGAAGCAGCTGTCCTGACGGCAAGGGACAGTGGGGAACATTCATCAGCCCCACCAGGAAAACTGCCCACTCATTACAGCAGGGTCCCACGGTGTGTGTTAAAACCAAGCACACTGTCAAGGCTGGAAAAATGCCACAGAGCAGAGGAATTAGCATTAATCAAGCCTAATCCCCTGAGGGAATCGCCCCGATGTGTGGCACATGGGTGTGCTGTATCCCAGACAGGCTGGCGGGTCCTGGGCAGCCCCTGGCCAAGGGACCCCGGTGACTTCCCGGTGTTGCTCCTGAAAGCAGTGACCTCTGAAGTGAGCTCTTCGCTCCCAGCCAGCAGGGAGAGAAGGAAAAGAAAAAAAATAATGATGCTTTTTCCCTCTCCCTCGGCGCCTTTGACAGACCTGCCCCCTGCCTGCTTTTCCAGAGGTTTCCCAGGAGCTGATTAACCTCCCCGCCAAACTCTGGGCCGAGTCAAACCGGGTTTGATCGGGCGTGTGTGGGGGCTGCTTTGTTAGCCAGCCCGCTACCAGCCTGCCGGGATGGAGGAGCCCTCACCGGCTCTGTGGGCTGCAGTGCCCTGCATGGGCAACCCTTCCATGAGAACATCCCAGCAGGAGAAACCGGTGGGGGAGAGGTTACCTGAAGCCATGGGAGGTACAACGGCTTCAGCATGCTCTGCTCAGCTCAAGGCATGCTCAGCTCCAACAGGGAAGGTCTCCTGCTCAGTGCCCGGAGACACGAGGTGTTTCACAGCCCTCTTGTCCCTGGGAGCTGCCAGAAGCAGAAGAGCTGCAGAGACAGCTTTGCTCTGCCCCCCCTGGATCTTCCCAGCTGTGCCTTGCATGCAGCTTAGGAAAGGGATGGGGGAGCCAAGCCCCTCTTCTCCCAAGCCAAGGTCCACCTCGTCCACTCCAGCTTTTCTGTCCGTCTCCAAAAACTGATGCCTGTTACTACTGCAATGGGGTAAATTAAACTTTTTGTCAGCATCATTTCCTCCAGTTCAGCTAGGTGGGAAACTCTGCATTTTATAGCCCCTTGGCTTCTCATCCAAAGGGAAAAAAAAGAGAGGAAAAATGCCCTTTAAATAGAACTTTCCATGCTGGAAGTACCTCTGGAAACACAGCAGAGGGGTAGCCATCAGCATGAGCGATAGGTGCAGGCGCAGCGGGGTGCAGGGCACAGGGAATGGGCCAGGACATGGCTCGTGGATGGGCTCCTCCATTTGCCTCCCGGCATGTCCATAAGCTCTTTCTCCAGCTGTTGGCTTGACTCGCCCTGCTGATGCTCTGTCCTCACCAGGCAAGACTGAATCCCAAGCTATTTGCCCTGCTCAGAGCCATCCCAGGGAGCCTGGGGTCCATGCTGATTCCTTGCCATGTCAAGGGCATGTGTCACCCTCATGCCCTCCAGACACAGGTTGCTCCATCATCACCCCCAAAGTGATGGAAAACACTTGTCATGCCCCAGCAGAGCCCCTTTCCAGGGGAGCTGCAGGTGCCTCCTCTCCTGCTTCTAATTTTGCCCAGCTTCTGGGTGCACCCCTCCCCACCCCAGGTAAACCTCTCCATCTACTTTGCTTTTTCCCCAGATTTGCTTAACAGGAGAACTCCCAGGCTTGTTTTTGTGGCCAGAGCAGCTGGTGGGAATGGGGGCTGCCTACAGCAGGGAAAAAGAAACAAGATGCTTGGCTCTTTTTTCCAGCTCCCTGGCCCCTGATAAAAGCCATGCGCACCAGAGGAGACCGCTAACCAGGCCTTTAAAGTCCAGGCACAAGTGGGAATTCATGTTCAGCTAATGATGCTATGGATGCAGAGTGCCCTTCACCTGCTGGAGCTGTGAGCCAAGCAGAGCAAGAAGACCCATGTATGTCTGAGCACACCCTGGGCAAAGCAAGACCACATCGCCGTTGTCCCAGCAGGTGGGCAGCTTTGCTCCGGTGTGCCCCCATCAGCAGCTTTTGGCTGCGTGGAGGAAAATCATGGTTAGCCATGGTGGGGGATTGGTTTTCAGAGCTTTTTACAGTGTAAAGCGGCAGGTGTGGGCATGCCCTCAACTAAAATGCAGCCATTTCAGGGGGAAGAATACAACCAGATCTCCTCTGGTGGAGGAGAGCACCCATCACAGGCGGGAATGAGGAAGGATCTCTCTAAGACGGGAAGGATGCCTAAGGACATGGATGCATTGTGCACTGTGAAGCTCAGAGCTGGGTAGGTTTTGCATTGCTCCAAATAGCAATACAGGCTGATTTGCAGCAAATACTGCTCCGTAGACCTTACTGTTCCATTGTCCGAGTAATTTGCATTTATTTGATACTCTTTTTTGCCAATTTTTCCCCTTCTGTGTTATTGCCAGGGTTCATTATTTCATACTGTAATGATTTATCTGTCTTGCTTAGCTGTGACTTGGCACACACCACCGATGCTGTTTCTCTGCTGCGATGGGATGAGCATGACCCAGGCTGGCAGGCAGGCTGGGATAAGCCATTGGGATGCCCCAGTGCCTTGGAAAGTGGGAGCAGACCTGAGGGGCTGGGAACCTAGAGAAAGAGTTACACCATTTCCCCTGTTTTATACCTAAAAGAGCTAAATGTGCTGGAGATGTGCTGGCTGGCGCCAGCACTGGGGCTGAACTTTCCCCCTTCCAGACCAAGAGATTAAATGTGTTATCATCAAGCACAAAGGTGGACAGTAGTCAGCCCTGCCTGTGCCAGGGGGTTTGGTGACCCCTGCTCTCCTGGACCCCCATGTGCAAAGCCTGAACATTTGGTTTGCATCATGCTCTGCACAGGTGAGGGTCAAAGGCTCGGACGTTGGCGGAGGACAAAAGCAACGGTGGTCCGAGCTCAGCTGCACAAAGCTCAAGTCCTCCATCTGAGCTCATCTCCACGGAAAACATTTGGGGAGGATGCGTCCAGTTCAGATTCGTCATGTGGAGCAGCTTGGCAGGTCCAAAAGCCCCTGGGGCCCTTTGCAAGCGTTAACCAGTGGATTAAACCATCCCAGCCATCGCTCTCACTGCTGGGATATGGATTTCTCAGCCGAATGCCACTGAGATGAGTGGAAAAAGCACTGTCTGTCCCTTTAAGTCCAAAATGACGAGTGTATTTCTGGAGGTTCTGGAAAAGAAGTCAAGACTATTGGCTTCTGCGTCACCAGCACCGGCCATTGATTCCCTGGAAATGTTTCATATTTGGCCAAACTGGCTGTTGACGGAATAGTTTCTGATTTAACACTCTCGGCTGCAGTCGGGACCCAGCTGGGTCTCATTAGCTCCGGAGAGACCGTCCTTCCCATTGGCGGCTGCAGAAATGCTTCCAGCATAGCCCCCTCCTCCTTATTCCCAAATAGACATTTAAGCCCCTCTAACGAGATTTGCACAGGAATCCTGGTTATTTCAGCCTTCAGCCGCTTGTCATTATTATTATTTATCTTTTACCATTATTATTATTTATCTTTTGCTTTAATGCAAAAAACCCACATGCATAATGACCAGCCCCAAGCTGGTCTCTCCCCCACCTCCAGTTCAGCCCTCTGCAGGGAGCAGATGTGGGTGTCCTCGGGAGCTCCCAGCCTTCCACCAACACCTTCTCCATGTGCTCCCGTCGGACCCCATGGTCTGGAGAGGGTCCTTCCCGCTCCTCCTTCCCTCTCATCCTCCCACCCTGTCTCTCCCAGCCTCTCATCCTCTCTGCCCTTCTCACTCCCTCTCTATTTAGTCTGTGTGTTCAAAACTCAGCACAAAAGCTCTTACAGCTCCCTGGGCTGTGACCCAAACGGTAAAGAATGTTTATATGCTGGTCGCCTTCCATTTCTGTGTATTAATATTGCACACACACAGGCTCACGCACTCACACACGGCGTTTCTGGTGCCTCTGCGGGCTGCTGGCCAAGGGACCCCAGCCAAAGTAAAGGCATCTGGGCCCTTCTGGAGAAAGCAGGAAAAGAAGAAGGAAAGACAAAATACAAAAGCAAAAAGGATTTGGAGAGAAGCAGCTCCTCCAGCCTGTGCCCCTGTGCCCGCTATGGATGAGGCCAGGGAATCCTGCAGAGAGAGGGGTTTGCCAGGCTATGCCTGCTCCCAGAAAGTCCCCCCATGTCCCTTGTCACCCTCCTGGCTTTTCCCGTGAGGCTCGGGCAGGCAACGGGGGCTCGGTGTGAGCACAGACTCACACAGAGTGGGGGTAGATATGCAGAAATTGGGGGTCTGGCTTTGGACAGGGCTGTCTGCTAGAAAGGTGCAGCAAGGTGCTGGAGCCCACCTCGCTGCATGATGCCGAGCCATGGTGACAGCAGCCAGCCGCAGCTGAGATGCTGGAGCCCCAAAACAGTGCTGGGATGTTGGGGCTGCTAGCCCACTTAAGAGCTCTGTAATAGGGGCTGGGGCATGGATGAGGTTCTGTCTCCTCACTGACTGATGTCACACGAGAGCCTGAACATCTTGTTAAACCACTGGCCCGTGGGATCTCTGACGGGGCTGGGTGAAGAGCTATTGTGAGTGGGTGCGGGTGTGAATCCCACATGGTCTGTGCAAGCAGAGATGGCTGCCTGCAGTCAGAGGCAGGATGGTCCTTACTGCCTCTAAAATCACCTGGGGATGCTGCTAAAAAGTGGTAAAACAAGGGAAAATGTGAGGGTGAAGAGGGCCAGGAGTTTCTGCTCCCCTGCTCTTGCAGGAAGCCCGCTGGGTGCTGGGAGCTCCAATGCTGGGACAAATCTACAAAGCCAGTGGCTGACTGGGAAGGGTCAGGTCTTTGGCTGAGGTCATCTTGCTCTTCTCCAGGGTCCCCAAAACAGGGCCACAGGCACATGGCATCACCAGCACCTGCAGGCTGTGATTTAGGGATGGGGCAAGAAAAGCCTTGTTCACCTGCACGGTGAAGATGCTGCCTTATCTGACACATGCTGCCTGGGCTGATCACTGCCGTGCTGGTCCAGGCTCGAAGGCTGCTGGGCTTCCCTGGGCTGGTCCCTCACTCCTCTGCAGGACACACAGCCTGTCCTCGACCCCTGTGAAGGGGAAAAGCTGCCTAGTGCCAGTGAAGTCACTGAGGCTGCTGCTGGATGCTGTGAAAGCTTCGTGCATTGCACAGCTTTTAACACCAGCAATCTGATGGGCACTGAATTTCCTTCTCATCTTCCAGAAAAATGACCTCCTGGAGGTCTCAGCAGGGGTTAACTCTGCGCAAAGTAGTCACGCAATGGGGAGGGCTTGTTCCAAGCACCAAATAACTTGCAGAAGTAATGCATTTGTTCCTAATTAGGATAATTGCCCCATCACTTTTCTCTGTGGCATTGGCCAACCTAACTCACAAATGTCTGAAAACACCAGCTAAAGTATGACCAAATTTAGGAGCTGAGTCGAGTAATATATCGCCTTGATTTGTCCTGAAACATGAATTGGCTGGGAGTCCTCCCGCATATTGCATTTCCAGGGAACATAAGGAACCCATTGTGTAATTAGCAGTAGTATTTTCAACACACTGTGGTGCGCAGCCTTCGCGGTGCTCTGCCCTCCTTTCCCGCGCTACTGCACCTCCTGGGACCCCCAGTTCATGGGTATGAGCGGGTGGAGGGGTTATAAAATGTGTCTGTCACAGAAGTGCTGAGCATGGTTATGGCAAAGGAGGAGATAAGGGCTTGCCTGCTCCTTCATCCCTCTAGCCCCCAGTTTGGAGGCAGACAGAGTGGAGATGTTCCTAGCCGGGTGGCCAGGAGCAGACATGGGGACACGACAAGGTCCTGTGCTGGAGGATCCAGTTTGCAACCATTGCAGCCTGCCTGCAGTTGTCAGCAATCAATATCTCCCCAGCCATGGGATACCCTTGCTGGGACCCTGGCATTGCAGCAAGAAATCCTGCCCCAAAGGTTGCAGGGAGGTTATGAAGCTGAGCCATAGCAGGACTGGGGGTCCTACCCCGTGCCCTCCTGCCTGCCCATACCCTGCTCTCCAACCCTCGCTGGAAGGACTCCCCATGGTCCCTGGTGGGAAATCTGATGGATCCATTCAGATCTGGACAAGAGCTGGGTTCTCCCACCAGCCCCACTCTGCCTGCAAGTTGCAATGCTGAGACCTCGCTGGGGATTCTGCCTGCCTCAGCAGAGCACCGAGTGCCCCTTGTTTTGGCTCTCTGCTCTCCCATCATGCAGATGTTTCCTTCTCCATTCCCAAGCTGCTTTGAGCAACTTGGGCCCTAAGTACTGGTGACCCCATATGAGTTAGCTCTAGGATGATCTGGGTGCTTGGCGTGACCCAGGAGAACATCCTGCAGGACATCACCTTTCCCCACCTTGGTCTAAGCCCATGTTTGATGACCCTCCCTTCTCTTTCCCTTGTGCATCACCTTCTTGCCATGCAAGGGATCATGTGTGAAGGCCATACCTGGGGCTGGAGTAGCTCAAGGCAAAGCCTTGGAGGGTCGCATCCTTTCCCTGCCATGCACCAGTGTGCCCAGCACAGGTGGCTTGCAGAGGTGATCTCCTGTTTGCAAAGTGCCTGGATATCTCCTTCATGCTCATCTTTCTGCATTTACTCACCCCCTCTGAATGCCACATGAGGTTTCTTTCCCCCAAGGGTGTTGACATTTAAAGGTATTTGAAAAAATCCATTTGCAGTGTAAAAATGACTAATGGTTAAGCCTAGAAGTTAATTCAGTCTCCTCCATGTCTCATCCCTTCCAGTCCAGGAGTTGGCCAGAAAACAAGCGAGAGCACTTTTCTCCTCCCCTTGGCTGTTTGTTGTCAGTCCCGTGTGTTTACCTCTCACATCTCATCTCGAAATGTTTTCCCCCCTTGCGACTTTCGGAAGCTTTTGGAGGGATCGGGCATTGCTGCCCTGGCTAAGCAGGGTAGGAACAGTCCCCTCTCTCCCGCCCGCTGTCCCCCCACAGAGGAAGGGTTAACAGCAGAAACACTGGCCAAAGCAGGAAAAGAACCTAAGAGAGGACTTTCTGTGTGCCAGGACATCCATTCAAAACAGCTAGCTGGCCTGTCTAGAGACCCGCTCTGCTAAAGGCATACATTTCCCCTCTATATGGATTTTCCACCTAATCTCCACATTTTACATTGATGTGCTGGGGGGGAGGGCCCAGGCTGAAATGTTCATTCATTTCCCCAGTCCAGCTTCGTTTCCACACCTTCCACCAGCTGTCTCCTGGGCTGGGTATGCCTTTGCATCCGCTCTCCCCTTCCCTCCCCTCTCACCCCTCCGCCGAGGCTCTGTCCCGTGGCAGTGTGGGGAATACACCTTTGATAAACACCACATTTCTGGCACTGTTGTCTGTGCGCACGTATGGCTTCATCATAGGAAGAAAGAAAAAAAAAGAAAAAAAAAGAGGAGAAGAGTCCCTTTCTCTCACAAAACCATGGAAACCTCCTCATTCGTGTGTGAGCAGATGGCTTTCCAATCGACTCCGTGGCTGAGGCAGCCTGCATGTGCACAGCAGAGCCCCGGAGCCCGCCTTGTGCTGCTCTGCAAAGAGGCGAGAGAAAATCAAAACGCTGAGACAAGCACGTGGCTGCAATGCAAAGCAAAACCAGCTCCACAAAAGTCTCACTGCAGATAAAATCAAGCACAAGACGGGATGTGAACCTGAGAACCCAGAGCAGCTCTTTTCCCCTTTGGACTTCCCAGGCTCCAGCTGAGCAGTGATTTTGTCCCACTAGTCTTTGTTTATTTTTTTACACTAGGGAGGTTCAAACTGAGACACAGCAAACCCAAAGGGAGCTTCTCTCAGTGCACTTTTGCCCGAGCTGCTTCAGAAATCTCAGCCTGGGAGGTCAGTGATGTCGGTGCAGGAACTGATCTTGCAGGGTCAGGTCCCCCTCCGCAGGGTGCAGATCTGGCACTGCCCCCCTAACCTTTCCTTCTCCTTGGAGCTGCTGCTCAGTTCATGTCCCATGGAGTGTTACAGGGTCAGTATTGCCTCTCCAGCTCTTTCCTTCTGTCATCAGGCAGTAGTTACATTTTCTCCTCGGGAGAGCCAGGCCTCAGTCGCTCACATTTCTATGCTCTCCAGAAAGCACCTAAGCTTCTTGCTTTCAGTCCAAGTGCATCCCCCTTAAATCTCCCTCCTGGATCTGCGCACTTAATAAGTCTTAGCATTTTATTAGCAGGTGCTAATAGCAATGGTACAGAGCTACATACTTTGAATTCAAATCCTCCTTGGCTTAGTATGCACCACTCATCCCCCTGTCCACCTAGCAGCTAGGATCCAGACATCTCCTGCATCCCTACTTGGAGCTCTTCCTACCAAAGGGGTGAGCAGTCAATGTTTCCAGCTAATTGCAGTGCTGGAGAAGGGGGACACAGAACCTGTGGCACCCAGACATGCACTGAGGGAAGGACAAACCACCATGCCCCAAAATGCCTTCAAAAACCTTCTCTCCAGCCTCCAGCAAGGAAGTGGACCTCTACCAGGCAAGATGAACCAAGGCGACAGCTCAGCTGGTAAACATCGATGGCAGCATAGAAACTGGTCCAGAAGGGCATGTGGGCTGGACCTATCAGTGTTTACTGAGCTGTTCCCACAGGCTCGATGGGAAGGTGGCAGTCTCTTTCCTCAGATGCCCCCATTTTGCCTCTGCACTTCCAGGTGCAAAATGTTTCTGCCTGAGGAAACCCTTGTCTGGTTCCTTTCTCCTAGCAGCCATCCTGCCCGAGTTTTTCTCACAGCTGGGAAAGCACAAAATGGGCCCTAGCAAGTCAGGACCCAGTCAGTCCCTTAATTCCCTTTATCTTCCAGTCTTCAATCCCCGGTTATTGTGAATGCCCAAACAAATAATACTTCTCATCTATGTGATGGTGATGTGATGCCTACAGACAGTCCCTGTGAGTCCCATGGGAGACCACGGTGCTGCCAGAAATTGTTCCTTACCCCAGCCTTGCCCGTGAGACCCCTTCTTTCTCAGGCAGAGCTGAGCAAACCAGTGCTCAGCAACCCTTCTTGCTGACCTCCTCCCAAAATGAGATGCGGGACCTGAGACAGCTGCCCAGGATGACTAACTCTGTACCGGAAAGAAGGACAAGGAAAAGCAATGCTCAGGAAACACACGCGAGCCAGGAAAGATCCCGTCCGCGATGGAGGCAGTTGCCCCCTCTTCCACGGCATGGAGAGCTGGCTGCTCCTCCTGCTCCACAGAGGACCAGGCAGACGCCTTGAGTCCAAGCTGCACATCTGGAAGTCGGATCCATTAAAACAAACCCTATTACATAACAACAGACATCTGGAGTCTGTTACCACTACATTTTTAGTAAAAATAGTTTTTTGATATGATCTCTCCTAAGAATGTGGCAGAGGGGCTCAGAGCCAAAGTCCTCCAAGAATGGCTGTAACTGCTTCTCATAAAACATCCCCCACCTCCTGCTCGGGGCACGGCTGTTTCCTCTCGGTGCACACACTGTCCCTCCACGCTGATGCTCGGACGCACAGACAGGAAGGTTTCAGGCTGAAGGCAGGTGCAGTGCTAGGGGCAAAGCTGGAGGATTCACCAGGTCCCAAGCTCTGCATAGGCTTCACACTGCCCCTGAGATCAAGAGAATTGGGCAGCTGGCACCCAAAATTTCATTTTGTTAGTGCTGGGGACTATTAGCTCATGGGATTGGAGAGCAGCATGTCTGTACAGTGTCTTTGTGCATGGGGAGGAGCCCACCAAAATCTGGAGACCACAGAGGGCTGGGGCTAGCTGAAACCCTGGTTGCTTTTGTCATCAAAGTGTAGCATGATGAAGCAAGCTGTGGGTTTTGCTAACCTCTCCAAACTGGGGGCCAGGGGCTATGTGCCTCCATGCATTCCCCTTAGCCCCCTGGAGCTTGAAGGAGAGGTCTCCTGGATGAGTCTATAGAAAGTAAACATAATTTGCTTTGGAAGTGCTTAGGTACAACAGGGATGGGTGGGTGGATGGGTGGAGGGAAGGAAGGAAAGCCATGGTTTTCAAACATTAGTGTCAGACCTGCTTTTCATGACAACTGGAATAAGCAGCCACTTACGGGAGTGAGAAGTTGGGGTGACCAGAAGTCAAAACAGCAATAGCTAAAATGGGTGAAGGAGGGATAGCAGTGACTGTAACCTCTGTGAGCCTGGGAGCTTAGGCAGCTAGCAGCAAACGTTGGCTTGAGTTGGTGCTGGGCTCCCAAAGCCTCAGGTAAAAGCCCTCAGGTCCTTTCCCCTGCCAGCCTTGGTGACCAAAATAAAGGAACCCTTGTTGCAATTTCCTCAGATTTTGGTTAACGCAAAACTTCTTGTCCAGGTAGTTTTGGAAACGCTTCAGCAAGATCCATCTCTGTGCCCCGAGCTTTGTTAATCTGCTCTGCAGTGGGCCCAGAGGGATGCTGGTGCTCTTGCTTTCACTGAACTCTGTTTCACTCATCCACCAAAAAAACCCACCCTCTCTCAGCTAAGTCCTTAGAATAGTATTTCATGGCCACACATTTCCCCAGCATATCACCTCGTCTCCTCTCTGCCTAGTCTTGACTGAGACCCCCAACTGGTTTTTGTTGTCACTTGTAATCTTTGCATCAACCCTAGATGTCCCTAGAAGTCCCCTTCTTACACCACTCACTCTACCTCTTAGTAGTCTAAGTGCTGAGCTCCTGCAGCCTCCACCCTTCTGTTTGCTGACTTTCTCTTGAGTCTCTGCTGCACCAGCCCTTGCAAGCACAGGCGCTACTGCCCATCATCCTGGCTGAGCAGTCAGTCTGAGCCGTGTCTTTCTCTCCCTCAGCTTCCATTAGCTCCTTATTGCAAATGAGACTTGCTGCCCTCATGGGCATGGCGCAGTCTGTCCACAGACCTTCCCCAGGTCTCATCTCTGCTCCTGGTGCTCATCAGCTACCAACTCCCCTGTCCTTCCCCAATTCATGACAATGATGGGATTGAGGCTTTCCTGCCAGCTGTTGATTTCCACCCCTTTGCAGATTGCATCTCCAAACACATCTCCTTCCTCTCCATCTGGTGGCTACAACAGGATGGTATCTATCCATAGACCCTCTGGACTTTGGCTTTCTCTGACTTCCCTGATGGGCCATCTCGCCTTGTTTCTCCTGAAGACTCAACCCTGGCCATGAGCTCACCAGTGCCAAGCGGACCAGGTCATGGCAAGCCCAGTAAGTGCTCCTGTGGGAGAAGCAGAGGAAATCTTGAGCTGGTGGTGACTCGGTAGCTGCTGTGCTCCTGGAGCCGGCTCAGCAGCAATGCTCTGGAAAGGACCTGGAAGGTCATTTGGGCACATGCATTTGGTGCTAAATATTGAAGTGTGGTTGCTAAGGAGACCTCAGTGCTTCCAGCCAGGACGAGGGGCTAACTCGGGTGCCGCGGCCAAGATCCGGTCTGAGCATCTACCGGTTGTTCCTTCCATAGGTTTTTAATGGTGCAATTTTCTCTGGCATCACGGCTGCGATCTTGGCTCCCCCGAAACCCCTCAGCCGGTCCAGGCCATATGCCGACCGCCCACAGATCCCAGCCCAGAGCTGGCCCTGCAGCTGAGGAGGTTTTGCCTGATGCTAGCAGACCCCAGGCAGCAGCAGCAGCAGCAGCAAGGAGGGGTTTGGCTACCCAGACACAAATAATCTGTCTCCTCCGCAGGTCAGAGTTGGACCGGCACACAAATATGGAAACTCCCTTCCTTGCTGTTGATCTATCTGCAAGAAAGCGAGCAAGTTTCTTAAACGATGGGTGGAGCTGGATGGGGACGGATCCCAGCTGCTGGAGTCGGGACACCTGCATAAGACAGGGTATTCCGTTGCTGCCTCGAGATGCCAGTCCTGAGGAACCCCAGCGAAGGTGCGGGGGGTGCAATGTTCTCCTCTCTAAGAGCATGGCTGGCCAAGCCCTGGCACAAGGAGAAATGAGACATCTGTCCCACCAGCTGAATGCTCCCCACCTTCCTGAGCCCCCTCCCTGGGGCCCAGTGAGGTTGCACTTCTTGCATATGCACCTCTGCCCCATCCTCCTTGGAGGGCACCCACGGAGGGACGGGGTGCCTGGTGGGTGGCCATGCAGCACTGCCCATCGTCCTGCCCTGGGAACATGGGGGTGAACACCAGTGCAGAGTCCATCAGCTGCTTTCCACAGTTCAAGACATCAGGAGAGGGCAGCGCTGTGGGAAAACCCCTGGGGTGAACCCACTGCAGCCTGAGACCCCATCACAGCAAGGTCCAGCTCCTCACAGCCAGCGAGGCCATGTCAATGGTCCCACCAGCAGCTGTGCTGGGGCTTGCTGGGCAGGCAGGAGGCAGAGCCAAGCCAGCCCCAGCCCCAGCCGCTCTTGGCCAGTGGGTGATCCTTGGCCTTCATTCCCTGTTCAGCCACCCTCATCCCAAACTCCATGCCTGATGCTGCCTTTTGATGCTGAGACAATCTCCACCTCCAGCGTGGCCACAGCTCCCAGGCTAGCATCTGCTGCCTGGCAGGTCCTCACCCACTGGAAGAAAAGCATTGGGGTTTCCATGCCAGCCCCAAGCACATGGAGAAAAACCTCCTCCCCCCCCCCAGCACAGAGAGCAGCTGCGCAGGGAGCCCTGGACCAAAGCCGGGTCCTTACATCTCCCCTGGCCCCGCGCTGACGGCAAGGCAGCCAGGCACGGGAGCAGAGTTTTAAATGATACCTGGACACGTCTGAAACACAAATCCATGTGAGGCCACGTGATAAAAGCTCTTCTGGCAAGTAATAAAAGAGCAGAGTGACTGATTATTGCAAACACTTTCTTAAAAGCTTTTGGCAGGAGAGGACACTGCTGCCCTTGGGACAGCCCGGGTACACGGCACTGGGTCTTGTCTGCTCCCCATGATGTCGGCTGGGCTCATTCCTGGCATGTAATTCCCCAAAGGGGGAGAGCAAGGAGAAAGAAAGCAGATCCCCTCTTTGGTCTGGAAAGGTAAATTTCTGCATGGATTTTAGAGATTGTGTTGCCACATCATAGTGGAAGCTCTGCTTTCTGTACAGGGGCTGGGACTTCGTGTTAACACCTTCAGTGCCTCAGAGCAAGGCTGCACCATTTTCTTTCACCTCAGGCTATAAAAGACATGAATTTAAACCCAGCCTCTCCTTTTTTCTGCCATATGTACCAGCCAGACTTCAGTTTTCTGGAGGTTATAACCTGGGTAGCTTTTCATCTCATTGCCAGCAGATGCATCTTTGGGTGAAGTGCATCTCCCTGCCAGAGCAGAAGGCTGCTAAAGCTTTCGTGCAGAAAACACTTTTCTCTTTCCTTAACCCTGTCCTTGCAAATGGTGGTGCTATTTTGGCTAATGTGCAGCCAACCTGGAGAAGTTCAGGTCAAGTGGTTAGAGTCTGACAAAGTCAAAGGCAAATAAACTCAGAGCCTTGTAACTGGAAGTGGCAGGCTACTTTCATCACAGGTGGCTTTACTAGTTCCACCTACCATAAAAACTGCTGGAAATTTGTAAGAACACTCTTTTTTTTTTTTCCTTTTCTCCTTTCTTTTGGAGACTCTCTCCCACTCTGCAGCCTCTGGCTAAAATCAACACAGTCCTAATATCATCCTCATTTCCCACCTGTTATTAAGTCCCTCCTGTACCCTGTAAGCATCCCAAGTGTGCAACGCACAGCCAGCTTCTGACAAGCTGAGGGCACGAGGAAGAAGGGACAGTAGGAGATGAGACAAGGACACTGGTTCCAGAACTCTGCTCCAGGCTGATGTGAAGCTGGTACCTGCTTTTTGTTTCATCTTTGCAGTCATCATCTTGGGAGATGTTGTCCAGCTGCTTCAAGCCTTGAAAACAAAAGGTTTTTATTTTCCATCTCTTTCTTTTTTTAATGTGCAGATTCAAACACTGGACATTAATGGGAAAGTCCTGCATGGAAGGAGCAGCAAATGGAGGCTGCTAAGAGGCGGGCTCTCAAACTGAGTGCAGTTACTCTGTTCATGCCTCTTAGATGGCCTCTCCACATTGCACTCTTTGCTGGTGCTGCCTTTTCTCCCTGGCGCTCTTTCTATCTCTCCCTTTGCATTTGGAAGGTAGTGTATGTTGCCTCTGATTTTCTACCAATTTTATCAAAGAAAGACTGTGAATAAATAGAGCAATCTGGAGAAAAAACAGAGGCTCAGATTAGCTTCAGTTTGTATTTGCCTTGCTATTTCCCGCCAGTGCTGTCCTCACCCACTGCCTGTGCATGTCATTTTCCTAGCTGGAGAAGTAGCAAAGGTGCTGGATCTGGTGCTTTCCTGTGCTTCTGGCAGACAGTTCCTCCTCGGTCACCCATGTCTCTGGGGAGCAGCTCCTGGGACCGGTGCAAGGGAAAAAGCTATTTCTGCAAGTGCCAGGCGCTCCCATGAGCAATGGGGTCAGGGGCAGAGGCTGATCCCCAGATGTGCTCCAAGGGGAATCAGGGCTTATTGATTGCTCATCACATCCAGGAGTGTCCCTGGCTCGCCGGGGTACCTTCCACCCTCCTGTCTGAGGTCCATCCCCCAAGATGCACGGAGGCATGGGAGGGGGCAAGAGGAGCCCCCAGTCCCCCAGCCCCAGGGATGGCATTGTTCTCTCCAAAGGCGCAACCACTGTCTGCCACATTCCTCCTGCTCTGCTTGCCCCCCCCAGGGAGATGCTCCTGGACCGATCGCAGTGGGGCCCTGTCACACCCAGCTCCCTCTTGGATGTTCCCGCATCCTCTGCTGCAACTCCGGGGCTGCAGATCAGCCTGGGCGTTCCATCTCGGAGAGCTGCAGGAGGTGCCTCGGACAGGGCTGTCTGACACATGGTACATGGCCAGATGCCCCCCCACAGGAGGTCACACACCCCACACCTCTCCCGAAACTGCCCAGTGCCCCTCTGCCATGTCATGGGGATGTACCGCTTGGTCCCATTGCAAGGAAGGTGCTGGCAGGCTGCCACAGCCCTGTCCAGAAACACAGGCATTTGGCCTCAAAGCACCGGAGCATGAGGAACCTACCAAGAAGAGCAAAAAGTTAAGACACTGACTTGCAGATACTGTTATGAACCAAAGCCCAGAGCTCTGCTCATTGTAATATCTGACATAATTGAGGTCATTATTTATACATTATCTGCATGAACATTTGACACTGGGAAAATACTTGCAGTTCCTGAAAGACTGGCAAATTCTAGCATGAGTGTTTATTCATGCCAGAATCTAATCCAGAAACTCATTTTTCTTTCTCCTTGGATATTTTATCTGATGAGAGCATGGGCTGCGGTGAGCAGGCAGAGCCCTGTCTTCGCTGGGCTGAGCCACTCTCGGACAGACTACCCTCAGACAGCTGGAGGATCCTGCATGGGAGATGGAAATACGAATACATTCAGAAACCGGTTTGGGAATGAATTCCTAACAAGCCCACAACCAGCTCCGGACCTACCCCCCAGACACCTCCTGGTCCTGTCCCTGCATCTCCCAGCTGATGCCCATCAGCAGCAACGGGCCTCTTGGGAGATGCTCCCTGATGTGCCCTGGGCAACCTCAGTGAGATGGAGGTCAAAATGCCACTGGGGACTTCCACCAAGGTAATTTTCCTGAAGCCCACCCAGTTTTACTGAAGCGTGTTGGATGGTTTTGCACTCTGGGTCTGCACCACCTGGACCAGGCACCACTCGGGGCTGGGCTCATCCCGTGTGAGTCACAGCTGTGCTCTGGGAACCTGGAGACTCCGAAGAAATTATGGGTTTCCCAGGGTCTTCTCTATGGGGTTTTGGCAAACTGCTCCTGCTGGGCAGATCCGAACTGAAACCCACCCTTTGAGAGCCATGTTGTAGGCACTGCGGGAGAGCCTGTTTGCACAGAACATCTTTGCCTCCTCTCCTCCCCCAGCCCGGTGGTGCAGGGAGTGTTCCCCTCTCGGGTTATGTCTGTCCCTGCACGCTCTGCTGCCTGTGCACCTCTGCCCATTGCCTTTGTGGTTGTGAAGAGAAGCGTTCAAAGAGGAGGGAAGAAAAACCAGAGAAAACATGAAAACCAGAAGTGCCATTAAGCTGAGGCTGGAGTTGGGACAGAGTCTCCATCCACTGGCTCCTGGGTGGGGTGCGCACCCAGGGCATGGAGGGACATCTTGACAGAGGGTGATGGTGCCGGGGAGTCAAGATGGAGAGTGGGCTGGGATGGCGCTGGGGCTGCGGGGGGGTGTGAGAGGGCATGAACCCCCCTCTCCCCAAACACTCTCTCACGCGAGGGACCAGGGATGCCATTTCCAGCTGCAGACCTGGCAGCCAGACCCTGGGTTACAAACTCATCCCTTGCTGAAGCTGTCAGGAAACAGCAGCTGCCACCAAGGAAGCAGTGATAGGAAAAGCCCTGTTTGTTCGGTGCTGCAAAGGGCTGGAAATAATACTTTGCTGATTGGAAAGCAAGCCTCTGGTCAAAATGGCTTCCTCAGGAGCCAGGAAGCATGAAGGAGCCCCAAGACGATACTGGACAAAGAGGGACTGCCCCAACTGGTACGATCATACTTTCATGGCAGGTGGTGGATTAAATGCCCGGGCAGTGAGAGGGAGAGGAAAGAGGACAGCTTTCCAGGTCTTGTCCAAATTGCCTCAAAGCTCCCTGATCCAGGGACATAGCCTCCGGAGATCCCAATGCTTTTCCTCATTTTGAGGATTATCCAGCCCACATAAAGAGAAGGAGAGGTGCTCCTGCAAGTCACAGCCAAAATCCTAGCAGGCAGCTGAATCCTGTCACCCCCAGACCAACCTTGCCAGCAGTGATTTACTGCAGGGAAGATCCTCAAGGAAATAAATAAAGAGCAGGAGATGGCCTGAAGGTGAGGAGGGATGATGGAGCTGCAGAGCCCAGCAAGGGCTGGGCAGGGGGGGACCCAGCTGCCACGTGCCGACGTCCCTGCTGGAGCCCTGCGCTTTAGATAAATATTTGAAGTCCCTGTAAATAGAGATCTCGCTTGGGAATGGGGAGAAGCACTTCCGCTTCTTCCCCAGCTG
Source organism: Aquila chrysaetos chrysaetos (assembly GCF_900496995.4). Lineage (NCBI taxonomy): Eukaryota > Metazoa > Chordata > Aves > Accipitriformes > Accipitridae > Aquila > Aquila chrysaetos. The sequence continues at coordinate 11,854,781 of NC_044006.1, read as the reverse complement.
TCTGGGAAAGGCGAACAAGCTGGCCACCAACCAGGCAGGGAAGTGCCCTGGGGGATATGCACAGGCAGGGCATGGAGGTGGCGGTGGGTAGGGGTCACCAGCAAACCCAGCTCTGACCCTCCTGTGGGTCACCCGTGGGGCCTGGGTTGGCCTTGGGGTGATGGGACCCTCCAAGGTCTCTTCTTCCAGCATGGGAGATGGCACCAGCTCCCGATGCATCATCACCCTCAGCCTCAGACAGGATGGACTGAATGAAAAATGTGCCTGGTGCAGAGCAGAGTGCGGGGGTTTTAGTTCCTTGCCCCTATGAGCCTCCACACCCCAGTGAGAACAGTCCCGTTTTCCTTCCCCTCCTGCACCCCTGTGCCTTTGGCCCCTTCCCACCGCAAGGGAGTTTCCATTGCTCCTCTCAAACCGCAGCCCCATGCTTGGGAACCTGAAACCTGTATTTGCCAGAGAGAAGAAAATCAGATTGTAGGAAATGCAGCACATGAAAAAAAAAGAGGGGGGAGTGGAGGGGGAGGGGGGAAGCGAAGCCATTTTTTATTGCTCCCAGAATCTCTCACCGCAGTTCGAAACATGCTCCTCGTGCCAGCACACAGCAGGACAGCACGCCTCCCAGAGCAGCCTCTTCCCTGTGGCATCACAGGGGCTTAGGGGCAGTGGGGGGAGCTGCTGGGTCTGGAAGAGGGTGGCAGGGACAGGGTGGGGGACTTGCTCTGGGATTTTCCCCCCAGCTCCACTCCCTCATTTATTTATTTATTTACATCCCAGCATATTACCTAATCCCTCCCATTTTCCATGGCTGTCACATCCCCACTTCCACAGCCAAGATACGTCGGAAAATATGTTTGATTTTTTTTTTTCCTGGCAGGTACCCGATTTCTGGTTTTTTTTTTTTTAAAAAAAAGCTACTATCCCTTCTCCCCAGAAATGTAGCAGCGGTCCCGGTCCTCCCCATGTTCATCCTGGGATGCCTCCCTGCCCCAGTGGCATTAATGTTGGCACCGCATGGCTCCTCCGAGGAGCCAAAGGCTGGGTAAGAGCTGGGGTCTGTAGGAGGGAAGGTGAGTGCTTCTTGTTTCTTGAGGGAGGCAGCAGGACCTGGTGGGTAGAGAGGGGGCTCCCAGCCAGAGCCACTGCCTTTCTTTCCCCTACCGCCCACTCTCTAATGAGATCATTCCAGATAATTAATTTTATCTCATTCTGCCTATCCGATGGGAGCAGCCAAGGTGTCAGCATCACAACACCCAGTCCCAGCGCAACTTGGGAGCAGGACAGAGCACTCAGGAGGACAAAACTCCTGCATGCCTTCAGCCAGGTAAAGAAAGAGAGGACAAAACATATGCTCCCACTGACAAGAAACCTCACAACCCCGTGGGGGGACACCAAGACCCCCAAAGGTGAGAGCCATGGGGAACAAGTCCCATGACTCCTCCCACCCCTGGACCTACATGTCTACCTGCAGCACCAGCACCTCCTCCTCTGCTTTGTGTCCTCATTTTCCTGCTGCCAAATGATTCAATACCCTAATAACAACACCTCAGCGGGCTGTATAATTACGAGGCATCCCCACAGTGCTCAACTGCAGAGGCTAGGGGGAGAGGGGCCAGATCCTGTCCCTGCCGAGATGTCCGGCTCACAAGGGGAGCCGATGCTGGCTCACAAGGGATGGTCTTTGCTCAGCCCCGTGCCTCAGCTGCAAGGAGGGATGGGTCTTCATGCCAAAAAGGCAGGTAGGCATCATGGACACCCTGACAGCCCTATGCATGCTGGAGCATGGGTCAAGCGGTCAGGGCACGGTGGGCTCACTGGGGGCTCCCTCTCTCCCCCAAGGACCCGTGCCCCTGCTGAGACCCAGCCAAAGGGCGCTGAATTGCTACCGCTGTTCTTGCCGCAGGGTTTAAAGCTCTCCCTGGGAAGGACCGAGAGCATCCCCAGCCGGGGCCACTGCCAAGCAGCCCAGCCACATGCAGACGTGTCTAAGCCATGGCCATGAGCATGGGCTGGATCCGCATCCAGAGAGGAGACAGACTTGTCCCACCGAAGACCCAAATTAGAACAGACAAATGGCGGAAAACGGCCTTTGAGGAGCCTGGAGCGGAGACAGCAATATCGAACACCAGCCAAGCAGGAGGGGCCAGGAAGGGGGAGGCAGTGGGACCCCAGGTCTGAGGTTGGACCAGCTCCGTCAGCATCTGCCTTGTGGTGAGGAGCTTGATAAAAGCACAGAGGACATGGGTGCGTCCTGCAACGGGCGGGATCGACACCCAGGGAGGAGTAGGTCTGGGAAAGGGTAAAAAATGGGAATTGTTGAGTTGTAAAGCATGAGGTTAGAGAGAGCTGAAGCCAGGAGCTGTGTCCTGGGCAGAGCAGTAAAGGCAAACAGCTCCGGGACTGTCGCTGCAGGGCTTTGCAGCATTCAGAGCACCTGCAGGTGTCACAGCTCCTCAATGACCCCAACGAGGCCACTTCTCTGGGGCCCCCCTTTCCAAGCGGCCCAAGAGGAAATGGCAGGGCAGAACTCATGCAACGAGACCTTCCCAGGAAGAGACAAGGGTGCCCTGGCCTGCAGAGCCACCAGGAGGGATTTCAGGATTGTCCCAAACTCAAAAGCTTCAGCTGCAATTTTTTAAGAAAAACTTAATATTCTTCATGGAAAGCAGCTGGATTTCTGTTGATTTAAGCCAAACCTCACATGTAGGATAGCTGGCATGGCCAGTCCTGCTACTGATGCTCAGAAACAAACGTAAGGAGGAAGAAGACGGTAAAAGCAAAATAGCAGATTTGAAGTTTGGGGTCATCTTCTTGTTTTGCTCTATTCCCTTTGATTTCCATTTCATAATCTTCTCCTGGGAGCTGGTGAAGCTGGGACCTGCCCCCATCCCTGGATAGAAGTGCAGAGGCGTTGATGTTTCAGCCTCTGAGTTTAGTAAAGGGAAGGACAGAGCTGCTCGTTTCTTTTGCTGCTTGGTTGCCTTTCAGAAGACCACGTGTAATTGGGGAGTGTCAGCCGGCAGAGCAGAGCATTGCCAGACAAGTGAGCAAACCGCTCATCTGCTGTGCAGCTGCAGGGAAGGGCTGTGTTTGCACACCTAATGCTTGGAAACACCAGGCCAGGAAACTTGGGGGGGACTGGGGGACATTTGCACACTGGCTATGTTCTGCAGCAGGGAACCCTACATAGGCACGAGGACACTCATGTCTTTGCTGGTGCTGAAACTGTCTCCATTGAGTTCCATGTTGACAGCGCTTGTGTGCAAAACACGCTGATCCTCACTCTCAGCAGGATGAGAACCCCGCTGCGTGTGCAGCCCCTCACTGTAGCTGCTGTTATCCCTCTTGCCCCTCCACACCAGCCCCTGTCCTTCCTGCCCCAGCCTTCAAAGCCGTTGGCTGCCTGTTATCCTTCTCATCCTCTCTGGAAATGGCAGCAATGCTTATGCAAACTAGGAAGCAAAAGCTTTACTGTGCTTTTCCATCATGCACAAATGGCTGGGGGTTATGCAGAGCCGATGCGAGGCTTGCGCCAAGATCCAGCTTTGCAGCCCCGCTCCCAATCGGCCAGCCGGCCAGATGAGCCGGTTTAGAGTTTCAACCACAAGCCACGCAAAGGAAGAAACAAAACCAAGGGGCAGTGGGACTGCGACCTGAATTCAACTTTGGGGGGCTGGTGTCTCTCCAGTCCTGCATCCCCCCTTTGCTTTTAAGGGCTGATTCCTCTCCATCCCTGCTGAACAACCTACAGGGGACGTTCAGCCAAGCCCAAGAGGTAGGACAGGAGGGTTCGTGGACCTCCACGTTTTTGGTGTCTCTGTAAAACCCTCCCCATCCCGCTCCTGCAGGCATGCTGGGCGGATGGCCCAGGAAACACTTTCATTTTAAATAGAGCTTGGCCCCCTCTGAGGCAGCTTCCTTCCCAGCTCCCACACTGCAGAAATGTTTCAATCAATCTAATCTTCAAATAAAACCTCTTGCAATTCTTGCAGGCTTTTTCTCCGTTTCCTTTCCCATTTGAGCTGACAGCATCAGATCTGTATCTCGCTGGCAAGACACAGTCTCGCTTCCATCCCTGCAGCTTTGCTTGTGATTTGGAGGTTACCCCAGAGCTCCCCAGCAGCAAAGGGATGCAGGGAAGCAGCACTGGTCCCTTCCTGTGCCCTTGCAGGTTACCTGGGGCTGCTCTAGCACTGGAGAGCAGAAGGAAATACCTGACATTCCTGCTCCATGCTCTCATTTCTCAGGCAGGCCCCGCACAGCGGAGCTCACCAAGCTCCTGTTCCATTATTCAGGGAGATTTTCTCTTTCCAGTAATGCCACTGTCTCTGCTGGTTCCCCTTGCTGAGCCAGGCAGGCAGCTCTGCTCAGGGTGACCTCGCAGGCACGGCCCAGCCTTGGGAGCTAGGAGGATGGACCGAAGAGGATGGAGGGGACATGGAAATGTCCTGCTGCTGTGCTGGGGTCAGGCAGCACCACTGCTGAACAGAGAGCTGGGAGAGAGGGATGGTGCCAGCAAGGAGAGCCTGGACTTGGGTGCTGCTTTTCCTTTCCGTCCTGGGTTGGAAGGGGGAAAGGGAAAGAAAAAGGGAAAGGAAAGGGCAGGAAGAGAAAGGGTGTCAATTCTTTATTTCTTTATTTCCCCCTCAGCCGCTGCTGGCCAGCAGCTGTGCACAGCTCCTCCAGCATCTGGAGTCTCTTGGCCACCGGCTGGGGCTCTTGGAGGACGTGTGCGCTCGTGCACACACTCGCTGAACTGCGGCACGCCGGGTTAAGGGAGGAATGTGACTCCGGCCAGAGGAGCGGGGAGGCTGTGCTGCCCGTGCACAGGCAGCCGCTGGCTCAGCAGGAGCTCCAGCTCCGTCGCTCCCTCTCCTGCCTCTTCTACCTGCACCCAGTGGGATGGCAGATCCTGCCCAGATATGGGAGGCCTGAGGTGCCTCCAACAAGGAGAAGGGTGCCGAGGTCTGCTGGGGGTTTTGTGCAGCCCCTGGGCTGGGTGCAGGGCTGAGACAGGTGAGCCAGCAAGGTCAAGCCCAAATTTCCATCCCCAGCCCCATTGCTCCACTCATGGTTCCCAAATGTGGGAGACAGCAGCCAGCGTGAGAAGCGTTCCTGCAGCAAGGCTTGGGAAGCTCAAAGCCTGGGGAGATGCACAGCGGGGATCGGGGCTGCTGCTAGCAGCACCCCACACTGCAGGCATGGCACAGTCCCTCTGCCATCCCCGGCCACCCCAGCACCCCCGCACCCCCAGCAGCCGCCACTCTTAGGGGTGTCCGAAGACAGAAAGCATCCAATTGCGTGTTCCCAGCACAGCATGGAGATTCCTAGGAAATTGGGGAAAATCCTCTAGGTCTGTGTAACAGCCTATATGAGGGCTGGGAGGCAGCTGGGTGCTGAAATTTGGGGCGTGCATGCTCATGGGACCCTTTTTGCCACCCTGGCTACAGCACCAACCATGCCCACCTTCAGGGTGAGGTGTTTTGTGGCCCATGGGTTGCTCAGCTGTAAGCAGCAAAGTAAAACTTCACCCTGAGTTTTTGGAGGGTTTTCACACCACCCAACCCACGCTGCCATTCACTGCACCACGGGGCTCTTTGCTGCTATGCCCGTGGGAGGGGGACATGGTCCATCCGTCCACGGGCACTGGAGCAGGGCAGGAGTGGCTGGGAAACCGCAGCTCCCCTCCGGTGCTGGCGCTGACCGAGCAAACCCTGGCTGCGCTCGCCTTGGCTGGGGCCGCAGCCTATTTTTGGAAGCTCTCGAGACTTCCAGGGAGGGACCTGCCTTTTCTTTCCCTTCATTCACAGACGGGGTCATTTTGATTTGTTACGTGTTTGTGCGGGGATTTTTTTTGTTATTATTATTTATTTATGTCCTGCCTTTTATTTATGGCATCAGAGAAGCGGAGCCAAAACACAGCAGAGGCGGAGGAGAAGCTTCAGGCTCGCCTGTTTGGGGGAGCAAAAGCAGCCGGGCTGCAAACACGGCGGGGACGTGAGTGTCTCTCTGCCACGAAATGTCTGTTCTTTGTATCTCGCCGGTGGCACTTGCCAGATTTGGGGATGCGGAGGGAAGGAGAGGAGCCGGCAGGCTTCCACCTGGGCCACAGCCTGGTTCCCCACTGGCTGGCGGGGACGCTGCGAAAACTGCAGTTTTCCAAGAAACTGGGCTCCAAGGCTGAGCACCCAAAAAAGGACCAGCCTGCCTCTGACTGGGGAGATTGGACTACTTATTCCCTTTGCCACCTGCTCCACAGTTTCCCAGCCCAGCCTTTTCCTTGCTGGGGTCTGCCTTCTCCCTGCTCCAGGTGTCCTCTGTGACACCCAGGTCCTGTTCCTGGGGACCCCCTAATTCTGCAGCAATCCCCCAAAACACAAGTGCGGCTGTTCTTCCTGGGATGCAGCAAAGGACCCAGAAAGAGCGAGGCCACAATAGACCTGACTTTCAGGAGAATTGGACCCTCTCTGTCTATGGTGCAGGTTAGAGCTTGACCTCTCTGGTGACAAAAGTGGATGGCAGAGAGGGCTGCCTGGTTTGTGACCCACTGCAGATGGTGACACTAATTTGGATGTCCCAGGAGACCCAAACTCCTGGCCTGCCCCAGAGGATGGCTAATCGCATGGGAGATCAGTGGGATGCTCCCATGGGCACAGTGCCCCACGCAGCCTTGATCACAGCTCCCACATCTCTGCTGGGGTCTGCAGCCTTCCCCAGGGACCCCTGCCTCCCCCAAACACAAGTGGGGAGGGCAGGAAGGTCAGGACCTTCCCCGTGGGATCAAGCCTGGATCTGGGCTGTGCTGATGTAAATCATCGTGGCAGAGGGGCCGGGGAGGCCGATGCAAGCCCCAGACCCCCTCCTGGGCTTTCCCCGTGGAAGGGGTTAATGCATCACCCTGGCTGGGGAGCATCTCCTGACCCACACCAGGAGGGGGGACACCACGAGAGCACCTCAGATTTTTCTCTTCCTGGGGCTGGCTTGCCCTTCCTCTGTACTGCTCACATCCGTGATGCTTAGAGGGGCTCGCAGTTCCCCGGGGGATCCGATCCACCCCAGTGCGGCCAGCTCAGCGGGGGTCCCAGCCAACTCCATGCCTTGGTGCTGGGCTGTCCCAGAGCTGCCTGGGAGCGGAGGCAGGAAATATAAAAGCAGCCTGGGCTGTGCTTGCCAGTGCTGGAGCTGCAGCACGCACAGGGACTGCCACGTCTGTGAGCAGAAACAACGGGGCCTAAATACGCTCCCTCCCCCTTGCCCCCCTCTCCTCCTTCCCCACACGGCCCCCGGGCTCACAGGAAAAGGGAGGGGGGTCTTGGGGAAAGGTTTGGATGAATCTCAGGGGCACAAAGCCTCGAGCTCGGCCGAGGAGCTGGGGTGGACGGTTGGGGTCCCACGGTGAGAGGAGCAGGGAGTCCCAGGGGTGTCTCTGCAAGGGTCCCCTCCTCCTGCTGCGCTCAGGCTCCTCGTCACCACTCCAGCCAGGCATCAGGCTCACCTCCGCTCCCAGCCACACACAGCGGGGATGGTCCTGCACCATGTCCCACAGCCACCAGGTTTTGTCCCTCTGGGGAAATCATGTCCTTGGGGAAAAGTGCCGCCAGAGTCCCCGGGAAGAGAGCACCGAGGTCCCACTCAGCTAAAGGGGTTGGAGGTGGCACTGGAGCGAGTCAGGCTAGTGGGGAAGCCAGCGGGGGCAGGCCACTCCACAAGGACGTGCAAGCTCCATCCACGGGACTTCGAGACATGTGAAAGTGTTTATTTCATTGGATGGAGATGGAAAAACAAAGCCCCAGCAGAGGCGGTGGAACAAAATCCCCCGCAACAACCCCTGGCTGGGAGCTGCCAGGTCCCATTCCTGCAGCACTCTTCTGCTTGGGACCCGGCACGCAGGAGGTCCGCAGCTCCCAGCCCCTCCAAGGAAACAACAAAGACTGGGGAAGGGCAATAATGAGTCTGAGAACAATTAATGCACAAGGGCCAGGCTCTGCTCAGTTAACCTTGGTGTAAAGCTGGGGCTGGCGGTGTTTCTCCAGCTCAATGCCAGGGGGGGCTGTGAGCAGGCTTTGGTCTTGAGAAGCAAATGCAATAAAATAGTTGAAATCTCTCTGAAGTAGTGGGATGGAACGGACCACAGGGCAGAGGGGAGCAGCAGGTAAATCCCACAAAATGGCATTACATGAAAGTGCCTGTTGACATCTTGACGGCTGATGCAAGACTACACAGAGCATCTCTGCACCTTCCTCTTCTGGAAATGGGCTGGCAGAGGACCGTTGGTATAGCACACCTATATTGCCATCATGGGACATCAGACCATGGGGCATTTGCAAGGGCCCTTTCCATCGGAAGAGCTCAAGGCGCTTGGCATGTGCTCAGAGGTGAAGCCTTGGAGAAGGACGGCCAACTGGGGCCCGCCAGGGTGGGACTCACACCACCCCAGCAGTCAGCTGCACTGGCTAGGAATAGTTACGTGACTTTCCCAAGCTCCCCAAGTGACTCATAGACAAGGCTCAACCAGATGTCAGAGTCCTGACTCTGGGACTGACTGGTCTTGGGACCTCCCAACTCTTTGAAAGAGCAGATGTGCTGAGAACTGGACTTGGCATAAGTGTCTAGGCTTTGGAGCAAAGAGAGGAAGGAGGTAAAACAGAGATAATGTCAACTGCTTTGAGGTGGTGAAAGGGCCCGTCCAAAGTTCAGAGGTCAGGTGTATTTCTGGTTTGCCTTTTGCACATGAAAGCAGTCAGACAGAGAGGCTCCGACACTGGGGGAGATGTGCAGCAATGCTCATTCCAGCCCTCCTCACACGATCCCACCACTCCAACCCAGTGCAAAACTTCTGGAGAGGCAAGGGAGCAGTTTGAGAAGACACCAAGCACCTTCACTGCCTATTGAATTCCTGGCTTCTCCTCTGATACATGCTAAGAATGGGTCCAGTGAATGCCAGCAAGGGGGAGTGTGGGTAATGCACAGAAAGGGAACAAGGCTGAGAACAGCCTTCATTTCCCACTGGCTGCAAAACAGCAGCTATATATATATATGTATATATATAACGTGTCTGGAAACTCACAGGGAGATCTGGCCAACATGGCTCTACATCACTCAACCAGGCACTTTACGGAGGGAGCTCTGCATTGTAATACCGTGTGGGATAGGATGATGGCTCCGAGGCTGAAAATCACCTTTCAGCCCTCACTGGGCTCCCAGTCACTCCCACCAAAGACCTCCTGTGCTAAAGCAGGCAGGTGATCTCCCATGCCCAGCTCCTGCACAGGCAGGTGAAACTCAGACCTGCCCTCCCTGCCTGCTGTGCAGCAGGGACCCTGCACAGTGGCACCCCAATGATGTGCCCAGCAGAACTATGGCTGGGAGAGTCGAGCCTGGACTTGACAGTTACTGGGCTGGCAGTCCCTTAGGTTGGGACACTAGGGAAACTGGGACAGAAGGTGGGGAGAGGACAGGGAGTGATTTTCAAGGAAGAATTTTTTTATGATGAGAGTGGTGAAACACTGGCACAGGTTGCCCAGAGAGGTGGTAGATGCCCCATCCCTGAAAACATTCAAAGTCAGGCTGGATGGGGCTCTGAGCAACCTGTTGTAGTTGAAGATGTCCCTGCTCACTGCAGGGGGCGTGGACTAGACCTTTAAACGTCTCTTCCAACCCAAACTATTCTATGATTCTAATGGAGCTGGTGAAACAAATATACAGAGCTGGTTTTGCTTTCTGATGTCTGTTTGGAGCAAATCCATCAAGACCACTAGATCTATCAGGGTGCAGCATCTCAGCTGCAGTCCACGAGGCCTGGCACTGGCACGAAAGAAGTCTGTCCTTCTCTGTATTGCACTCACAAGGCAGAACAGACTCTTTATTTCATGAGTTAATGCAGACCCCGTCCCGTGCCTGGAGCATGTGCTTTGCTCAGCTTGAGACATTTCCGATGGATGAGAAAGGTTGGTAGCTTGGTTTCCCTCTCGATGCTTTGGCCATGAATCCTCTCAGCTCCCCTGTGGCCATGGGGCTGGACAGGGGAAGGTGGAGTCCTGGAAATGTCCTGGGGATGGGTAGAAAGCCAAGAAAGTTTCCAAGATGGAAGGCATCCAGCATAAATACAAGGGTTGGGCATGTGTGTGGTCTCCAAAAACTAAAGCTACTAATTGCCTTTTAAGTGCCATTAAAAAGAATATGGTACAGCCTCATAACCAAAGTTAGCACACATTAGCTAGGTCCAAGGGATGCCAGTTCCTCGGTGCCCATCGCTCACTGTAGGGTGAGCAGTCGAGAAAAATCCTTCCTGACACATTCTCTGGAGATTTCCCTCCTGCTCCCTCCTCAACACTCTCCAGTGATATCTGCCCCTGTCAACACACACACGCTCGTTCGAAAGCTCGCTAGCAAAAGAGAAAAATCTCCGAAAGTAGCAGGTGTCCTTAAGTCCTGTCAAAATACATCAGCGCTGTCTTTGGAGTGCGTCTGGACCTTGGAGCCTGGCCTGACCCCGGGATCCAGCCGCGCCAGGCTGGTCCCTGCAGCACCGCCGTAATTAGAGCTTGGGAATGAGCGGCGCCGGCAGAGAGGAATTTGCAACACCGCTTGGTTGTGTTGCCTGCCGGCTCGCTCCAACTCCTGCTCCTGGCAGTGCATCACCTGTGCAGGCAGGGGAGCACGGTAGCGGGGCACCCGCCTCCTAAAAGAGCATCCCAGGGATGCGCCGGCTGCCAGCACGGCTCATGCGGACTAGTGGGTATCTGAGCACCGGGTGTTTGGCAGACGGGCATCCCCAGCACCATGGCAGGGCTCCAAGGTGTCAGCAGGGCTGTGGAGGCGGTGGGGACTGACGGCGAGGAAGGGGCCACGTGTCCCACGGGGAGGGGAATGGGACGGTCAGGCGGGTGTCTGCAGGGCGGCTGTTAGTTTTCTGACCCATAATTAAAGGAGCAGGACATGTCAAGGAAGATTCCTCATGCAGAGTCTGCTATAAATCTTCGAGGGCTGGACTGCCAAAGAGATTGAAAAGGGGTTAAGCACTCATTTCTCCAAGGCTGATGGAGTTCGGTGCATGTAGCCTGGAGGTTCTCCAAGGGGCCTGATGTTTTATGTCTTTGGGATGTTTTTGTCTTCCTTCGGTTGTATTCAGTGCTGGTATTGTGTTTATATCAGAAAAATTCTGGATTGTTGCCTCTTTTTTTTTTTTTTTAAACAAACATCTGCTGCTTCTGCTTGTAGATTGTCGTACCACTGCATCCTGCCAGCAGAGAGAAGCTCCAAGCAGGACATGGGTGGCAAACATGATGCTACATGGTAGGCGGTGGAGCTCGGCAGAGAGCTCAGCCTGCCACTGTTCTGGGTGACACACAGGAAAGCGGCTCTGTCCCAGCTACTCTGTAAGAAAAGGCACTGCTAGCTTCATTTAGGGAGTTAGGTGAAGCTCCCTACTGTGACAGATAGCAAAGCTGCAAGTTAGAGAGCTTGAGCAGAAATACGTCGTGAAGTGTATACTGGCTGGGTCCAGAGCACCCCACGGCTGGAAATTTGGTGGGACCATAGCCCAGAGGAGAGGGGCTGGGCGCAGCTGAGCTGGCGGGCAGCCGTGTGCCATGTTGTCCCTCCTGGATGCTCATCTGCTTGGAACCCGACATGCATGGGGTGGAGGACCCGTTGCATTAGTGTGCCCACAGAATTTCAGTGAGGGCACTGCCTCCTTGTGCTCCGCGGAGACCTGGTGCCTTGCTGGAAGATGGCACAGGCTCATCTGCTGGGGCTCCCATCCCTGCCTGGCTTCCAGTGCCAGCCCCAGCCCTCCCAGCTCACCCGCCTGGTCCTCTGCGCTGCAAAACCCTGCCCCCGCGCTCTATTCTCCATCACTAACGCTGCATTGCCTCGCCCTCCCGGACCAGCTACCTGGGCATGAAGCCACCAGAAGCCAAGGGAGCCTGTCACCTCTCCCGGCCACACCAACTGCCCCGCCACCACCTTCCCCTGCTTTGCACCAGCATCCCGAAACTGGCACACAAAGAGGAATGTGAGCAAACACAGACCCCACCTGGCCCCCTCCCGCCCTAAATTCCACCAAGCACCAAAGAGGGGCTCCTGGCAAGCAGGAGCAGTTTCAGTCAACTCCGTATTTACTTATGAATTCCAGCCAAAGAGGCGACAAAGGTGCCGGAGACCTCCCACATCCAGAGCTTTTCACCTCATGCACCCCAGCATCTCCCCCACTGCCTGGGGGGAGCAGCTCCCCACGTCCCAGGCACAGCTTCCCTCTGCTCAGTCATTTTTCCTTCCCTCTACTCGCCTGCCTGCCTATCTCTCTCTATTCCTTTCTCTCTGCATTTACTGGAAAAAAATGTTTCTACAGAAGAAAATGCAATCAAATCAAAAGAGAAATGGAAAGAAGCACCTCAAAACTTGCTAGACAGGCGTTTTCTGTGCAAGATCAAGGGCCAAATTCTGCTTTCATCACACTGGAGAAAAATCTGGACTATCTCGCCTTGAATTAATGGCATTCCTTTGTAAGGGGAACAGAATTTCATTCATTCGCGCCTTGTACAGCAGCAGAGGGGCCATTAATCCTTACGGCTTCCAGTCACGTCTCCCCCGGTTTGCAGCTCCAGCAAGTCCTGCATGGGAAGTCCCAGATCATTTTCTCGCATCCTTCCTTGACTTGTCAGCTCATGATAAACAGCATCTCGTCCCAATCCCAAACGTACAAGCACACTGAGTGATTACATCACCTCCAAACCCACTCCAATAAGATAAAATGTAGCTCGCATCCAATTTGAATAACTCTGTATTCCCCAATGGGGTCTCTCCCCTCATGCGTAGCGCTTGAGGCCAAATCCTGGTGTCTGCTGCAAGGCATTCAACCTGCAGTCCCTCCCTTGTATTTGGGGATTGTTGGTCCAGGCTCCTGCCAGAATCACTGCTGGGGGAATCCTGGCCTACTGCAGTGGATTCTCGGCATTGCTGCCAGGGAGAGAGGCTGGCCTTGCTCCTTGCCGACAGCAGAGCCATGAAACCACCTTCCCAACAGTAGTTCACAGCCCTGAGAAGAAGGTGGGCGAATGCTGGAAACTCTGATTTTCTTCTGTGCTATTGACAGGGAGAGGGACCTTCAAACACCTGGCACCTCTAAACATCTGGGCTAGCCCCTCCTCTCGGTACTGCAGTATTGCACCCACATCTGCCAGGTGCCCTGGAGCACCTTCAGGTGCACCTTAATACACATCAATTGCCCTGACCAGCCTCAACTGGGACCCCACCCACACCCCTGCCCATGGACCCTGGGTTCTATTTAAGCTCAGCCCCAGGGCACTCCTTCTCTCCCTGGGCTGGGCTGGGTGGTATGCCTCTTGCTCTGGCTTCTGGATGGATGTTGGCTATGTGCTGAAAGTCATCCCCAATCCTCCTTCTGGCTGCTTTTGCTCCTGACTGGATTCCTTGCATGGACCCTGGACATGGCTCATCACTCCCTGGGGCTCTCAGTGTGCCCTGTTACCAGCCCTCAGTTCTACCTGCTGTGCTTGCTGCCTGCAGGGTTACACCCCATCAGTGTGGGTACCCCCTGTGCTGCCATTACCCTTGGCTCCTGGCTCATCCTTCACCCCAATCCTGCTCTTGCTACTCCCTGACAATGGTGTGGCTTCTTCCCCGATCACTCATCTTGCTCCTGGACTTCACTCCTCGTAGGACAAGGGCTAATATTTTCTTTACTGTCGTGTTTTTTGCTGAAAACTATAATCTAAGTACAAATTAGTAGCAGTATTAATGATAAGTAAGGTGGTACCCCTTAGCATTAAGGTTCCTGTCTATTTAAAAATGGGTTCAGCTGTAGAACCAAGCTCCTTTAAAGCTCAAGTTGGCATCCAAGGTTTGGAATCCTATCTTTGTTAGTGCAGCAGGCCTCCTCCTGCTTTCCAAAGGGAAGCTCCAAAATGGACAGCAGACAGATAGCACGCTGGTTGGGATTGTATGCTGGAGTGATACCACTGACATGAGGAGTAAGCTAAGTCCATGCATTAAGGCATATGCTGGACTTGCTGGGCAGGTGCTGTAAGGCCACAGAAGACTGAGTCCTGTGCTCTCAGGAGGTGTCTGACTCCGTGTGGTGCTTCAGCACGTGGCTAAGATGGCTGGGAACATCAGACCCTCAGCAATGTTGGCCCTTTCACCCCAGCAGCATCCCCAGGAACGTGAAGGCCATATCTTAGGAAAGATGGCCATAGGACAATCCAGTGTTTATGGGAACGAGCCCCACACCCAGCACAGAGGGTCACTGCAGGGAGCCCTTCCAAAACTCTGCTCCAAGCCTGCCCAGGGCATGTGGGAGGGAGCTAGCCCGGCACAACCAGCACCCAAAGTCCCTCTGATCACACCTCAAAGCCCTCTGAGATGGGCACCATTACTTATTTAGATCAAGGGGCAGCAAATCAATGATGGATTTTCTTATGTGGACAAGCACTTAAATCTCAGTGCATCTGCACTGAAGTGTCAGCAAGATGCTGCCAGGGAGTGAGGAATTCCTCCTTAACACCTTTGAAGAGCCTAGCAGGGAAGGCAGAGGGCCAAGCCAACTTCTCAGCAGTACTGGTAGAATGATAATGACTGCCAAAGCAATGGCCCAGCTGCCTTATTGGACTGGCCTTCCAAAGGCATGGAAGGGAGCATGCATCAAAGTACCTCAGCCCTTGGGAGAGGGTGTGGGATTAAAACAAGGGCAGGAGGATCTGGCAGGCTGAGATTAGTCTAGGAAGGCCACTGGCTTTCTGGGTACTAAAATGAGCTGTGAAAGGAGAGCTGCCTGCCAGCCTTTGGGGAGGGCTGGGGTGCAGGTGGGGAGCAGGCAAGTAAGAGTGCTTCCTTGCATTACATCTCTGGGGCTGCTGTGAGCCCCTGGGTAAATAAACAGCTCCCGCTTCCTGCCAGGTCTTAAACCTTTGCAATAAGAAACTTTTTAAAACAAGCAAACAGAGGGAATTCCTGCTGTTTGCTGTCTTACTGCGGGAAACGCTTGGCATAAGAAGGAGCAGTAACTGGTGCCAGGCCAAACGCTGCTGCAGCATACGTCCGCAGCGGCTCTGTTGAAAGGGCTGATATTACTGCAGGGCAATGGAGCTCACCACCTGGCTGCCATGCTCTGCTCTGCTTGTGCACAAGGTTTTAGACCCCAGGATTTCTCTGCTGTGCAAGCAGGAGGCCAGGGAGCAGCAGTACCTTACCCCAGCAGCCATCCAGCTGAACCTGTGGAGATGGGTTCCCGTGCTGGCACAGAAAGGAGCTAAACGGGCTTTGGCCCAGCACCTCGCAACAATTCTCCCATTTGGAGCAATCTGATGTTGACCCACCACTGCAGATACGCTATAAAATAAGAACAAGGGTGGAGGACAGCATCCCCTGAGCCCCACAGCATTTTCCTTCCAGAGCACAAACTCAGTTTGCCTTATTAGAGCTGGGGCTCTGTGAAAAATCAGTGGCAATAAGCCTGACAGGCCTGCTGAGAGCCCAGCACCACACTGGGGGAGCAGGAGCCACCCCTCTTGGGGCTGTGGGAACCTCTGTCCTGAGGTCAGTCTGATGGGGCATGGTGATTTTTCTGCCCTTCAGAAACAGTCACCACTTAGGGCAACAGACCACTAAATGTCACCTCTCACAGAAGCCCCTCGGGGCACTAGCAGATTTGGACGGGAAGGGGGGTCCTTGGGTTCTTGTTGGTTTTCATTGAGCTTGATCAACTCACACATGGGACAAGCAGCCTCGCGCAGCTGGAGTAACCCTGTTGATTTACACAAATTCCTCCAGACACATGCTGGGGTTTATGCTCTACTGGCATTTGCATTTCTACAGTCTGGACTGAGGCTGGGAACTTTTATTGGGTGGATTCTAGCAAAACAGAAGGCAAGGAATAAAAATAACTCTTTTTCTGGGCTGGGTTGATTGCTCTTACACCGGCATAAATCCAGGCCAGCTCTATTGATTTTTAAGGAGTAACTAGGTTTATGCTGGTGTAACTATGTCCCCAGAGCTGCATGAAATGTTCACAACAAAACCTGAAATTACATGGAACTAGCAGAGCTACACTGTTTTGGGGTTTCATTACAAATTTGAATCTCAGACCGAGCTTGTCAAAAGATTCCTTAAGGTTCATGAACCTTTCAGTCAAGCCTTGGCCTAGAGTCAAGCCAAGCCTGAGCTGATTTATAGCTTTGCATGGAAATAATGTGAAATCAGTGGGTTTTGTTTGGTCTTGAAGCTGAAGCTCGACGCTTGCAGCCGAGCTTGGCTTTCGAGAGGTCAATTCTCTTTGAAAGTCGAGCTCAAACCTGAATCTGCAGTGGGAGCTGTAGGAGATGCTGTCTAGATTAAAAACACAGGCCAGATTTGCAAGTGTAATGAGGGTGGTGATTTTTTGCACAGCCCTCTGTATGAAAGCAGCAAGGTCTGAGCTGTGCTGCTGCTCCATGCTCGAGGAGCTGGGCGAAAAATCAGATGCGATTCATTAGGACATAAGGGCATGTAAGGATCATTTGATTCAGCTGGCTGCTGAAGTGAGCTAAGTACTATTAGTCCTAATCTCTGACAGTCCCTGTGACTGCCTCTCGGAGAGGCAGGATATAGCAGTGTTCCTCTGATATTCCACTTCGCACTTCAAAGATGGTGTAGTTCCTGCTGGTTATATATTGCCTGTGGGATTAAGATTCACAGGCAGCAGCGAAGCAGTTGACAATGTGGTTTGGCAGTGCTAAGCCGGCAGCACATGCCTCCTCCCCGGCCAGCACTGAATGCAAAGCGCTCGCGGCAGCCCCAGGAGGAAAGGGATATAGAGCTCCCTTAGCTGTGTGGGGCCATGCTTGGAGCTAGTCCAGTCTGCCTGGCTCGTTTCTTTTCATGACCAACTTGGGGTGAAGGAGGCCAGGAATGGTACCTTCCACATCGTCCATGGCGTTGATGTAGAAATGGCCATGGCTTGGTGGTATCTGGCTCCATGAAGTGCAGCGTGACCCATGGCATGGGCCAAATCCTGCTGTGGCATGGCTCCACAGGAGCAAGGGCTTTGCCTGGGCTTGTGTTTGACCATCTGCATGAGAAGACCTGTGGTCTTCTGGCAGCAAGTGAAAGAGCCTGGTGTGGGGCAGAGGAAGGAGGCATTTCTGCACCAGAAGGAGGACAACAGCAGCCCTGAACTCCGTGCCACCATGCAGCCCTTTCTGCAAAGGTTTGTGGGATGGGGAACACAGCATCTCCTCTGAGAAGCTCCCAGTCAGGTGGTTGGGTTTTTCATGTTTCTTTAATGCTCTGGTGATGCCTGGAGCATCCAGATGCAATCAGAGCCTTGCATGTCCCAGCCCTTGCCAGAAAGAGCTGGTCTGGCTGTGTCCCCCAGCTTGGCACCACCGAGACGTTTCTCAAACTGACAGTAAATCAGGAGCTGAGGTCTGCTGGGATGCTCTGCAGAAGGTACTGCAATACCCCAGGCAGGGTCTGAGGACTCCCCAGACAAGGGGCTGTAGTTGCAGAGTTGGGCCATGCTTGCCTGCTCATGGAGCTATGTCCTCAGCAACTGTCCTGCAGTGATGGAAAAGGTCCCCAGAAATGGGATCCAACCTTAGGGCACTAAACCCAAACCCTCCAATTCCCCAATCTTGTTTAAGCAGCATCACCAGCCTTCTTCCTTTGGGACTATTTAGTTGAACTTCTTGGATGGCTGGATAAGTGCTCAATAGCAGCTTGTTGAGCTCTTTCTTTGAATAATGTGATCACCATGTCCTGGCTGCTTAACGGCAGTCTTGTTTGAGCTTTTGGGGAGTTGAGATTCACTGGCAAAACTGTGCTTATCTAATCTGAGACTAGAGAGCAACGTGTAATCTTCCTGGGCAATCACGGCTAATGAGTGCAGTTCAAATGTTAACTTTTGGCCAGCCATGCACAGAGTAAACAAGCTAAAATGTGATTAATTGAAAATCAATTGAAGGGACTTGACATGTGCTCACAGAGATGGCCCAAGCAAAACTAGAGGCTAAATTCAATGGATAAATAACTCATTGTGAGTTATTTGCTCGGCTCTACTTAAGTGGTTGATTATGTGGGTCTTTGGTTAATTGACTTATTGAGTGGCTGGCGTGGGTTTTTGGCTGCTCGCTCACTCCCTGCACGTTTTTGCTATTAACTCAGCTGTTTGATGGAACAAGTAGTCTATTGTCTATTTTTTGCTGGCTAGGTTGGTGTTTGGTTGGATATTGGCTCTTGGGCTAATTGAACACAT
Organism: Aquila chrysaetos chrysaetos; assembly: GCF_900496995.4. NCBI lineage: Eukaryota > Metazoa > Chordata > Aves > Accipitriformes > Accipitridae > Aquila > Aquila chrysaetos. The sequence continues at coordinate 11,836,531 of NC_044006.1, read as the reverse complement.
CTGCTGCTGGCTGTATGGTGGCTTGCCGGGTTCATCACTGGCTCTTTGTTTCATTGCCTGTCTGATGTGTTGTCGGTGGCCCAGTTTGTCACAGATAGGATGCTTGCCTACCTAATTTCCTGCTCCTTTGCACTTGAAAACCAGGTTCTTGCTTTTCCTGGTTGCCTTTTGCAGTTGCCATTGCCTCTTCCATGATGCTTGGGCTCCCAAGCTGCAGCAAGGACTCCTCCTTGGCAAGCTGCATTCAGTGTGTCATCTCTAGGACATCTGAGGATTGTCACTGGGAAGGATGGACACCTTCTGGAAGTCCATTCCCAGCTGTAGCTGTGTTCTGCAGTCCTGGCATGGCTCCATCCTGACCTTTCACTTTTCCCGTTGAATTCCTCATTGCTTCTGCTGGGAAATGTGGCACAGGAGCTTTTGGGTTAGAAACAGGTGGGATGCTGGCTCAGACGGGGGCTTCAGCTCAAGTGGGGAAAGGGGAGGGAAACAAGGGGAGCAGGGGAGAAGAGACCTGGGCAGGAAATGATCTCTGGAAGTCTATTAAAAAGCTCAGTTGATTCTGACAGGTGCTCTTCATGCTCTTTTGTTTGTTTTGGCCCTGATCTAACTTTAATTTTGGGGTGAAAGAATATTTTTCCACTGTGGTAAGAACCATTCCTTAGAAAAGCATGCCGGGTAGCCTGGAAATCAGCATCATGCATTGAAATGTATGTTTGAGAGCAGAGCCAGGAGCCAGCTGAGGGGACTTCATAAGGGACAAGGGTGGGAAGGAGAGAGAGCCTTCCCTGTGCTCTTCCTCCATGCCTTGCTGGAGCACCTGAAAGCCATTAGCACACCGGTCCCTCAGGGCAGCCCGGCTGGGCTCTGGCTGATGTGAGAGGTGTTGACTGGAGCTGAAGCTGACTTGACAGGGCCCCAGGGAGACACTCAAATTAGCTTGTTTACAGCTCTCCTGCTCTTTCATTTCATCTGCCATGCTTGTAAAACACTCTTACAGAGGAGATAGCAGTGTGTGTGTCCTGCTGTGCTTCCTGCTCGTCTGGGGGAGCCTAGCGGGATGCTTGGCAGTGCTGTGCAGCTGTGGCATGTGCAGGCAATGCAGGTGTCCCCCCACAGCCCCCTGAGTGGCTTTGAGTGACCCTTTTGTAGTGTACCCTGTCCCTCAGGCTGAGCACAGAGAATAAATTGGCTCCTGCTGTACAAGCCCTCCAGGTCTAGGTTAAAGTCATGTCCAGGGTGGGAATGCAATGAAATCTGCTCTGGGAGCATCTGTCCCTCAGATGGCACTGCCCTGGGCTTTGCACCCCTTGGAGACCTCAACCTCAGATAGACCAGCCATGACTCAGCGGACCATCCTGAGGGATGCTTGTTGCTCCTCTCAGACACATCATAAACCCCATGGTGTCTGGGCAAAAGCTAGCTGCTTTCCTGGCTAGAGAGTTGGAGAAAGAGCATCCTCCATGTCTGGGCAGTTTCTGTTGCCCCAGCCTCCTTCTGCAATGCCACACAGAAGATATCCTTTGACTTTTTTTTTTTTTTATCCTCTGCTCCAATATGGGGTTTTCCTGGTGAGCTGCAGCAGTGGGTTTGGCTATCAGCCCTTGTGCTGCAGAAGGAGCAGTCCCCTCTGTGCAGCATTGCTATCCAGCTCGGTGACAGGAGACAAGTTTTTTGTCCTGTGATATCCAGGCCTGGTTCCCCACAGGGGTGAATGATGTCTGTGCCCTTGGGCAATTTCTTGGCAATGTGATGGAGGAAAGGGGTGGGATAATGAGGTACCACTGAGGTCAAGCCTTCTGTTTCAGACCTTATCTTGGGTTTTTCCAGCTGTACAGTGCCCAAAAACTCCTAGGTGAATATGATGAATGCAAACCTAAAACTTAGGAGTCCCCTTGAGCAGCCAGGCTCCCTCAGCAGCTGTGCATCCCCAAAGAGTAACAACTTGTCGTCCTGGAGAGTGTGAAGCTTCTGGCTCCCACCACAGACTTGTCAGTAGTGCCCATCTTAGCACATCTCTGCAGAGCCCTGGGCCAGGCAGGGTGGGAGCAGAGTTGAGGAGCACACCAGGCACAGAAAGATCTTGCTCCAGCCATTTGGTTGCACAAGGAATGTGCATGGAAATAATTCTTACATTAGCAGTCAACTCATCTTTTTCTCCCCACCTGTCTCATTCTTGCTTTTTTTTCCATTTCTGTGGCTTGTTCACCAGCAGGCAGCCTGGGCTGGGCTGGCAGGAGCTGTCCTCAGGCATGCCAGGGAGTGAGGGAAGATGCTGCCTGTCTAAAGCTCCCCGAAGGTCACCAAAAGGTAAGGGAACAGAATAGGCCAAATTCTACACATTTTTGTTGCTGTCTGAAGCTTCTCCTGTCTTGGAAAATGCCTGCAGGGCCATCTTGCTGGAATCCTGCAGAAAAACATGGGGCTTTGAGAGGGCAGATGAAATGAAGGTGAGTCAAGGGGTTTGGATTTGTTTGTTTAGCTGCTTGGAGAGGCAGTGAGGAAGAAAAAGGTGAGTGATGGGGTGATTCCCACTTAATGTCAGCTAAAACGAGGGAGAGAAAGACAGGAGCAGAGAAAATGGGAAGAGGCTAGACCAGCAAGGGATTATGTCCCTCCAGTCTTTGGACTTCAGTGGGCCAGAGATGCCTTCTGCAGACGTGGTCCTTGGCTCCCACTTGTGAGAATAAGTTCTGGGAGTGATGCTCTTAGAAAAGAGCCCAGGCTGGGGCTCGGGCCAATGCATGCCCATACCCTGTGGGACACCCAGCAGCTGCAGCAGGTTTTCCTTGCCCTTGCTGTGTGCCCTGGTCCTGCTGAGTTTGCAAATGCAAGCCCTGCCATGTCCTGTCCCTTGCTGAGCTCAGAGCTTGTTTTAGCCCCTCCATGGTAGCACTGGAAGAGGGGAAGGGAGCCTACCCATCTGTTTTCCAAGCCAGGGGAGGCAAGGCTGCTGGTAGATTTTTGTCTCTCAGCAGCATGGGCTGGGGTGGCAGGTGAGGGCAGCTGTGCAGCTGCTGAAAGGCAAGAGGGTTCATGTACCAGCACCATTAATTTTTGAGATATCAAGGCAGTAAAACATTGATGCTTGTCATGGATGCTGCATCTGCGCTGGCCATGATGTGTCTATACTTATGCAGCCAGTTTCCTGAGGAGCACATGGGTAACGCGGAGCCTTCTGAAATGCTGCTGCAAGAGCTGGATTAGCTCTTCCTGGGTAGGTTTACTGTGATTGCTTGTGCGGATCAAGTGATCAGTGATTAAAATCAGACAGGATCTGCCTAAAGAAAGGGCTTGAATTCACATTGCCAAGCCAGCACCCCAACCACTGGGCCAGCTGAGATACAGCAGCTGGATCAGCTCCACCATGTTTCTGCAAGCTGGTGGCACTCAAGTTCCTCTGATGCTGGCACCTCTGTCCTCCCTGGCTCCTGTCAGCCCCTGCCAGGATGTTTTCTTTAGCTGTTTCCCCAGCACAGCTAGCAGCATGTGGCTCTGCTCTACTGCAGCCTGGCTGGACTGCTCTGAATTAAGCAGTGAGCTGCTTTACAAAGCTAAGAGCCGTCCAGAAAGATACTGTAAGGATGGGGATGCAGGGGGAGACCAAAGGAGCTCTGAGGTGTCCTGGAGCCAGCAGGGTTTGTGAGTGCTCAGCCCAGCACAAATATCAGTTACCCTGGGCCTCCAAACTGAGTTTTTTAGCCCCAGTGAAGTGAGGACAAGTATTAATGTATGGATTCTTGTTCTATAGCAAGGAAGAATTTTCTGGATGAAAGCTTTAATTAGATTTGTTTGGACCTTGTTCACATGCCTCCTGGGTTCACTTTCTGTGAATACTTTAAATAACAGTTTTATTGGCAGGAACACTTGTGCAAACTGCAAATTTGGGGTCAGCATCTCAGCTGATATAAATCAGTGCAGGCCTCTCCAAGGTGGTGGAGGTACACCAATTTACACCCATAGAAAGGCAGACTCCCTAAATGGATATTGAGAAATTAGTCTTGGAACATAAACTTGGAGTGAAAACCTCAGAGTGTTTGTACTGGAAACCTTATCCTGAGGCTGCAGCAGCTTTCAAATTGCAGCAGGGAGCATCAACCACTGGTCGGCAGGGATCCTGGCATCCTCCAGCATCTCCTCACCTCCTCTGTCTCCCCAGACTGCAGTGCTCTGCTCCCAGCCAGCCCTTCCCATACTGCTCACCCGCTTGTTACCACCACCTGGAGTGAGCTCCGTGGTCTGGACTGGCTGCCCCAGGTGCGTGCAGAGCCCTCATCCTTCTGGGGCTTGATCCAGCCCAGCTCCTGGTGGGGGTTTTGGGGGCGTTGAGTTTGGAGGCTTTGAGGGATGGAAACTAGGGGGGATGGGGCTGAGCCCGGGGATGGCAAGAGAAAAAGGAGGCGAGGGGCCCTCTGATTGCTGTCTCCTGGAGGAACTGGAGCATGCCCAGAAACAATAAATGTCCAGCGATTATTTGATGTGAGTTAGGATGGAAAAGCATCACAGAGGGTGCGTCTGAGACAAGCTCTCACTTTAAACTTCAGTGAACTCTTGAACAAATTCCCATGCTTTTGCAAAGCTGTGTTCCATATGGGCCAGGGCTCCTTGGGGAGGGGGTTGTTCCCTCCCTGGGGATGCAGAACTTGCTCAGGACACCCTTGGCCAGTGCTGCAGACAGGGAGAGGTGAGGTCAGGGATGGCTGGGCTGATGCAGGAGCACAGGAGGGAGCAGAGGTGCTGCCTCAGCTCCCTGTTATTCTGGGGGTCACTCAGGACCACACCTGGCAGGGAGCAGGTCCGGGCCTGGCATTTCTGGCAGGATACTTCACTGAGTGCAACAGTCTTTGCATCCAAACTGTTTCCCAGAACATCTATCTTGCATGATGAAGGCTGCAATATACTATAAGAATGAGCTTTAAACCTAGAGGAAGAGGCAAAAGCTACTCACAGGTTACCACAGGTAAAATTGGAGACCCCAACCATGTTCCAGGTCTTTGTGGACTCACTGTCCATCACTTCTCTGGTCCCAGGCAGTGATGGGGACAGAGGTCCCTGTCCCAGCTGGCACAGCACAGGCTATGAGCAGGACTGGAAGGGGGCTCAGGTGGGATTTGGGACACCTCCTGGGAGCATCAGCACTTGCAGCCTTTCAAAGCCCCTGATTTCAGCACCCTTGGCTTGGCTGTGGGGCTGAGCTCTCCTGGGAAGCCCCAGCTCCCTCATGGCTGGGCAGCAGGGTGACTTTCCCTGTGCAGAAGCAGACAGAGCAGCAGGGCCAGCTGGGACCGGAGCCCCTCAGCACTGTGCCTCTGTTGCAGGGGCCTCATGGCTCACTGGCTCTCACAGCCCTTTTTAGGCAAATTCTGCATGTCTGGCTGGAGTCCCCAGCTCCAATACCCTCTCTGTGGTGCTGCAGGTGGACAGCTCAAAAAACCGAGAGAGAAGTGACCTTCACTGACCTAAGCAGATTATTCTTGCTTCCCAGGCCAAGCATCTCAGAAAGGAAGGATGACATCGGGTGTGCAAAGCAGGCTGTGCCTGGCTGCAGGGCTCACTGTGCACAGATGGACAGTGGCTCCTTGGCAGCAAGAGGAGTGGGAGGGGAAAATTGAAAGAATAACAGCAAAGCAGGAAAACCTCCTAAAAAAATACCTTTCCTGATGTCTGCATGTGTCAGATCTGGTGATTCCCTTGCCTGGCCCATTGAAGGCAATGGTGGGGAAGGGGTTGAGGACATGCTCTGACTTCCCATTCCCTGATCCACTGGACATCCCAAATACTTTCCATCCCAGCAAGTCTCACTCAGCCCAGACATTTTTGGGGGGCTAGAGACTGCTGGTCCTGAGGCGGTGGTGGGGTAGGGCAAGGTGTACAGTGCATGCCTGGAGAACATGGGTCTTTTCAGAGGTGCTTGCACTGCTGGGGAGCCTCTGCCCCGCCACAGATGTGACAGCGTGCAAAAAGCACCAGGGAGAATCACTGGCATCGCAGGGCCTGACCTCCCCTGTGTTTGAGCCACCGGCACCACCCAGGGATTTTCCATCTTGGCACAAAGGTGCAGGGCTAAGCTGGGAGCACTGATCCTACCCGGCCTCAGCAAATGGCACTTGTGGTAGCCAGCCCCAGGCATGAAGCAGTGCTAAAATCAGCAAAACATCAGTGAAATTACCCCCATGCCCATAAATGCCACCCAAACCAATTAATTATCTTGCTGATCACCACTGCTCTGCATGTGGGGCCACGGGGAACTGCTCCCCGCCTCCCCCAGGCATTCAGAAACACAGGGAGTTATTTAGAGAAGGGAAATCCCTGTTTTGCTGGGGGGCTGGGGTGCAGGGGGATGAGGGGGGCTGAGAGGGACATGGGCAATCCAGGCCAGGACTTGTCCTTCGTCATCCATCCCCAGAGCATGGGAGCTGAGCCCCGGGGTCAGGCAGGTAAAGGGCTCTGGGGTCTGCGCAGTCACCTGGAATAAGGAGGGGAGGAATGTGTGGGGACTGCGGCCTCGCTGAGGGGGTTTGGGGTGATGGGGGTTGAGAGGAGGGTGTGAGTGCCTCCCAGGGGCTTTATGGGGAGCAGTGCTCCTCTGGGAATGGGGTGTCACTCCTCAAAACAACAATGCAGTGGAGCGAAGCAGCAGCATCCCCTTCTGAGGCTTGCCTGCCCTGAGGCTCAGCGGGCAGCCCCTGATCGGCCCCAAAGCCACCTCACAGAGCGATCTGGCTCCTTCTCCTGTGGTTTCCATGCAGGGCTTCTGCAGCATGGTGGGGGAGGTCCTGCACACAACTACCCGTGTGCGGATGGTCCCTGCATGCACAGTGAAAAGCATCCTAAACAAACAGTGCAAACCCTCCAAATCCACTCCAGCATCGTTTTGGGGAGGGAGCAGAGGAAGGCCGGATGCGGGTAGCCCTGCCCTCACACCCAATAAAGTGTAGCTGTGTCTGGTTTGTATCTAAAGGGGAAAAGAGACAGAGAAAAAGCCTCTCCGAAATGAGATTCCTTACATGACAGCGTGCTGACATGCTCCGGAGTGATTTTGGCAAGAAACGGCAAGGCTAAGCAGGAGCTAGGGTTTGCAGGATTGTGCAGGCACTCAGGGGGGAGGTCGGGGGGGGCTGAAGGGCTGCTGTGCTCCCCGGCCCCTCACCCTACTCCCACCCCTTGCCCTGAAGCTGCTGCCCGTCCTCAGTGCTGACCTTGCCGGGCACTGCCCTGCCGAAAAGGGAACTCTCTGTAACGCAGGTTTTGTGGGTTTATTTTTCTTCCCCTTTTTCTGTTTCCATGGTCCCTCCATCCCTGGCTAAGCCATCAGTGAGATGGTGTCCAGCAGTCCGGAGCTTTGCAGATTTGGCGCATACTGGCGGTGCAGGTGTGTGTCCCCAGCTGGTGACAGGTCGAGTGTGCACGTGGGATCGATAACTCTGCCTCTATCTGTGGGGGAAAGGGAGCAGGGAAACATCAGGCTCCCCTGCAAAAAGCCTCCCTCTAACTCCATCACCCCCTGGGCAACGGGGAACCCCTTGGGTTTTGCCCTCGAATGGCAGACTGGGAGGGAGCAGGCAGTGCATCACACCCTAGCAAGCTTGGGGAAGCAAATGCACACAAAACCCAAATTCCTGGGGAGCAGCTGCATCCCCATCGCTCTCTGGGGATGGTCCTCCAGAGCCACCCCTGTGGTTTAGGGCACTGGTTCCCGGTCTGCACCCCCTCAAGCTGTGTTGTGTCATGTGGCTGGTACCTGCACACCAAGGGAGTGCGTTTCGGCGTGGGGCTTGTTTATGAGCTGTTGGCTTTGGCTGTGGGCTCTCTTCTGCGCCTTAGCCGAGGGGCTGGATCCCAGCGGGATGGGGCCAGGGGCTGCGGGCGCTGCTCCCACTGACACGCAGTGGGGCCGGGGGGATTTGCAGGCGCTTTTTCAAGCATCTGGTGGTTGAATATTTATGAAGTAGGAGAGCAAACCAAACACTGGGAATCAAAGGAAACCAAACCTGATATTTGCAGTTGCTAAAAGAGTCAGGAACCGGTTTCTTCCCACCGGCTGCGGGGCAGGAGCAGCGTGTCCCCCCGGGACAGCGGGGTGGGAGGCAGCAGACAAACCCATCAGCCAGCTCCATCCCAGACAGGCCAAGCTGAGCTGGTGTAACCTGGCGCGGCTGCACGGCAGCCACGCTGATTTATGCCCCTGCTGCTGCTCCCGCCCCAAAATATTAATCTCCTTCAGCAGGATCCTGCTCCTAAGGTCTTTTTGGAAAATTCAGTGCTGTCCCTGCATGGGTCTGGTACCAAGAAATAGCTGTTGCTCCCCTGGCTGCAGACGGCTGGAGCTCAGGGAGAGCTGCCAGGGGCGTAGGTAAATCCCTGCCGTCCTGATCCAGCCGCAAGAGGAGGAAACCTCCGGGTGACTGTTCCCAAATGGGCTGAGCATTTCAGAAACGTTGGGAGCTCTGTGCTGCAGCCCCGGCTGCCTCGCCAGCAGCATCGGCACAGGCAGCGCAGGAGGCCAGGGCTCGTGCAGCTGGGGTTTATTTCTTCAATCTCTCTGCATTTATTTATTTTGGTTTATTTTAATTATTTTTAATAGTTTCTCTGAGTGCTCCCTGTGGTCTTTTTTCTTATTTAGGGACTTGAGGAAAGCTGGAGCAGAAGGGAAATATTATCAGCCAAGCTGGGATTTCTACCACATGCAGGAGTTTCGTGGCAGGTCCTCCCCTGTGCCCATCACCACCCTCCACCCACACTCATACGCTGCCAAAGCCAAGAAAAGGGTTTTCTCCATTCGCTCAGCCCTGGGAAGCACAGCAGCCAGTCCTTTCCCTGGCCTGGCTGCTACCTTTGCGTGACCACCAAAGCTTTGCCAGTGACTTGCCTGTGTCCCTGCTCTGGGGCCATTAGGAGGACACCGGTAAGGACCTGCCCACCCATTGCAGGAGGCAGTGCAATGGGCAGCATTGACTTTATTCTTTTCTACAACAGAGAGAAGACCTCAAGCTCAAATATCCCACATTTACTGGCGCTGTGGTGTCCTCCAGGCCTCTCCATGCTGATGATTTCAGACCCATCCTGGTAATGCCCTGCTATCCCCAAGGCTGACAAGCCTCACCCCCCAGTGATACAGCATCACTGTTGCCTTTGGACATGGAGCCCATGCTAAACCATTGCTATCCCCCAAGGCTACTGGTCCACCTTCCCTGGCTGCCAAGCAGGGCTTTCCAAAAGGCTTTTGGAGTCACTTAGGGATGCGCCAGAAAGTCTCACCCTTGGGGTTTTCATTACCGAAAATTGCTGTAGGAGCAGGGAATATCTATTAATGTTCCCCATCTCTGGCAGCGTGGAGGATGGAGGGAAGCCTGGAGCCGCTCAGCAGTGGGACCCACAGTGCCGGCAGAGGCTGGGTGCTGGGCTCAGCCAGGATGCCGTATTGCAGCAGCTGCTGCTCCCAGAGTTTCTGTGGATCCAGCACAAACCCCAGCATTTCCTCTTGGTAGGCTTTCTGGCTCTGAAGCCTCAGGATTTCCAGCCCATCTGGGGACCAGTTTGCTGGGATGAGTTTCCAACAGTGCCTGTGAGCCTGCCCAGCCGCTGGTCCCGGGGGATGTGGGGGCAAGACAGGCAGATCTTCCTCAAACTGATGGCACAGCTTTGGGCTGCTTGCACCATCCCCAAAGGAGGCAATACCAAGAGTTTTGTGTAGTTCATCACACCAAACATATGGGAAACATCTTCAGGCCTGGGGTGTGGGATACATCCCTGGGGGCTGCCTGTGGTGGGGGCTTCCCTGGGGCCCCGGGGTGGCTGAGCTGGAGGGGCTGCTTTTGGGGCAAGCAGCTCCCAGCAGCTTTTCTCCCATGGGCTTGCAGAGGCAAGGACTTGCTGTTCCCTTTCCCCTGCTTTCTATCTAAACAAGCTGTCAAGCGTTCAGCAGCCACCTCTGCACAGGGCCAGTCCCACGTAGGCGATGTGAGAGAAACAAGTTCCTCCTTCCTGGGGGCCAGGTGGGACAGGGCCACACTGTCCCCCAGCCCCATGGACAGGAATGCCTCCAGAGCCACCTGGAGAGATGAGCCCTGGATAACCAGGAGCAGTTTGCAGACACAGCACCCTGGACCAAGGCAGTGGTGGGACCTGTGCCATCCCATGTGGCACCCCCCATGGTTAGGGTCCCCCCCCGCCTACAGCACTCCCTGGGACCTCCGAAAGGCAGGAGTCCAATATAACCCAAGGGAGATGCCATGCTAGCATATGCTGAGGAGCCTTCTGTATCTATGCGCACTCCTCCATCCCCTCCCAAAGCCCATGCCCCCCAGCCTCCAAGGTAAAGCCTGCCCATGCTGGGGTCCCCAAGCTGCTCCTTATAGGAGCTGGGGCTTGCACAGCCCCCCCAAAGCTGCAACAGGCTGAAGCACCACAGAGCAGGAGGTGAGGAGAAGGCTCTGCCAGCTCCCCGAGGCGGCTCACCCACCTCCAGCACAGCTCAAAGCCCAGGTGATGTTAAGGGGGTAAAACACCCCGGTCTGAGCGGTCGCCATGCTGCCAGCAGGGCTGGGCACAGGCTAAGGCTGGGCAAATGCAGGGGGAAACCTGGGGGGCATCTCCCAGGCAGGCAGGGTCCCCCGCCACCACCTCCACCCACCCAGTGCCTCTGGATGGCTCAGGACATGTTTTCCCTTGGATCACTCCAGACCCCCAGTTACATGGGTTTTACTGCCAGTTCCTTTGGCTGGGTTTTTATGAGCCCACCACCCCACAGTGCAGTCTGCAGGGGAGCGAAGCTGCCAGGACAACACCTGGTCTCGGCATGCCAGAGCCAAGGGGAGCCGGGAAAAGCAGTGGGTCGAGCAGCGGCATTTCACCTGTCTGCCTCATCCCATCCCTCATGTGATGGAGAGGGAGGTGTACAACCCCACTGGGTGTCCCAGCCGGGTCCCTCCCTTTCCCCATGGCCTTCACTCCTGCTCCCACCTCCTCCGCTCCATCTCCCGCCCCACAGCAGAGGGAATCTGGCCGAGGAGCCCAGATCTGACATCATCCCGCAAAAACAGGAGAGTTTCAACATGTATGATGGGAATGGTGCAAACGCAACCCATCTGTTGGAGCCTTTCAATGAGCTCCCATCCCGCTCCCAGCTCCCCATCCATCCTCCTGCCCACGGCTGGGCAGTGCTGGGATGCGGGTTGCATTGTTGGGGTGGCACGGAGTGGGGAGGGTCGGTAAATCACTTTGCTAACTGGAGATGATACTGCAGGGGCTCATGTGGAGACCGTGCCCTGGAGATGCTGTCAGGAGGGTGTGGGATGCTGGAGGTATTACCAGCCCCAGTCCCTGCCAGCTGCCTGCCAGTGTAGGGACTGGTCTAACTGGGAGAGCCCTGCAGCGGGCAGTGCTCCTGGGGATGGGGTGCCCAGAGAGCCCACAGGTGTGACATGCAGGGGGAAGGGCCGGATTCAGGTCCAGGCAGCCTGTCAGCCTTTAATTCCCTCCTGCTGGGGGGGGGGGGGGCGGTGGGGCACAGAGTGGGATGGGGAGGGGAGGATGAACGGCACTGCAGAAAAATATATATCCACAATTTGGTAAGACCCCCCCCCAAAAATGTCTCCCAGCTGGGATTCATCAGGGAGAGCTTTCAGGGAGTAATAACAAGGAAAGCAGGACCCCAGCCAGCACAGTAATACCTTCGTGCTGGCCGGGGCGAGGTGTGCTCCTGGGAAAGCAGGTTGAGCAGTCAGCTCCCGCAGAGCGGGGACGAGCGGTGCCTCTCCAGCAAGGCAGGAGCTGCCGGGGCAGAGCATGCCCTGAAGAAGGGCTGTCTTGAAAAGCCATTTGCAAGCAGCTGGAGCATGGGCTGTAGCCCTGCAGGCAGTCCCTCTGCTCAGAGCCACCATGGCAGGGCTGGGGGCTGGGGAACGGGCTCCTGTTCTTTCCCGGGACTGGTGGTATTAAGCCTAAAAAGGGAATTGTTGGAGTCTTTACCAAAGAAGGAAGGCTGGCTGCACTGCCGACAGGCAGAGCCGGGGGAGGGATGCCGCGGCACAGCCCACAGGTTTGGGGGCTTGCTCCCCTGCTTGTCCTGGGCACCCCTTGAATGCACTGGGGGCAGATCCAGGCCAGAGGTGCTGCGGAGGCTGGTGCTGTGCACTGCCCTCCTCGGAGCCACGGCAGGGACTGAGCTGCCTGGATCCTGTGCATTGCGTGCAGCAGGTGTGGGGAGGCAGTGGGGGACGAGACCTGCAGTCCCCTCCATAAATTCACCCTGTTCCTTCCCTGCCTGCACCTGCACGTGTTTAAGCAAAGCTCCCGTGGGGCGAAGAAGAAGGAGCCATAACCCAGCTTCCCGCTCCTCCCAGGGTCGTCCTCCTTCCTTCATCCTCCACCTTTCGCCCTCTATCCTCTGCCCTCCATCTTCCATCCTCCACCCTCTACCTTCCATCTTCCATTCTCCACCCTTCATCCCTCCACCCTTCATCCTCCATCTTCCACCCTCCATCATCCACACTTCACTCTCCATCCTCTGTCCTCCACCCTCCACCTTCCCTCCTTCAAGCCCCTTGGCACCAGGTGAGGCAGCAGAGGAGAGCTCTGCCCTGGGGTGTGCAGAGACTTTCCACTGCCCTGCACCCCATGGAGGGGTCCTGGCCCCTCTCCTCAAGCTGGCAGATTTATTTCACACGTCCTCATCTCTCTGACCTTGTCACCATCACCAACCAACTGAAGGTCAGGGACAGGCAAAGCATCCTGTGGCTGGAGAGCCACGCCACGAGGCCAAGTGCTGCCCTGAACAGCGAGTGCTGCTGCCATGCAAAGGTCCCAGCAAGGACCAGCCGGAGGCTCTGCCTGGGGCGAGGGCTCCTGAGCTATTTTATAGTGAGGGGTTGCAGCTCTTGATGGGCTACAGGTCAAATGCATGGTTATTAGAACTTAGTAAATGTGGTTTTAACAACCATCTGGCACTTCTTTTATATGCAATAACCATCCCATTACATCGAAATAAAATCCACATTTAAGGCACTTAATTGCACAAGTGGCCTTTAGCTTTTTCTCTCTCATCTCATAAAAAAAAACCTTCCCATTTCCATCTGTCACAGCAGAAGAGCTTGGCTGCAGGTCTCCAGCCTCCTCTCGAGGCTGAGCTGGTGCATGTGGGGTGTTTCAGCCCCAGGGGAAGGTGCCGGAGCCAGCCGGGCTCCAGCACCTTCCCCCAGGGAGGTGGTGGGGTCAGCCACCGTGCAGCCTCTCAGAGGGGTCCCCAGCATCCCTGGGGATTGGGTGGTCATCTCCTGATATGGGCTAGAGGAAGGGCAGAGACCCATCTGATAGCTTGAACAGAAGAGAAATGCCATCACACAAGCGATTTTTGAGATCATTTTAGTTTGGCTTCACTCCAGTCCTGGGGAAAAATCTTCCCCTCAGCCCAGTTTCTATCCAGGAAGGGCAATGGGATGGGAAATGCCATCACAGCTGGCAGAAATGTGTCATTTGTTTACGGCAAAATGCAAGGTGATGCAAACCCAACTTGGCAAAACAAAGGTGCTTTCTGGGACAGAATTATCAAGATCAGACGCTCTGATGCAGAACATTTTTTTCCTTCCCCCAGGAAAGCTATGGTGACGGGATTTTGCAATGCACTTCAGAGGAGCTACATCTCCCAAGGGAAAATGGGAGAGGAGTAACCCAGTGCAACGGAGCAGCCTCAGCGTGGGAGATGCTCAAGGGCACAGATGGGTGCCTGTATCCTCATCTCATCATGCCCATCCATGACGGATGGGTGCCTGTATCCTCATATGGGTACCCATCCATGCCATGAGCATCTCCCGTGTTGAGACAGTCAAACGTGTTCAGGCTAAATAATTGGGGGATTTAGGTGAGATTGGTGGTTCAGCACTGTCGAAACAGAGCTGGTGGGCAGCATGTCTTGGCTGGGCTTTATAAACCACCAGCAAAGCTGTCTCAACCACACCTTGGTGTCGCCCAAAGAGGAGCCAACATCACGTCATGGCTCCAGCACAGAGGGAGAACCAAGGGCAGCTAGGCAGAGCGGGGAGCAGGCTGCCTGCTTGGCGGTGGCTTTCCGCATGAAGCAGCTCCACGGCTCCTTGCTTTCCCCCAGTGAGGCCAAGAGCCCTGTCCACGTTACACTAAATACCCCAAAACCCGGGGAGAGCAGAGGCGGAGGGGCGGCGGGACGGGTGTGGAAGTGGGAGTTGCACCAGCTCCAGGGGATCTTCCCCAGAAAGCAAAAAGCACAAGTTCCCAGTGCCCTCTGCAGGAGGAAGCACAGCCCTTTTCCCCAAATTTTGGGGCCTTCCAGAAGGGCAGTGAGCAGTGGGATGGGTGCCTGTCACACACAGCTTGCTGTGTCCCCCGTGGGACAGCTAAGTGTGGGACAGGGACCCGGAGGCCCACCTGCCCGTCCCCAGGGGCTTGTGGGGAAGAAGCCATTTTGCACATTGATGTGCGCGTTGCTTCGCTGCAGGAACGTGGGGTCCCCGATAGCGTGGCTGTGGCCGTTCCCAAGAGTCACCTGAAATAATCAACACGGGGCAAATTGATGGGGCTATTTATTCCCGAGGCGAATCCAGCTTGGTTAACTGAGAGGTTTGTTTTTTGCATGGCAAAGCTGGGTCTTAAACTTACACTTGCTTTTTTTGCCTCTTTTTTTACTTAGGGAAAAACAAGGGGGGGGGGGGAATTAAAAGATGGAAAATAAGGCTCCCCTAAAGCAGGGATTGCTGAAACGATCCCTTAAACCTTGCATGCCTCCACCAAGGACTCTGAGTGAGCAGCGTTGCACAGATTTGCTTGTTCACTTGCAAACGCCCTTCCTGAAGCCTCGCTGCTGCCCCGGGGAGCTCCCTCCCTCACCCCCAGCCCCGCGCCAAGAATGATATCACTGCTCCCGGGGTCTCACCGATGAAGCTCAGGAGAAATACCCGCTCCAGGCTGTCAGAGGTCGCCAACCCCCTCCCAGGGAAGCATGCAGCAGGGCACTGCCCTTTCTGCCCCTGCTTTGCTGGGAAGAGAAAGCTTTTTGGCAAGCAGCAGCCGAGGAGCCGGTGGCTTTGCCAGAAGCTGGCTGTGGGGGTCAGCTGTAATTAAGAGCAGGAGGTTACTGCAGGGGGTGACGGGACAGGCTAATACCCCCTGCCAGTCACTCGAGGGTGGCAGAGGTAACTGCATCTTGGATTTATTGGAAGCTCTGCATTGCTCGGTGGCTGTTCTGGTGAGTCCCAAGGTGTTTGGGGGTTTGCTGATGCCCCAGGAGACCACTGCCCTTCCCTCAGGGGTGTAAGCACCTTCCCACCACAGCTGCAGGGAAGATGCTGAGCCCCGTGGAGCTGGTGGGACAATGGGGAAACGGTGCGCTGGGGCTCTCAGGTCAGCGGCGTGGGGAGCTTCCAAAGGCATGGGCTGCCATGGCACAACACAGCACTGCACAGCCCATGGCACCATACGGCACAGCAGGTACGGCATGGCACGGCACGGCATGGCACGGTGCAACACGAGGCAGCGTGGCAGGACGTCGCATAGCATGCCATGGTGTGGTGTGGCACTGCACTGTACACCGTGACATGGTGTGACACAGCATGCCATGGCGTGGCACTGCTTGGCACGGCAGTACATGGCATGATATAAAATGCCGTGGCACAACGCAACACACAACACAACACAACACAACACAACACAACACAACACAACACGGCATGGCATGGCATGGCATGGCATGGCATGGCATGGCATGGCATGGCATGGCATGGCATGGCATGGCAGTACCAGAAGACCCGGCGCGCCTTTACGGCGCTTCCCCTTTAAGGCGCCATGGCGCGCTGAGGGCCGCGGGTGGCTCGGCCAATCAGCGCAACCCACATCCTCGCCAGGGGCCGCCCCCGCCCGCCGCCGAGGGCCGCCGGGAGGCCCGTACCACTCCCGCCGCCCAGGGGAGTCGCCGCTGCCGCTTCTCTGGCAGCCCCGCTGCTACCCGGTCCCATCCCGCCTCCCGCCCCCCCCCCCGCGGTCTGCTCTTCTCCACAGTTTCGCAGTGCCCGTAGCGGGCGTCCGTGGGGCTGAGGCCCCTTCGCAAAATACGCCGTCCCTCCCGCCTCCCCCGTGGTGCGGGCGCGATGGTGTGGGGCGGGGCGCGGGGCGGAAGCGGCGGCGTGGCCCAGGCGGCGGGCGGTATCATGGCGGCGCCGGGTGAGGCGCGGGTCGCGGTGGGGAGGGCGAGGCGGCGGGCGCGACCCTCGGTACTGCGGGGAAGGGCCGCGGGGTAACTCGCTTGTCTCTCCGCAGGCCCGCGGCTGCGTCTGACGGCGGCCCTCAGCCTCTTCCTCCTCCTCGCCGGTGCCCGGGCCCTGGCTCCCAGCCACCGCCTCACCGCCCGCGACCTGGCCCGGCTGAGGGCGGCGCTGGAGCGGCCCTTCGCCGACCTGCAGGCCGCCTTCTACTCCATCGTGGGCCTCGGCAGCCTGGGGGCGCGGGTGGCGGACGAAAAGGTGAGCGGTTGAGGGGCCGCTGGTGCTGCCTCTCCCCCCGCCCCCAGCCCGCGCTCCGCCGGCTGCCCTGCCCGCCCGGTGCCGTGCGGCTCCGCACGAGGGTGCTTCGCTGGGTTGAGGAGCTGTAGGGGCAGCCCAGCAGCAAAAGATGAGGCATAAGGGGTTTATCTAGCCAGCTCTGCTTTGACAGGGCCGTGAGGAAAACGTAAAGCACACGTGTGTTACGTTCTTAGCGAGTATCGTAGCAAATCCGTGGTAATTACTGACAATCCTTCGGGTGTGCTAGCTGAATAAATTGCATCTTTGTCTGGGCTTTCTCACGCTTACTGCCTCTAAATGGCGGTTTCGGGGCTCGCTTCTCTATAGTCTGTTGTGATATTACTGTAGCTATCAATTTGTTTCACTGTTTTCTGAAAAAGATTTCCACCCGTGCCATGTTTGCTTTGCTATCCTGTTAAATAGGGCTCTCATTATTTTGTTTCAGTTCTGACACCAAATTCAGCCAGGTCATATGCTCTTGCTATTTTTGTATATAAAATATGTTCCCTGCTGTGCAGACTAGAAACAAAGGCTTGCGGTATCAACAGGATGCTTACTGCCTTTTCATGTCTTTAAGTGTTTCTAGTTTAAATGTTGCAGGTTGTCCTTGTAACAACCTGCTTACATAGGCATGCCTGCTTACATGCATGTGCATGCTTACCTGTGCACCTAAGCTGTAAACATAAGTTTGTTCTTTCCTCGTAAATTCAGGTAGTTCAGTGGTTCTGAACCATTTGGACTTCATTTTTCTTTGAGTGTTGTGTATTTGCACCACAAACTCATAAGTGTGTGGCTCCTGAAGATGTTGTGGTTCACACTGCACGCCTTGCTGGTCATCTGCAGGCTAGGCTGAGAATTGTTGCTTTTGTTCATGTCAGTGTGGCTGGGTTTTTTAATAGTTCCTAGTTTTGGCAATGATAATACAGCCTTTGCTTCTGCAGGTAAACAGTAATTATTTATTGGTTCCTTGAGGTTTGTGATGAGACTTTTTTCTGGACAGTGTACTTCTTTGTGGGGTGAGACTATTTAAAAGGTAGCGGTAGTAAAAATAATAGCTAGGTGTAACACTTGAACATATATCAGTATTCCTAGGTTAACTGTAGCCTGAAAATCCTGTACTACTTGTAAAGACCTATGTTCTACATACTCAAAATTATGTATGAGCAGTTAAATTCTTGGTTATTTTCTGATTAAAATGAAATCTTAATGATCCATCTATCTAGTTGTCAGTTAATAATAAGCTGGCTACAGATTAATGAGCAGTCTTATTGTTTGCCTTCATACTGTAGCTGCTTACCCAACTTTTCTTTCTGTATGCTTTGAAATTCTATATTCTGCATCCATTAATGATTATGTGTGATACACAGCTGGGAAGGAAGCCAGCCCACAGAATTTCTGTTCATCTGTTCTCTATCCTGGGAGATTTTCCCTACTAAATATACCTATGGGACTTTTATTTTGATAGGTTTTATAATTATACTCAATTTAAATATGAATTCTGGTTGTGGTAGAGTTTATGTGAGAATCATTTATCTCTCTTAGCAGGAACCTCCTCTGTTTCTGTGCAGCATTTAGCAGAGTAGGATCTGGGGGGGTTCTAGGCTCTTGCGGCATTGCAAATATTACTAGGGGTTTCGTTTGCCTTTTCTCAGTACAAAAATGCACAGCAGTGTACATGAAATTGTCCTAGAGTATCATTTAAATCTCCTCTCGGTGGCTTAAGTCAAGACTGTTACTGTAAGTTAACTTCTCTTTCTTCACAGGCTGCATGCAATTTCATCAAATCGCACGTGGACTCCAGCAGTGTTGATTCTCTCTTCTATGCTGCACAGTCCATCCGGGTCCTGTCTGGCTGTGAGGTGAGTTTGGAGCCCTGAGCTCTGAAGACAGATGTTACCAAGGAAGTATTTACCTTGATCTTTTTCTTGGTTTTATTTTACGCATAACTTCTACTTTTAGTGGGTTGTACTTTGTTGTGTCTTGGGTAAATTACTTGTGAAGTGTCTGGGAGTACTCTGTACAAGGCAAAGTGTAATGATATAAAGCAAGTATTTGGTCAGAGTAATTCTGAGGGTTTATTTCTTGATTAAACATTGGTGGCTAAGAAAAAAGGAACCAGCACATTTTAATAGAATTCACACCAGCTGTGTCAATTAAAAACTCTTTGGGTGGATGATAAACTGGATGTAAACTCTGTGTTGAAATGCTGCAATGATACAAATGCAGGTCACCCTTGCTGAATTGTGGGTGGGTTATCCAAGCCCCATTTTTCATCAGTACCACTAGCTGCTGCACAATGATGTGATGCCAGATGAAAAGCAGTAGCAGGTTACCAGGATAAATCTGAATTGTGGATTATCCTGACTAATTGATAGTTGACAGCAAAACTTGGGGATTTAGTTGTTTAAACTAAAAGGTAATGAATGATAAAGGTTTTTTTCCCAGAAGCTTATAGTAGTTCACTGATCGAGTGTGTTGCTCCAGGAAGATATTGGTGGCTAGAAGGCCTTGTTTTTTCAAGTGTGAATCAACGTGTTCTCTGTGCTCTTCTGCAGGTTACCATTTCAAATGAGACCAGGGAGCTGCTGCTTGCAGCTGTCAGTGAGGATTCCTCAGTCACCCAGATCTTCCATGCTGTTGGGGCCTTGAGTGGCTTTGGCCTTCCTTTAGCATCTCAGGAAGCACTTAGTGCTCTTACTGCTCGTCTTAGCAAAGAAGAAAATGTGCTGGCGTAAGTCTTTCAGATGGAAATGATTCACTATTGCATGTTTATCCTCTAGGCAGTTGGATTTTGGAGTAAAGGGTATTTTAACACTTAATTTTTGTAATGTAGATGTAGTAGAGTAGGTGCTGTGTTTTCATTTGGTGTATTTGTCCAGTTCATTATTGTCCCTCTGGGGGAATGAAAAATATGGTTTGGGGCTATTTTCTGTGTGATTTTGCAAAGGAGCTTATGTATTCAGTTTAGTTCAAGAATAATGGTCAGTAAAGAGGACATATCCCAAAGAAGCCTCCTCTTTTAAAAAGATTCACAACAAATTTTTTACTTAATATCCAGCCATGGTTCTTTGTCATTTATGGTTGCAGTAGACTTGATGCTCTTCCTCAGCCCTGTCTTTTGTACGTTGGGATGCCTGTACTGTGAGGTGGAAAAAAAGTGCCAGTAAGCAGAAGGAATCTTGGCATTTATCACCAAAGAATTAAGTAATTTGACTGTGAAATGAGGGGACAGAGCTTTCCTTAAAAGCTGGGGGAAAAAGGGAAACTTTAAAATGTGCTTTATTAATGAAAAAATTGGATTCCTGGAAGCCTCACTAGCAAGTGTGGGGATCTGTGCTGTGCAGGGATCAAAGTTTGGTTTCTTCACTGCCTTTGAATCTATGAGTTTATTGCAGAGCTGATGAAGCTAAAGTGGTGTCCCATAATGAATTCTAAGTTTCCACTGAATCACTTCAGATTCATTGTCTTGAGTCAACTGAATGCAGTAACACCTGCTTTGCACTTCATTCAGAATAGAAACTGTAGTTGCTTTGATTTGAATGATGTTTGGCTTTTAAGGAAGGAAAAATCATACAATTGTTTGGTTTTGTTTGTTCTTGTTTAAGAACCATCCAGGCTTTGGAGACGGCATCTTACTTGTCCCAGCAGGCAGATCTAAGTGGCATTGTTGAGGAGATAGAGGTAGGAACATTCTATGCTCTCTAATTATTCAGGAATTTGTTAGACCTTTGTAGTACTGAAAGATGTATTAATGTGAAACACAAAATGAAAAACCAACCTGGCTAATTCCTTGCCTGCATCGTGTGGGTTGGCTTGGCTCTTCCTTTTAAGTAGGTATTTCTTCTGGACTTTTAACTGTTTCACAGTGGACTGAAACACAGAAAGTCATGACTTTTAAATATAATTAGATCCACTAAAGGCTGAAGGTTTCCTTTTTTTCCTGTTTCTAAATGACTATTGCAAAATATGTCAGTGATCCCAGACAGACTTGAGTACAAGTTTAACAATAGGGTTAACTTCTGTGGATCTACTAGAATGCGATTTAAATTTTAATAACTCTTTCTGTCAGGATCTTGTTGCTCGCCTGGATGACTTGGGTGGAGTTTATCTGCAGTTTGAAGAAGGAATTGAGACTACTGCACTGTTTGTTGCTGCTGCCTATAAGCTGTCGGACCATGTGGGTACGGAGCCAGCAATGAAGGAGGTCTGTATCTGCCTTTTCCTCCCTTCCACACTGTAGCTCACAAAAAGGATCTGCCTAGTTGCCCTATTGTGCAGTGCAAGATGCCAGTATAACTGGGTAGAATTTTTACTGTGAAAAATGAGCACACTCAGTGAAAAGGCACATCTCAGAGGGAGGGAATGTGAAGTAACAGAATCTAGGAGGAAATTCCACCTTCAAGATCACAGGCTGAATTTGGTTTGGTTTTTTTTCTTTTTCAAATGTACAGAAGGAAATTGCAAGTGAGGTCTCGTTTTCTTTGTTTATCGAGACTAGCTGTTGAAAAACCCTCTTGTTTCAGAGTTTGTTCTGGCATTTGGCACTTGTCTAGCACTTTCCAGCATTTCAAAGTGTTTTGCAAATGTTATTTACCTGTGAGGAAATGCAGGCACCCTAGTCTGGGGTGCCCAAAAGGGAGACAATATTAGTACCATATGCCTGCAGGAATCCAGATACAAAAACTTGTTGTCTAAAATGAAAGACTGTTGGAAATTCCTTTTGAGCTTGATTAAGCTAGAAATCATTACTGCAAGCTATCCACTTAGTAATTTTTTTCCACAAGTTAACTGAGTTAGATGTACTTTTGATTGAGAATGGCAGCTCCCTAAAGCACAAGCCAAAGTGGCAGGGTTGAGACAGAAGCCAGTGTAAGACATCTGAGTTCATTCCTGGCTCTCTTCCATGCTGCTGCCAAACTGACTAATGCAAAGTAATTTTGATGTCATTTTTGAGGTGGTGATTCTGCTACACACAATTCAAACTGTCAGCGTCCAAATGATGTTTAAAAAAAAGACCAATTAAGGAAAATTGTTTAGAGTTGTTTCAGAATTGTGCTGTCAGAAGTGCTATTGTTGGGGCTTAAAGCTTTATCTCTTGTGAATGGTGAGAGTGCCTCCAGAATACCACAAAACTTTCTTTTAAAATTAACATGTAGTATTTGAAAAAATAGCTCCCTTGTTTTTCCCCACAATTTAAATGAGAGTGTCAGTTGCTGATTAGGGTCTGGAGCTATGCCATGCCCTCCATATAAAAGAAAAACACTGCAGGATTTGCACTGTGCAGGAGTTTTGTGGCATCTGTCTGGATGCTTTCTCTAGTTCTGATGTACATTGGTGCTCATTAATACAAGTAGGAGGGTGAAAATTTGATATGCAGTGGGCTTCATTTAAAAGTGTGCTTTGTAGGTTACTAAATTGTATGCCTGTTGCTTTATTTGGGATTGTCTTTGATTATTCTAATTTCTGATCAGAATTAAGCCCACAATTCTTTGCTTGGATCAAAGTACAGGTAACCAATCCCTCTGTTTTCCAGACTAGCAGGGAGTGATGGAAGAATCTGAATAATATGGCATACCCTGCGAAGTGTGGCACAGATGCACTAACCCTACAAAGTCAGACTGCAAAACCAGCTGGGGGATGTGGTCCCACGCCTACTTTGGAGAGGACAGATTAGCTTTGGCACATCCCAGAGCCAGAGCTGGCTCTGTGCTCCTGGTGGTACTGCTTTAAAGCTAATCCTCTTAGCTTGAGGACACTGCTGAGCCTAAGGGGATAAGCCTGCATGGGCCTAGACTGGCTCCTTCCAGAGCCATTAGGATGCTTTGCATCACCACTCTGTGGCCTTCCCAGCCTGGCAGGTAGCCAGGACATGTAGCCTAGTCCTTCTCCACTGTATGAAGACAATTGTATGGCTCCTGGAGCCAAATTATCTTTTTGCAGCTGCACGCAGTCTGGATAGTTGAGCTGACGGCATCTTCCATTCTGAAATATGTAGTTTGAAGAGGTAGAACCAAATTCCGTTTTTGGAAGTTTTCAGCACAATTACAGCAATTGTGGTTGGAACCTCCCAGCCAAGAATAAGAATGCTAATGTGACATTCAAAAAGTAGTTAATTTTGGGTTACCTCATAACTTGAGTTATTTTTAAAGCAAGTGGGAAATTAAACAGCCTTTATGAACGATGTTTTTATTAATAACATTATACTGAGCCAGTCTGCAATGTTGTGGTAAGCTGCTGGTGCTTGTATGTGATTTGCTTTTCCTCTTTCAGGATCAAATTATCCAGTTGATGAATGCAATTTTTAGCAAGAAAAACTTTGAGACACTCTCAGAGGCCTTCAGTGTTGCTTGTGCCGCAGGTTCTTTATCCCAGAACCGCTACCACTTGCCTGTCATTATTGTCCCCGATGGGCCTGCAGCTGTGTCTCACCATCAGCCCATACTCAGGGTGAGTCCTTAGCCCCAAATCTTAACTCATCTCTTGGCTCAGTCTTTAGTATTGTAGGTCTGGGATGACTGAATGTGCAAGGTGATGTCTTTCATTTTTAGCTCCAGGACTCGGGTTCCAGTAGATCTGGGGTTTTAGTGCTTTTATGAAGTGATTCTTCGGAACCTCTGCTTACCCAGGGCTTACCAGACACTACCTTGAAAAGACACTGTGGAAGTCCGCTCTGCTGATTACAAGTTTAGCTTTCCCAATTATGTTAGAAAGAATTAGGTGAATCTGGGATGCTGGACCGGGGAGAATTCTGTGTGTATAATACAGAGGGGTAGTGAGTTGTCTGTGCTCCCACATTCCTTCTGGGACAAATGGTTTCATGGAAATTCTTGATTATTTTTTTTTTTCTTGTAGCTACAAGTGACCAATGTTATGTCCCAGCCACTGACTCAAGCTTCTGTAAAGCTCGACTATGCCAAGTCTGCATCTACCAAAGCCACTGTCCTTCAACAGAGAGAATTTGCTCTGTCAGGGTAAGAAATCTTATTTTTACAGTTTGTAAGGCAAACAGGTGTTACTTAAACAGTGTTGGACTTACTTTCCTTATGTGTTCTTCCACCAGAGAAATGTACATTTGGTAGTAATGGTGAATTTCTGTTGCTTTTTCTTTTGATTGGGAGTGGGAAATTGCATTGTTCTCCTGACTTCGGGGGAGCTTTGAAGAATTCTTTTCCTGCTGCACTTAGCAATGTTAGTTTTGTGCTGCATTTGTCTGTTTGCCTGCTTAAGCTAGCATATTTGGAGACTTCTTGGTAGCAAGATGTTACCTATTTGTAGGTTGCTGTTAGTATCCTAGAGGATACTTAGCACCTTGCTTTTTCTGTTGTAGAGACGTCTTTGAGCTGAACTTCATGAATGCAAAACCTGCAAGTGGATATTATGATTTCTCTATCAGTGTTGATGGAGATAAGCGATTTATTGCTAACAAAGTTGAGGTGGGTATGCTTTTTGATGGCATTTTAATTCTGTGCCTATTCACTGAAACAGCTTTTTATTTATACCTGTTAAGGATGTCGTATGGCTTTTTTTTTATCCCATGTTTTTCTGTAATGCATTGGATTTTGACTCAGGATTATGACCAGTAACCATATTAATATATGATCAAAAGAGATTTGTGTAAATTTCAAAACTGACTTATCACTTAGTTGCTGATCTGACAGCATATGAACAAAGGCTAACAGTGGAGGTATTTATATAGCAGCCCAAAGCAGCTATGCAAAAATGACTGCTAAGAATGTTAGTTCTTCAGAGCATTCAAGATTTGAGTCTCTAAAGCTCAAGGCTTGGCGAGCAGTTATCTGGTGATTGCCTGATGTATGGAAGTGGAGCATTTGTATAAGCTCTAGAGCTTTAGAAAAAAGTCAGAGGTGTCTTTTGGCATCTCCTAACTGTGTATATGGTGATGCTTTTGTAGTGGAGAGACAGCGACCAAAGCAAATGCAAATGAAGTCTTAATTTCATGCATACGTACACCCTTTTTGGTGGCAAAAGCTGTTACACCACATGTTTCTAAAGAAGAGTTGTATATAAACACTCAGAGTTTTACTTTCCTCACGTTTGTTACAGTGAGAAGAATGTGATCTCTGTGACTATTCATGTAGTCACCCCCAGCGTCAACAGCTGAGAATGTTCTTCTTCAATGATGTCTATTCCCAGGGTTAGTTTTTGCCCTCAATCGCATATTTAAGGAAAAGATTAGCTTTTAAAGTCTTCCAACATAGTCGGCTTGGAGTGGGGGAAGGCGCTTATTTACAACTGCTGACCTTTACACTGTGTATCAAATTGATGTTGTCATTGTAGTAGTAATGGCACTTAGGAGTGTCAAAAGGGGATTGATTGGTCCTGCTTAAGCTCACTGCTGGCACACAGAGGTACCAGTAGGAATGTATTAACGCTGTGGTGGCTTTGTGTGAACCGCTTCTAATAAGACACATTGTTATGGGGGAGGACTGCTAGGGGAACTGCTTTTTTTCCTTACTGTTATTAGCATTAATTGTCCTTAATGCACCATCGTTTTGACAGTAATGAGCTAAACCAGTGGGTTATTACTCTGGCAGAGACTACATTTCCTGGCATTAAAATATTTCAGGGATGTTTGTGTACTGTTCAGTTGGAGGGGCTGTGTGCAGCAGCTCTGAGTTGCCTTCACTTAACTTTTTTAAAATTAATATTTCATTAGTCCATCTTGGAACAAACTAAGGCTTTACTAAAGTTAGCCTGAATAGTCTACATGTTAATGGATCCATTTTCAGGGGTAACCTCTATCTTAAATTACACTTTTTGTTGTAAGGGAACTGCCAGAATTGTTGTGTTTGAAGTCTGACCTGAATAGTTTAGTTTATGTTTTTACATATTTTTTCCACAGGTTCCCTGTGAATTATTTTTCAGAGTGAGGGTGTGGGGCTGGTTCACATGAGCAAACCTGTAATAACAAATTGTAGTATATGATGAAAAATATCTTGGCAATGAAACTTTAATTCTCCAGGGGAGCATTTGTAAGCTGTGAGAACAAATGTGCTAATTAAAAACTACAGACTGCAGTAACTGCTTATGTTTGAGAGAGGGACTGAAATCAGTCAAACGCACTGAGGTTCACTGCCTAGATGGTCTGTGGTTTGGAACTGGGGAGAGGGCAGGAAGTAATTTCTCTGCTTAGGCTTTATACTGCCTTTAGTGCAAAGGAGTGTGATAAATGACAGGGCCTTATTGGCTGCCCTATGCTAAGTGATAAATGCTGTGACTCTGAAGGAAAGCTTGCTGAACAAAGTGCAGGTCTGGAGGAATGCTTTGGCTTTTGCCTGCTGGTAATAAAATCAGCAGAAACCTGTTAGACTTTAGGAGCCAACAAAGGCATAATTGGTTGCTGTCTGGAGACCTCTCATCTCAAATTGCTATCCAGTAAGCAGAAGTACATGTGCACATGCAGTTTTAAGTTGTATTGTATGTGATGTAATCTTTAATAGCTAGTTTCTGCTAGTTCAAAAGGAAAACTAGTTGGATCTGGATAGTTGGACTGTTTCATTAAAAACAATTTTCCAAAGGGCAGCTAACTCCAGCATGACTGAGAAGCTGGTGTCTTCAGAGCTGGCTAATTGTGCAGGGAGAAAGGGGATGGGTTAGGGTTAATGAATGATGCAGGAGCTTTGCCAGAAGGTAAATTGTGGTAGATCCTTCTGTTCAGGTTAGGTTCTGTCTTTGGCTTAGTGTAAGACCCTCTTTGGGGAAGGGGACAGAAGAGCTAAAGCTTCTGCAGTGAACTTGACCACAATTAGTATATATAAAGTGCTCTGAGTAATTTTCTGTTGTGTCTTGTTGCAGCTGAAAGTAAAAGTTTCCACAGAAGTTGGGATTACTAATGTAGATCTTTCTACCGTGGATAAAGATCAGAGCATTGCGCCAAAAACAACCAGGTAAAACAATTCAGTGTGTGTGATCCTTTAACAGGCAACGCTGGCTCTAGACTAGAGATCTTCTGAGCTTTACCTAATTCAGCTAAACGAGAGGAATCTTGTATTGGAATAACGACAGAGTTATACACATGCTGTTTCTCTTAAACCTGTAAGTTCATTGGGAGAATACTGATTATTTTTATAGGTGATTTTCCTTGATGCTGAAATAAGTACTAACAGAAGCCAGGCAACCTGAGTCTTCTGTTCTTTTGTTGGCACCTCTCCATAGTGAAAGCAAGTTAAAAGAATTGTGTTAATATTTCTGGCATTATCGGGCTCCGGTAGAGATGCTCTAAAGCAACATGTACACTGTATTTGGGGGTGTGGCTGTACCGTTGCTAGGTGTACTTGAACTTAATGTAATTGGTTTTTTTAACTGACATCAGTTAGAATGTAATGTATGGAATTTAACTTAGGTTGCACAGCCTCACTGAGCCTACTATGTGTGTGTGTTGATACAGCCTTCCTATGCTGAAGTCTGAGTGTCTGTTTTTTTCTGTTCTGCTGCCATCACACCTTTGGTTGTAGCATAGCCTTGGTTAAATGGAATGTGGGGTGTGGTATTAGCAAAACCTTCTGGTGTTCCTTTGAACCTTACAACAAACAACCATTTTACTTGAAAATGGGCAAGGTACGTAGCTCACAAAAATCCTGCTAAAAAAATTCCATTCATTTCTTTTCATTAAATTTATGGTGGAAGAGAAAGACATGTTAGTTCATCTGACTTTTTGATAAAATAGCTAATCTATGCTGAGTAGACTGCAGTACTGCTAGACAGGCTTGCATGCCTTGGTTTCTTTGAATGCCGGGCATTCTCTTGGAAGATCACCTCCATTCTGTTTGTTTTTTTCCTCCTAGGGTAGCCTACCCAGCCAAAGCCAAGGGTTCATTCACTGCTGACAGCCATCAGAATTTTGCTTTATCCTTCCAGCTGATAGACGTGAACAGTGGAGCTGAACTCATCCCTCACCAGGTTAGGACAAATTTTTGTCATTGCTGTGTCACTGAGATGTTCCATCTTGAAGCATCTGAGGTGACAGTTGCTCTTGAAAAGATTTGATAGGTTTTGAGAAGCCTTATATTTCTGACATGGACTGTGAAAGATCACTGGTCTTGGTAGATGGGAAGTGGATTCAGTTCATTTATTTTGGCTGTATGTTAAATGAAGCCTCTTCTGGCTCTGGTACTGTGTCTTATTTAACTCAACAAAATGCATGCAGGTAGCTGCACTGTAAAAGCACACTTCTGCTTTTTTTAATATAGATTGTTTGCTGAAAAAGTCCTTGAATTTAGACTTTTTTTAAAATTCTATGTTTTCTGTATAAAATAGAAAAAAAGGGGGAAAAAACCCAACAAAAACCATGTATGTATACATCCCTGTTGTGTGCTGTTGCATATACCATGTTGAGTAACATTCAGTGTGTTGCCCTGTACCCCAAGCGGGCCACTGGATGGTCTTGGTCCTGTGTTAATGTGGTTACTCAAAGAGACATAGAACTTTGCTGATTTGCAAGGGTCTTAAACACCCAGGCTCCCAGGTTATATTCCAACTTCTGTTAATGTCGTGCTTTTTCTCATTTTGCTGGCATTTGTAAATGCGCTATGAGATAATCTAGAAGTGTTACAACCTTTCCTTTCAGACTTTTGTCCGACTTCACAACCAAAAGACTGGCCAGGAGGTAGTGTTTGTTGCAGAACCAGATAGCAAGAACGTATACAAGTTTGAACTGGATACTTCTGAAAGGAAGACTGAATTTGACTCTGCCTCTGGTACCTACACTCTTTACTTGATAATTGGAGATGCCACTCTGGAAAATCCAATCCTGTGGAATGTGGTATGTAGCTGGAAGGGTGGTGATGTGGTTTTGAGATTACTGGCAGTCTAACAGGAGGTCTTGGTACAGGTGTGGAAGAAAAAAGCTCAAATGTTTTGTTCTTTGTAGTGAAACAGAATCTTTTGGCCATTTATGGGCTCTGAGGTTTGCTGTTCATTTTAAGTTTTTAAGCAAACATCAAAGCAGGACAGAAAAGAACATTCATTTCATCATGTGGTGGAACAGAAACTTCAGAATGTTTGTGGGTTTGATTTTAATTTCACAGCAAGCACTTCAAGGTTTAGCCTTTCTGTGCTTGCTGTGCTGGAAATTAAGTCCAATTCTTAGTGATGGATGAATGGCATTATTGCCTCTGTTTAGGAGAAATTGCTTCTTAAAAAATCTGATGGGTTTTTCCTTAGTTTCCTTTAAAAATCATGTCAATCATAGATTGACAAATAAGGAAATAGGCCACAGTAATGCAATAGGTTTTATAAAACTTTTAATATATTAAGATCAAACTTCATGAAGCTGCATGATTTCATTTCAGGCTGATGTTGTGATCAAATTCCCAGAAGAGGATGCACCATCCACAGTTCAGTCCAAGAACATCTTTGTTCCCAAACCTGAAATCCAGGTACAGTCAAAACCAAAATTTATGTGCAGAGATGGGGGGCTAGTCCTACTAGTATTATTTGTTCTCATCATAATTTATTTTTGAAAAGTAATCTCTCATTAAAAAAAATTAACACTGTGTAAATAATGTAATTAAAGGAAGACCAGAGCTACAGCTTAATGGAAAGAAATTTGTTGCAGTCATCTGGAGTATGAATAAATAAGCTGTGTCCTACCTGTGAGAGAGCAACTGATGTCACTGAGAAG
This sequence comes from Aquila chrysaetos chrysaetos, assembly GCF_900496995.4. Taxonomy (NCBI): domain Eukaryota; kingdom Metazoa; phylum Chordata; class Aves; order Accipitriformes; family Accipitridae; genus Aquila; species Aquila chrysaetos. Next base: position 11,807,362 of record NC_044006.1, on the reverse strand, counting down.
GTTCAAACATGAAAATTTGACTAGGTCAGCACCACAGAAAGCTCTCTGCTTCTGAAGATTTCTCTTGCTTCATTCCAGCCATCGGTGCTGATGACAAACTAGCAAGTGCTTCTGTGAGTGCAAGGAAAAGTTAACTGTGCAGGAGATCAAATGTGCAGAGACTGGAACAGACACTAAAGACTCAGTCTTTGCCTTAAGAGGAATGCTTATCATCCAAAGGAACATCTGGGAACAGCACCAGGGCTGCACCTGGTCCTCTGGGGAGCCGAGAAGCTGCTCTGTTGGAGTACTCCTACTTACAAGTTGGTTTTGTTTGTTTGCAGCACCTCTTCAGGGAACCTGAGAAGAGGCCTCCCACTGTGGTATCTAACACTTTCACAGCATTGATTCTCTCCCCGCTGCTTTTGCTGCTCATTCTGGTGAGTGAACTGGGCCACAGAAGAAGAAAATTTTTTCCCCTCCAGTCAAAAGTCACTTATGAGGTTGGCCAGCTAAACTTCGTATTTAAAACTCTTGGTTAATCATGACTAGCACAGCAGTGCTGGAGTCATAGCTAGCAAATGTCAGTGCAGAGTGTTGGTCTGGTATTGTCTCTTTCCTAAACTGTTTTTTAGTTTATAGTCAAAACAGAAAAACACTGCTGCCAAGTAGAAGTAGGTGGGGTGAGTTTTTCCAGTGTGCTTCTGCTAGGGATGTTGGATAGCAGTGGGCAGATTAGGTTATAACTAACATTAGACTTCCACGGGAAAAAAGCAGTGATTCTGCCTCGCACTTAATATATCATCACAAAATCTGTTACTTAATCCTATCACATTGGTCCATCAGATTTATGGACATAATTAATACTTGTGTGTCTGTAGTTGAAACATCTACTGCTACTCACTGTATCATCAGATCAGTGTTTTGAACTTAATGCAATACAAAATCTCATCTAGTCAAGTTAAATTACTCCTTATTTGGAGGATGAAACTGATCCCTTATTTGCTTGGCAGTAATTTCCCATTAGCTAGTCTCACTGAAAGCTGGCATTCAGATAGTCATGTCCACTGGTCTCTGGAGTTCACAATATGCATGTTGATGACACTTTAATGAAAAATGTCATAGCTACTGTTCCTGTTTCCCATCCTGCATGCCTTTCTCTTTTCTACTCTAAAAACTGCAATTGTTCTTATGAGCAAGCATCTTGTATCTATAGCTGTTCTTTGCTGAGTCCAAAACTAGAACCTTACCTTTTTTTGTCTTTTTAATTGAAATTAATTCAGCTGGATAGAAATAGCAATGTTTATTTTTCTGGAAAATGTAGATTTTGAGCAATATCCAAATATCTCATCAGTTTAAGAAAGATAATCAAGGAACTTCATTTGAGCAGTCAGAGGCAGCAGGAGAAATTTTCACTAAAGGAACTCAACAGTGTTGTCTTTAGCAAAATTACTACTCTGTCCTGTTGTAGTGGTGAACAAGTGCTTCTGTAGAGGATACACTGTATTCATTGAAGAACTTAAAGCAAACAGGCTTGAAAGATACTGGAGTTTAAAACAAAAGCTTGTGTTTACAAGGCTGTTGTAACTCAGGTTTTATTTCTTTTCCTTTTAGTGGATAAAGATAGGTGCCAACATCTCCAACTTCAGCTTTGCTCCCAGCACCATTGTTTTTCACATGGGACATGCTGGTAAGTGTCAGAGGCTTTCTGCTTTGTTTGACCTTCTCACCTGGGAGTTACAGATGAGAGCCCTGGTGGTTAATGGGCTTGCACTCTATTAACTATAATGACATAATAGCATAACATTTGTTCTCTTGTTTTCATCTGTCTTCCTGCTTTTCGTGATTGTTAATATGGTGATAAACCTGTTTTGGCCATCAGCTTATAACAGCCATCATTATCTGGGCTCCTTTCTCACACCATTTATCTATACTTAATAGAACTTCTTATTTCCAAAGGTCACACTTTCTTTATTGCATGTTTATCCTTTGTAAGCAGGGAGTTTCTGTGGGGATTGAAACCTGTGGGACTGCTGTCTACAGTGAAAGACTATATCTTTTCTTTAAAGCTCTTCCTGTGAAAGCTGCTCTTGTTCTTTGGCTGGACCAATTGTTTTCATCAATTTTATTCTGCCCTTGGTTGCACAGTTATTTACTGTCTTGGTAGAATTTCAAAAACATAGCAGGTTGGGAGAACGTTGGATCTGCTGTTTCCCAAATGACAGTGTGTTGCTTAATCCAAGCCACTTTCCTTGGAAGCTTTAAAAAGCTGTAAGCTCCTACAGATGTGCAAAAGTTAATATCCTCTATTGAAATCCAGAGTATCCTCCTCCTTTTAATAGCCCTTAATGTCTATAATACATCCATAATTCTGCCACAAGAGGATTGGTTGCGAGCCATCAGTGTCACATTTCCTCCAGTATGGAGACCCAGATGCCTTCTTCCCCTGGCAACAATGTATAGTCTTTAGATCTGCCATTTCAGATCTTCAGAGATGAGATAGAAACCAAATGCTTAGGCCTGGCAGTACAACATAACAATAGTTCTGAGGATGAATGCTTGGTCTTCGAAATGCAATTTCAGACACGGGCTCTATCTTTTTTTCACAGCAATGTTGGGACTCATGTATGTCTACTGGACTCAGCTCAACATGTTCCAGACTCTGAAGTACTTGGCCATTTTGGGTGGCATCACATTCCTGGCAGGCAATAGGATGCTGGCTCAGAAAGCAGTAAAACGGTAAGTCAGGGATGGATGCGTTGGTGGGAGATGCTTTTAAAATCAGTGTGGAGGGGATCACATTGATGCTATTGTGTGTCAGTAACTGATACAGTAATGAACGCTGCTTTTGGTTCTTATATCTTGTGTGTGGGGATGGGCTGCTCGGTCCCAGTTTCATGCCTGTTTTCAGAATAAGGGCTTGAACTGGCTAGGGCATTGAGGTGCTGCCACTGAGATACAGCTAACTGATCCTTCAGAGAGAATGGTCCACATGGCCACTTGCTGAAGCAATCAGGCACATGGAGAAAGCAAAGGGTGTAAGTATGTTCGCTTTGACAAGGGGAAGCCCATTCACTGACAAATTTGTTGTACTACACGATACATTGAGCTCTTACAATATTGTCAGATAATGAAAGCCACTGTAAACACAGAAGAGGCCCAACTCTTCTGTAGCTCTGCTTGTGAGATAAGTTTTAAGAGGAGGAAGGTAAGGTGGGGGTATCTTACTGCTGTCTTCCCCTACCTAAGGGAGGATTATAGAGAAAAGGGAAGCAGATCCTTATCGGAGGTGTGCAGCAACAGACAAAGGCCAACACATGCAGGCAAAACCAGGGAGAATTCTTGTAAATGTTAGGGATACAACAGTCATTTCTGTACTCGCATTGGACTGATTCTTCACACTTATGCCTTCTGCCACACAATGTCTCATGAATGTGCCGTAGCTTAGGCAGCCTGCAGGCACTTTGTTGACCCAAGCTTCCAATACAGTGCATTAATTAGAGGTCGAACTGTTCCCTCTCCTTCACTTCTGCCATGTGGGGTTTACATGTGAGACTTAAGTTTTAGCCCTTTTGTACTGATGTAGAGTTTGGCTTTGAAGATGATCTTACTGACCTGCTTTGCCATCAAACCTGTGCTTTTCTTACTTTCCCCTTTTTGAGCCACTAGGAGTTGTTTATCCTTGCATACCTATTTGCATAGATATCCCTGGGTTCTCACTTTTTTGATTACACTGTATTAAAACCAGTACAAGAGCTGTAAAAAAACACAAGAATATAATTTTCAGGGGGTTTGCATTGATTCGTTGTCTTTAAAACATCTCTACTTGCATGGCTGTAGCAGGAAGGATGATTATTGTAATTAACCCTTTCAGTACCATCCTCCCAGCTTTCTCAAGCCTTGCTCCCTTGGATGTCCAGCCCTCTCCATTGTGGCACTTTATCTTGTTAGCATAACAGTTCCTACTGGGATTTTGTTGCCAATGGGGCTATGTTACGTCATTTAATAATATTTCCTTTTTAATTTAAAGAGTAATGATAAAATCATTATTAATTACAGATTGCCTAGGATACAGATTTGGGGAAAAAGAATACAATGAAGCTTACTTCTAAGTGTCTTTGCTCAACCAGGGCTTCTGTTAGCACATAAATGCAAGTGGTTGGTTCCTACTTCAAAACACTGCAGGGGGTGTCTGTATGCTTTTTCATTGTAAATGACATGAAGCTGCAACTACAATGGCAAATTTGAAAGTAAAACTTCTACCTTAGGCTAAAGTTAAACCCTTTGTACATGACTTTAAAGTTCAAAAAGACATCTTTTTGTTAACACGCTGCTAGCCTGTCTCAGATGTTGAAGTGCAGTGATAATTAACTAGATTGTACTTTGAGGCAGAGCTGCTGTTCCACTATGGAGACCGCTGGTGGGTGTGGGAAGGGGACTGTATAAACCATCTTTTTACAGAAGTTACCAGAAGGCCTGGTTTTGCTTTTTGCATTTCTGTCACTGGCTCTGGTTCCTGGAGCAGGGCTGCTTTCCTCCTTACTATCTTCTCTGAATCTTTCTTCCTCTCTCCTTTTGGCAGGATCGCTGCAGAGCAGAGCAGTAGGTTGGCAAAGTATAGAACGCTGCGGTAAAAGGGGGTTTTGCTAGTGACCAGCTCTTCTAGAAGTAAGGGCCTTTTTGGAATTGGCCTTTCCTGGGCATGCTGCCTGTTTCATTTCACTTCATCACTCACTCCTTGAACAAAAAGATACTGAGCTGAAGCTGCTTCCTTCCAACATCACTTATTGGGCTTTAAATCAGTCCTTGGGTGTCCTTGGCTACAGCTGGATTTGCATATTAGCAGTACATGTCCTCTGAGACTAAATTGCCTTTGTGTGATTTCCTTAATCATCTGAAGTCTGTATGGTAATATGTGCACATGTGAATATGCTGTCTGGGACACCAAGCAGCCATCAGGTGACAAAATAAACCTAGTTTAAGCAGTATTGTTCCTGTAAATAAATTATTAGTTATGTCGGCTGGAAGAGAACATGATGAAAATGGCTGATATCTGGGCTGTTCCCACCCTGCTGTTGGTACTCCCTATCCCCATCTGCAGTATTCTGGTTATTCAGCTGCCAGGCACTCTGACTGCTGAATTATGTCCTCACTTGGGGTGGCGAGAGCTCTGTGTGCAGCAGAGCCAGGTAAGCACCACCTCCTTCAGCTGGTAACATGACCCAATCCAGGGTTCACCCTCCTGTTAGACTGAACTGGTCATGATGGCTCAGGCAGCGGCAACAGCAGTAGCCAGTCCCCTCCATTCAATACAATCATCTGATAGGTCTCCATTATAACTTACTAGTGCAAAGCCCTTTGTTTCCTTTCATTCTGAGCAGGTAAGGTCCCAGTTTGCTATATCCACAGTGGCATAGGAGGCAGGACTGCCTGCCGTTCTGCATGCTGCCCAACTCTGAATGCGTGTGTGGCTTCATTTCTCATTGAGTGCACTGTCTTGTTTTGGGGAAGGGAGAGGGCATCTGGGACAAGTCCTGTGATGAGACTGAAATCACTGTACAACATGCTGTACTGGTACATCTCATGAGCGTCTGCTTTCTCTCATGTTCATAGTCAGTGCTCCAGGCACACACGCAGACAATGCGTTGAACGGAGCTCAGTGTGGTGCAACACAAAACCAGCGTGGGTGGCTGTGTCACAGAAACAATGTGCACTGTGGTATAAGCCTCTGTCTGCAGATCAGATAGTATGGTGGATGGTTTCATGAAAATTACCTATGGAGAATTTGGCATCATGTCCCATAGAAAAACACCCTGTTACTATCTCTTCTCTCCCTGGAGTGTTTTGAGGTATTTGAGCACAGAACAAGCCCATGACAAGTAACTGGAGAGGAATGGGAGATGGCTGTCACTTGTTCTAGTAGATGAATGCTGGCTGCATCCCGGCTGTGTTTGCTGGTGCTGTTCTGGTCCCTGGACACTTCTTTTTACCATAGCTTTGGGCCAGTGATTTTCATGTTTTTAGTGGCCTGTTACCAAATGTCTCACGAGTGTGTTCTCAACAGCTTGCATGTTTTCTGTTTCTCAGCCTGGTATTTTAACTGCTTAATTCCCCATGGGCTGTGAGTAATCCTGGAAGATCTTGCAAATAACTTATTATCCACAAACCATAAGTTAGGTTTTGCTGCCATGTGCAGTCACAAGCATTTGTCCTTATTGCTGGGTTTTCTGATGCCCCAGATAACATCAGTTAAGACTGTATTGTTACCAGCTTCTGGGGCTGGACTGTCAGGTGCTCAGCATTCATCGTTATGCCTGTGTCTGGCATCTTCAAAAGGAAAAGGACTCCAAAAAGATGGGTCTGCTGTGCCCACATTAGACCACTTCATCTTCTTGGGGACATGAAGATCTTTTCTTTGTGTTTACATGGGCCAACTGATTCCAAATGGGTAGATTGGCCCTTTCCAAAGTAGAAGAGCAGTTAAGGTACCTGCAGACTTTGTATTCAGCCCTGCTTTTTTGTTCAGTTCTGTAATTTACAAGGTTCATTTATCCCTTTCGCACCAGAAACTAACCTTCATTTTGTCTGACCATTTCCATCCTCCTCGAATTCAGTCCTCCGTTCCATTGCAGTACTGGTTTTATCACTCTGATAAGCTTCCTTTGAGAAGCTTATCCAACAAGCTTCCTTTGAGAGAGAATGAGGGGTCTTGGGACACTTTTACTGTGCAAGGAAGTGCTTTGTTGCCTGGAAAAGTTAATTTTTTGGATTTTTCTTTCCAGGACACACTAGTATCAGAAGAATGGAAGAAATGGGGAAAAACAAAGCAAATGCCTTCAGAACAGAAGTGAATAAATAACTGAAAGACCAGAAGAAGGAAGGCAGAAGCAGATTTTTTTTATATATATATATATTAAGTCAAAAGGGTGCCAGTTATACTTTTTTAAAAATTTGATTTTCATCGTTGTGTTCATGCTACTTGAGTGCTTTTCATATGAACCCGGAAAACCCTTTTTTCCCTGGATCCTCCCCCCTTTTTTGCCCAGGACATTTGAATTTCCTTTAGAAAAAAAGGAAAAATAAATCACAATTCTGCCTTTTCCCTCATCCTAAATGATTTGTGAATAAAGAGGAAAGAATGGTCCTGAATTTTGTTTTTTGGCTGTCTTGGAGACTGTGATTGGAAGTTGGGCTCACATGAGAATGAAAAGAGCTTTTTCTGGTGGGTAATTTTGTGTATGAGTCATTGCTGTGTGAAGCTTCCTGTTCTTTCATGTCCTTTCCCAGAGGGACATGTTTATTGGGGGGAGCTTCCTATTCCTGCCTGTCCCTTGTGTGGCACTGTCGTCTGCATTTCTCTGCTAATGGCTGTTCTCTGGGACTCCAGGATGGTGCTAGGCTGGGCCCTCGGGGGTCAGGCAGGAGTCGTCCTCGGGGCCTGGCCCTTGCAGAGCGCCAGCTGTGGTGCTGGTGTGCCTGGCTGTGTCTGACCCGGACAAGTTTGGTGGGTCCCTGGAGTGGGTTCACTTTCTTTCCAGCCTCTAGAAGTAACCTTTCACTCCAAATATGAGTTTGAGGTTATTGCCTCTGTTCTTCTATGAAACCAAATGCCAGGAATCTGCTGGTTGTGGTGTGGTCATGTTTGAGTTACTTGAGCTCTAACTTCTCAATTAATTACTACCTTCAAGACCACTAAGCAATGTTGAGGCAGCAGACTTGGGCTTTATTGAAGGACATGTTGATAGTAATAACCAAAGGCCAAAATCTCCTGATGAGCAACTTTCACGTGGGAAACTTAACAGTTGCTCCCTCCCCTGCATCTATGTGTTGGCTCCTGTTTGTCCCATGTCAGACTAGTTTCTTTAAAGGCCTTTTGGCAAAGGAACTTTATCAAATGTCTTTTGGAGATCCAAGAAAATTATATCAACCAGCAAGTATGTGGATAAAGGTTGTAGAGCCAAATCCTCCAAAGAACTTCACATGTGTGAGACATGATTCCACTTTATAAAAGCCATCTTGCCTCTTGCCCACTGCAGTTGTTCACACTTAGCTCACTGTTTCTGTTCTTTGTAATAGTTCCTACCCATTTGTTCATTGTGAACATTATACTGGACACCATAGAGGTTTAATGAACTATTCCTTTGACCTCCTCTGCACTCCTTCAGAAACCTGATCTCATGCTGCATTCAAGTCCTCTGAGACTACAGGAGTTTTAAGCAAGAAATAGTTAAGCTACTATTTGTAGTATTTACCCTGGAAGTCCTTTTCACCCTGGTGAGTTCTTTTTGAGCCTGACATTTTGTTACTACTTGCTTATCAGCTTTGTTTTATAACTAATTTTTTTCTACTGATACTTCATGCTAGGATAGTACTTTCCCTGTGCCTCTAGAGCTCTGGCATGTTATCCAAGGAGAGCACAGATGCAAAAAGAAAACCATGGAGTGCTACTGTGATGTATCTTATCTAAGCTGTGCATGTTGCTATTGATTTTCTACCTCCTTAGCTATGTGTTAGGAAGGGTTGTTTTTATTCTTTTGGCCTTTTATTCCTCAGATGTTTTCTGGTTTGATTTATTTGGTTTTATAGTTAATCTCCCAGAGTTTGAGCATTTGTTTCCCCATTTTGATGCAAATTGAACATTCAAAGGAGTCCCTTTTATTCCAAATAGCTCTACTTGTCCAGCTGTTTAATCATGCAGACTTAGGTCTTTCCAAAGTGTTTTTGATAGGTCTTTTGATTTTATTGGGAGTATCCAATCTGGTGTTTGCATATAGTTTTTATGCCACTTAACAGAATTGTAATTTTTTTTTCCTACCATGTTTACTTACTACTTTAGGAAGCTGCTTCATTTTTTGTAATTCCTTTCCTTGGAGCGTGTAATTCCTAACAGCTTCAAGTGTGTTAGTTGTTACAGAACAGGTTTACAAACAGATTTTGAACCAGGCCTGCTCAGGTTGTTTTTTCTTTTGCGGGTTCTCTGTCCAGCTGTACTGTGAAGCAGAAGGATGCCTTATGTCTCACTGTGACAGCTGCCTGCCTGCAGAAGGGTAACAGATACCCATTAGTGTGCTTGCTGCTGTCACAGGTTCACTGATCTCCCTGAACATCCCCTCATTGCTTCCCATCCTGCTGGGCAGTTCATAATATTTTCATAGTGCTGGAATTGTAAAACCTGAACAGGCAGAATGTAATCTGTAGGGATTCAGTACAAGTATGAGCTAATTTCCATGCATACTGAAGCCTACTGTCCTAAACATGGTCACCTGAGGAAAAATGAGATGGTATCTAGTGCAGACTATCAAGGAATTGTTCGGGTGCAAGGAGGGATGATTTCAGAGGCTTTAATAGGTGTTTGTATGCCTTCGTTAGCACAGCTCTGAGTCATCCTCCGTGCACTTGACTGCTGTCTTTGAGTGACATCTTCCATTCTGGGCCCAGAATCAAGAAACTAACTTCTCAACAGACAAAAAGCCATCTTGACCTGCTGTTGGACAGGTTTATTTAGAACAACTTTTATTTCCTGCTAATGATGGGAAAGCAGACCCCATCCTGATGTTATTTACATTTCTGAAGACATAATTATTACACAAACAATAGGAGAATTGGGGTGACAGAGAAGGAAGTAGCTGTATGAGATCACTGGGTTAATAACTTACTTCTTTGAAAACATATACAGTTGTAAGTCTAGCCACGGTGGAGTTCAGAGCCACTGGATGGCATGTTAAATTAAAACATAGTGACAGCCCAATCTGATGCACAGGGATCTCCTTTAGGTCTTGCAGAGGTGTAGCTTTGGTTTGAACACCTCAAGGCTGAGCAGTAACTGTAGTTGAGCTTTTTGGAGTTCAGTTTTCTTCCAGGGCTCTGTATCAAGGAGCTAGACAGCAGCAGCCCACAGCAGCATTTCTTATGGGTGGTAGATGTGTGGATTCATGTCTTGCCTCACCCTGATCAGAGCTGCATGTGTGGTTGTGCCATCAGCATCTATTTAGAGGAGGCTGTAATCAATTTACTAAGTTGCCTAAAGGTGCCTTTTGGTGGCCTCATGTTTATTAATCAGGCCCTCAAACAGAATGATGACTTGGCAGAAATTTTGCTATGCTTCGTGATTTGAAAGTCTTAATTAGTAGACAGTATGTCCCCAGGATTACAAGTGTACTGGTTGTTTTAGTCTTTGTACGTAAAGCAGCCTGAGGTTAAACCACGGAGGTATTTTTTTCTGCTTCAATACACAGACCAGTATTTAGAGAGGGGAGTTAAACTGTAAAGACTGAAGTAAATTAAGTAGTGCATCAGAACTGTGTTACTTTGAACAGATCTGAGGAGTGTATGCATCACTTTCCAGCTGGTCACATCCAGGAATGTCTTCATTGCTGTGAAGGGCTTACTGTACAGTTAGATTCGTGAGCTCTGAATTATTCTAGACATAAGTGGGAGGAAAAGAGAATTATGAGAAAACTTTGTGAGTGCACACAGAAGTTTTTTCATTCTTTCAAGGCTTTTCCTGGCTGACCTTATTTGTGGAAAGGTAACCAAGTCAAGTATGACAAGAGAGTTGCTGAAATGCCATGCTCTCCCCGCTGAATCCATAGGCACAATTTATGTAACATTCTGATCTTCCCCCTGCCCCCCCCCCAGCCCCCTTTTTGTTTAGTATGTACACAGGTCTCTCCACACCCCTTTATATTGTGCTGGCTAGGGTTGGACAGGCCTAATTTCTATGCCACAGAGGAGTAGATAAGGCTGCTTCAAACAGGACAACTGATGTTTGTACGAGTAAAGGTATTCCCAAAGAAGGACTGTTTGCTGGCTCTCAGTCCCTCAGGGCTGGCAAGATTTAGAGCGTAATTCAAGTTCCAGGTGACTAATTTCAGGAGTGAGGTGTACAGAAAACAGTAAGACTTTCTCTCCTATTCAGTGCAGGGAAAACCTGAAATGTCCCAGGGATCTAGAGGCAGGTTCTGCTCCTGGGGGAAGACTTTTGTCTGCCTTTAGCCTAGCTTGGGCACACCATCTCAGATAGCTTTACAAGGCTGCTTTTGGCTGCTGCAAGCCTGTTCCCAGACATTTACATGCAGCTTCACAACACTCATGGTCTGTGTGTTCAGACTAACAGGACTTTAGGTACTTGACAAAATTGACTGGGAGTTTTTTCGCCTTAAATTGCAGCAAACACCCTTTTTCATGGACAGCAGTGGGAGTTGGCTTCACTGAAGAAGAGCCTTCAAACCACTTGAGCAGTGCAGAAGCAGTGTGTTATGTACAGAATTGAGCAGGGAATGGTACTTACCAGAGCATGGGGAGATGAAAAAGGGAGAAGTATTTACATGACCTTAGCCAAGGTGCTGGGAAAGCCTTCTAACCGACTGCTGATGATGTCCTGAGGCCTGTGAAAGAAGAGAATAGGGTAGTGATGGCATAATTGGGATTGAGAGAGAAATTCTTTTTTTCCACTACTATTTTATTACTGTGTGTGGTGCGGGCTACCTCAGGCTGTTCCTTATCTGTACCCTACTTGCCCACATAAGAGAAGGGCTGCGTTATGGGGTCAGGTAAGAGCTACATTCTGTCCCTGAGTGTACCTGAAAGATGATGCTTAATCCAGTAGCTTCACATCTGGAAGCCAGACAGCAATAAGGACCTTGTCTTACTTCTGCAGTGAGCAGATAATGAACTGATTCCCACCTACCTTTGATTCTGCAGAATGGCTCCCAGGAAGTCCCTTAGTACCATCTGTTGGTGGTAGCGGCTGTCCATCAGGATGCTGTCAGACTGGCGCCTTGTCAGAAATTCGTGCACCCCTTCTCCTGGGCTGCTCTCGCTGCTTCTGTTATGCAAAGATGAGAAACATCTTTGTTTCAGAGATGCTTTTTAGTCCCTAGCTCAAAGTTTGGCTCAGGCTGAGCAGCACAGCAAGGGAACCTGCTGGGTCTGAGCCTAGGGCCATTCTGCTTAATTCCAGTAAGAAAATTGGTCAGCTGTATTTGCTTCTGTGTTAGAAGAGGGACAGGAGCTGGCTCGCATCCAACTAGTTGGTCTTGTTTAGTGGCAGTCACTGATCTATCTAGCCAAAGCTACCTGAGTGGTAGTGGAGAGGCTGTTTCAGTATTCAAACCAGGCCGGGGATAACTGTTCCCTACTGGTGAATGATCATTGCAACTACTATTTGCAAATACTATTGCTTGTTGATATTATGGTAGAGCTCTCAGCTGATCTGACACTTGTAGCCTTGGAGGAAAGGGTTAATTAGGCTGCTTAATGATAGTTGTGATTAGGGGGATCCAAGACATAGGGATGCAGGATGCCCTTTGGGATGTGGAACAGCAGGAGAGATTGCTTCTGTTGCAGTGGAAAGCAGCTACTTCTGCTATGTACGTGAAAAACTGCCCAGCGTAATAAGCAAAACAGCCCTAGGACAGCAAAACACTGTAGCTTACCCAAGCCGCTTGCCAATGATGGTCTGTAAGAATTTGCGGGCGGAAATCTGCCCCAGGAATTTCCGGTAGTTGTCGGTGAATATAGCATCAGCATGGCGCTGCATCCTAGGGGTGAAAGACAAGCACAAGGTGTGCTCTCTGAGGTAGCAATGAACCATCTAGCTGAGAAATGGGTGTTTCAGGTGACAAAATACACCAGATGTAACACTGCTGGTATCAGGGGCAGGTAACTATAGCAAATGCCTTTTGTTATTGGACTGCATTAGTGTTGGAGGGTAAAAGGGTTTGAGGGAGCTCAGTCCTGATGTGGAGGCAGGAGGCAAAATAAAATATCCATTAATCAGTATCCACAGTAAAACAAGTAAGGAAGAGTGCCTGCAAACCAAAGGTGACGTCAGAGAACCAGTGGGAAGGAGGAGGAGAACCACAGGCTGGGAGAGGGCAGAGCTGGGGCTGGGACATTCCTGTGCTCTGCAGCAGCACTGTCACCTCCTTGGAGGGCTGTGTCTGGGACAGGGTGACAGGAGCCTCCAGGTCTTTAGCCTGTGGTTAGACCCAGGCTCCTGAAAATCCACGGGTGAAGGAAGCACAAGCCACTTGGCTGCTCCCACAGTTGTAAGGATGAGTCCTCTGTGCTTCAGACAGAAATAACCATCCTGCATCTCCTGGCAGGGTTGGAAAGGAAAGGCTCTAACAACCACGCAGAGGGATTCGCAGAGCCTGGTGGAAAATTATGTTCCCTGCAGGAGCCCTGGGCCTGTGACACTGCCTCTATCAATACATCCTTGCTGCTGGGGGACAGCAGGACATGGCTGTGAACATGGGTGATGGTGAGAGCTGGCACAGTCCCAGCCTTCTGGTCTGGTTGCAGGGCTCAGCTGGGTTCTCCCCCTGGATCCTGGACTTTGTGGTGCTGGTGGGACTAAGTGACCTGCTGGTCTGCTCCTGGGCTGGGGGAAGATCATAACCAGCGTACTCTTGCTGCAGCAGGGCTGAGAGGTGAGCTACAAACCTTTTCTCAGTGGGGTCTGTTAACAAACCCTCCTCCTTCTGTTCCTCTGCTAAGGGGTTATGGCTCTGCAAAGGGCTGCTGTGCTGTAGCTGGAAGTTCACGGCCTTGCCAGCAACTGGCCCTGGATTGTACCTGCAAGACAAACCCAAGGCATACTGTGAGACGTGCTCAATTGCCAGTCAGGGATCAGTCTTCTTGACCACTGCTCCCTGTTCTCCTGCTTTTTCTTTCTCCTTTTGCCATACCCATCTCATCAGTAACGCAAGTGTTGTCCGTCACTCTTCCCAGCTAGAAACTGCCCTGAAGCTATTTCAGCAGTGAAAAGATGGTTGATAGAGCTGCCTCAAACACAATTCCCCCTCGCTGAGCTTCCAACATTCTCGAGCAAAATTCCAGCGATTCTGGTATCGTTATACCATGGCTTTGGCACAAGGCTAAGGCATTTTCTATGGGATGTTGCAAATCCACATTGTAGAACCCAGTGCTCAATTTTGTGCTTCCATCGATTTGTAGTGGTGGGAAGTAATATTAGAACTTCTAACAGTCGACAAGGAAATACTTGAAATATTAATAGGCAGCTGTTGAGTTCATGTACTAGAATATCTGCCGTTCTGACTTCAATGCAGGTGGCCTGCAGGCACAAGTTTTACTCAGTGATGGAGCTGGAGGTGCTGCCTGCTCTGGAGATTGCCAGATTTCCATTTATAGAACCCAGCATTCAATTCTAAAACCAACTGTTTGGGCTGAAATATTCTGTCAGGTGTCTGTCTTCTTTGGAAGCCACCCCTAGGCTAGCAGTGTACCCCAAAAAATTAAGCCAGAGCAAAGAAATAGGCTTACCAACACACATACAGTTCATCTGGCTTTCAGAAGTGCTGGCAACCTTAATTTGGCATGTGCTTATTTTGCACAAGGTCAGAGATGAGGCAGGGAGTGACAACGTGGATAAAACACTCAGCAGCTTACCTGAGAGCTGGGTAGAGAGGAGAGGAGATGGAGCATGCAACTAAATGCATGAACAGGAGCAGGGTGGCCTTATCCAGCATCTTCCACCCTTTGGAGTCACCTGAAATGCAGAGCAGTCTGAGTCAGCAGCAGTGAGATGCTCAGGGCCAGGAGAGGAGGCCAAGTGCCACCTTTGTGTTCTCAGTCCCCCTGCTCACTTATCGGCATGAAGGGACTGGAAACGTGCCTCTGTGTTCGTGGTTATGGTGTTTCCCAATGCAGAAATGTCTTGGATGTGGTAAAGTCTTTCCCAGGGAGTGCAATTCCTGGAGGCGGTGGCTGTGTGTGACCCCTTGGGGAGCTGGTGTCTCCCTTGGGTCGGGAGGCAGGGCTGATCAGCAGGTTTTCACCCTGTGGGACCCCCTTATTGACCTGTCCCGCTACTGTGGTTGAAGGAAAGCTCTGAGGCTGGGGTGAGCCCCAGGGACCACTGCACGGGCTGTAAAAGCACCTAGATGCTGGAAGGCAGCAGTTAGCAGGGGCTGCCAAAAGCAACCTCACTGCCTGCACAGGACCACCTGCGACAAGCCCCTGGGACCCCTCCCGCCCTACGCTTTCCCAGGGATGTGTGTCTGCTCACATGGCTGTACAGCACAGGTCCGTGCATAACAACTGACCGGGCTGCCTTGCTGGCTGTCCAGAGATCAGGGAGAAACAGGGAAGTCCAAATAAAATTCCTGGGCAGAGGGGTAATACTGGCCTGGAGGTAACCCTGGCAAACCCATTTATTGAAGGCGACAGTGCTGAGCTTGGTTAGGCAACCAAAATGCACCATTCCTTCAGTTGTTGTGCTTGGGGAGAGTGGGGGCTGGACCAAAATACGTCCCTTCAGGAGAGCTGAACTGCTGCTGTGTCAAGAGGAGCCCCCACGCTGCTCAGTGAGGCGCCTACGCAGCTCTGAGCACCGGCTTTGGTGGAAGGTGAGATGGGCTTGAGCCACGTGTGTCTGCCCTCCAACAGACAGCTGCGGTGCTTTGTGTCCGCGTCCTGGGGCTGGCTGAAGTGCTGCAAATGACTCAGGACAGAGTCGTCTGAGGTCTCGCACCCTCTGGAGCTGAATGCGATACTTTTGTCATTGGAAGCGAGGGACAGTAGAAAGGTATTTCAGTGAATGCTATTCCTGAGTTTTGATTGAAAGTGATTGATCTTTTGCTCAAAAAAGATTCTTTAAGAATGTGGATAGAAATCTTTAAAATATCAAGTTTCCCTGTTCCCTGTCTTATTTTACACAAGAAAAGAGCAGAAAGATGTTTGATCTCTGTAAGAGGAAAAAAACCCTTCCAAATGTATAACAATACTTTCTCGCAAAAGGAGCAGTTCCAAATGAAAAGGGTTTGGCTGGGCTTCTAATTGCCCAAACGAACTTTCCCAGCAGTGGGTTTTGCTGACGGTGGTGGTAGGATAGGGCCCTTTCTGATGGAAAGCATCAGCACTGAGCTCTCTTTTACTGCTCAGATGTAGCTGCCCACTCTCCTGATTGTAGATCAACATATGTGAGGGGAAAGCTAATTAAGGACCGGTGGTCTTGCAAGTGAGTCCGATCTTGATACCGTGGAAGTTAATAACAGAATTAGTGGCAGTGTCAGAAGTACATGGACAGACATGGGAAAAGGTAGTGCACTAAGAAATGGGGTTTCCTATCACAAACTCATTCTCAGCCCGGTCCCTGTTTCCAGCTGCTCCTGCTCCCAGCCAGGGGACCAGCAGCTTCCCCATCTGTTCCCCTGGGAGCAGTGCCGTTGCTCCTGGCTCCAGCAGAGCTTCTTGTGAACTCATGGGTGGCTTCCCCTACCTCTGATACCTGGTCTCTTACGGAATTGCTTTGGCCCCTCAGAGAGCCAAGGAATGCTCAGAAGAAGCAAAAAAGTGACTTTGAGAGACTTACAGGGCTTCTGGTATTGGAGCAAATTTCCTGCTTGCTTTTTTTTTTTTTCTTTTTTCATTTGAACTTGAAAAAGCATGCCTCTTTTGTGCCTCTCCCCTAAATATCTCCAAGGCAAATCCCAGATCAGATCTTTTTAGATAGAGGAAATGATCTAAAGCATCTGTCAGGAGGGTACCAGGAGACTGTGGCACCAGCATCTACAGAAAGTGCCAGCCAGGAGATTTAATCAGTACCAGGAAATCTGCTATGTGAGCTGAGAAGTACCAATGTAAATGAAAACCTAGCCCAATGCTGTCTGCTTCCATTTTTTCTTCCTAGGATACAGCCCTGATTACCACTTGCTTTCTATCTCTGGTTTCTCTTCTTTGAATGCTGGGGTTTTCTCCAGAATCACTTTTTGTCCCTTGAAGATTTTTTTTTCTTTCTCTGTTATTAGTTTCTTTGCACTGGTTTTTTTGTTTGTTTCTGGCTTTTACTTTCTTCCCCTGTCTTTCTTTGTCTTCTCTCCCTTAATTACAGTCTGCTTCTCATCCCAGCTTTTTGGGTATTTCTGACTCCCTTTCTCCCTCGGGAAGGAGTCTGAAATGAAAGTCCTATGCCCCTTCCTAGAAGTGTCTGTTATTTCAGAGGAGAAGCTGGGGAATTGAAGTGTCACCCTGCATACAGGCAGCTTGACAGCTCTGCAAAACCTTGTCGCCTTCAAAATTCTCCCGAGGTGAGGGACACCTTACTTTCCATTCTGGCAGCATGTGAAAAAATGATTAATAAATAAATTCCCCTTAAGATGAAGAGCTTTTAGCACCATTCCAGCAGATAAAGCATAATAGCTTCATTCCATCCTGTGTAACACTAACAGCAGCATTGTGAAAATTATGTTGGAGAGATGGGATAACAGTCTTACTGTTTCTGAAACCTTAACCTGATCAGTCTTAAAAATACCACTATGTAGTGGAAATGAAGCTTTCACCATGCCTGCTGTTTTATAAAGTTCAGACTTTTATACTATGAAATACTACATTAGAAAAGCAGAAATCCTTTTAAGTGCCTTACTCTGCCTCGTTGTAGCTGGCTTTGCGTTACCTGTAACACACCATTGCGTTTCTCCTCGCACTTTGGTTTGGCTCAAACACAGTTTTATTGACGGGTGAGTAAAACAGTGTTCATTTTCCAGGGTAAAAGGAACTCACATCAGTATCGCAAAAGAGGAAAACTGTGCTACAGCTAGTAAACGTCTAACATGTTTTTACAAGGCTCATCTATATTATAATTCTATTGATTTGCATTTATCCTATAGTTCAATTATTGTTTCAGTCTATAACTTGGTACAAAAAAATCTTGTATGGTACAAAGGTTATTGTACCTGGCAAAGCTAATTACTGATGCCAGCTTTGATTGCGTTTCAGTGTAATTTAATTGTCTCCAATTTCTGAATACACGTTACCTTGTTAAATGCACATATAGAGACTTAGACTTACCGTTCCCTTAGAAAACAAGTGCTTCCTAGATTGGCTCCTGCCCAGATGTTTACTTCCCCTGTTGCAAATACTTCTTCTCTAGAGCTGCTTCTGTGAGCCTTGCTGGGTCTGTCCCCTCCTCACGGTGCCTGGGCAGGACTCAGGACGCGTGCTGAGCAAGGAGGGCACTCTCGGATCTCCCCCCAGCTGTCCTCTGGCTGCCAGGGAGGTGCATCTCCTCTTTTTATACCTGTGCTCCCTCAGGAGTCCTGTGGGCTTCTACGCGTCAGAGAATCAATTATCCTCCTGAATTTCAAAGGCTGTGTTTAGCATCCTCTTTTTTTGTGTGTGCAAGGACGCAGGCAGGGAGGTTGCAGGGAGAGTGTTATGCCCATTGTCGAGGGTCATTTTTATGCTTTCTCTTTATCATTCAAAGAGTGAAGAGCAAATAATAACAACAATAATCTGGTAGAGTGAATGACAAATTTGCTTTGCAAGGTTAATTTCTCTTTCCCTTTGCAATTGCATTTTTTCCTTCTACTCCACAATGAGAGTGAGTTAACCATTAATACTTTCTCACACTGCCTTCTCAGGAGGGTTTATCTTTTTGCTCTTCTCTTTTTCTTTGATTATCAGCCTTTTCCTCCTTCTCCTTTGTTACTCACACCTGCTAGCGTTAGCAGGGCAGTTCATGCTTCAGTCCCTCGCAAACATCACAGCTTCACATCAAGCACACAAAGCAGCTGGAGACCCCTGCTCCGTTCATGTGCTCTGGAAAAAGGCAAGGGTCTTCCCTGGGGTGCTGCATGCGCTGGCAGCTGTTTTCATTCCTGGAACAAGGTTTATGAAAGGCCCATTAAAAAGAACACGTAGCCTTGGTGCCAGGAAGACCAGGACAGTTCAGAGGAGTTAAAAATGAGGTGCCAGCATGAGCTCCACCTGCCAGATTTTTCGTATTGACTTTATAATGCCCAGAATTGATGGGCACCCAGACCTTCCTGTCTCGCGGCTTGTATGACTCGATGCTGGAAGAAGTTTCAGCAGGTGAGATGACTCATTTCTGCCTGCTGCTGAATACCTTTACCTTGCACCAGAGCACTCATCGCAGCTATCGGTGGCAGAGATGGATCGTAGGAAAGGATGGTGCATCTGGTGTGCATGTGGGTGCCTGTGTGTGCAGGGGCTCAAAAGCATTCAGTGCTGGTCTAACTCTGCCATTGCCCCTTTGCTTCTTGCCAAGGTGAGAAATCAGCACTGTGATTATGGCTCACTTCTTAGTGAAGCAAGATCCTACGTCCAAATGGTGGGCTCTCAGTAAGCAGTAACCCAACTGTCAGAAAGGCTTGAGTGAGCTCAGCATGCCAAATGACTCTGGTGTGAAGTAACAGTCGCCTCTATACCTAGACAGATGTGCACTGATGCCTTTGGGCTCTCCCTGCTTTGAGTACTCCAATGGCTTATGTTCCCTTTGGTATCAAATCAGGACCAGGCCACTTTGCAGACAAATCATGAAAAAGGATTGAACAGACCAAAGCAGGAGCTCGAGCTGACCCTGAACTGAGCAGCTTACCAGGGCCCTTATAGTGGAATCCAGAAACAGAACAGAAATGTGAAGAGAAGCAAGAACTACTGCCTTCCTCCAGTTGTAAAAAGAAATGGCAACAGCCTGTTCATGGGGAGAGGATCTGCTGTGCAAATCAGGCAGGCATATAATTTGTATCATCTACTTGTGAACACCGGAGAATGGGATTTCTGGGTAGCACTGAGCAGGTTTTCCAAAATCCCTGTACTGGCACACACAGCTGCGTGCTGTCTCTGCAAACTGGAAAGGAATTTTTGTTTGCTTTTTTGAAACAATCTGTTCATGTTCTCTCATGTGTGAGGCCGGTTGCACCAATTTTTCAGCATGACTTATTTTTCTTCCACTGTCTTGGTGCTACACTGGCTGAACAGATGAATCAGACCATGTTGTTAAACCAGTCGAGAGCCAACACTATTTCAAAGTATTATCCTATAGCATGGTTTTGAGCTAATTCTCTACCCGCCTGGCCCATTGCCTTACACACTGCTGCTGTAAGATTCCAGGCAATATCTCTCAGATCAAGGAGAATCAGTCTGTAATTGACTTGTTTGTATCTGCCTGCTGCCCAGCTTGGATTAGGAGGGCTGTGATCTGCATTCATATCTCAAGTGAGCTGCTTTCAAGGAAGGCTATATAAAGCTCCATCATCCTAGGGGTTTCCTTGCACTGCCTGGGTTGGGTTCCTGTCATGCACAGCTGGACCCAGCAAGACTCGCACAACAACAAGCTCTTTTTATGACTTCAGATTAGTTGCAGGAGGCAGCAGAAATTTCTAAAACCCCTCCAGGCTCTGTTGGGTGTATCCAGCTTAGGAGTTCTGAAATAGCATAAATAGAGCAGCTTTTCTGTCCCTGGGATTTCCCGTCCCAGCTTTAGTCAAAATTTTCATATCTTTCCAGGACCCAGAAGGCTCCTTTGTGGAGCTCCTCCACCAGACTCCTAGAGCTCTCCCTCTGGCTAGTGAGGCTACTTCTGCTGCAGCAGAAATGGCTGTGATCCCCACTGCTGCCAGCAGTTCAGCCTTGGCTTGAGTTCAGCCTCGGCTTGAGTCCTATTATGGGTGCTCTGGCTGCTAACATCTCTGGATGAAGATGCTATACAGACTGTGGTAGGATCCAGTGTTGTTTGGAGCCAGTTTTGCATCCATCTGTGTTGCAGTGTATATTTGAGCTGGCAACTATGGCCTTTGTTCTCATGGCACTTTTGTAGTAGGGTAGTCACGCAGGTAGAGCTGGTACCCCCCACACACGCAGGAGGGTGGCTCTGGCTGCAGTTCTGCACTTCTCACAGCCTGAAAGCTGCTCTGTGCATATCAGTGGCATTCAAAATCTAAATGTACTAGTTGTGTGACAGCATTCCTCATGGGAACTTCATTTTAGGGGTAGTATCAATAATAATTTGGCACAGCAGATGACAAACTTGTTCTGCAAAATTAACAGCTTTCTCTCTTTACAATATCTCTTGCTTTGTCCCTAGAACTTTCCCAGTTTCTCCCCACCTCTCCTCCCTACCGCAGGTAGTGTTGTTAGCATCCACTGGCTCCCAAAACATGAGGAATGTAACACTCAAATTACCTCCCACAGATCGTCACTTCAGGTTAGCAACGTGCAGGGGGTAAGTATCTATTTGCCCTCTAAAGCCAAGCCTACACCAGTGCAAGCCCGATGGTGTCTACAGCCAGGTACAAGCTGCCACAGGTACCTTCTGCAGCTGGAACTGCTGGATTTTGGAGTCACATCCATGCAGACCTAACCTCCCTAGGGTCCTTGGGTGAAGCAAATGCCAGCTAGTTTTATTTCAGTGCCAATCCTTCGCTGACAAAGGACACGGTGTTAGGATTCTGCAGCAATTTCCTAGGTATTGATTTCCTCTTAGCTTTACCTCCGCCGGTCTCCATGCCATGCTTTAAAAAATCGCCCCTGTCTATTCCAGGTGCACAACATATAGCTTCAGATAAGCTGAGCAGCATGTGAAATGGTCCTGCTCACCTTGTGAGGTTGAAACTAATGGCAGTAAGAAGTAACTCATCAAATGGCAAAAAAAGGTCCTATATTCTCAGCTGTCAAAAGCTTTTCTGCACTTCTCCAAAATGGCACAGACGGTGGCTGTTGGTCCCCAGCTTCTCCAATCTCCACCACTCCTGAGAGAGCCCCACACAACTGTTCTCTCTGGTTTTCTTTTACTTGAGAGGTGTGATGGTGACTAACTCATCACAAATGCCCTAATGGTAAATTGAACAGAACTGCCTAAGATTAAAAGTTATAATTTTGCCTAGGTTTGCCATCTTAGAGGTAGTATGGGACACATTTTGGTTCAAATGTCTTATCCCAAGTGGCAGGACACACATTGTAAGTAAGCTGATCATCAGTCATTTAATTACATTGTCCATTACTGGTGCGTACACAGTAACTTTCATTCCTAAGTTCTTTGCAAAAATGCAGTCACTGCTGTGGAAGGCAAGCAAATAAAAATGAGATGAGAAAGATGAGATTTGGCCCATGTTGCCAGTTTCTTCTAAGGAAGAAGCAGAGGGCCCAAAACTTAAATCCAGCAGGTGTGGTGAGACTTGCCATTAGAAAATCATACAAGACTTGGTTTCTCCAACTTGGAAGGATAAAGTGCTGGGATTTGGATCGGAATATCCTCCAGACTCAATCCTTTGAACATCAGTAGATTTCCCAGGGAGAATTTTCCCTTGAGGAACTCAGATTGGTAGGAAGCTGAATACAAACATTTATCAAAATAATCTCAGGGAAGGACTCCCTCTGGATGAGAGCACAGTTTGCACTATGAGAATGAGTCTGAAGCAAGGGATCAGATTAAAAATAGACAAAATAAATCAGTAATTCAAAATGTGCAAGAAGTGCTATCAGAAAGGACTGTCTCATAGTGTTAAAAGCCTGCTTGAAAAGCCTACTTAATCTTCAAACATTAATGTATCACTGAGACTACAATAGAACAAATGGCACCAGCCTGCAAGATGTGTATCTGTCAGGAGGCCTGATGAGCTCTGCGGGTGAGATCCATTTATAGAGTCCATACCTGTCTGGCTCTGTTTATTTCCTAGCAGAGCTGCTGGAGCGTTTCAGCATCACCCAAGTGAACTGCCAAGAGCTTCAGCCAGATGTCAGCATGTTACGCTCAGCTGTAGGCTTGAGAGTTACTGGTTCCTGAATTTCTGGCTCTGAATACCATCTCCTGCCTCTTCCAACCCCGGCAGACAGAGCTCCGATGCCAGCAGTGAATCTCAGTAATCAAGGAGTTCGTCTTTGGTCTTACCACTCTCATTTCAGTTTGGAAAGGAGCCTTGGCTAGAAGGTTACACAGCACGTTACAGCAGAATTGATTAACAGGGCTTCAGTCCTAGCCCTGCCACCGACTCGCAGTGACCAGGCTTACAAAGGTCCTTCAGCTGCCAGTTCTTGGGTGCCAGTGCCTCACTTGAGGACCCTAGCCCTAATTTTTGGAAGCACTGAGACCTTCATACTCTGGGATGGAGAGGCAGTGTAGGAGAGGGTCTGTCAACCCCGACCCTCTGCGCAAAGGGCTCTAGTGACTACCCCAGTGACACCCCTTTCCCATCAGGGCAGGCTGGGTGTTGGTCTGTGTATTTTCTGTGACTTCATTTCCCATCAGAATCCAAACACTGCTACTAATCCTCACCTTGGGAAAGTACTTTGAAAGCTTCTGACAAAAAACAGAATTTGAGTGAGATGTGTTACTGGTATCAAGAAAGTGAAATGTAGTTTATGGAGAGGGAGTGAGGAAGGCCACGTTTCCAGTAAGGGCTGAAAAATGAAAGCAGTTATTACTAATTTTTTCCGGGATGAATAATAATATGCAACCTGAGAAGACCTTGGAGCACAGGGGTATGGTACATGTACAATGAATGGTAATAAATATGTCTCACTGCAAAGACATGAGGAAATACTGCAGTGCAAACCAAAAAACAAATGTAGAAAGAACTGAAAAAGCTAAGGATGATTTGGAGAAAGACTTCATGCCTGAGTTCTGTCGCTACTTAGAATTGGGTGCTGACAAAATTGCCATTTCCGCTTGTTGAATCAATTTTAGCTTTGAAACAGACTCACATCTAGTAGGCTTTGGAAAAATCTTCCCTTATTTTATAAATAGCTTCCCTTTTTATCATTTCACAATCAGCTGAAACGAATGGGTCAGTGTGGTGCTGGTGAAAGGCAGGCAGCCAAAGCGGGCTAATGGCACCACCTGCTTGCGGTTCAAAGGCTGAGTGTCTCCTGCGCAGAGCCTGGCATTGCAGTGGAAGTGTTTGATGGTCTCGTAGAGGGAATGGGTAGGAGTTGTATAAAAGCTGCAAATTTCACCTGTTTATTTCTACTTAGAATATGTAGTGCCGTTTCTGTTGGGGGACAGGAGGAGAAAGGAAGAAAATGTACAGTGTTGGTTGCAACCTAAGTGTGCATTTTCCCCGTCACCTGCAAACTTCAAACTGCGAGGATCAGAGCCCATGAGAAGGTGTGTGTGGACAGCACCACCACCAAATTCAGTGTACTGATAGTATTGGGAAGAATTTAAGCTGGCCGTTTCACCCAGACTGATAGGATCTCTCCTGACATTCACAAGAATTATTTCTCCCTCCTCAGTGTTTTTGTATCCTAAACAGTCAGTGTTTGGGAGCTGAAAGGGCAGAATTTACTGCCTTTCCTGAGCTCTGGGTTTATCTCCTAGCCAGTACAGCCACTCAGCGGGGGCAGTGAAAGCTCTGGTAATTATTTGAGACTAATTTTTTTCTTAGGATTTTTATGCTAGAATTTCTTTGTACAAGTGTCTCTGGCCTCTGCAACTCGCAGCCATGCACATTCTCCAGTTGACTGTGAAGTCTTCTGCACTAAAAAAGATGAAAGGTTTTTAATCCAATTGCTCAAAACCTTTGAAATTGTTTTCATTAATACCCATTTAATTCAAATGCTTGGTAACAGCCTAGAAAATCCTTTTATTACAAATGCCATACCTTACTCCCTCAGTAGATAAGTAACCGATTAGGTTTTCCCCAAAGTATTTAGGCTCTCTGATAATAAAGCCTGCAGCAAAACTAACCTGGCACTACTGATATTTTAGGGTTAGGAAAAGGGCAAAACAAATCAGATTCTTTAAATACCACAAACGAGCAAAACCGAGCACAAGCCATTTTTTTCCCTTTGTAGGTCATCTTATCGAGACATCTCCATTTCAGAGCTGGATACTGAATCGGGACATTAAAAATTAAAAAAAAAAAAAAATCCCCAGCAAGAGCAAAGCCAGAAGCGCGCGTCTTAATTGTTGCTGCCAGAGTGCTTCAAGGGAGGAGATCAAAACCTCACGGATAAAGAGAAACCCGCCAGGACTGAAAGGCCACGCTATTGATGGCGGGAATTAAAATGCGGGCACTGATTTAGGGGGCGAGTACATTAACGCTGAGGCGTAAAGGCCCGCGGTGCCTCGCTGGCAGAGGGGCCGACCCGGGCCTGGCCGTGGGGACCCACCGCGGGGTGGGCACCCACAGGCGCTCACAGCCGGGGCGGGGCCCGCGGCAGCGTGAAGCCGAGCGGCCTCAGGGGCCTTTCGGGAGGAACCCGGCGGCGGGGCCCTCCCGCCCGCCACGGCCCCACAGGCCGCCCTTAGCAACGCGGCGCCCCGGGCGGTTGCTAGGGGCGGGCCGGCGTGCACTTCCTGCCGGGCGGGAACCACTTCCGGGGCGGCGAGGCCTGGCCGAGCGGGGCGGTGAGCGGGTCGGGCGGCCGTGAAGGGGAGGTCGGGGGGTCTTGGAGGGGAGGGGGGGGGGGGGGTCGGGGTCTGGAGCGGCAGGAGAGGTCTGGAGCGGCGCGGGGATCTGCTGGAAAGGTCTCTGTTGGGAAGGGTGGAGCGGTGGCCTCAGCATGGCGCCCCCCCCCCGGGGAAGCGGGTGGGAGAGCCTCGGGTGCAGGGGAGCCTCGCTGGCTCCCCGGCGGCCCGCTCCTCCTGCTGCAGCCAGGGCTGGCCACCGCTGCTTGAGGGAAGAAACGGCACAGAGCTGTTCTCTCGAGAAGGGAGGAGGAACTCTGGCTGTCCCCCGCTCTGAGGCTGCACAGCTGCTTCTCCGTACAGCCCCCGGGCACGGCTGGCGGGCACGGCTGGCGAACACGGCTGCCTGGCCCATCAGCCTACAGACGGGCTCCTCGGCCTCACTAATTGTCATGTTTTCAGCGGTGTTAAGCACACGCAAGCCCCCCCGAAGTCAATATGAATTGGCCAGTCTCCATCCCAACACCTACAAAGTCATTTCAGAAATGCAGCGCAAGGGTTTTTTTGCTTCATCCTTTGACGGAAGCTTTTGTGTTCTGCACTGATACTGTTGCTCCTTATTTCCACCCCAAGAGGAAGCTAATATATATTACTTGAAGTGCTCCTGTGGCCTTGTCCTACACTAATCATTTATATAGTGCAAGGTCTTGAAGATGCCAGCTGGGAAACACAGGACACCAAAAAGAAAGGTTTGAGTCTGTCCTGGCTCTATTGAGATGGCTAGTTTATGGCCCTGGCCCTGAAAACACATGGTTATTTATCATAGGGCCTGATCTGCGCCCAGGGGGACAGCCACATCATCTTCCAGAGGTGTCACTGAGCAAAAGTGTGAGCCTGCAGCCCTGAGTAGCCCCTCACTGGTTCAGTGGTACAACTCTGGCTTTGCTACAGGACCAAGTCCTTTGAGGGGGGGGATAGCTGGCTTGCTGTAAAACCCTAATAGAGGCAAGACTGAATATTTTTTAAAAAATAGTCAGAATCAATTCCTGTTGTGCAGTGCAACTGTTTGTGACCTATTTCTGCTGTTATGTTCCAATGAGATGGCCAGGCTTGTGGGGAGAGGTGGTAGCTGCTCTTAAACCAAATGAGTAAGCTGGAGGGGTGCAGGGGAAGCTTCCTCTCAGGGTCTGAAATAGGAGTGCTGATCTTTAAGTGCAATTTAGGAACTATTACTTTAAGTGTAACCATGTTAATAGGTGAGGTGGTCTGAGGAAAAAGGTGGTTGATAACCTGTGGAGAAGAAGAGATGTTAGCTAAGGAAGAGGTGGTGAAACTGTTAGCTTCTCAGGAACAGGGAGGAAGACTCCATTATCCTCCAGGGACATGTTGGATTAGCTGCAAGGTGACATATAAGGAGGTAGTGCTCTCAGTGAGAAAACTCACTTTGCAAGTTTTGCGTTCAGTGTGGAAGGCGGCGTGCCTGACGCTGAGCCCTGGTTCCCCGGTGTTCAACTTCGGCCTGCTTGTTTGTGTAAGGTTTAGCCTCCTTGCATGTGCAGGTTTGGGCATTGTGTTAACCAGAGGAGTCTTTTTTAAAATGGGAGAATTTTGCTAATATTAGTTTAGCTCCACTCATAGCAGGAATGGTCTGAATGTGGGTTGCCTGCTGTGGCTACTGTGCAAGCAAGGACACTCTACTATGACTAGTTGGACCATGATGTCAGCTCTTCTCTGAGCATATCTCATGGGCTAGTGCTTAAAGTGGTAGTGGCAGCTGCTACCAGCCTGTGTGAGAGCTCTCGATGCTGGTCGTGTCACCTGGGATTTGTTAGAAAATTACTACTACCCTCAAGAGAGGTGAAATAGAAAAGGGGAAAGGAGGGGAGACTTGTGGAAGATGAGGATGGAGATTTTTTTGTGCTCATTGTATTGGTTTCCTTTTCTGGTTTATTTCTGTATGTTGTGTTTCAGGTATATGAGTCAGGATTATCAGTAGGAGTTTGTCCTGAGAAAATTCTGGGCGAGGAATGAAGCAACATCCCTTCCTGCCCTGTTTGAGGAAGGGAGTGGGCAAGAATAACGTTTTCAAAAGATATCCCAATAAATAAAGTCAAGATAAAATACAACTCAGGGGTGAAGTTTCCCATGATTCTGTTTCTTGCTTAGGAACTGCTTCCTTAGTGGATTGGAGGAGACGGTGTTTTAAAAGTTAAAAGCAGTTAGGGATGAACCACTTTTATGCATGCTTTGTTGACACTGTCCAGTGCAGCCTTTGGGTCTGTGTTGGGACTTGCTGAGCCTGAGTGTCCCAGCATGTATTCTGACTTCATGTACGGGTCCCATGCAGCCCTTGCTTATTGAATTTTAATCAGAATTTGAAAATTTTTTTTCACTGAAGTACAGACCTGGAAGGGATTGTGAGAGGTCACCTATTCTTATCTCCTGATTCAAAGGCAGGATTATATATACTCACACCCCATCCCAGGCAAATGTTTATCTGATCTGCTCTTCCGAATTACTAGTAATAGGGATTCCACAGTCCCTGTATTCCACTGGCTGGCAGTCCATGCAGTTGGGAACTTTTTCCTGTCTTTTAAAATTCAGAATAACATCCCATACTTCAGCTGAATTAAAACAAAATAATTATTTCTTGTAATTTATACCACTCCTTTTCGTATGTCCCCAAATGACGTTTGCCTCTTACACAATGGCATTGAGTTGTTGATTGATTCTCAAATTTATCAACTATAACTTTACTCAAATTATACTCTAAGTTACCATCTTTCTGAACTGGGTCACATCTGCAGATTGTAGAAATCTCCTCCTAGCCTGAGAAGTATAGAGCCTGCTTTGGAGATAATTTCTAGGAGGCAGATTATTACCATTCAACTGAAACGTGCATGCAGCACAATCTCACACCCAAGCTTTAGTAATACAGAGAATTGTAAGTATCAATAAGGGGTGCTGATTCAGTAACTACACACCAGGATCATACAGGTCAGGAAAACTGAGTAAGACAGTAATCACAACTGAGTTCTGATGGCATCTCAGACTAATTGAATTTCCCTTTTGGGACTTTGTGGTGTACTCCAGCAATTCTGGCAGGAGAGTTCTCCATTATTGTAGAAAGCCATTAGTCATTCATAGAATAAATTGACAACTCCATTAGCAAAAGACAAAGGAAGGAAGAAGGGATGGTCTCGTGGCTGAGAAACTAGCTTGGAACCCAGGAGATCAATATTTAACTCTGCCACAAACTACCTCTGTGACCATCGCAAGTTATATAGGCCTTAGTGTAACCAGCTACTAAAGCCATGCTTGACTTTAAAAACATAACTTGTTCCTCTGTCTTCAACAGATCTACCTTCTGTGTGGTTTATTTTAGCAGTTGGTTTTGGACACCATCTAAAACCACAAGGCTGTGACCACATGTACAATGTAAGTAAAAATGAATAATAGTCCCCTTGCATGCATGATCAACTTCAGGGAAAAGTGTATTCTTGCTTATTAAGCTTTTCCGTTATTGTTTTGTGAATATTGTTCCTATTTAGTTTCTCTTGCCCTCACCTGCAAATGCACTAATACTAGCATTTGAAGACTATTTTCTTAGGCAGGTGGTGAAAAAAAAGCATCCAAATAAAATGCAAGTTTAATTTCCCTCTTTGTTATTGGGTCTGTAGATCAAGCGTGTCTTCAGAAAACCTGCATGAGGTAGTCTGTCATTTTTTGATAATAGAAAGTGAATACCAGAAAGCATGATGCAAATAATTGCTCTTTATTTTTTCCCCCTTGTAGTAACCAGTACTCTTGAGAGCATTAGAGGAGAGGAAGGGTGCACTCACGATGGCTGCCGAGTTGGATTTCTCCCCACCTGAAATCCCTGAGCCCACATTCATGGAGAATGTGCTACGCTACGGACTTTTCTTTGGAGCCATTTTCCAGCTTATCTGTGTGCTAGCCATAATCCTGCCAGTTTCAAAGTCCCATAAGACAGTAAGCAGTGCTCTTTAATATTGATATAGATGGGCAGAGTCAGAGAAAATAGGATGGGAGGGGACTTGTGGTAGCTAATGGAGACACAGTGGTCTGCCCCTGGGATTGATGACAGTTTCGTTGTTCATTCTCTTTCCTTCCTTCTAGCTTTTCCACCTCCAGCTTTTGTCTTATGATTTACCCCCAGATCAGAAAGTCAGGAACAAATACCTGAGCCAGGGTCTCTCTGAATATCAGTGAAAAAAGTGACCTGAAGCACTGGCAAGGTGTGCTAAATGTACATGCTGTTCCTCGGTGCACTGTGAAGGCTTTAGTCCCAACCCCATATTGTCATCCTACTGCTGATTTGCTCTATTAATTGCCAGGCAGGGCGTCCCCTTTGCAGGACCTGCCTTTCAGGAAGTGACTTTAGGCTCTAGTTTGTGTGCGATTTTTGGAAACAAGATACAGGTGAAATTTCTAGTATATTCTAACGTGAGGAAGGCAGTTTTCAGTACTGGCACCCAGACCCGTGCAGCAAGAGGAGGGTCCTTTGATGCAGTTAGTACAGGTGAATGTTAAAGTGAAAGGTTGAGGGGAGCTACAGGACACTGATTCCTCTAGAGTGGGCCACAGTGGGATGTCCTGCATCTACCTGGCTTTTCTGATAAGACAGCTGCATGTGCTTGGTAATGCCTGTGCTGCTGAGGACAGATATTTCGGTGTTAGTGATCAGGCTGCAAGTTTGGTGGTTTGATAGGGATTTTGTCTAAATGTGTGTGCTGTATTGTCACTAACAACTCAGCATGGGAAGTTTTGTTTTCAGGCTATCTTTATTGCCATGTTTGCTCCCTCTTGTGCAGAGGAAGCATGGAAATTTTCAGCGTATCTGGGGAAGGGAATGCCTGAGGGTGAGGTACAGTGGGAAGTATACAGTTCATGACCCAGCTCTTTCACCTTTAACTGCTGGTCTGCTGTGAAGTTGTGTTGTACTGGATTAGTGATGCTGCCCCAGCATGGGTGCATGCTCCCTCCCGCTAGTCCTGCAGCAGGAACTGCAGCTCCCAGCAGGGAGATGAAGCAGGCGGCTGCCAGTCACAATGCAGTGGCATTGCAACTCTTGCACCGTTATTCTGCAGCCACCAGCACCCATCTGTCAGAGTCCATGGTTTCTTTCCCCTGATAAATTTTTGAGAAATTGAGTAGCCTGATTCTTGAAAGCTGAAAAGAGCGAGAGCTTTATTTTGAAGTAGGAAGCTGAAGACCAGGCCCCCAATTAAAACGATAAAGCTCAAGGACCTGTTACTGTTTAAGTTCGCAAGCATGCTTTGATGTTTACATGCTCTACTTTTTATTTTCTCCATATGTATACTGTCCTCTTGATTTACTGTCCTTATGAGTAATTTACAAGACCGTAAACACTAGCAGCTACCCCTCCAGATCTCGGGAATGATGCTTGAGTCTGGGTAGGATACTGAGGAACCTCTCTGTCTTGGAGGCTTCAGGCTTTGAAGTCTACCTTGGTTTGAACATTAGAAGGCAGCAGTGTTCACTTTACGGCAGCAGCACACTGCATCCCTGACTAATAACTGCATGTTGCTCCATTTCTCCAGAGCCTGCCAGCTCCCCATGCGCTGATTAAAGCCTTTGGAAAGCCAGCCAAATCTCCTTCCTTGGAAAGCCACACAGATGTGAACTGTAATAGCCCAGTAACTTGAGAGACGTTTGAACCAAGCTCCTTGATTAAAAGGATACTGTCAGATGCTCGCCTCCCCCTCCATTATCTGGAGCGCTGTCTTGGAAGCTTGAAACTAGCACGTCTTGCTCAGCCATTTTTTGTGTGTCCTTTTCCAGTTGGCACACTCTGACTGATAGAAACCAAGATGCTAAAGCAATATTTATACTCAAATGCATTTAATGAAAGGAGGCAATCTGCATGTGTGCACTTTCTCAGATGAGACTGGCGCTGTTCCCTTGTGTTTTTACAAGATAACTAGACTTTATTTCCCATGGCTGAAATATTATCTGTCATCTCCCCTGAAGGAAACAAGCAGCATATCTAAGCATTCCTTGCTAGTCCAGGTGAAGAAAGCTTTGCCTTCAATTCCCTCCCTGGATTTGGGGCTTGGTTTAGAGGCTCTGAACTTTACATTCTTACTACTGTTTTGGTGAATATTTTTTGTCTTGCACATGATAACGATTAACATTTGGCAGAAATACCTGCTGAATGTTTCCATGCACACTGATGATTATATGGTATCTTCTCTTTTTCCTAATTTGAATAGTTTTCACTTAGTGTTGATTTTCTTCTTGCCTTTAAAGTTGGTTTTGTTTTTCTTCTCCAAAGCCTGTTTTAGACACTTAAGCTTTTAACGGCTTCTCTGGTAACAAGCTGTTTCTGTGCATAAACTCACACTCATCAAAAAGCACATGCGGAAGAAGCAGAGATGGTGCTGCTCGAGTCTCATTAAATGTGGACTCAGTTTGATATAGATGTGTTCCAACAGAGATACCCAGCACTTGCTTCCTTTGGCTTATGCTCAAATTCCTAAAGTCAGCTGTCAGCAAATTGTAAAAAAAAGTTACTGACTGTTTCTTAATTGATTCTTGTAGGACTCGGACAGTTTTGAGCCTAAGAATCCAGAGACAGTGAAGAAGCCAAAGGCAGCTGCTCCACAGATAAGCAAGAAACCCAAGAAGGAAACAAAAAAGAAACGATAAAGGCATGACTGATGAGCCTCAAAAGACAAAATAATCACCTGTAATCATGCTTCCTCGGAGATGACATCAAAGGCAACTAGCTATATTAAATGGTTTTCTAGCATTGCCATGCTTTACCTTTTGGGGACAAGGGAGAAGGAACTTAGAAGAGTGAAAGGGGTGGGGTTCTGCCATAGTTTTCTTACAAGCAAAGAGGGCTTCACATGTCCAGGACTTCATTTGACATCATTAATGTGTCAGTCACCATTAAAGTGACTTCTGTCATTTCTGATGGGTAGAGAGGGCTGTTGTCCTAGCTCCTCCATGCTGGCTAGGATTTGTAGTAAAGTCCCTGTGGAAGGTGGAGCATGGGTTTGCTACTTTGGATACTGGTTTGTGTTGTATTTTTTGAAGGCAGAGGGATCAAATGGATCAAGGATACCACACTACACAGCTTTGTATTCATCTCTGTTGTCATCTAGTCTGAAATACATAGCTGCATTTTATGGTTTAATAATAATGTCTTTGTCATATTCTTTAATTCTTTAGGTAATAACTCATCAGATTCCAGACTGCTGTAGATGAAAGCTTTCATTTCCCCAGCGTCGCTACCTCTTTCTTACTCCCCACCCATGCACTTTTCCTTTCCATTCCCACCCTTGAAAGCAGGTACATTTCAGGGAATTGAGGCTGTGGTGGGGACTGCAATGACTACAAGAATTAGAGAACGATGTGATTCTGGAAGGTGCAGAATTTAATGCCTGTGCTAATGGGGTGCTCTTGGAAACTTGGGAAGACCAATTACTGCATGTTGGAGAAAAGCTGCTCTGAGGCGGGAGTCTCAGAGTGCTGCGTTGGTCATGTATCAAAGAGCACTGCCTCGCTGTACTGTTGATAAACCCTCCTGTCAGCTAGCCACGTCCTAACCATGTGCTCCATTTCAACACAGCTGGGGTTTGTTGCATTTGCAAACTCCCTCCCAGCCTTACCTGCTATAGTTTGCTGCATCTCCTCTTGCTGAATTCTTCCTGAAGTTAAATACAATCTCAGCCTGAGGAGATGTGGTATTTTAAGATCCAAGGGATGGCAAGCTGGCTGTGTAGCATGACTATATGGCAAGAGACGTATACACTATGTTCCTTCAGGCTCTGGCTTTCCAGGCCCAGGGACAATCTAGTATTAGATTTAAATATGGCTAGACAGGACTGGAAAGTGATAGGTGGTGACGTAGCCACAGAGTCTCTGTAGGGCAGCTCAAGCTTCCTGATGCCAGCTCACATCTTGGTTTGTTTGATCACGAATGAGTCAATGGGAGGAGAACCTGCTCTTTTAGGCGCACCCAGCATTCAGAGCGGCTTTGAAGGAAAGGGTTCTCTTTGGCAGGGCTGCAAGTCTGCGATCCTTTTTGCATAAATAGACTCCCATCCTCAATTCACAAATGCCTTGTGAGCCCAGATATGGTAGCAGTGTTGTGCTGCATGTTCTTTAAGAGGAGTTGAACAACATGTTTACAGAAACCATCAGTGTTGAGAATGGCCACGTTCTCTGCTCACTCTTGCTTTTGGCGGGTGAGACCGATGGATCCCAGTACCAGTTTGATTCTAACCTCTCACTGCTTCCCTGCTCCGGGCTCTCTGCTTCTCTTAACCAGAGTGCTGACACCAAGTTGCACTTCTTAAAATCCATCTTAGAGCTTTAAATTCAGCATTTTCTTCTTTTTTTTTTTGCGCTACATAAAGGCAATACTAGGAGGACAGAACAAAGCGTGGGAGACACAGACACTCTAACATTGCTTTAAGCTCTCAGTACAAGGAAACATTACAAAAACTTCCCACGCAAATAACAAAGAACAATATTGTGCTATGAGTTTCCATTTTGGACCTGTGTTCCTGTCTGTGATCTGCAGGGGAAAGAAAAGCATTGCCACTGCCCTGGATAGGTACTGCAGATCACTTCTTCCATTTTAATAAATGAAGAAGGTGGTGGTTTTATCTAACAACTCTGGCTTTCTGCAGGTTACCTAAAAGGGGGGTTTAATGCTTTAACGGAATTGCAAAGTTGAAAGAGTAGCACACGCATTACCTGAAATATAGGAGCACTTCTACAGCTAAGAACCAGTTAGCAATGAGCACTGTGTGGTTGTTACCTGAAATAGCAGGCTACTACATCAACATCTACATCTAGCTATTTGCAGGCTGGCTTACTCACTGCTAATGATATTGGATATTGCGGGTTGTTTTTGTTGGGGGGAAGAGGGATTAAGATAAATTTCCCAGTCTGTTCCTAGCAGCTTTATACCTATTTGAATGCTCGTTAGCTGAATTTACAGTATGTTTTTAGAGATTACCAATATCCCATGTATTTTAGTTTGACTTGAAACATGTAATAAATACAATCAGAATCTCTTTGTTTAAAAAGAAATCTCTTTTTGAAGTTGTGCTGCCTCTTTCCATGCAATCATTGTGAAAGTTGCCAGAACTCTTAAGACTATAGGAACACAGGGACATAAATAACCTATTCATAAAAATGATCCATTAAGGGAAAGCCTTTCAGATCCTTTAATCTGAGAAATTGGTTAGTTAATACTGTCAGGCATGCGCATATCTGTGTTTGACTTGGAAGTAGCAAACTATCTCCCAGTACAGCTTCACCTTCCTAGAAGGAAGGAGGAAATAGCGCGATGACTAAATTAATTTGCCTCTCATGAGAGATTTTGGCACCAAGAGCCCCCATGAAGGTAGCAATAATAAAGGCATCATTTGTTAATAATATGAGCAGAGGATTAGATGGGGATTCAGTAGACTGGTAATAGGAATTTTCAGTAGCCCCTCAATGTGTGATTGTAGCTCAGGTTTACAGGGCTGGAGCGTGGAGCTGTCTGGTGGCTCTTCTTGGCTTGGTTAAGACAGGCGTGGTAGCCAAGCTCTGGCATGCGTCTGTTGGTTCCCTCACCAGAAAACCAAAACGAGTGGACTGGTGTGGTGACTCCTTTAATTCCCAAGCACTTTTCTCCAGGCCGTTTAGCAATTAACATCCCAAAGAGAGCTGAAGACCTCATTAACTCACTTTTATTGAAGGGGAGTTTTTCAAAGGTCTGCCTCCAGATACCAGCCAGTAGGCAGCACCTCCGTGAACAGCACCTTGCTCTGCCACCCAAAGGCCAGGAGCTGGGCTGAGAGCTGGGTTTGTTACGAATATTTGTTATGAAATTCCTTTCCTTCAACAGGCCAAGCCTCAGCTCTGAAGAAACACGGCTGGGAGTTGAGAATTCCTTGCTTCGTTTTTGATCATGTTCAGGCAGCTCTGCCTCTCCGGCCACGCTCATCTCGAGCTGTGGCCATCGCCGTCCCCTTGAGCTGTCCCACGCTCACAATGCATCCTTGTGCTCCTCCAGTGCAAGCAGCACAATCCCTTGAGACAGGCTAATAAGTAGCTCGTGACTGGAGTTCCAGTTCACATAGTTCAATTAAATCCCTGTTAATCTTGTTCAGACCTAATTTACTTTCATTCTCATACACACACTTCCCTCAGCTTCAGAGAGATTCTGGTGAGGTTCCCTACTGACAGGAACTGAAGAGCCCGAGGCCATCTTTGAAGAGGACTGATGTTTGCAGAGCAGCCCCCTTGTCGAGTCAATAAGCTAAGATTATTTCCCAGCCTGTCATGAAGAATGTGAAAATATTCCTTCAGCATTTGGATTTCAGGGAGGGTCAAGGCTGCATGTGATGGTGCTCGAGGAGAAAATGAGGAAGCTGTAGGAGGAGAGGACCTGCTCAGTATCTCTGTTTCCCAGGGCACTGCTGAACTGTTCCCCTGTGTATGTGTGTGAATTTTTGGACAGCTGAGAGCTGGGGTGCTGGACTTCTCTCTTGGGAGCCTCTCTTACACACTGATACTTCTTTCAGGCAGAAGTTATGTTGTTCACAGTCTGTGGCCTGCGGGGATCGAGATGACTGTATTGATTTAGTTGTTTGTTTATTAATCTCATGAGGCATCAGAGACTGACTATAGCGAGAAAATGGGATGATGAATGGAGAGTGCTGGAGTACAGAGCATGGCTGCTTGTTTGATGATTAGGTTGATTGCCAGCTTTGGCATTGGGAAGGGATCTGACCCTCCTCCTCTTCCTCATCCAACCAGAAGGGATGATTCGGCTGGGGAGCATACTCTTTCTCTCTGGCAAGAGACATGGGCTGTAATCAATGTTTGTGCTTCTTCTTAAATTGGCAGTTACTACAGGTCCAAGGTCCTGCTCTTCTCCTCTGGTAGTTTGTGGCTTTTGAGCGGTTGTTTGTGGGGGCGTTTTCTGGCTTTTGGTACTCAGGCCAGTGTGCAGTAGCTGGTCTAAATGTCTCTTGCTTGGCAATTGCAGAGCAATGAACTTATCTTCCTGACTCTCCCTTGAAATTCAGCGAATTTTCCCATTTCATGTTGATTCTTCCCAATTCACCCACTGTGATTCACCCCCATACCCCCTCTTGTTGCTTCCACCCTGTAGACTCATGTCCGTTGCAACTCTTCTGTCCTTGCAGCCAGATTTTACCTGTCAGTGACAGACTGTGGGTATCACTTGCTGTTACAAGGACTGATACAGAAAAAAATACGTAGAGAACCATCCAGGATGGATGTCCCCTTGTGATCAGCCCCATCAGCATGTTTCTCTTCCCTGATGATTTTTTCAACCAGCAGATGTAACTGCTGGGGAAGGACAGCTCTCCACCTTGGGAGCCCCACATATACCCAGGAAGCTGTGCCATCCACATCAGCCTACCCCTGAGCCATGAGGAGTTAAAACGATCAAATATTACGCTTCCGAGCTCTTGTGATAAGTGAGCGCTACAGTGCTGTGCGTGCTCCACACCACCCATTCAGATCTTGCTCCTCACCAGCACACACAGATTTGTCTTGTGCAATCCCCAACCTCTCACAGTGCTCACTTCTCTCCTCCCAGCTTCCCTGGTTTCATTTAGTGCCTGGAGGCGCCGGTGTGGCTTTGATGCTCCTTGCACCCTGCTTTGCTGGAGTCATGAGCAGCCACGCACCGGGAAACCGCAGTCCCACCGAGGACCACAGCGACGTAGAGCAGGTGGTTGGAGCAGAGAGGCTGACAGGTTCCTCCGTGGCTCAAGTCCAGCATTTTTGGCTGGTAGGTACAAGGTAAACCTGCTTTGGATCACATCTTTGCTTTTTAAAAACAGCTGTTGCCTGGTTGATGTCTCTCGTCGCGCTTGAAGAACTCAGCTCCCAAATGGGGGATGGTGTGGGTGGAGGGGGTTGATTCTTCCTGTCTTCAGTTCTAGACGAGGACCTGTGTCCCTAGCACCATGCAGTCCTATTTACATGCTAAATGCAGCATTCCTTATTTGTGAAACCGGCACTCTGGAGATCCCCTTGTTTCTTGCCAGAAGGCTGTCCGAGCATCTGAGGTGCCATCCCTGTAAGCATCAAGTTCAGCCAGTCCCAGTTCATGGACTGGGGCCACGGAAGACATCAGCTCTGGCCTGAGACGTCTTATATTTTGCCCAAGCTGAGGCTACAACCCAGGTGTCCCTGGCTCCAAGGCTAGTTCCTACTGCCTTCCCTTTGGCCACTGCTTCTGCAAAAGCCATCCCAAGCTTGCAAATTGACCTCGCCAGAAGCCAAAGTCCAGAGTACGACAGGCACCCGCGAGCTCTCACACAGCAAAGCCGCTCCCTCCGCTTAGGGAACCAGTTCCAGACGCTTCCTGCTGTTATTTGTGCCTCCGCTCCGGCAGCACAGGCAGGAGCCGTGCTGGAGCCGTGCTGCTGGCATGGGGCTTGTAGGGTTATGTCCCTCTGGCTCCCCGAGGGCAGCTCTTGCACATCGGCGTGTGCTGGGTGGCCCCATGCTGTAGTGGACAGCTGGACCGTGGCTGCTGGGGTCTGTGTGGGAGAGGATCCTCGTGGCTGTGGTCCCCACGGAGCGCTACTTGTGATGCTGCGGTGGCTCCTTTGGGTGGCTGAAGCAGATGTTCCCAAGCATCAGACCTCTGTGGTGAAGAGAATCGCAGGGGGAGCAGTTTTTGAGAGAAGGGCAGAAGCTGCAACCATTTCTGCTCCCTACCTCCCCCCTTACTTAGCTCACTTCAAACTGAGCATGGATCCAAATGTCATATGGTTTAAATTTTTCAGATTCAGACTTTGGCCTCCTTAGCCCATCCCTCGCTCGAAGGACCAAGACTGGATGATTAAGGGGAAACACCCTTGTGTCTGCTCCGGCTCCGCTTGGCGCAGGCTGCAGCCGCTTGCGGGCCGGTAAGCAGCCGGGTGCTGGCAGGGAGGCTGCCTGGGAGTCCTCTGCTGCCGAGGGAACGCCACAGCCCCCAGGGCAGGGTTGCCTGGCTGTGGCTACCAGAGCTTTGCACTAGCCAGCCATGCCTCTGCTGCTCTGTTAGCAAAGCAAGCCAGAACAAGGGGTATAAATCTCATCTGGACAAGTTTCCTTGGGCTTTTCTGAACCGCTCTTTTCTATTGATACTGAGACTGGCCAAAAAGCAGAATTTCCACCGCTGGGAAATGCTAGCATTTTGTGTGCGGCTTTTCTGCTGAGCTGAGGCAAGAAGCAGAGGTGTCGGATTTTTGCCCGAATGAGCTATTCCAAGATACGTAATTCAGATTGTATCAAAACATCGTATTTTATCAGTCAGAAACCTGACGGAAATGGGAAATGTTGTGCCTCTATTGAACATGCAGATAATTTCCCCCCACAGCTGTTGAACTTGGTGCCTCCTTATCAAACATTTGCACATCACCAACTCAGTGGTTCCCCCCCCCCCCCCCCCCCCCCCCTGGTCCTTTCCCCCAGGGAATTTTGCAGTGACACTTCCTGGCTGGGGCCACCTCGGTGCTGGGGTTAAGGGCCCCTTTTGCACAGCAGATTGTCACCGCACTGAGGGACACGACCGGGGCCTGAGCTGTCCTGAGTCCTCCTGGTGACTTCTCAGCTGGCCCTTCCTATTCTACAACCTGTGGGACGCTGGCGTTTGCCGTTCAGCTCCTGCAGCCCTGTTGCTGAGTGCGGGAGCAAATGGCCAGAATTAGCATTTGTGCCATGAAATATGGCCGAATGGCTCGTACTGCGGGAGTTATTCTGGTCAATCCCCCTTAGTAAATCAGCTCGTGAGCTCATAACTGCAGCTTCCCTGACGGGGCTGGTGGTGCCGATCATTTGCCATCACACGCTCGCTATTTGCAGGGCTGTAAAGCTCAATGATCGTAAAATCTCAGGGCAAGAGCTGTGGCTGCTTCTGCGTCTGTCCAGCATCTCAAACACAACCATTATATTATTAATAGTAATAATTTGTGCAAATATATTTGGAATTTGCAGTGAACAAAATGCAACTAGCCTCAGGAACAGAATCCATTAGACAAAACTTATTCACACTTGCCAAGGGGATGCTTAAAAATAAATCTGGCTGGAGATGAATAGATGTTTTGTTGTAAATCCACAGCTACGTTGGAGAGGTCAGGATTCGGGTCAATTACTGGACCCAAAAAGCACCCTCTTATTTCGCAGGAAGATTTCAGGAGCCCCCTGGAGCAGTTTGATCTGCACACCTGGAGGGGGAAGGAGCCACGTACGTACTTACTCATGATCGTGACAGCGCTCTGGCTGTCATAACTCTCATTCTTCTTTTTCCTGATGAAACTCATGTAAAGGTCAGCAAGAAAGCACAGAAATACCTGAGCACGTCTTGATTTCTTGTTAGAATATCATTTTGAGATGTGCGGTAATAACTGAGTTACCATAAATACTCAGTGCTACTTTTTTTAATTTGAAACTACCTGGTTTTCAGTAACCCTCTTCCTCTTCCCAGGGTGGGTTTTATCAGTGCTATTTAAAAGTGAAGAGAAAGAATCATCTCAAGAAAATAAGTTTCAGGGAAGAGACTGAAATCCCTAGTTGGGTAAAAAAAAAAGTATGTGGATTAGACTGTTTAAAGATAGATACTTGGAGTGGGGCAGGAGGGAAGGGGAAGCGGGTGGCTGGGGGGTGTCCGTCAGGCTCAGGAGCTCACGGCTGAGCCAGGGACGCACTGAGGTGTGCTGGGTTGCTTAAACTTAAATGGTCTTAAATCGCATTATCGCCAGCACTGCATGTTTAATGTCAGAGTCCTGTGAGGGCACATTCCTGAATCCGAGCCCAAAAGATAAGAGGCTGGTTTTTGAGAGTATCTATTTGCCATTTTAAATTTGCACATTGGCATCTTCTTCGAAGAAGAGATTATGTCGTGGAGTTGGTCTGGCGTGTAAAAAGGCACAGTGCCTTTGCTGTTTGCCTTCCAGCAACGGGCCAGCACCGCCAGAGATGAAAACTACGATTGTAGGACAGCCTGTAGAAATGGAGTTGATTGCAAAAGAGGAAAACAAAATTCAAATATTTATAAGTCATAATTGCATCTTAGATTTGGGTCTGGATCCAGTAGAGGCTGAGTCATCCTAACCAGCTCACCCGGGGCTGGGGCCGGGTCCCTGCTCCCCCAGGGCATTCTCCCCTCCAGCAGCTGCTCACGCCTGCTCCGGGACTGCAGGAGCGTGTGCTCCCGGGATCAGGAAGGAGAGGGGAGCGTCCCCGTGTCCCTGTGCAGGCACAGTGGGGCGAAGGCGTGGGGGACCCCAGGCATCGACGTGCCCCACTCTTTGCCCTACAGTATGACCTAAGTATTAACGTATAAGCGAGCAGAGCGGTACCCCGGGGCTGCCCCACGCCACGCAGTTAATTCCTTAATCCCACATCGAGGTTAGGCCGAGGAATCCCTCCCTACACATCCCCACGCCAGCCGGATAGCGGATAGGGGTGGTGGCTATGAATTAACACCCCAAAAAAGCCTCAGTACAAACCGGGCTGCAGTTTGATGCTCCGGCAAGGAGCAAGCAGGGCTCCTACCCCCAGCCCAGCTGCTCTCCAGCACCAGCCACCCCACTGGTGTGTGGGGAGCCCGGCCACCCTCTCCCAGCCCTGGGAGGGAGCTGAGAGGCAGGAGGGAAAGCCACGGCCCTGCCGGGCTCAGCCCGGCTGCAGGGACCTTATCAGCGGGCGGCTCCTCCCAGGGAAGGGCCCCTCCGCGATGTGCTGGCCAGGGGTGATGGATCGGTGTGTGCGTGACTCCTTGTTCCTGGTGACTCATGGATTCGCTGGCCTTTGCCAGTGTCATGGGAAATATTTTTTTAATAACTCAAAAGAACAAGGCGGGGGGGGGTGGGAAACAGAAAGAAAATCTCCGCCACATAGTTCTCTGAAACTTCTTAACTTCCCAAATTGTTTCTGAAGTGTCAGGTCTTTCTTAGAGTAATGGAGTTTTCAGAAATTCCTGTGGAGTGGCTGCAAGGGTTGGTGAGAGGGGTGGGCAGGGAATGATGGAGGCAGTGCTGCTGTGGAAATACAGCCCAGGGGTCACTGGAGCCAGCCAGCAGCCAAGCGTGCCTCATAAACCAGCTAAATGGGGGTTTAAAGGAGCGGGCTGCTTCACTCCAGTTCTTCCTGGAGGATAAAGTGACAGGGAACACCGTAGTGGATCGCCAACGGGGGAGGTGGGAGGGCTGCCAGCGCCGCTGAGCTGGTCGGGCAGCCCTGACGGGCTCAGGGCAGGCGTCAGTGTGCCCGGCTGAGCCCTGAGCCCCAGCACTGCTCTGTGCCAGGGGAAAGCTGGGCATTTTCCACCTCCTCCCGGCGCTGGAAGGGGAAGGTGCTGGGAAGCGAGGGGAGGGACGGCTGGAACGGTCCCCGTGTGCCCACCTGCCCGAGCGGGACTCGGGGGGACCCGCACCTCACCTGGCCCTGCACAGGGTGATGCCGCCAGCCGGGGACTGGGCACCCCAGGAACACCCACAGCTCCGTGCCGTCTCGTTTCGGAGCCTGGCACCGGCTGCAGGGGCGACCTGGGGGTGTATTAACCCAAAGCCGGGGCAGATGCCCCAGCGGGGCACAGCCACCTTTGCGTGCCAGCGCTGCCTCCAAAGGGCCTCACAGCTACCCCGGGTTCCCCAGGGAGGTCCAGGACGTGGTTTATCTTTCTCTGCTTTTCTCAACGCTTAAGTTTTGCCTCCTTCTGACTTCAGAGATGGGGCAATGTGGATTGCAGCCCCCTGGGACGGCAAGGTGTCCCTCCTGGGACAGATTCTGCACAGATTCAAGTGCAGAATCTGACAAAAGAGCGTTTCTCCCTGCCGTCTGCCGTGTGTTAGAACTGTTCAATAAAGCAAACCCCAACCCAGCCGGGTTTTAACCCTCTGCAAATCACTTCTCGCGTCTGTTCCCAGCTCTGGCTTCCAGGTAAACACAACAACGCAGCCCGCCGGGGTGAGGAGCGCCGGGCTCGGGTGGGAGAACCCCAGCGCCGCGGGGAGCCCAGAGCACCCCCCGCCCCCCCAGCCCCTCACTCGCGGGGCCGCGCAGGGCGACGCGCACAGAGGACCCAGGCTGCCGCTCCCACGCGTGTCCCCGGCGCGACCAGGCGGTTCCCTCCGCCGCGGGCCGGGGTGCGCCGGCAGAGCCCGCGGCGGGGGCGGCCCCTCGCCCGCTGCGCGCCCCGCGGAGCCCGGCTGGCCGGAGCCTTCTCCCTTAAAAAAAAAAAAACCAACAAACCCCACGGAGGGGAGGGGCTGCTGCTTTTTTCCCCCATCCGCCGTTTCCGGTTTGCTGCCATATTCCTCTTTTTTTTTTTTTTCTTTTTTTTCCTTTTCCCCTCCCCTGGGTTGCCCCCCCCCCCCCCCCCCCGCCCCGGAGAAGGGGTGAGCGGGGGCGGGCGAGGCAGCAGCGCGCCGGATCCGCGGCGCTGCGCGATGCTGCTGCTGCTGCTGCCGGCGGCGCAGCCCTGAGCGCCCGGCGCGGCTCGGCCCGGTGCGGGCACCCAGCGCGGCGGCGGCGGCGGCGGCGGGGGCGGCGGGGGGCGGCGGCCGCGCCCCCGGCGCGGAGACAAAGCCGGGGCCGAGCGCTGGAGGCGAGCGGCGGGGCCGGCCCCGCTGCGCGCACAGGCGGGAGGTGAGCGGGCGGCGGCGGCTGTGGGGGTCCGGCGGGGGGATGGCCGGGGTCCGGCTGTGGGGGTTCGGCGAGGGGATGGCCGGGGTCCGGGTGTGGGGGGTCCGGCGGGGGGAATGCTCGCGGTCGGGGAGAGCCGGTTGTGGGTCCGATCGGGGACGCCGGCAGTTTGGGTCCAGCCGAGGATGCCCAGGCTCCGGTGGGGCAGCTGTGGGTCCGGCAGCGGGGGATGCCCGCAGTCCAGTGAGCTGGCTGTGGGTCCCGGCGGGGGATGGTCGCGGTCTGGCTATGGGTTTCGGTGGGGCGGCTGTGGGTCCAGCGGCGGGTGCACATGCTCTGGTGGGTCAGCTGTGGGTCTGGCTGGGGATGCCACTGTCTAGCGGGGCAGATATGGCCCCAGCCGGGGATGCTGAGGGTCCGGCGGGGCGGCCGTGGGGTCCGGCGGGGCGGCACCGCCTGCCTGCAACTCCCCTTTGTTGTGATCAGGGGCTGTGGGGGACCCCCGGGAGCACAGGGCGGGGAGAGCCGGGCTGTATGTAGGCCAGGACATGAAATATTCATCGCCCCCCTGCTTTGATGTCTCCTGATCCCGCTTCCCTTGTCGTGTTTGCTCACCGGTAATTCTGGGGCTTGTGTCCAGCCCCGGTGGGCCTGGAGAGCTGTGGCCGGCCGGGCTCCTCACTGTGCCCCTCGCCGGGGCTGCCTGGCTCCAGCCTGCCGGGGGGCTGCAGAGCCCCGGGTTGCCTGATGAAAGGCTTTATCCAGCCGGGAAGTTCGTTCCCCCATCACAGCCTGGGCGATCCAACCCCCATGTATGGCTGCGAGCGGTGGTACTGGCCTGTCCCCACCGTCCCTGTCACGGCCCCCAGTGCCACGGAAGAGCGTCGTGGGTTTTGCCCTGAGCCACGCTGGGGTGGGGATGGTCTTTTATCCCTGCTCGCTGTCCGGGGGGCTGTGCGGGAGCTCGGGCAGGCTGCGCTGCATCCTGGTGCCATTTGGGACGGGCACGGGGGGCAGCCTGCGGGGATGGGGCCCACCGCACAGGACTGTGTGTGCTGGGGACGGGGACTGGAGTGGGGGTGGCATCTCGTGGCGCTGACCCTGGCGCGGTCCAGGCTGGTACCGAGCATCACCTCGGGCAGCTGCGCAGCCTCCTGCGAGACCCGCTGGAAATAAGTGGGGATCTGCCGCATCTCCCCGCGTTTTGCTGGCCCTGCACAGCGCACTCCTCCCCCGGCCCTTCCTCGCCCGGGCGGCTGCTGTGGTGTGCCAGGGCTCAGCCCCCTGGACTTGGGGCCAGGAGGTGACTGTGATTCTGGTTCCAGTCCCAGTCCTGGTCCTGGTCCTGGTCGCAGTGCTGGTGAGCAGCAATAAAGGTTGTAGGTGACCGGCTTGTGCTATCCTGTGTGTGCCACTGGCTCACTTGTCCTCTTGGGTCCCTAGGAGCAATGCAAAGGAAGGGACATGATGTGGCTGCTCAGTGCAGCCGGGGGGCCCGCCAGGACAGGTCCCACTGCCTGTGGCATTAGGAGCTGGGGGCAGTGGAGGGTGCAGAGCCCAGGGGGTTCCTGGGGCGAGCTCCTGCCTGGGGCCGGCACTGCCTGTGCAGCGGGGACAGGGA
Source organism: Aquila chrysaetos chrysaetos (assembly GCF_900496995.4). Taxonomy (NCBI): domain Eukaryota; kingdom Metazoa; phylum Chordata; class Aves; order Accipitriformes; family Accipitridae; genus Aquila; species Aquila chrysaetos. The sequence continues at coordinate 11,762,978 of NC_044006.1, read as the reverse complement.
AAGGACAGCACATACCCAGCAGTGCTGTATGCAAACTGAGCTGTGGGAAGGTGGCAACAAAAGACTTGGTTTTTTTTTTTTTTCATCCCCCTGCCTGGCTGGTGCTCCCGAGGAGTAGGTGTACGGCAGGAGGGAGCTGGAGGGCTTTGTCCCTCTCCTCTCAGCCGAGGAGATGCCCGCTGCCGGCAGTGACCGGTGCACGGGTAGGAGAGCCGAGTCATGACAAACCCTCCCGAGGTCCAGCCGTTAATGACGGAAGCTGTCCGTCCCTGCCGGGCTTGGAGACCCCCCTCAGCACCCGGTGGCTCAACATGCGCCCGGGCCCCCCATGCATCATGTGTTGGTCAAACAAGGGTGAGGGGCTGGCAGGGCTCTCTGGGGAGGCGTGAGGATGGGGACATGCAGGGGGACATCAGAAATGTTGCACTTTAAAGCAATATCCTTTTTGTTATTTCCACTGTGGGGCTGCTCCCAGCGCCTTTGCAGCCGGAGAGGCTGATCCTGGGCTGCCTTGCGCTAAGCCAGCTGTTCTGCGCCACTTCGTGCTGGCTCAGGATCTGGCCCATAGCAAAACCTTGGCCATTCAGTGTCTCTGAGAGGAGGCTCGTGTGCTGGCTCCCCGGGGAGCCGCATCTCTGTAATCATTAGCCAGTTAATGCTCGTTTGTCAGAGAAGGGCACCTTTGCTTGAAAGATCGAGGGTTGGTTCCCGGTTCCAAGCTTTGACCCGGGAGCAGCAGGGCAGAGGCTCTTCCAAACACCTTGCCTCGGTGGCTTTGCCAAAACGCAACCCAGTGATTTTCTTTTTTTTTTTTTTTTTTTTTTTTTTTTTGGAGACGGGTTTATTTATGGGCTGGCGCAGCAGCAGCTAAGGGAAGTCCAATGTTCCCTGTCTCGATCGTTAGTGGCCTTGCAGTGCTCCCTGTGTGATGGAGATGCCCTAACGATAGCTCTGCCCTTTAATGACTTTGTGCCTGAGTGATGGAAAATCATAGAGGTACGTGGGGAGGCAGAAAGGGCTGTCCCAGCCCCCGGCCAGGGAGCTGGGGGGTGAGACGAAGAGAGGGCTGCAGTTCATGGTGACTGACCTACGCAGAGGCTCTGCTGCGGAGACAACAGGCTCCTTTGCTGCCTTGGTGGCACGGAGGGGACATCAGCAGTCCCGAGGCGGGGATGGCCTTTAGCAGTGTGGGCAGCTCCCGGGAAGCAGAGCTGTTTCGCTGGGCTCACTGAGGTGAGGAGGGGGTGAACCGTGGGGCTGCTGTGCCTCCAAAATCCTGTCTGCTTCTCCCTGCTACTGGTGCCAGGATCACGCCTGGCCTTTGAAGTCATCACAGAGCTAAAACTCTTATCTAATGAGACCTGAAGGACTTGGTCTGTAACCTCTCATTTTAAGGACCAGCAAATGCCTGTAACATCTTTGAAAGAGAAAAGGTAGGAGTGAACAAACAGTCTGCGCCTCCTCCCACTGTGTCTAAGGGGGGGGGAGAAAAACCCTGAGCATCACTGGGACAAAGCGCCGTACTCCTGGCATCGCTGGGGGAAATTTGAAAGCCTATCTGAAGTGCTATTGTTTCCTGTACTGTCTATTTTACAGCTCGGTTTCCAACTTGTTCCTTTATCTCTCGGCACAATTTCCCATCTGAGCTCGCTTCCGCAGCGCTCCACATCTCACCCCGGAGTCCGCCTGCAGACACGTCCAGTGTGCATCCCATCAGCCACGGGAAACAGCCTCGGCAGACAGTGGCATGTCCCCGTGGCCTGTGCTGCTCCGTGCAGGAGAGATCCCTTTAATCCGATGCCCAGAGAGCAGCTTGAACCTCTGGATGGAAATAACCATCCTTGCATGGCTGTTACTGGGACAGGAGCAGGGATTGTAGCTGTTTCCAGTCCAAACTCCTCTTTTTGACTGCCTGTAGCTGCGGGTGGTGCGGACTAACTCCCCTGGGCTCGCGTCTTGCTGAAGTTTCCGCCCATCAGCAAAAAATGTGCAGTGTGTCGCGGGGCTATTTTAAAGCGGGCCTCAGAAAAGTAATAATGCCTTTGGTCCTTCATCTTTTAAATGGGCAGCAAGCTTTGAGATAGTCCCGTATATTGTGTGCTTAGGAGGGGGGGAAAAAAAAGAATTAATTGGCTGAGCATGGCTACGTCAGTGTGGGCTGCAGTCGGTGCTCGGGTGCACCCAGGCCCCCGACTTGGCCCCGTGTTGGCACAGGCGACCTCGGCGCCGGCTGCAGCGGGAACCAGTGCTGCTTTGCACATGCCTCTGCACATGCATGCTTTGAAAATAAAGCCCTGAAACAGATTTCAGGAACAAATGTGGTTTGAACCTGGGCCAGGAACCAGGACCTGCAAATCTGCGTCTTGCACTGACTTCCCTGCAGGCTACGGATCTCCTGGCTGCCCTCGCTGCGGAGCGGGGAGGTGTTTGTGAGGGCTGGGGGCTGGCAGGGCTGCCATGGGGTATTGGCCGCTGGGCAAAGGGTGGGCAGGTCATTGATTTTAATTCGGACTTTAAAGAAATTTGCCCAAGCCCCTTGGCTCCAGGTGGTCTCGGTGGAGATGCAGCATCCGAAATATCTGTAGGCTGGTGTGCGGGATCCGCGGGCTCGTCTGGAGGAATTTGGGGAACAGAACCCCCTGGTCGTTTAAGGCAAAAATATAAGAAATGGGGCATGTGCCTAGTGAGCCTGCCCTCGCCTCGCAGCCAGGGAACTGGTGGAGGTTTGGGCAAGGCGTGCAGCCTGGCACGCGTGGGCCCCCACGCCAGGAGGGCACCGGGATGGTTTTGGGGTCCGCAGCAGAGGGCGAGCAGCCTTGCTGGGTCAGTGCCTCTGCCCACGTGTGACGCGGGGACACTTGTGACTCGGGCTGTGCTGCGCTTCCTTCCCCACGCTGCAAGTCTCAGAGGCTGGCCCTGAGTTTCCCAGCCCCGTCCCATGCTTGACCTGTTTTGGTCTCGCTCCCGTGACCGTGAGGTTTCGGCTGGCCCTGAGCCCGCTGCGTTAGGGCTGGATGGATGGAGGAAAACCTGACTGCGTGCTGCAAAAATAGCTTCCGCCCGGCGTGGCTGCTCCCATCCTTCCCGACCGTGTTTGGCAATCTCGGCCAGCAAAAACCCGGGCAATGAGGGTAAAAGCCCACTGCTGCCATTGCCCCCTCCACCTTGAGTTAACAAGTCCAGCCTGTCCGGAGGCATGTGCCCCCTTTCCCACACAGCGTCCCCCTTCCCAGGCCGTGCCCCAGTTTGGGGGCAGCGTGATGGGGTTGGGTCAGTGCTAAATTGATCCTAAAAATATCTCACCTTGGGGCACGCTTTAGCAGGAGTTTGGGGTTGCAGCACTGTGTCTGGGTTTCACTGCTCCACCTTGCTTCTGCACCTGGTAAGGAGCATTGCATGCCGCAGTTTCCCCCAGGAGCGCCTGGGAAGCTGCTGTCGGAGGTTGGTGAGGCTTTACACCGGGCGTGTGCCTCAGTTTCCCCCTCTCCCGCCCCTCCCTCACCTCAGCTGCACTGCCCTGCACCGTGCCTGCACCGTGGGCAAATCTCTTCCTTAGGCAGGGCAAATATAATTTGATCTCCATGAAGCACCATCACCTTCCTCACCCACTCGGTTACAGCCTGTCAGATAGTGTTTTCGAGGACTTCCTCCCCAGACCGTGGCCCAGCTGGGCACCGACTTCCCCGGCCGAAACCAGCCCTCACAGCTTGGTGGTTTTGGGGTGCCGCCAGGCTGCAGCCGGTGCTGGTGGCAGCGGGATCGGGCAGTGCCATCCCGGGCTCTGGATGCTCCGGGGGCGGAAGTGTGCGCTTGGCGACTTCTGCAAAAAATAAAAACCAACACGAAAAGGCTGTCAGAGTCGCTCCCTGCTTGGCCGGGCCCTTTCCTTCCCTCCCCCATCAGGCAAGTGTTGGCAGGGCCCTGCTGTGCCAGGGAAAGGATCGGGAAGCCTCGGCACGGCGGAGGGGGAGCTGCCGGTGAGCACCCTGCTGCGCCGGGCCAGGAGGGTGTCGTGGGATGAGGAAGGGTGTGTATGTAGCTGCAAAAGTCACTGCGACCACAATGAGTTTCATGCTCCAACATCACGGGCAGTTGAGTTTGGAAGTGCGTGGGGTGGAAAGGCTCATGGTGCTGGGACCGGTGTGTGTGGCTGGGGCCGGGCAAGAAGAGCAGCATGTGGGGGCAGCTGCAGGGAGCTGCCTGCCCACCCCGGCTGCCTGCTCACGTGCACAGCCGTGTGTGGATGTGCATGCACGTGTGTGTGCATGCACGTGTGTGTACATACACTAATCTGAGCCCTTCTTGGTACTTAGGGGACGGGGATAGCTCTCGTGCCGTGGTCTGGGTGGGCTGTGCCGAAGCCACCATGATCCACAGGTTATGGAAAGCAGAGGAGATGCACTTCGTCCCTTCATCCTGTCCCTGCAGGCTCTGCCCGAGGGCAGGGAGGGGGGCAGCTCCAGCTCGGGGTGGTTATTTTGGGTAGGAAGAGCAGCACGAGCAAGGGCTGGAGAGATGCCATGGGAGGGTGCAAGGTCCAGGAGCAGCTCGTGCCACACCACTGGCTGGTGTCGGCAGCTCAGGGCTGGTCCCATCCACCTCGCCTGTAGCGCGTCTCAGATCCCCACCACCGCTGCAGTGAGCGGTGCAGGGCCGGGAGGTGTGCGGAGCCCGGCTCTCCCCTCCAGGAGAGGCAGGGATAAAAGACACCAGCTCAGCGTTTTTCTTTGTTTTTCATCTGCTCGGGCTGTTTATAGTGAGCACCATAGCTGCACCTCCCAGCCGGCTCCTCTCCCGGCGGCTCCAGTGGAGCTGCTGAGCATCGCGCTCACCCCAGGAGCGGCTGGGGAATCTGACGCGGCTTTTTGGCTATGGAAATGCTGTCCGGCGCTGGCTGATCTTCTCCGTTTGCTCCTCGAGACCCTCCCTCGTTGCTTCCTCTGACGCATCCTGAGCGAGTTGCTTTGTTTTGGTGGTGCAGATGGGAGTGGCTGTGGGGACCAGCATCTCCCCGGGCTCTGCCACCAGCAACGTCCAGGCTCTCCGGGCACGCTTTGGCGTGGGGTCTGACGGTGCTGCGATCAGAGCCACGGTCCTGGGCTGTGCCCATTGCTGTGGGAGCTGCTCCCGGTCCCATCCGTGCCCGCGGAGGTGAAAGCAGGAGTTGAGCGTGCATTGCTGGAGGCTGATCCTGGTCACCCAGCCTTGACCCGCAGCCGCCCACTGCGCCTATAGCATGTGCGCGTTAGGGCTGGTGGCCCCATGGTTCCCCAGAGCACATAGCTTGTGTCAGGTGAATGCCCCAGAGTCCCAAAGTAACCCGGGAAAATAAGCCAATAATCAGCATAAATTTGCTGTGTGGGATCCTGCTTATTTGTTTCGAACTGCTCAGGGGTCTGCAAAGTGGGAAGTGTTGGAAATCGGTGATGGAGGACCCTTGGTCTCTGCTTGGCTTCTCCTTCACACCCTCCTGTTGCAGTGAACCCTGCATGTGTCCTGCCAAGCCCCTGTGGCTCCCGGCCGGGAGCGGGGCGATGCCTCGCCCCACGGGGTTTGTGTTGAGGGTGCAAATACCCTCCCTGCATTTTCCCTTTTTTACCAGCAAGTGTTTCAGTTCCTATTCCATGTCAGGAGGGTTGCTGGAAGGTTTCCTGCCATGGGGGTCCCGCAGGACCCCTTTGCAGGGCCGGTGGGGCTGCAGCTCCAGCCCCGGAGGGCCGGTGGAGCCCCAGGGAGCTCCTCTCCTCGCTGGACTGGATGGGCTGGTTTCTCTGAAAGTGGAAATGTTTTAGCAGTGACGCCAGCGTGGCCAGGGGTGGTTGTAACTTGCTCAGATCCGGAGCTTTTCTGCCTCCTGCGTGTTCCTTGCCCCCTTCCCTCCCCCTGCCCTGGGGGTTTGCCGCCTGCCTGCTCTGCCATCCTTGCCCAGGGGTGAAATGGCTGCCGCGCTGTCGGGTGCTGTCGGGTGCGGCAGCCCTCGAGCCGAGGCACGCGCAGGTGGCACCACCGTTTCGGCCGGATCTGAGCCACCCGTGAGTCACATCAGCCTCTCGCTGCCACCTGCCCCTTCCCCAGGAGCTGGGCACAGGGTGGGCTGGGTGCTGCGGCACGGCCATCCCCAGAGAGCACCCGGGGCAGATGTCCCCTTCCAGAAAGCAGAAGCAAACTCTTGTTTCCCGAAGCCTGAGGCTGGCCATGCTGGGAGAGGCGCTGCAGAAATGGGGAACAGAAATCTTCCCTCCTCCTCAAGAGGCTAGCTTGTGTCACCGCGTCTCCGTCACCCCCTGCAGCGGGGCCGCCCAGTCCCTCGTCCTGGTGCTTCACCTGGAGGAGGATGGGAATGGTGTTGATGTGATGGGGGGCATGGGAAACTGGGGAATTAGGTGGCGGGTGGTGGGAGTGCATGGATGCCAGCATACCTGAGGGCTAGTATTAAAAATGTACATTTTGGGGGGCATTGAACCCCCAGTGCTGAGCTAGAGGGCTGTTTTGGGGAAGCATAACCCCATGGCTGCAGAAAGTCCTGGTGGATAGGAGCTCTGGCTCCTAGTGCTGGCCTGGCTTGACATCGGTGCTCCCCGGCCCCGCAGGCACTCCCGCCCTTGGAAGCATTTCCTTTCTGTTTTCTTCTCCTGGTCTTGGCAGGAGAGTGGTGCCCTCATCACCTGCCTGGGAGAAGCCAGCTTCAGGTTAATGCAGGCCAAAGGCTTTGTGTGCCTTTGGAAAGCATTTACTGGGGCTGGTTGGGCAATTCCTGGCTTTGGCTGGTGTCCTGGTGGGAATGCTGGAAGCACAGGCTGAGTCGGGCTGGGAGGCACTGGTAGGCATCCCTGCTCTGGCCCAGATCAGTGCCAGTGAGGTCAGGCTGCACAGCACCCAACCAGCTTTGAGCATCTCCTGCTGGAGATCCCACCGCCTCTCCAGCCCCTGTTCCTGTGCTGGACCACCCTTGTGGTGTGACAGCTTTTTTTCCCATCTCTCATTGCCAGGATGCCCTTGCAGTGCAGAAAGGGACGGGGGATGCGTGCTGGCCGGGAAGCGAGGTGCTCCTCACTCCTCTGTGGCTCCCCTTTCCTCTGTGTGTGCAAGCAGCAGACTCGGGCTGGGTTTGCAGGACCTGTGTGTTTGTTCTCCGCCTGTCCCAGAGCTCTCCCAGAGTGCTCATGCATGGATAGCAGGAGACAGCGGGGGCTCCAGGAGCCTTGAATCGACTTTCATTTCCTCCCTGAGCCCAAACACTTCCTAGCAGCGCCCTGAACCCAGGGGTTCTCCTTTGGACCAGGGCATGGGGCTGGCAGAGCTGTGGGAGCCCTGATTTTTGGGATGGCTTTGTTGCTGCACAGGGGTGGAAAGGGGTGGTGGGGCACCGCTGGCTGCTCACACTCCCTTATCGTAGCAGCGGCTCGCCATGCAGCCCTTTGCAAGGGGCTGCAGCTCCCAGCACCCACCGCACAGCACGGCTCGGTGTGTGATGCTGAGGAGTGGTGTGCCAGGAGCTCCCACAAGCTTTGCTCGGTGGCGTGCCAGTCAGGAAAGGCAGCTGCCAGCTCCCTCCGGAGCCGTCCGCGCCACTCGGTGATGGACATTAAAAACCCGCTGCCTTGGAGGAAACTTTGAGTGTGCACAGCTTTGCCGGCTCCCAAGGACCTGGTGTGTGGGGCCGTGGGTGAGCATCGCGGTGGGTCAGCCCAGGCTGCCCGCATCCGCACGCTGGGGCATCTGAAGACGTGGCCCCATCGGTACCCAGGTCTGCTGCGGTGCTGTGATGGGGATGTGACACGGCATGGCAATGGCCACCTTCCCTTCTCCCACCCGTTGGGGGAGAAGAAGGCTTAAAACCAAGCACTGGGCAGCTCAGCACCAGCAAGCATAACTTGCCACACGTCCCGCTCACTCCAGGCAGCCGGTTGCATTATTTCGGGGAGATAAGGCTCGTGACTTTTTCTTGCCAGCCTTACGCAAGATGGTGCTTGCTCTGCCCACTGTTGGGCTGCCCCTGCCCTCGCCCGGTTTCGGGGTGCTGCAGGGGTAGCGAGGGGGCACTGCCTGCAGCTGTGTGCAGCCGCTGGTGTTGGCAGATCCTCTGCCCATCTCCCTGGCAAGCCAAAATCTGTGTGTCGAGGGGCCGGCCCTGTGACAGTGGGGAGAGCTCGAGCTCCCTGTACGGCTCCCTGTGTGTGTATTTGGCGTTTCCCAGTTTCTTGGCCAGGTAAACATCTCGAACTTGCTTTTGTGCTTCTCAGGGGTTTGTTTTGGTCTTTTAAACTCCCTGTTTTGACATGTCTTTTTGGAGGCATTTTGCATTGCTCCTGACTGTGACTCTCACCCGTGCTTGAGGGGGGGTGAATTTGGATGGTTGATTTAATTATCCTTTCCCCTTTTGTGACCCACTGGCCCCTGCTAGCTTGGGCTGTGGAGCTTTAATTAAGATGGTTTTAAATTTAACGGGAGTTGACAGGGTCAGATGGGAGGGGCTGGGACTTACATATGTGGGGAGTGTGTAGCCGGGCCCCCGCACAGCAGCCGTGCTGCCCTCCCCTCTCCTCCACCAGCAATTCCTTTCATCTGGGCGAGTTTTCCATCAGCCAGAGGAAGCAGAGGAGGGCTGGGGTGCCTTAACTCAGCTGCCTTTGACATAAAGTTGCTGGGCAAAGTGGGGGTCCTGGGGGGGCATCAGGGGCACCTGCCCACGGCTTCCCTGGTCCCCGAATTGGAGCCGAGAGATGAAGTGAGCATCTCTGCATCTCTCCTTCTGCTTTAGGAATCAGTGCAGGCGAGAAACAAGCGTCCTTGTGGAGGAGAAGGGCTGGAGGCACAACCCAGGCGTGCCCTCACTGCGTCAGGCGGGCAGGGAGAGGATCTACAGCATCAAACCCTGGTTTGCAGGGCTGGGGGAGCAGCTCCCCCTTTTTACCAGCCCTTCAGACTCATTGCGGCAGGGCTGGTCCCAGCCGGGCAGAGATGTGCCCCTGTGTTGCCCCTTTGTACCGAGCAAAGCCCAATGACATGGGACAGGGGACAGGAATTGCTTTTTCTATGGGGGACATGGTGACCTGCTGTATTCATGTGGCAGGAGGGGATGGTGGGCTGAGCTGGGGCAGAAAGGCTTTCCCCAAAGCACCGGGGGCTGTGCTGCTCTTCGCTGGCCCCCAGCCTTGATGCTTGCCATGGGAGAAGGCAAAACTTCGGTAGCATCCCCTGGGACCAAAGGGGAAAATGCTGTGAGAGCGTGTCCGGGGCTGCGTTTCTAACCAAAATGCAGGGAGGGAGCAGGGGGTGATGCAGGAAGGGGAACGGGGTGCCGGGGCGCTGGCTGTTCGGGTACCACCCTCGCAGCGGTTACGGCAGCGCCGGCCAAGCAGCAATTCATCGTCCCTGGCGCAGCAGCCACCGTCTCCCCGCGGCGCGGTGCCGCGGCACCGACCCCCTGTCTGGGTGCTGCGATCGGGGCGGTCAGCCCTGCCGCCTCTTCGTGCTGCCTGCGCAGGGGGATGGCGAAGTGCCCTTTGGCTCTTGGCTGCCTGCCTGCCTCCAACCTGGGATCTGTGTTTTTAATGGCACAACTCGTAGGCGGCTTCTGTTTTGGCCTGCGTGGATCTGGCCCGGCTGGACCCCGGTCCTGCTGGGAGAGGGTCGGTTGCGTGCAAAGGGGGATGGAGCGGGTCGGGGTGGGTTTGGGATCGCCGCTCTCTGCTCCTTCCCATCCCCGCTGCCTGCTGCCGTGGGCTGGGTGCCGCGAGGCTGCTTTGTCTCGCCCGCCGTCCCGCGTGCTTCATTTTTCAGTCTGGCGTGAGACAGTTGCCATTATTAATCTCGCTGGGGCTTTGCGAGTCGGGGAGGCGGCTCGGCTCGCTCAGGCAGCGGGTGGGCACTGGTGTCCCTGGCCCCTCGCCCACCTCTCCCCCAGCACCCGCCCCATCCCGTCTGCCGGCGGTGCTGCTCAGCACCCACCCGGCTCCTTAGCAGCCCCAAGGACGGAGCCTGTTTTGCCGGAGATGTCTCCCTCCCCAAGGCTCGGTGTCTGGTGTTGGGCCCCAGCCTGTCACGGCATTTCCCAAGGTTTCTGCTTCTGCCTCGCAGAAGCCGTACTGCTGTGTTTTGTCTGCTCCCAATCAGTGTCTTTTGTTAGTGTCTTTGAAAAGAAGATAAGATCGCTTCCCCCTCCGCCGCCAACCCGCTATCAGCCTGGCGTTACCACGGCCATTGTATCCTTGAGCGATCCGGACACAACGGAAAACAGCCAGAGCGGGACCTCCGGAGAGCTGTGGTTCCCCTCGCTGTTCTCCTTCCAAGGGCATCTCTGCCGTGGGGAGGTAGGGCAGAGGATCGAGCCTTTTCCTCCATCCCAACTTGCCAGTCAATTTGGGGGTGGAGGGGAGAGAAGCCCTGGGGATGCGGGTGTCAGAGGAGCGGGGATGCTGGGCAGGTCAGGCGGCATTTCCAGTGCCGGCGGGGGAGGACGGGGACGCCGCTGTCTCGTGTGCCGTGATCTGATCCGAGCTGAGTTGTGCAGCTGAGTGTGCTTCATTTATAATTGCTTTTGGAGAGGGGAGGGTGGGGGTGGCCTCTTGCTGGGGCTCTCTCCTTGCTGCGGCCTCTGCCCCGGGCAGGGTGCGTGGCTGGGCTCAGCCCTGGCACTCTCTCCTCCGGCTGCGGCTCAGCCCAGCCATGGCCTGGGGGGTGGAATGGGGGGCCGGGAAGACCCTGAATGCAGAACCCGGCAGCACACAGAGACGTGTGGGGATGGCAGTGCTGGCCGGTTGCCTGAGCCTGGCCATGGTCGAGCCAGCGCTACGCTGGTTAGGAACGCAGCCCCGCTGCCAAACGGGCGGCAGGGCTGTGCCGGGCTGTGCGGGGCTGCTGCCACAGCAGCCACTTTCAGCCACCAAATACCCAGACCTGGGAGCGTGAGGGATGCAAGTGCATCCATCCGCCTGGCAGCTGTGCAGGGACCTTCCCTTCTCCTTCGGAGGACCTTGCACCTCACCGCCCCAGCTCGTGGCTGACCCCAGGCTGAGGCATATTTGGGTTTCCCTGGTGGCTTTTTTGGTCCTTTTTTGTCTAAACATGGCCATGGCCTCCACAGCGTGTGCCCGGGAGCCCAAGCAGCACAGCGTGCACGGGCGGCGGGGACATGGGCACCACGTGTGTACGCGGCGCAGCCTTATTTGTATGTGCTGCAGCCTGGAGTTGAGACTGCAGCTTCCCCCACCTTCCATCCTGCTGTGCAATTATTGCTAGTGAATATTAGTCAAGTACAAATTACAAACCATTCAAAGTCTTAAAGAGCTGTCAATCAGCTGCTGCTTATTATCCTAATCAAATGCACTAAAAATAGTGACAAAACTTTTTAGCAGGGGGAAGGGGGAGACCATCAAAATAAAGCTGTGGTGTGGCACATCCTCTACCTGGCAGCCACTGCCCCAGGTGCCCACCCAGCGAGAGGGACACGGGGTGGCTGCCTGGCATTACGCTGACCCCACGGAGGTTTGCTCAGTGGTCTCCACTATCACGCCGTGGCATTTGCAACGTAACAAGCCTGGTGTGCATACCGTGGGGCCACATGCCATGATCCAGGTAATGCACAGGCTGAGTGGATCGGGGCAGCTGGGGCAGCAGAGGCTGCGATGGCAGCCGGCAGTGCTGGGGGAGCAGCAGTGATTTCTTCTTTGCTGCCGTCTCTGTATGGGCCCTCTCCTCGCTACGCCTTTGTGGCTGATGGTCCTTGCTTAAAGGCAGGAGGCTGCGGCTGGTCTCTCTTCCAGCCTTGCTCCCAGCAGTTAGATGGCAGGGCAGCAAAAACCTGCCCGCCCTGTCCCCGTCAGTCTGGGATATTCCCCCTGGATGAGATGTGAAACCTGGGCTCCAGCCTTGGAGCAAGACAGGAGCCTGTTGGGATGCTGCTCAGGGCCATGAAGCTGGGGGTGCTGCGGGGCCTCAATCCCTTCTGTGCTGGGCAAGCTGAAGCCCCTCGGTTGTAGCTGAAGCCTCTGCCTGGGACCGGGTGAGCAGAGCTGGCTGGAGAGAGATTTCTTTTTCAGTATGGAGCGGGGGAGAAGGGGCAATTCCTGCAGAATCTGGGGGCTGGAAGGGGGTGGCAGAGCCAGGTGAGTGACTGCCCCAGCTCTGCGGGGCCCTGCCCTGCTCCGCTTTTGACCTCAAGCTCTGCCTTGAGCCTCTGCTGCTGACAAATATCCCCCCATCACACACACTTGTGACAGGAAACTGTCCCTTTTGAAAAATTTGGCCAAACTGTGCTTTTCTAGCTGAGTCAGGGCTTGAGCAGCACAAGGTGCTCCCGGTCCTTGTGCGTGGTTCATGCTGTAGCACATCTGTGCTGTTGGGGATGGAGAAGGTGACTCATCCCTGGGGACAAGGTCCCCGGTTGGTGGCCAACCCTCCCTGCCACCAGTCCCAGCTGTCCAGAGATGGAGCGGCAGGGCTGGAAACGCTGGTGTATCCGGAGGAACCAGCTTTGCTTCCCCCCCAAAAAATCCCTTGGCAGGCTGGGGGTGCCTTGCACTCCCCTCTCACCCTGGGACATCACTCGGGGTGGCTCCAGCCACCTCCTCTCCCATCCCCGGGTGGGTTTGATGAAGTGGAGCAGAGAATCGTCCCCTCTTCACACATGAGAGATCAGAGCGAGCGAGTGTGAGCTGCTGGCCCCGCGCTGGAGGGATGGCGAGGAGGAGGAGGAAGGCAGCGGCAGCCCTGGGCACCGGACCGTGGCACGGGGGGGAGAGGGCGGCGGGGTGCGGGGACGACGGCGGCGGCTGCCGCGGGTGCTGACGTCCCTTCTGTCTCGCAGGCTGCGGCGGGAGCTGAGCTGACTTCGCCGGCGGCCCCTCCCCACCCCGCAGCGAGGCCGTAGCCGGAAAGCGCTGGTAAGGCATCTCCGACAACCCTGGAAAGGGGGGACCAGGCTGCTTTGCTGATTGAACCTGCCTGGGAGAAGGGAAAACCTCCCAACCCCCTGGGGGGGCTCAGATCTGGGGTACCGGGTGCTCTGCAACAGCTGGATTTGGCCCTTGAGCATCCATGGGTGGGTAGGGTGCTGGGTGCAAGAGCAAAAGGCAGAACATTCCCTTTGTCCTTCCCACCCCCTGGTGCTCCCCACGGCGTGGCCGGCCCACGGGGGCAGAGCTGAGGCCTCGCAACTCGGAACCGTGGTGGTTTGCGATTTGCCGCCGGCGCTGAGCCCCCCGGAGCGGAAAGCAGGGGAGTTCCTGCAGGCTGCGACGTGCCCGGGGTGCTAATCCCCGCCGCAGGAAAGCTGCCTCCGTACGCCGCCTCGCATCAGTCGGAGGCGAGCACCGGGAATGCTGGCCGCACTCCAGCCTGCCGCTGCCGCACAAGCCTTGGAGGGGGGAAGCCCTGCCAAAAGCTGAGGGACCGGCCGGGACGGGGAGTGGTGCTGAGCCCCCCCCCCATCCCCGTGCTGTTGGCTGGGAAAAGCACAGGAGCAGGGAAATATTCCACTGGGCATCAGCTGGGCTGCCCTGGCTGGACACTGGTGGCTCTGAGCAGAAATACCGTCCGTTAGAGATAAATACAGCATAGCTGCTGGTGGTGGGTATTTTTTGTAATCTAGCTGTGTGCTGTCCCACAGCTCCCAGCAATGCTGCTGGGGTGTGCTGGGTGCTGTCATGGCCAGGCAGTGGGTTCACCCGCTTCCTTCTCTGCCCCTTGGCTCCGGGGGGGTTTTGTCGCCGGCTCTGCCAGAGGCAGGGGGGTCTCTCCGTGTCGGCAGTGCTGGTGCGTGGCCCCTCTTCTCCTGGAGACCCGAGCGCACAGCACATTCCTGCCATCATTAATAACTCCTCTGCCTGGCTCTTGCACAACCCCCTGCATCCTCCCAGGGGAATCTGCACCCTTTCCTCACCGGCTGCCGAGGCAGTGATGTGGGGTGGTAGGGGATTTCTCGGGCTCCCTTTTCCTCCCTGGGGGCAGGTGGGGAATGTCCCCCCCAGGGTGGCCACAGAGCTAAAGCCACATGGTCATGTTGGCTGAGTTACCTGGGGCTTGGAGTGGGGATAGTGCGAGGCTGCCAGCGCCTCTGGGCATGTTTTGGGGTTGCCAGCCTACATTTTGCACTAGCCAAATCGAAGCAAGCGTGTGCAGGTGTTTAGGTGCAAAGCTGTTTGCAATAGGAGAGCTTGGAGTGGGCCTCACTGCTCTGCAGCCCCTTCCTCAGAGGACCATGGGCTTGTGCCTCCTCCTCCTCCTCCTCTTCCTCTCCCATCTTCAGCTCCTGCAGCCAAAGCCCTGATGGCTGGATTGGGCCCCATCAGAGCAGTGCAGACCCAGCAAAGCCCTTGCCAAAGAGCGTTAGCACCCAGGCGCAAGCTGGGAGCTCGTGATGTGTGTTTGGAGAGCTCTCCCTCCCCAAAAGCACCGCGCAAGGAGCGGTGAACTCACGGTCCACGGTGTCGCTGGCTGGAACATGCCTGGAAGACACACGTCCTGTGCCCGCAGGCTAACGGGTGTGAAGGCGAGGACCCCTCCTGCTTTGGGGACATCGGGGAAGTGCCTGGGGGTTCCAACCTCCCCTTTCTGTGCTCTGCTCCCGGCTAATCTCTAGGCATATTGAGTATTTTACGCTCTGATTTTTCTCAGCACGCTGATATATCAGTTGCCGACCCAGGCTGGCAGCCCCACAGGGTGCGCTCGGGGGACGCTCGTCTCCCCAAAGTGCTGCTAAATCCACCGCCCCGGCTGGGGTGTTTTCCTGCCTGGGGAAGTGCTGCTTCCAGGGGAAACTCTGAGCGGCTGCGCCCCTTGCTCACGGTCGCGTGGGCAGTCACAAGCCGCGCGGTCACAGCCCCGCCGTGCCCCCGCTTTCCTCCCCGCGCTGCCGCTGCCACCCCGGGAGCGCCAGCGGGTGCCGGAGCCCCGGGCAGAGGTGAGCAAAGGGCTGGCTGGGGGACGGGGAGGTTCACTTTCCTTAGCGGTGGGGGCTTTTTCTCGTCGTTTCTAAGGTCCTGCTTTCCCCCGCAGTTCTGCTTTAGCATCTTCTGCACCAGGCTTTTAGAAGTGCATTTCTTTACGGGACAGACCCCCTCCCCTTCACCGCGGGATCTGCCTCTGGATTGCCGGCAGTGATGATTTGCATGTGCAAAGCTTATATTTGACCTTCCTTTGCGCCAAGGTCTCCAAAGCCTGGCACAGACGTGTGGGCCAAGTCCCATGGCAGATAGAGGCATTGGTCCCTCCTCATCGCCTGCATGTGTAGGAGGAAGGACAGCTCCACTCCCCACCGGAGCGGCTGCTGTAGCCATACCCAGCCTGAAAAATCAGTTTATTCCGATTCCCAAACCCTGGCAGGGTCTGATCCCACCAGCACGGTTGCAGCTGAAGCAAACACGCATGGAAGCGGGACAGGGGATGCTGCTGGTCCTCTGTGCAATTTGGGAGCTGGAAAACAGTAGGTGGAGGTTGGGTCTTTTGGAAAATAAGCTCTGATCGTCAGGCAAAGCCCTCGCCATGGGGAGGGGAGCTGGGAGGGGAGCAGAGCTTGTGCCTGGCACCCCTAAACGTCCCTGCAGCAGGAGCCGGGGGGCTCTGCCCCACCGACACTGGGGCTGTGCAGGCTGCTGGAGCTGCTCTGTGGCTCTGGCCCTGCTCGTGGAGGCCTGGCCTGAGCTTCTCTCGAAAGCTGGGTTAGAAAAACCACCTGTTGGGTGAGGCTGAGCCCTCGGCAAAGCCTTGTGGGTGGCTGCATCCAGGTCCACACCCTGCAGGCAGCGGCTGCCTCCTCTGTTCCTTCCCTGCCTGTTTTTTCTTATCAGAGATACTCTCCCTGGTTGTCTCCACCTCCCTTTTCCCTCCTGCCATGCGTGATCTAGCCTAAATATTTCCTTCCATAGCTTCAGGACACTGCTGGGTATCCTGCCATCTTTGGAGACTGCAAATAATTCCCTTCCTTCATTTATATCATTACCTTGAAGGTATTTATAGAGCACGATCTTGAGTGGAAAGGAAGGCATGACTATATATAAAGCGGAGATCCCTTGGTCCTTAGCTGCTAACTGCCTGAAACAGCTCTTGACTGAAACTTTTCTCCTGTTCGCTGCATGTTTTGGACTTCACAGGAACATCCTCAGCGTTTAAATCCCCATCCTGAGCAAGCAGAGTGATGCAGCTGTGGGTTCTCCAAATTTCTGCCGTCAGAGTAATCCAAACTCGTGAATATTTGTCTGGGTCTTGTCTTCTCCTGTCCATGCCCTGGTAGAAACCCTCATGTAGAAGGAAATGTGGCTGTATGGGGTGCTGAGCTACAGCCCACAGCGGGTGCCTGGCCCTGGGGCACCCACAGCCACGCTCCTAAGCACCAGTCCAGGCTCTGCGCTCAGCATCCTCACCCCACAATCCTGCGGCTAAGCGTGCTTCCCTCTGCTCCCAAAGCGTGCCCTGGCAGCTCCGTTCCCGGTGTTCCGCTGGCTGCTGCAGCCATGCGGGAGGTGGCTGGGTGTTAATGAGGGGCGATGCTATCCCAGGGCAAGGGCGGGATGGCCAAACTTTCCGGCAGCTGATGCTTGAACAGACTCCAGAGGTTGTTTCATTTCCTAGTGGGCAGGCGTCTGTCGTGCAAGCCCTGGGAATAATAATAATAATAATAATAATAATAATAATAATAATAATGCCCTCTGCATGTCTCTCTGTCTCCTCCAGCCCGGGACCATGGGGAGCAGCAAGAGCAAGCCCAAAGACCCCAGCCAGCGCCGGCGCAGCCTGGAGCCCGCCGACAACGCCCACCACGGGGGCTACCCGGCCTCGCAGACGCCCAGCAAGGCGGCAGCTCCCGACGCCCATCGCACTCCCAGCCGCTCCTTCGGGACCATGGCCGCTGAGTCCAAGCTCTTTGGAGGCTTCAACACCTCCGACACGGTCACCTCGCCGCAGCGTGCTGGGGCACTGGCTGGTCGGTGTAGGCTGGGGCTCGGTGGGGCGGGGAGGGTCTCGGTTGGGTCTTTGTGGGTTTGGTTCCAGCTGCTTCTTGTGATGATGGGGTCTCCTGCTTTTGAGGGACTCTGAGCTGGAGGGGGAGCAGATCTGTGTCTTATCGGCTGGTGGGAGGGTGGTGGGAGAGAAGGGTCCCCAGCGAGGGGCACCCAGCGCCGTGCCGCAGCAGCGCCGGCAGCAGTGCCCGACCTGAGTGCTCTCTGTCGCAGGTGGAGTCACCACCTTCGTGGCCCTCTACGACTATGAGTCCCGGACCGAAACAGACTTGTCCTTCAAGAAAGGAGAGCGCCTGCAAATCGTCAACAACACGTGAGTGTCCCTGTCGCTGCAGCCAAGCCCACGTGGGTGAGCTGCCACCAACAGCTCTCCTGCAGAGCCCCTGAGCCCAGCGCCGGCAGGGCCAGCTCTCCCTGGGGATGGGTGCTCCAAGAGGGATGTGCCAAAACTCACACGGACGCAGGGACTTGTCCAAAGACACCAGTGCTGGAGGTGATCATTTGCCCGCTCCCGCGTCCTCCTGGTCCCGCTGCTGGGCACCGTTGCCTTGCAGCATTGTGACCAAGCCACCTCCTCTGCTTGCTGGCCAGTCCGTGCCCTCCAGCGTGGGGCTGTGTCCCCTCCGGTCCCCTGTCCCCATCAGTGCTCAGCTCCCTCTTGTTTGCCTGGACACATCTTCTCAACTCCATGGGTGCTTTCCCCTGTGCTTGCACGGTGTCTCTGATCTCAGCTTCTCTCCTGACTCTATTTTTCTCTCCTCTGTGCCACGCTGTCATTTAGGAGAAAAGTGGACGTCAGGTGTGTATTGCAGATTATTACTATTATTATTGTTAACAATCTTAAATGATAAAAGCCCGTCTGCTGCCCACGTTAGGGTGAGGTTGGGTGGAACGGGGGTGGGAGAAGATGGTTGCCCGATGGTTCTGTGGTCAGTTGGGTTTGTCCGCCCTGAGTGACTGGGGCAGAGCAGGGAGCCCCTTCCCATGCCGGGGAACTGCTCCATCCGGAGCTGTGTCTGCACCCAGGAGCTCTGAACCTGGCCCACTTTCCTTGTCTGCACCTGGCACCCCTCTGCAGTCCCATTTCCGTTGGCTCTCTGCTCCCTCCTGGCCTTTTTTGCACTTATTTTTGCATTTTAAAATTTTATTTTTATTTTTTGTGAGTGGCTCAGGGGACTCAAACACTTCCTTAGGGGTCTGGCTCCCGCTTGTTTGCCCTCCATCCTGGTCATAGCAGCATACCCATCGCTTGCTGCGTAGAGCTGGGCAGTATGACCAGCTGGAAGGTGCTTCTAAACATCATCCTGTATTAAACCCACGTGTGGTCTGTCCTGACACATGGCATACACGGTCTGGAGCTTGGCTGGTGGAGCCAATGTCCCCAGCCATGGGGCTGCCATGGGGTCCCTAGGGTCTGCAGCTCCCGCTGACCCCTCTGCTGCTGCCTTCCAACCTGGGCACCCAAAACAGCTTTGCAAAGTCAAAGGGTGGAAAGTCAAGGGAACGTCGCGGGGCTGATATTTCTCCTGCAGTGGTCAGGCGGTGTTGCACAAATGCATTTTCAAATTGATCCTTGTTCTCCTTGTTCCAACACTGTTTATTAATGGTGATTCATTTAATCCATGAAGTCCAGGATGTGCAGGGCTTCAATGCTGCAGGAAAAGCCTGAACTTGGGGGTTTTGATGCTTCTTGTTTTCACAGCCTCAGCAGCGTACTAGCCCCAGGCTTGGGTTCTGGTTTGGGCTGTTACAGAGTGAGCTCTGCCCGTTGGGGGTCCAAATTGGGTCCATATATGAGAGTTTTTTCTTTATGCCTTCTTTCACTTCTGGGGTTTCCATACTTTTTTTCCTCTGCTGCTGTTTATCAAAGGCTTGGTCAGAGGGAAGGGTCAGGATGTGATGGGCTCTGCAGCACCCAGGGGAACAAAAGGGCTTTTTTTCCGTGATGCAGCCCATCAGGCTGGACAGTGCAGGATCTAGCTGCTGACCTTCCCGGTGTCTGCTGCGGCTGCATGGGTGGGATGTCCACAGGGAGAGAGGCGGTGGAGAAAGCTGTGCAGTTTGTGCAGTGCTCGGCGGGTAAATCTCTCTTCTCGCTGAGTGCCCAGAGATGCTCAGACGGTCCAGGAGCAGCTCAGGCTGCCACGCTTTGGGGATGGCAAAAGGCAGGTATGCGATGTCCCCTTCCTCTGGGCTCCCTGGGAGGGCACGGTCAGTGCCCTGGGGCACCAGGGGGGTGCTTGGGGTCAGCCCAGGAAGGGCTGGCAGGTCCTGGGCGCAGCAGGAGCCCACGGCCACGGGGACGACTGGCCACCAGCGGCTTTGCAGGGTGGCTGCAGGTTTCGGCTGCTCTAACAGGGCTGGGGTTGCGCAGGGTGAGAGGAGAAGCCTCCATGTCCCTCGCCTCCCTGCTCCTGTGTCCTGGCAAAGCCCAGGCTGTCTGCAGTGACCCTCAGCCTCCCAGACGGGCCAAATCCATCCACCCCAGTGCCAAAAGGCTCTCGTGGTACCATTTCCAGTGGGAGGAGGTCTCGTCCCAGCCAGCTGGCAGCCAGCGGGGATGTGGTGGGGTATTTTGGGTAAGATTGCGCAGGGAATTGTTGAAATGCTTTGTTTTGATGATGATGATTATTATTATTATTTTTTTCCCCACTGAGACATTTTTGGAATAGTTTGTTTTTGCTGAATTCCCGGCTTGCAGCCTTGCAGCCCAAGCTGGAATAAAGCCACAAGTCAAAAGCTGGGCATTTCTCAAGCAGATGTTTTCTCTGGTCCCGTGGGAAAGGAGCCCAACCAGCCTCCTGTCCCCTTCGGAGCCACCTCAGTAAAGGTGACTGGGGCAGCAGCTCTGGCTGGGGAGCCCAAGCTACCTGCCATGAGACGCGTCGGGACCAGGAGAAGTTAAAATACTGGCCGGGGCTGCTGTGAGGCTGGAGGTGGGCTCCGGGTGGGCAGCAGAGCCTGGCTGTGTGGTTGGGAGGAGATGCCCCGAGGGTCCCCGCTTTCCCTGGCCCTGCTGGCACCAGTGTGGGGAGCCAGGGGCCATGTCCGGCTTCTCCTGGCCATTTCCAAGCATCGCTGGTTTAGCTGGGACAAGCAAAAGTCACAAGCTTCTGGTGTGTCTGGAGCGAGGATGGAGGTTTATATGTCTGCAGGAGTCAGGGATGGGTCTGGATATGGTCTGATGGGTCTTCTAGTGGTGATTGAGGTTATAAAGGTTTTCCTGTAAAGTGTTTGTGGAGGTCATCCTGCCAAGTTCTTGCATCCTTGCGGCGCTGTTCCCACGAATCTGCAGTTTTCCCGTAGCCTCGTCTCCCTCGTGGTCAGGATAAATTAGGTGACTCCGTCTTTGATGGGTGAGAAGATGCAGGTGGTGGGAGGAAGCCCTGCTGTCTGTGGGGAAGGGGAAGCCGCCTCCCGCCGTCCTGTTGTTCGTCTCTATTTATTGTCCTTTCCTGCCCCATCCCGTGCAGGAGCCTGCGGGGAGGAGGGCAGAGCAGTGAGAAGGCTCCTGCGCCCTGCCGGCTCCTGGGGACGTGCTGAGGGCCACTGCGCCCGGGGCAGGAGGAGCAGCGGGTCAGCCCTGGGTTTTTGGGGACAGCGTGGGGGCTCCCGCAGGGCAGAGCCGTGCTCGGGGCGATGGGGCCAGCACCGTGGGGCTGTGTGGCTCCGTGCGAGCTGCATTCGTGGTTGTGCAGGCACAGCTCTCGCTGGGGCTGCGGGGAAGCTTGTGGTCAGGGGCTGCAGCTGTACAGGGTGCCCGTCCTGTGGCTGCAAGCGGGGCACCCGAGCTGGACGGAGCCCGCTGCATCCAGGCTGGGCATCACTGCGGGGCAGGACTCACCCCCCCCGCCCAAACCTCAGCTCTGTTCTGTTGCTTTTCTGCAGCCTGTGTTTAACAAACTCTCTTGGGTTTTCCTGGTGCTTTTTTTAATCACTGCCATAAATCTGTCGCTTTTTCCCATTTCCCCTCCCTCCCCCTCGCCTGTCGCTCCCCGCTGCCCTGCTGCCTTGGATCCCCAATGCCTCTCAACCTCCAGCCAGACCCCGTTCGCATTCAGGTGGCTCCAATGGTATTTTGGCTCGCTGGCTGCCCTGCCCGATTTAAGTTTAAAGCATCCCGTATGCGGATGGGTGGCCCCAATACCAAGAGTTTGCCCAAAAGGAGCCACGGGCAGGGGCTGGCAGCAGGAGCCCTCCTGGCTGGGGTCTGGCTGCAGGGCTGGGGGCTGCGGGGGCTGCGCTCCTTCCCGGCGGGGCTCTGCGCTTCCTTCCCCCCCCCCCCGGCCCCGGCGCCTGCGGGCAGGAGAGGGGCCGGCCGGGGGGCTCCTGGCTTCACACTGAGTGTGTTTTGGTTCTCTTGCAGGGAAGGTGACTGGTGGCTGGCTCATTCCCTCACTACAGGACAGACGGGCTACATCCCCAGTAACTATGTCGCGCCCTCAGACTCCATCCAGGCTGAAGAGTAATTGCCATCTTTGAGACAGTTTAAAGACGAGCGATAGCAAATGCACTCTGAGCGCTCCTTCCTCCCCCTGCCCCTCTCCTGGGCAAAGCCTGCAAGGCCTCCGGGTTTTTCCTTTTTGTTATTTTTCCCCTTTGAATTTGCAAACCCCTTAAAGGTTTTCCAGCCTTTCTTCAAGGCCCATCAAGTGCAGAGGTGCGGCGTGCTTGCGCGGTGGAGGGATGAGCGGTGGCATAGCAGGGACAGTGGTGGACCTGATGCTTTTGGTCTGGTTTTTACTTTTCTGCACGGACACGCATGCGTGCGTGAGGATGCTGCCGGCTCTGCCTGTGCCGATCAGGCTGAGTGCAGAGGTGACCATCACATGGGGAGAACAGGCAGGGGCAAAGCTGGCCATAAGTCCAAGAGCAGGAGGTGCCAGCTACGTCCCTGCAGCCCGTCCCCAGCCAGTGGCACAGCATCCTCCCCAGTAAGAGCTTAGGGGGCTTCAGGGGTCCCCGGAGCCGCTCATTTGGGGAGGCTTTTGGAGTGAAGGCGTTTCATGGTCCGTGGTGCAGGGTTGCTCCTCAGGTGATGCCCAGCCCGGGCTGCACACAGGCATGGTGCACCCCGAGGTGCCCCAGCCCAGAGACGCAGCCCGTGGTCTCTGAAGTCCGCAGCAGGGGGGGCCAGGACTGAGCCTGCTGCTTGGACAGGCGATGGAGGGGGCGGGCAAAGGCTGGGTACCGAGCCACTGCCTTGCTCTTGCAGGTGGTATTTTGGGAAGATCACTCGCCGGGAGTCCGAGCGGCTGCTGCTCAACCCCGAAAACCCCCGAGGGACCTTCCTGGTCCGGGAAAGTGAGACCACGAAAGGTGAGTGGGGCTGGGGGGGGGGCAGCCTGGGGGAGCCCCTCTCTGGGGGGCAGGGGGGCATCCACAGGAGGACCCCAGTCCCCTCGGTCACTCTCTGTGGTCCTGGTTCCCCCAGCTGAGGCTCACGGGGAGGGAGAAGGAGAAAAGAGTTGTACCTTGTAGGCAGGAGCCAATGTTTGGGGTTGCTGAGCGATGCCCCTCAGCACGGGCAGCCTCCTGGGGTCTCCCCTGCTGGTGCGGGTCCCCAGGGAGCAGGTGCTGACGCACCCGTTAAATCACTGGTGACATTTCTATGCTGAATGTGCTGTTACACCATCGAGCCTGCAGGGCTGGAGGGACACAGACGCTTCTCTCCCACTGCTGCCTGCCCAGCGGTCGCCCTTCGAAGAGATGATTCAGCTCATGGCAGGGTAGGAGCCGGTTGCCTCACCAGCTCCGGCAGGACCACCAGGCAGGATGCTCTATTTTTCTGGTTTTTTTTTTAACCACCCAATTAGATGATTTTTGTTTTTTCCTGGTCCCTATATAGTGGCAAAATCTTGAATATGTGCTTCCTGGGCAACCAGGCAGAGGCAGTGATGAATTTTTAGGTCCTTCTTTCAAGTCTAACAACTCTTTATACTTGTTTTGTGCCTCCTGAAAGTGCAAGTTGTGATCTTCGAAGTTCGGCTGCCTGAGGATGCTGTTTCTTACCTGGAAACGTCGTTTAGTTTGGCTCCAAATGCACCTTTGGGAAAAGCTCCTTGATGTTGCTTTCTGTTTTGATGCCTTGAACTTGCCACTATTTATTTCATTCTGGTGGAAACAGCTCATTCAAGCAGCAGCATAGATCTTCCTTTCTGTTATTTGTGGCTCCAGCAGCACAGTGTTGCTCTCATGTGGGCGGAGCAGAGACAGGCGCCCAAAGCAGTGCCCACAGTGGGATTTGTGGAGGAGGGAATCGGGCCCACCAGCCCCTTGGCTCCCCTCTGAGATGCCGAGGTGTTGGGGTTGTGGGTCAGCAGCTCTCCCCAGCCTGCCTCCTGTCCAGTCCTCTCCCCTGCTTCAGCATCCCCCCTTTGCTGCCAGAGCCGGGTTCATCCCTGCACCCCGGGGGGCTACTTGCCCTCCTGCCCACTGGGCCCTCCCAAACCCAATGGGGTCTCTTCCTCGGTGCCAGCCTGGGGGGCATGGTCCATCCCCATGGTGCCAGCTCCTCTGAGCCGTGGTGGCCGCTGTGTCCCCCGGCCAGAAGCGGCATTCGTTGCAGAGGAAGCGGCAGCAGTGCTGCATGCCGCGTGTTGCCGGAGAGAAGGACCCGGCAGGGCTGGGGGGGCTGGAGGGGATGGTGCCCCTTGTTAGCACATCCCGTGGGGATGCTGAGCCGGCTCTCGGCTGCCGGGGCTGGAGGAGCAGCAGGGATCACCCATGCCCAGGTGACGGACCTGACAGCCGCCTCCTTTCGCCTCCTCTGCTTTTGGGTGAAAGCAGCAGCCTGCATGCCCAGTCCTGCTCCCCCACACCCACCCCTCGGTGGGACCCCATGGGGAGCACCCGTCTGCGGCGCATCTCCCCCCCCAGCCCCTCGGTCCTGCCTGCAGGTGCCTACTGCCTCTCCGTCTCTGACTTTGACAACGCCAAGGGGCTCAACGTGAAGCACTACAAGATCCGCAAGCTGGACAGTGGCGGCTTCTACATCACCTCCCGCACCCAGTTCAACAGCCTGCAGCAGCTGGTGGCCTATTACTCCAGTAAGTAGCCACTTGGGGTCCCCTCGGGGTCTGGGTGACACCCTGGGTGCTGTGCCTGCCCTTGCTGCAGGACAGGGGCTGCTGGGAAGCCAGTGCCGGGCTGGGGGACCCCAAACCAGTTGGGGGGGAACCCTGGTGAAAAGCTGCTTGGGTTTTGGGGAAGAGGGTGAGGGTGAGGGTATGGGTCCCCGAGGTGTTTTGCGGGGAAGATGCGGGGTAAAGACATCACGTGCCTAAATGGCCAAGTGTCACCCTGGTGTTGTCCCCTCCTGTGCTAGAACACGCCGACGGCTTGTGCCACCGTCTCACCAACGTCTGCCCCACGTCCAAGCCCCAGACCCAAGGCCTTGCCAAAGATGCCTGGGAAATCCCCCGGGAATCGCTGCGGCTGGAGGTCAAGCTGGGACAGGGCTGCTTCGGAGAGGTGTGGATGGGTAAGGACCATTCCCACCCCGCTGTCCCCCCTGTGTCACCCCAGCCATCTGCAGGTGCCCGGAGCCTGCAGTGGGGTGGGGGAGCAGGCGAGGGACACAGCCCCCTGCCCCGTAAATGTGTCCTGAGCAGCGTGTCCTGTGCCACAGGGACCTGGAACGGCACCACCCGGGTGGCGATCAAGACACTGAAGCCTGGCACCATGTCCCCGGAGGCCTTCCTGCAGGAAGCCCAGGTCATGAAGAAGCTCCGGCACGAGAAGCTGGTTCAGCTCTACGCGGTGGTTTCGGAGGAGCCCATTTATATTGTCACTGAGTACATGAGCAAGGGTAAGCGTGAGAGGGATGCCGGGGGGCTGGCCAAGGGGCTCTGCTCCTCCGGATTGCTGTGACCGTGGTCTTCCTCGCAGGGAGCCTCCTGGACTTCCTGAAGGGTGAGATGGGCAAGTACCTGCGGCTGCCCCAGCTCGTGGATATGGCGGCTCAGGTGGGTTTGTGTATCCCGGGGCCTCCCACGTCCCCTTCCGAGGGCACTGGCTGCCCGAGCACCTTGCTGGGCTGTTGTGGCTGTTGCCTGTCAGGTGCTGGGGTGCTCCGCAGCCTCACTCGGGTGGGTGCCACCATCCCCGCTGGGTGCGCTTTCCAGAGCTGGGTTGCAGTCAGGGACCGTCATTTTGCCCTTTCCCATTGCTGCTGGCTCTCTCTGGCCAGCAAACCTGCGTCTGTGTGGGTTTTCTTGAGCAACCGGCTGTTCCCGCACACTGGGTAGGATCCTGCTGCAGAGCTGTTCCCCTTGGCAGTGCCAGGCACTCCCCGGGGACCCTCGTGTCACCCCGCCAGCCTCGGTGCCCCATGTGCTGGTCCCCACAGATCGCATCCGGCATGGCCTACGTGGAGAGGATGAACTACGTCCACCGAGACCTCCGGGCGGCCAACATCCTCGTGGGAGAGAACCTGGTGTGCAAAGTGGCCGACTTTGGCTTGGCACGCCTCATCGAGGACAACGAGTACACCGCTCGGCAAGGTGCGTGCCCGGCACTTCCCGGGGCTGCCAGCACCGTGCCCAGGCAGGCGGCACCGGAGCACTGGCCACTGGTCCCTGGTCCCCAGGGGTGTGCATTGCATCTGGAGCCAGCCCGTGGCCCTGGTTGCATGGGGGTCCCGGTGGCACTCACAGCCCCATGCACCCCCTGGGTAGCACGAGGCCGGGATCAGCCTCTCATCCTGCCTTTCCATCCAGGTGCAAAGTTCCCCATCAAGTGGACGGCCCCTGAAGCTGCTCTGTACGGCAGGTTTACCATCAAGTCAGACGTCTGGTCCTTTGGCATCCTCTTGACCGAGCTGACCACCAAGGGCAGAGTGCCGTACCCAGGTGAGGGATGGCACCCGCCAGCAGAAGCCCCGTCCCCACTGCAGTGCCACAACGCTGGCTGCCTGTGCCCAACGCTTGCCCCTGGCACTCCACGGCCCCCAGAGCCATCTTTGCAGAGGAGCAAACCGACGCAAAGTTTCTCCTGCAATTTGGGCAGGGAGGGTGGGTTCGGGGATAAGCTGCCCCTCCCTGCCCAGGTCGGATCCTGCCCTGCTGGGGTAGGGTGAGCGGAGCCCAGCCGGGATGCAGGGTCACAGCCACCCTGTCCTGCCCTAGTCCCCAAGCAAGGTGACGGGATGGCAGGGACAAGCGCTGTTGGGCTGGGGGGTCCCTCTCTCCCTGGGTCACTGAGGTCGCCCGTAAGGCTCGTCCCAGCATAATGCCCTTGGTGTCCACGCTGGAAAAGGCACGGTGCAGGATCTGGCCCGGCTCTAATCAACGCCGTGTCTCCTCTGGCTGCACGCAGGGATGGTGAACCGGGAGGTGCTGGACCAGGTGGAGCGGGGGTACCGCATGCCCTGCCCGCCCGAGTGCCCCGAGTCCCTGCACGACCTCATGTGCCAGTGCTGGCGGAAGGACCCAGAGGAGCGACCCACCTTCGAGTACCTGCAGGCTTTCCTGGAGGACTACTTCACCTCGACAGAGCCCCAGTACCAGCCTGGCGAGAACCTATAGACCCGGAGCTCCTCCTGGCACCAGGGACACTGCCGTCCTCGCCGTGGGGCGCTGAGGGCTGGCCTCCCCACCAAGGGGCCGTTTTTTGTGGAGCAGCCCCGGAGTGGGACGGGGCATCGTCTCCGGATGCGGCCAGGGGAGGTGCTGGGTCCCCTCATCACTCATTAAGACTTCTGGCCCATGTTTAACGAAGCGGCGCCGTCCCGCTGGCGAGAGGAGTCTGCGGGCGCTGGCGGAGCTGTCTTGGGAGGGTGAGCAGAGCATCTCCCACTGAGAGACTTGGCTTTCAGGAGACCTTTCCCCCCCAGCAGCTCTGGGGTGAGCCCGGAGGAATTGGGGGACAGCGTCACCCCATGTCGGACACACGGCCCCGGTCTCCTGCACCCCCTTTCTAAATCAGCACAAATTTCCCTGACCCTTCGCCCTCCCCCCCCTTGGCTCCGGTTCTCCTGAGTGCGCTGGCAGAGACATTTCACCATGGGGAAGGCACAATCCCCGGCTGGTTCAGACAGGCTAGCAGGTGCTGGGAGCGTGAAATGTGGCTGCTTGTGGCTCCAGTGACCGACACCATCCCATGGGAGCACCGAGGCACACGTTTGAGTCTTCCAGCTGCATCAGTCCCCCACAAGGGACCCATCTCTTCTCTCCTGGGAGCAGCACCCGGGGATTGCCGGCAGAGCCCTCGCCCTGCCTGCGGCCGGCCCTGCCACCCTGGCTGTGCTTTCTCCCACCGAGCACTCCTGGTCTTCCAGCCGGCCCCCTGGGAAGTGCACTACAGCCCCCGCAGCCGCCTTCCCTGGCTCCGCTGCCAGCTCTCCCACCGGCAGATTCCCCCGGGCCGCCCCTGCCACCAAACCCGGTGCCACCGCAGGGCTTGAGTGCACGGCACATGCGGCTGTTCAGGGTGTGGGAGTATTTTGGGGGAAATACTAATCTTTCACAGATGCTTTTGTCCACCCAGTATGTTTTTAGCTGCCTTCCCCACACCACTCACATCTCAACTGCTGGGCTGCAGTCTCCATGCAGTGGGATCATCCCCGGCCATGGGCCACCATCCTGCAGAAGAGTCCTGGGAAGCGCTGTGCTGCAGAGGAGACATTTGCATCCTCATCTTCCCCCCCTGCTTGCTCCCAAATGCCTCAGCCATGTTTTGGCAATGGGTGGCTATCCATGCCCAGTTTTGCCCCCGCACACATCCCGTGGGGCTGAACGGTGGGGTGGCACCCAGCCCCTGCGCTCTCCCACCCAGCATCTGCTTGTACATAGCCCTCGAGCGGTCCCTGCGCCCTCCCAAACATTGACTTAGTTGCATGTGTTGGTTTTCCCCCCCTCCTGCAGCTGTACCCAGCTGGAAACCCTTTGCCGTGGTGGCTCGCGAGGTTTTGCTCCCTCACCTCTCGGGTCCTGGGCACCCTTACTCAGAAAGACCTGGAGGCTCTTTGGATGCTTTCCTGGAGGAGGGGTGGGATGGAGGCTCGAGGGGGTGCTGTGGGGCAGGGGTGCTCGCATGCACCAGTGGGAAGGACCTGGAGAGGGGAGCCAGCAGCTTTGCCCACCTCTTGGTCCTCAGGTGGTGGGCTTTCTTTACTTCCCCGCGCTTGTGGGATGTGGTTTCCCTCCAGCACAGCCTCCGTGCAGCCAGCAGACCCAAACCACCTCTCGCCAGCCCCTGCTGTGGTGCCGGTGTCCCATGAAAGCCAGGTGGGAGCTGAGCATGGGCAGGGGGGTGGCCAAAACCCCCTACCCAAACCTCTGCTGGAGCAGGGCCTGGGCATGCCGCTGTCTTCTGCTTGCTCTCACAGCTCCCTGGCCGCTTATTTATGAACCAAGTGCTTGCTTGGTTGGTTGGTGGCTCCTTTTTAATGAGTAAAACCTTCAAAATCAGCTTGAAAACCTTCAAAATCGGCTCTTCAGTACGGAGAGATCCTGCTGGCTTGGAGAACAGTGACTGATTTAATGGATTTTTTTTTTAATCTTTTTGGGACTTGGAGCCTTTGATCCCCCTTCCTAGCAGATTTGCTGTGCCTGCATTTCTGTGTTTGGGCAGGGACCCTCCAAAGCAAAATGTTCTGGGTCTTTCTATGTTTGCATCCCTGGGACAGGTGGCTGCTGCATCCCCGTCGGCGCTGCCAGAGAAGCCCCGTCCCGCAGCAGCCGGTCCGAGGGGTGCCCTGTGCCATAGCTCTGCCTAAATTATACAAAATCCCCATCCCCAGGAGAAACCTCTTAAAACTGTAATGTGCGGAAGCCAGATTTGATCTGAAAGCTGGGGAGAGAGAAGGCAAGCGCACATGTTAAGGTTTGGCCTTCGGTTGTCTGCAGCACGTAGAGGGTCTTGAGCGAGCGCAGCGGGACGGGAACGGGCTTAACCCAGCGCTTTCATTTTCTGGCTCTTTCTGGCAAGCGGCAGAGCGGGAACGCAGCCTTGGCGCAAGGAATGCCCCAGGCTGGCTTAATTCCCCATAGCTTTTGGCAAGCTCTGACGAAGGAGACGTGCTGGGGACATTTCAGGGCAGAAGACAGTAGAGCAATCCCGGAGGAGCCCTCCTGCACGGGGCTGGGGCTGTGTGTCTGCATGTCCGTGTGTCCATCCGTGTTCCTGTGCAGCAGTTTTGGTTGGACTCAGCATCTCCAGACTCGCCACTGCAGCCGGCGTGACCCAGAGGCCCTGCAGATCGAGAGCCTCTCGTCCATCACCACTGTTGTCTGCCACTTTATTTTTTAAGCCAATAAACTCTAGAGGGGAAGCCCCACCTAAGGATGCTCTTTGGCTTCCCAAGGTCAATAATGCCCTACAAGTTATGCTCCTCTGCTGTTATCATTTTTTTAAACGGTGTTTTGTAAGATCTCCAACCAACTATGCAGAGAACATGTGGATCTGTGTCTCTCTCTCCCCAGCTCCCCTCTACCCCCACCTGCCTTTTTCAGTGTTGAAGTAAAATATTTAGCTTTTTTTTTTTTTTTTTGGATAATAATAAAACTTTGGAAAAAAAAACCTGAAAAGGTCCAGCTTTGTGGGTGGTGGGGGGTGGAGATGCTTTGAAACTCTAATGTTGATGTAAATACTTTGCAATTTGATAATTAAATACAAACAGACCTCACACAAAAAAAAAAAGCGTAGCTCATGTATAAGAGGACTCCTTTGCATCCCTATTACAGGAGTCGGTAGTTCCTGGAGCGTGTGCAATGCCCATGCGTGGCTCCAGGTGCTTCAGATGCTTTTTCTGGCTGATGCTTCTGGGATCTTGTGCCACTTCTGTGCTGCTGAAGCTATTCCTGTGTCCCCATGTGGGCTCGTGGTCCAGCACAGCCCCAGCGCCTGCTCCTGCAAGAGGAGCCTCATCCATCGTGTCCCTCCTGCTCCGAGGGCCGGGCCCAGCCGGCTGGCGGTGGCAGGCAAGCTCCCCATGCCCGGACCGCTCTGGTGCGGAAGCACTGCCACGGTGGGTGCAGAATCAGGCCAGCGTGCTCTGAGCCGAGCTGGGATGCAGCCTGCATCGCTGGTGGGATCCCAGCTGCAGCCGCTGATGCCGAGCAGAGGGCTGTGACACATGCCGCCGGCACGCGGTGTTAGCCACGAGGGACCCCACGGGCTCCTCCGCTGCATCCATCACTGCTTCCCAGCCTCTGCGTGCGGGGACACCGGGGTCTCTGCCCACACGGAGGGAGCACTAGCCCCCACGGGGCTGCAAGCGACATAGTGACCCTTGCGCACATTGATCTTGCCAAAGCCAGGGCCAGCAGAGCTGCCTCAAGCCCAGCAGGTGGGAGACCTGACTGCCAACCCCCATGGGCTGGGCTGGGGGGGGACAGGATGGGGGGCAGCCCTCCCTTCAGCAGAATCTGCTTCATCAGCAAGCTGACAAGAAGCAGGCCTGCTTTGTTGGGATAATTAGTGGGTGCTGATTGGGATCCCTCGCTCGGTGATTAAGTAATTGATATATAGCACAGCACTGGAGGGAGCAGGCCCTCTGAAAGCAGGGTGGTTGCTGCTGCTGGTCCTTCAGCACTGCCATGGTCTGGGGTGGCTTTAGTGCTCCTGAGCCCCCCCGGGTCTGGCTGCTCAGTGCTGATGTGTGGCTGCTCCTTCCTCCTCAGGGTGGCAAGTGACTCAGTCTTATCACCTTAAATGTTTAATGCTTTATGTTTTGCTTCTCTTTAAAGCAATTAAGTGATTGAGGGATTATCTCTCGGCAAGTCCCTTGGTCTGTGTGCAATGTGTGGGTTGGGGGTTGGTCCGTGAGGTCATCCCCGGGCGGGGGGATCTGGGGCCAGGGCTCTTCCAGCCCTCAGCTTTGCCCCTTCGGCATCGCTACTCCGGAGCAGGGTGGCCAAGGGGATGGCATACAGAGAAAGAGGTGCTGCGGGGTGCTGCGCTCCAGCCTGAGCCCTGGGGCAGCGAGGGTGTCTGCAGTGGGTCATGCCCAGGGGATGAGGGGGCTGGATTCGGTACTTCCAAGCCCTGCCTATGGCACCGCTTGTTTCCTCCTCTGCCTGTCCCCTTCACTCTGTGTATGGTCGTCAGCTTTGTAGGCAGCTGAGGCATCTTAAAAAGATGGCTGGGGGACTTGGCAGTACCCGCCGCCCTCCCTGGCTGTGCTTGGTGCCTGTTTTGCCACGGAGTCACTCCCCTCAGTCCACTCAGACCAGCGGGAGCCCCTGCCAGCCAGGCGTCCCCAGCCCAAGCCGGGCAGATGTGCCTGGGGATTACACCACATGCCTCCTTTACTGGACTTAATCTTGCTGTTTGCTTCACACTCATGTTTTGTCCTGTAAGCCCGAGAGAGGATTTGGGTGTTAGGGTGGGGGCTGTGGCTGCCCCCACAGCAGGTCTGGTGAGGAGGTGGGAGTCCTGTGCTGGGCAGTTTGTGTTGGTAATGGGTTTCTAAAACAGCAAGGATGAGTTTTTTGGCCTGAACATCCCCTTCACTGTCCCCAAAGCTCAGTGGTAGCACCCCCAAAGCACATCAAGTCCTGGCTCTTGATGCAGGCTCCCAGAGGATAAAGGGGGAAAACACTTGCGAGCATGTGGGGGGCAGCCCTGAACTGCTCCGCGTGCTGAGGATCCCCCGGAGCAAATCCTGGGCTGTGCTGCGGGTCTGGGGTCTCTCCCATAGCCCAGATGCAGCAGAAGGGCTCTTGGGGCAGGAGCAGGGTGTTTGTTAAAGGGCTGGCTCACGGCAGGGCTGTGCCCCAGTGCCAGGCGCCTGGGTCTCACTGGCTGTGCCACTCCAGCCCTCACTGTGCCTGCTGCTCACTGGTAGCAAGGTGTGAATGGGAAGCTACTGGCACATGTCAAGTCAGATGACAAAGCCTGTCTCTGTCCCCTGTGGACTCTGCCACTCAGCTCTCATCCCTCCCAGCAGCAGGTCTGGGTGGCACCTGAGCCATCTGTCCTCCCTTGCCCTGCTACCAGCAGATTTGCCTTTGCTTGGAGGAGTAGTAAAACCCTCTTGCCACAGGTTAATCTCCAGGCTCCCGAGGGAAGGGCTAAAGTCCTTACCTGAGGAGTAGCTTACCTCCCTCAGTGGCTGAGGGCTAGGAAACTGCTCTGGTGCAAGGAGCAAGAGACAGGCGAGACCGAAGAGCACTAGCAGGGCAGGGCTCTCTGGCCCTGAGTGATGTTTGTGGCTTCCCTGGCTCAGGGGGTTTGGCTGGACCAGCCCCAGGGTAACACCATGAGGGGAGAAGGTTGGAAGCTGTGGGAGCCCGGTGCTATCAGCAGTGGGGCTGCACTTCTGGACTTAGCTGCCTCTCTGAGCTGGCCAGTGGGTGCTTTCAGCCCAAACGGCTCCTCAGTGGGATCAATCTCTCTCCTCTGCCTGCTGCTAAGTTAGTAAGGCCATGTTACAGGCTTGTCTTGGGGTAAGCAGGGAGAGCATCCAGGCAGGAGGCACTAATTGCTGGGCAAGATCTAGGGATGGACAGGCAGATGCTGGGAGAGAGGGCTGGTAGCCATGGTGGCCCCAGACAGCTGGTTCCCTGCCTGCACCGCAAGTGGTGCCAGGAAGCTCAACTGCCAAACATCAGCCCCCGAGATGAGATGCACCGACATGGATGTCCAGCAGATTTAGGGTTCAAAAAGCCATACCAGCCTGGTAGTCATGGCCAAACCTTCTCCATGGGAAGTCTTGTGGTGTCCCAGTTGCTCATCCTGGGAATGCTGCCTCTCCCCGATGAGTGGTGAGGAGGGGAGTGAGAAGGCCCCGGACCCCGAGGATGCAGTGAGAAGCCTGAGGACTGCCTGAGCTAAGCTGCATGCTCTGTTTCTAGGGATCTGAGCCTGGGTTTGGGGTTGTGGTTTTTTTTCTTTCCTGACCCTGCTGTGTCACTGATCTCTTATGTGACCTAGAAAACAAAATGATCTCTCCTTCAAATGGAAAGACAAAGGAACAGCTTAAGGCTCCTGCTCCCTGTATCTAGGGAGCACCAGGCAGATGGACACTTTATAATACAGCAAGGTGATGAGACTCACTCTGCGCCAAAGCCCTTGCGGGCAGTGTCCAGGCTCCGTGGGACCTGGCACAACACAGTCGTTGTGTTTTAAACCCTACTGCTTTCAGAGTCACTAGTGTAGCTACCCCCTGCAGTGCCTGCCACTGGTGTGGTCCCCATGCAGAGACCCCCTCGGTGCCTCCAGGATAGCAGGGGACAGAGCCACCCTGCTGCTTTTCTGGCAGAGAAGCTCCTTGAGACCAGGGCAAAACACCTCCTCTGAGCTTTCTTCCATGTAGGCAGCAAATGCCTGCCCAAGAGCACAGGTGCTTCGTCTGTACGGGCTCAGTCCAATTTGCGGTGCACAAACAGGGAAGCTGTGATGATGCTTTTCAAAAGCCATCGGGTTCGACCTGTTCTGCAGTCATAGGCTGGTTTTTCATGGTCTCTTTATAGAGAAGGATGAGCAGGACATTAGCATGGGATGTGAGACCTAGTTGGGTTCCTCACTCTGCCTGAGGCTTTGTGTCTGACCATGATGAAGTTGCTTTAATTTTCTATCTTTAAAATGAAGATAGTATCTCAGTGCCCTAAAGAGGGTAAGACAGTGTGCTGAGGAGGGCTGCGTACATATCAAAGAGTGCTCTTTATCTACATTTGGGGTGGGAGGGCTGCAAAAAGTAGGTTTCATCCCCATCAGTCTGCTGAGATCTCTCCTGTCGCTACACTGGCAGCCTCCCTCTTTTGAAGTGCTTTTTTGCTCCAAGTTGGGTCTCACAGAAGTGAAAGCCTGCAGCTGCACCTTGTCTTGAACCCCACGTACAAAGCTAGGGCTTGCTCTCGTCCAAAGGACTGTCTGGCTTTGTGGCTAGGATTCATTTAAATTGCTGTAGAGTGCAACTTGGCTAGTTAGCAACAAAAATGTACTCTTATAAGAACTGACTGCATTAGCTTAGATTAAATTTAAACTTAAAAGGTGCTTAGAGCGCAGACAACAGTCTTGCCACAGCTTGCAAATGAGATGCCCTCCCCTCTCCTTTCTGTTTGTTATTTATGCTGTGGCTGATATGACAGCTACTGGGATTTCCCTCAGCTTGACAGGTGACAGAGCTGTCATATCTATTCTTGGTGATGCAGCACACGCTTTTTTTTTTTTTTAAAAACATGTAAACACTGATTGCTCTGAACCCTTTCCAACTTGGACTTGGTCTTCAGGGCTTGGAGCAAGGGTAGAGGAAGCTGGTTTCAACTCCAGCAGCGCAGCTCTTGCACCCTTTAACTCTCCGAGGTGTTCCTGGGTGCTGTCGAAGTCAATAGTCCTATGTCTGGCTGCAGCGTGTGTGCCCCTTTTCCCCGAGTACTACACAGCATCATGGCCAAAGCTGCAGAAGGGCCAACACAACCAAAACCTCTGCCTGGATGGCTCGTGGCAGCTGAGTTGCAGCCTGGTCTCTGCCCGCAGCAGGGGTACAGGGGACAGGTTAGGCAGATGTGGCGTCGTGGGACAGGCTTGCATGGCATAGGTGCCCAGCAGATAACACTTTTACTGCCGGCATTGGGGATTAGCGGCTTTCAGAACACCGCTCTGTGGTTTAATTTCATAAGTGGTAAGGAAAGGAGGAATCTGTCATGTGAGTGCAGAGATACGACCAGAAGCGACTTCCTGTGTTGTGTGTAAAACAAGTCTGTTTAAGAATCACCAGTATGGTTCTCAGTCTGCTCATGGTCAAGTTAAACAGTTAATGAGAAGAGTGAGTACAGGGCAAACAGGCTCTGCCTCTTGCTGGAGACTCTCTCGGGTTACTGTGCTGAGAACAGAACAATACAGAGACACATGATTGCTGGGCTAAGGCATCTGCAATGAGCAGCCAACGCATCATGCTGGGCAGGAGGCCATAGACCAAAGTTTATAAAGCTTTATTAAACATTTTGAACAGCTGTGCAATGAACAAACAATACTCTGGAAGTTTCACAACCTCATAGCTTGAACTTCCTTGGGACAGCAACAGCCACTTCTGCTGCTCTCCACTACGAGACTGAAGTAAAGACAATCTGATGGCAAAGGGAAGGGAAACCTTTAAAGTTTAGAGACAGTATTTTGTGTTAACCTCTAAGGCTTCTCACAAACAAACCTCTGCCCCAGGTTGGGGGCCTCAAGAGCCATGGCTGCACAGAGTAATGTATGCAGCATGGAGCTCTGCACAGCTGTGGCTGTAGGACTGACCCACTGCCACCTAGGCTTCTTGACATCCTTCTGCCAGGGGAGGTGGAGACACCAGGCACTCCTCTAGCCTCCTCCCTTCTCCAGTCAGTAGCACCAGCACCTTCTGTCACCCCTGGCCCAAAAACACTATCACTGAAAATGGCTGAAGCATTTACTGCCTCAAGACATGCCTCCACCTCGGGATCCTCTCCTGCACTGCCCACACCTGGCTTTTTGGGCTACCATGAGTTTTATAGGGTGAGGTTCACAGTGGCTTTCAAAACCCCACATCTTGCAGCATACTGGTTCTTTATCCCAACAGTCAATACCTTCATAAGCCCTGGAAATCTAGGAGGAGGGGAAAAGACAGTCTCCACTACCTGTGAGGCTTTATAAAAGCAGCAGCATAACTGAGGCTTTCAGGCTATGATCTCGGAGCATAAGTAGTTCAGAAAGCACTTCGGCAGTGCACGCATCTCTTTGGCAGGCTGAGCAGGTGGAGGTGACTCAACTGCCTCTGGCTCCAGCAGCTTTTGGCCAAGTGTATCTGTGAGCTGTTGAGCTTGCCCCTGATCAGCAAGGTGGGAAGGCTGGCTCCCCACAAACAGAAAGACGGAGAGAATCTTGTAGCTACTTGAGCAGAATCAGTGGGCCAAGAGCCCTGAGTTAGACCACCGTGGCCTAATGCAGACAAGTGAGTGACATACAACTCCACCACTGTGCAACAGCTGGGCAGAGGCCAGCAGCTCGGTCCTCCACCAGTTCTCAGTTAGGAGGGCTGGTGTCCATTCCCAGTGATATGGGAAGGAAAAGAGATTTCTGCTTCTAAAAAAGCAGGTGGTGCTGCCAGAGTTCACACAGTAAACAAGTCGAATTTCACAGGCAGAGTGGGAGAAATTTACCACTCTAGTCCACACACAGTTACAGGAAACAGGCTGTTTTTACTCCAGTCACATGCCTAACACACCCTCCCTCCTCCCTAGCCCACCCCCTTTTTAAAAGCAAAACAAGAGCCCTCAGCAGACTGGAAGATTATTGTTTTCTAGGTGCCCACTATGCTGGGATCGTGAGCTGATTCTGGTAACTGGGATC
Organism: Aquila chrysaetos chrysaetos; assembly: GCF_900496995.4. Lineage (NCBI taxonomy): Eukaryota > Metazoa > Chordata > Aves > Accipitriformes > Accipitridae > Aquila > Aquila chrysaetos. The sequence continues at coordinate 11,726,763 of NC_044006.1, read as the reverse complement.
CTGTGCAGTGATACAAGAAGCAGTTCCCCCAGCAGCTGTAGCAGATGAGGAATAGAGCTGCCAGGAAGACCAAGGCACAGATTGTGCAAGGTTTCCGTTCCAGGAGGAAACTGAGCAGGTAGAAGCCCATGAACATTGAGTGACTGAACCACAACGCTGGGTTGAGGGGCTTGGGTATGAGCAGGACAGGTAGCAACCACTGAAGGCAGTACATTGTGGCTGGCTGGCTGGCTGGGGCCTTGTGGCAGCAGCAATCAGATGTACTCCGGAACAGTCTCCAGCAACTCCTCCGGCAGGAAAGCTGTTCTGTAGGGAGGGGTAAAATGTCAGACTGTCAGAAACAGCAAAAAATCAACATTCTTCTCATACAGCTTCATTTGCTCCCAAGCATCGTATGCTGATGCTTGAATTCCCAGTACTAAATTCTGGTGTGTCTCAGAGCTGGTGGGACGTTTGCTGCCTTCTGAACCACTCAGCTGGGGACACGATTATCTATTGCTGATGTAGAAGTGTATCCCTTGTGTGCTCTGTTTCTCAGGCTTTTACCCAGGCTAACAGTTGTGAGACCCTTTTCTTCAGCACAGTGCAGGAACAGAAAGGGAGAGGGGGAAACAGAAAGGCATACAAGCTGCCACAGCCTTCCCTACACATGTATTTATCCAAGACTGTCCAAAGACTTGAGTGATGGTACAAAGAAACGCAACTGAGAGGTAAACTATTAGGTGCTACAAAGAAGTGTTAAGGAAGCATTAGTGTAAGAAGTGTCTAGGAAGTGTTAAGTGCACAAACTGCTTCCTCCCCAGGCACAGACCCATTATAAAGTCTTCCAGCAGGACAATGTAAAATTCAGGCTATATATGTAGCTACTCAAGAAAGCCCCAACAGTGTCCAGGCTGCAAAAAAAAGGTGAGGACAGTCCCTGCTTAAAGGATTTATAATCCTTGCCAATCAGCTAAAGTCAGATAAGACAAAGTATGTGAATAGATCAAAGAGGGGACAGTCTCAAAATGGCAATTTTCATAAGTGCTGTAAACACAGGATTTCCTCACTTGGATTATTATAAAACCCTGTGGAAACAGTGAGCTTTAAGGGCTTCTCCAACCAGGGATGGCAGCACACTACAAATCCAGAAAAGATGCTTCTACCTTTAGCAACCACATCAACTGTACTGTGTAGGGTTTTTTTCCTTTCTAAGCAGTACAAACATCTTCATCCAAGAATTTCAGATGGCTTTAAAAATAATAAATTCCTCACAGGTGTTTTTACAGAGCCAGAACTGTTGAAAGGGGGCAGAAGAGTGGAGTTTAGCAGCCTAGGATAGCAATAGCAGGTCAGGCTAGAAGATACCAGTACTGTTGGGAGGGAATAACTGGAAGTTTTCCTTCAGCTCATGCAGTAAAGAAACCATGAGAAGAGGGTACTCTTAGCTTATTACCCCAAAAAGGCAAAACCATGCAGGGGAATGCTGGAGAAGGGAAGAGCTTGGGAAGCGTGCTCTTCCCTGCTATCCTGCAGCACATCATGATGACATGCAGCAACACTGAACAAAGCAGCTGCCAGCCAGGGTACAGAAAGACAGCCCCAGCCTTGCAGAATGCCACAGCCTCACCCCCACTAAGCAGAGCCTGGTCAGAACAGCTTCTTGCAGCAATCCTTTTATCTGAAAATACTCAACCGAGTAGTGCTCTGTCAGAAGGATGAAGGGCTGAGCCGAGCCTGTTAGGATTACAACTGGGGGGGTTGGAAGGTTAGTAGGATGAAGGAGTGAGAAGGTAAACAAACAGCGCATTCCGCTGGCTCCTGTTGGCAGGAGAAGGGATTTCCTGGCGAAGGGAGGGAGAATGAGGGATTGCACAGAAAAGCCAAGAGAAAACCACACATGGTTCTCTTCCAAAAAAACACTGAGGTCAGACTTGTCTTACAGCTCTGTAAGCTCGTAGGTACCGACCAGCTCTGTTGTCAAAAGCAGGAAGCATGCTGCCATCCACTGTGTTCTTAGCAACAGGATCTATTTTAATGTTAGTGAGAGAGAATGCAGGCCAAAATCTCTACCAGGGCAAACAGATTAAGAATATTTGGGGAAAGTATGTTGTGCTGGTGCTCCTGCAAGACAGTGTTCTCCAGCACAGAGAGGGCAGCTGCGGTTCAATTAGTAAAACAAGCTGCAGTTAGGCAGGCAAAGAATAAGGAAGAAGTTATTTTACATTGCAATATGGATAAAGTAAAGTTAAAGGAATAAAACTCCCAGTGTTAGTCCGGTTTTATGCAGGTCACTCATGCGTATCTGTAAGGGCAAGTCTAGTCCCAAGCCTGTTTCCCTCATCTATAAACTGGAAATAAGGATTACTTATTTCATAACAAAACACGCTGTCTGCTAGCCTTTGTGAAGTGCTTAGATGTTTCTGGAGTAAAAGTACTGCAGAAGTATTAGATAACTTTTTTCCAAGGGGAAGAATGGAGAGAAAAGATTTAGCAACAAATATTTGAACAGAAAGGTAATTTAACCCCACCACCCAACTATTTAGTTCAGATTGCATTGAATATAACAAAGTTGTACCAAATCAATGATCTGCAGCCACCTTAATCCTCCTGAAATGTTCCTTCCTTGAATTTTCCTACAGTCTTCCCCAAGTGCTCCAAACATTGAGTAGTACAAATCACTGCATAAGCATCATGTCATACTTTTGCTAGATCCAGCAGTCACATTAGCTTGACTTCTGTAGCTGGACGTGTGCGGCAGTCTTTGGGTCACCTGTTCTTGAAGCTTTAGTTTGAAGTGCCTACAGACAATAGCTTTGGGCTTTCTGTCTCTAGAGTAAAGAAATGAATAAAAACCAACCTCAGATGATGTGTCTGTCAGAAGAGCACAAGGCTGGAACAAAGCTCTAGAATCTTCCAGGACTAATGTCATCAATCTCAGCTTTAATAAGGCCATGTGTCACTATTGAGCCGTTAGCCTCCAAACTTTACAACTGACTGCAGTTTAAGAGTATAATTATAATTTGTGATGTAGCTGCATTTCACTCCATGGTCTGGCCTCCTCACCACAGCAAACACTTAAGCGATAATGCTCTAAACAGCAAGCTGATTCTAAGCGTGTAAGCATTACCTAAATGCTTCCTACAAACACAAATCCATCTCAGAACAAGTTACCCACTTTTAAATATTGGTATTTCCTGCAAAAGCCAGTTGCTTGTAGCAATCAATGTAACCACTCTGCAGAATAAAGAACCATTTAATAGTGGTTATTTTTACTATGAAGTTTCAGTGTCAATGCTCTTCAATCTGCAAACCTCTTGGACTTTTAACAAATGCAGACGTTCAAACAGTTAGTCTTGTATCTGTAGTCAGTTTGCTTGTATTTTCATATGCCCATTTGCTATCCACCAGTTAAAGGTTAAAGACCCTTTGTCTGCTGTATCCCACAGCTGATCCTAGATGAAGTCCCTACTACTTGAGACTTCTGCAGCTCTATCTTCCTCAAGGGGACTTTCCACTAGTAAGATACATACTCTTCCTAGCTCTTCACTGGAGATTCCTTTATACAGCTGGCAATGAGACTGAGCTCTCTTTCCACGCTATCGATCAAAGAGAAACAGCATCTCCTGCTATCAACTCTTTAACGAGCAGGGAACTATCACTCACCTTGGTGCCCAGGATAGGCAGTCCCTTCTTGAAGCCATAGCAATATTCAGTTTTGCCTAGATTCTCGAGCAAGGTGAAACTTGCAAATGAAAAATTCCTCCCTTGTTGTCTTTGTCCCCTCCTCATGATCCAAGCTAAAGATTACCACGTCCCAGAGCAAATAAGAACCTGTCACCCAACAGTATTTCTACCAGCTCCCTGTTTCACAATCACATCCTGCTTTTCCTCAACCAGTTGCTCTTGTTCTCCCCTGCCTGACTCATCTCTTTCCTTAGCCAGCCTGGTGTCTTGCTATCCTCAAGACTGCTTTCATGCTCCTGCCCCAGTCATCTGACTTGGCGGCCACTCATGTTTACCAGACAGCTCCTTTTCATCGCACCACCACTGCCTCCTCTCGCTCCTCTGCAGCTCTTAGCCACTTGAACTTGCTTCAGACACCTCCTTAGCATAGCGCAGGCCATGCTCCTGCTGCTCTCCCTGCAGTCAGCACTTGGCAGCTCCGTCTGATCTCCACGTGCTACCAGAGCCTCCTCCCTGCCAGTTCCTGCAGGCAGAGGAGCAGCCTGGGGAGGTTCCCCGCACACCTTATTAGTAAGCAAACACCAATACTTTTCCACAGGCTTATTAATTGGCTTCCATCGTGTTCACAGCCCTTCCCTCTGTCATCTTCCCTCCCAAGACCATTCAAGACCAGTAGGTCCTACTGGCATATGTTTGTAGGGAGGATTTTCAAATTCCAGTGTGAGGGCAGCGGCACACCTTTCCCAGCCAGAAACAAAACTTTAATTATGACAAGTCAAAAGTGAGTAGCACAGTGCAAGTCTATAGTGCTTTGCAATGGATCAGTCATATTTTAGAATAAATCCATCTGAGGAGCCAGCAAGCTCTTTCTTGATATTCTAGAAGCTAATTCAGCAATTGAGCGGCTGAGACATGTTCCTACACCATAGGTTCTATACATCAGTATGCCAACACCAAGCCTGTACCTTTCTCAAGAATGTCTTAATTCCTTAACAGTCCATTTACCCTAACAGGGGAGAATAATCAGCCTGCTTTCACTAAGCACTTAAAAGGTAAGCTTGTTCAGACCTTATTAAGGCAGCTATTAAGCCAGTACTGTCCACAAGGAACTTCCCCAGCAGGTGCTCCAGAAACAGTCACCCAGGCTGTCAGCCGAACAGTCTGCAATAAAAGACCAAGTACCCTTTTTATTGGGGGGTGGGGGTGGTGCCAATCTCCCCCTTTTCCAGAAGCCAAAGTTTCTGCTTGGGAATGAAAAGCCACACTGTCTAGATAAAAATCTCTCAAGTTACACAGTGCACATAAACTCACGAGTAAGCCTCAGGGACTTGCACTGAGTTTCTTACCGATAAGGCTCACCTGTAGTACGGTTTGCTTAAAATTGTTTAAATCAAAACCCCTGCCACAGCCATGTAACTTGAACTGATGTGTGTGGGCAGTGCTTCAGGTTGCCAGCATGTGTTCAAAACCAGCTCCCAAATACCATGTAGCACCCAAAACAGCTGCTAAAAAATACACAGTATCCAAAGCATTGGGGAAAAAGAAGAGGCAAAAGAGCTACCAAGTGATGAGTTTGAGGAGTTCAGCTAAGAAAAGCAAGAGCAGACCAGCTTTCTAGATGCCAACCCACCCTCTTAAGAAAAAAAAAAATAAAAAAACAAACCAAGAACCATTAGCTGTTCAAACTTTTAAGACCTATTTGCAGTATCAGTGATTTAACTTCAGGGTTTTTTTTGGCCTTGCTGCTGTCTTTTCTATTTTTTTAAAGCTTTATCTGCTGGTATGACTCAGCTGGAAAAAGTAAGCCTTCAATTTTTGCAAAGGCCTTACCCCAGTCTTTGATAAGTTGATGCCTTGAACACTTGATGTAGACTCAGAAATGGTGCAATATAATTGCAAACAGTTTCCAAAAGAGCAGCAAATCCTTGACTAACCAAGCCTCGGGTTACAAAGTGTTCTGATTTCTCAAGCTAGAGACAAGCCAAAGCAACTCATTTCATGAAAAGCGGAGGCTTTCTGTTGAGCCACTCTTTTCATCACTTCCATAGCTGCTCTCCAAGCTTTGTTACCGACTGGGGGATTGATTAGCCTGTGTCCAGAGGTACAGCAGTGCCCGCTCCATTTGGACTGCAGTGCACTCACAGCACCAGGGTGAATAAACCTCCACCTGTGAGCACGAAGGCAGCAGTATGATCCTTGTTTCTCTGAACAGTAAATCACAGGAGCAGAATCTTAAGTCAGCCAGCTCTGTGGCGGGAAGAGATGTCAACATCAACAGTTGTCATCTGAAGTATCACTACTTTCATTTGTACTAATTTATTAATTCTCAGTGGTCCTTATTCTCACCCTCTGCCTTTGTTTAATTGCCAAAGGTCATGAATTCCAGGCCCATTCCAAGTTCCCTGAAAAACATAATTATTTTGAGTTTTAATTTGGGTCTCTTCTCTACCTTTTGTGCCTTCGACAGGCTTCAGAATTCTGAATACAGCTTGATAAAGGCCAGTTTTCTGTGTCTCGGGTAAAAAGAGGCAAAAATGCAGTATTGGCAAGGGGTTCTGGGGAGTTATGACATATAGGTTGGGAAGGCAAAGGTTACTCCGCTATGACAGCACTTGCAAGATCAATTGTAACGTTTCAGTACAGGGGTAATGAAGTATAGAAGGGTTCAGTGTGTTGTGGACTGCATCTAAGAGCTTAGTTTTTTGTCTTCTCTTGCACTTGCACGTTTGGTATGTAATGACCGATGTTTGTACAGCGGAACGGCTTGTAAACTCGCTTTGCAACTGGCTCAAAGGGTCCATGGGGTCGCAGGGAGAGTGCCTGGCCGGGCACAGCAGCACTGCGGAGTGCCGTGTTCTCTGCTGGACAAAAGGATGTCAGGGAGTTGCCTTGCTCTGGGGAGAAACGGGCTCGAGTTTGCATTTGGAAGGTGCTAGAGCGAGCTGCGAGACGTTGCTGACTGAGAACAGAGGCACAGCGGGGTGGAAAGAGAGCCTTGGCGATGGGGGGGAAGCATACGGTGTTGTTGTTTTCATGTTAGGTCGGCAATACTCTGAGCATGCTCGCGGGCGGCTGAAACCGGCTCTTTTATAACCCGCGCACGCTTGGCTAGGGGAGCGCGGCTCTCCCGCCGCCACGGCACTGGGAACCCCCCCGAGCGCTTCCTCCCGGTCCCCGAAGTTAGCCAATTGTCACCCCCGGCTCCGGCAGACTCCCCCCGCTTGCCCGCTGACAGGGCGAACGCCGCGCCGAGGCTGGGCGGGACGCGGATGGCTTCGGGGGCGGGGGGGGGGGTGTCCTCTCCCCGCCCGCCGCCGGTCCGCAGGCAGGCTGGGCCCCGGCGGCGGCCCCCCGCCCGCCCGCTCGCTCGCCCGCCCGCTCCCCTCCTCCCGCCCCCCCCCCCGCGGCCCGTACTCACGGCGCGGTGCCGCCGCCTCACGCCGCCATCGCGGGCCCGCCCGCGTCGCGCCCTGAGGAGGGAAGGGAGAGGCCGCCCGCGGAGCCGGCCGCGCCGCCCGGGGGACGCCCCCCGCCTGCGCGCCCCGACACGGCGCCGCCGTCCCACCAGGGCCCCGCCGCGGCTGCCCGCCGCCCGCCTGTCCGCGGGGCCTGCACCGGACCGCACCGGACCGGCCCCTCCGCGGAGCAGCTCCGCCGCGGGCCCGCGCGCCGCCGGTGGGGGGGGAGGGGGGGGGGCGCGAGTGCGGGAGCGCCGCTCCGTGAGGCGGCGGCGCGGGCAGCCCCGGAGGGCGGGCAATGCGCCTGCGCGGCAGAGGGCGGCGGGTAGTGCGCCTGCGCGGGGCGGGGCGGTGCGAGGTCGAGCAGCGGAGGGCGCCGACGCGCGCGTCGCGTGGTGTTTCTTGAGCGCTTTGTTGCTCTTTTAAAAACCATATGTATTTTTTTCTTTTTAACGTAAAGTACCGCTTGCGCGCTTCTTTGCACCGCGTGGCATGATTCTTGCAGGCTTGTCTTGCGTGGGTGTGCAGCTGGCACGCTTTGCACTGTGCGTGCGTGCGCGGCGTTGCAGGCTGCCTGCGCGGCGCAGCGTCCTTCTGGCTTGCCTTGCTGCGTGGCACGCTCTTCGCACAGATTTTTGCGTGCTGCTTCGCACTCTGTGGCGTCCTGTTTGCCTGCTTTCTAGCGTGTTGCAGGGCACTGCAGTTTTGCATGCAGCTTGCACGATTCTCTGCAGGGTGGCCGGCTTTTTTGCATGCTTTCTTACATGTAGTTGCGTGCTGTTTGCAGGGTTTTCTTTTCGTGCAGTTGGCATTTGTCCTTGTACGCCATTGCATGCCGTTCACGTGCTCACAGAGTTGGCACTGTGTGGCACGCCGAGTCCATGCTTTCTTGCGTTCCATTGCATACTATTTTTAGGCTTGCTTGCATGCCGTTTCCTTTTCATACAGGGCAGTGCACTTTTGTTGCTGACTTAGCCCTATCGAGCCCCAAGGGGCCCCAGTTTTCTGTGCTGCAGTAGGTGGGCACCTGCAGCCCTGTGCACCACCCACTGCCCAGTCCTTGCCTGGCGCTACCTCTCGGACGTAGAGCAGAGACAGCTCCATGGCCTCTCCCCTTAAACACTTTTATTTTTGATGTCACTTGCTGGCAGCCCTCTGGCCAAGCGTCACTGGGCTGGCAGCAAAGCCTGGGCTGCTTGCAGCAGCCCAGCTCCAGCCCTTCTCTCTGCAGACACCCAGCAGCAGGTTACCAAGCACAGCTCAGCCATGCTCAGCTCCAGCTGGGTTCCTAAGGAGGCCATGCAGGGAAGAGAGGGAAATAGTCTAGGAAAAAAAACCCTAAACACTTAAGGTTTGGGGTTTTCCCAGCAATTTAAAACCCACCCAGCTGTGGTTGCAGGGACTGCCCGCTTTTCCCCACAGGATTTTCCACTTGGCTGACCCATGCGTTTGATGGATGTGATAAGACTGACTACCTCAACGGCCCAGCAGGCATGAATCCGGCCAGGGACAGTTTCCCTCCTGCTCTGCCATTATTCTGGGCTGACCTCTTTACGGGCTGTTTAAATTCCTGGTTTATGGTACCGCATGGGAATGGCCCCAAAGCCTTTGGCTGATGCCAGCTCCGGCACCCTTTGCCCGTGGCAGCTCCCAGCTGGCCCTGGCACAGGCTGCCCTTGTCATCCTCAGCATGGGGACCTTTTTTCCTGCAGAAGTGACGGTTGGGTTTGCAGCAGTGCCATGTTTCTTGCACTATTTTTGGCTGGTTTGGCTTGCGGTGCCAGGTGCGTCCGTGGGCACTGGCCTTGGCGCTCGGTGGGCTTTGCTGGATCCCACATAACCCCTGTGGCACACAGGCTTCGCCTGGGGAGCCAGACTGGGGGGGACCTTGGCCGCTCTGAGCTGCTCTGGCACGTGCTGATGGCTGCAGTCTGCAGAATTTATCCTGGACCCAGCCTGAAACAACTTGAGGTCTCCAAATCCTTTTGCAAACTGCAATGTGGACCCTCGTACCTGAGACTCCTGGCCACGTCCCCCTGCCCCTGCACTGCTGCGGGAGCTGCATGCTCGCTTGCGTTTTGTTTGGTTGTAGTTCTAGCTTTCTATAAAGAAATTCTGTTTTGCACTTGAAGCCTGGCTGGCAGAGCTGCAGCAGCAGTCCTGTGGTTGGAAGCAGCATGAGCTCCCAGCAAGCATCCTTCTCAGCAAGCAGGGATAGAGAGGGATCGTCCCAAACTCATGTGTTTCAGCAGTTCTGCAGGCTGCATGGAGCCATCCAGTGGAGTGGATCCATAAGGAGCTGCAGAGAGAAGGGCACCTCCAGTAGGGAAAGGAAAGGTAATCCGAGGCCGGTGGGAACAGGCTGTTCTGTGCAGGACAGGAGGCAATGGGGGGTTTTTATGGTCTTCCTGTTCAGGCGGAAGCTTTTAAAGGACCTCGGGCTGGGCTTTGCTTTGATTCTGGGGAAGACTTCTAGTGATTTCCTTGGGCTTTGTTTAGCTGCTTGCAGCCGGTTTGCCATTCCTGTCACAAAAGCCACATCCAAGATGCAAAGGACGTTCCCCTGAAAACAGCACCATCGGAGGCCGAGCAGCACCACCAGGGTCCTCTCGCTGCTCTCTGTGAACCACAGCAGAGGCGGTACCTTGTATTTTATGAAAATAACTGAAGAGCACAGTGGTGCCAGTGTTCCTGCATTCCCACTCCAGGGAAAGCTAAGACTGCTGCCCACCAGCAGAGCCTGTGTGGCCACAGCTCAGCACTTGGGGTCTGCTGAGCCCAGAGACTCCCTGAAGCTTTGGGGACACCGTGGGTGCAGGGGAGCCATCGGGCAGATGTGCAGAAATGATACTGAGGAGGCAGAGGAGAATCTTGTGCTGCAGCAGAGGGGTAAGCAGGTGGAAGGGTTTCAAAATGCTGCAAATAGAAGCTGGAAGCAAGAGAAGCTTTTTACGGAGAAAGAAAATAAACCCTTGCCATGGCTGAGGGGACAGACATACACTATGCCCAACAATTAATTTGCAAACTGGCTCAAATGTGGTGAAGTGTGGCAGGAGGAAGCTGTGGAAGGTGAGATGGTACAGCAGATGAACCCATCTCTTTGCTGCACATCACACCCCTGCCCCTTACCATGCCTGCATTTCCTCCCAGCTGACTCGGGTAGCATGCTAGAGACTTAGAAGCTCACAGAGTCTTACAGAGTCAACTCTGCCTCTGAGGTTGAGAAAGTAAAACCAACCAGGAGCAGCACAAATGTACAAAACAGCTCAAGTTTACTGCTAGCATCATTCCCAGCACATAAGTTACCCCTCTCCCAAACAGAAGTCTTACACCTTTCCCAATCCCATAGCACTGAGTTCAGTAGTCATTGGGCTTAGAGCCGTTTCCCATCTTAATGATGGAAGCAACCCCTCAGCTTGTTGGATCCCAAAGAGATGCAGGCAGCAAAATGGAGCAGGCTGCTTCCAGCAAAGACAAGAGGCAGCAGCGCTCTGCTCCCTGGGTCTCCCCACAGAGCCCTGCAGCCAGCACTGGCTGCCCTGGTTTCTCTCAGAGGGGAGGCACCCCCCTGAATTTGCGGATGATGTTAGCCAGCCGCTTGGCCAGCCCTCCCCGGCTCGGCTCTTCCACGTGAAACGTTCTGGTCAGCAGGTTGTAGAAGGAGCCGTAGCACACTGCCACCACGGTGCAGGTCAGGCAGATGACATTATAAGGCATGCTGAAGTCTGGCGTCGGCAAGTTCACCAGCAGCGGCTCCGTGTACAGGCGCACAAAATAGCTGGAGCCATCAGAGGAAGGAAACCTGGAGAGTGGAAGCAGGGAAGGGTGTGTCAGCCCGCACAGGACCACCGCTTCGTGCTCACCAGACAGGATAGCAGCGGCCGGCAGCCCGCTGGCACTGTGGTATAGCCCCGCTCCCCAGCACAGGCACACTCACAGTGAGGTGAAGAGAGGGCTCTGCTCCACATCCACGTCCTTCATCGCAATGACGCTGGGCACCAGGGCACTAAGCACAGATGAACTAAGGAGACAAAGGACACACTAGTGTCAGTCCTGCCAGCAAAGAGATGGCAAGTTTTTCCTGTCCCCAGAGACCTGGGCAGCAAGTCCTACACAAGGCCCAGGAGGGGATGAGGAGCTGAGGTATGTCGTTACCTGACGTAAAAGCCATGATTGGGGTCAGGCGTGTACTCTGTCCACTTCAATAAGGCCCTCTCAAACTGGATTGTGATCTTGGTGACAGAGTTGGCTGGCAGCTGGATCAGCATTTCTAAGAGGTGAGGCCGTCTCCGGTCCTGGGCTGGCTGGTAGTGGATATAACCTAACCCCAAAGAGATGCGTCAGTGACACTGGGGCGACCCGTGTCTAATCTCACACTGCCTGGACATCTCCCGTGGGGTGGGTGCTCCTGCTTCCACTGTCCTGGGAGAGGTTTTCTGGGCAAGTGAAGATGCACAGGTAACAAAGATCATGTGTTAAAGCTAAATCTGGTTGGTCTTTAGAGCTGATGACCTGTGAAACTCAGGTGTTCATAAGGAAAAGTACAACTCCAAAATAAGACCCAGTCATCAGTTCTACATTGAGCCTCCTTTACTACAAAAATCAATTCATTTTGGTTTAGACCCTTGTTGGATTATGAAACACCATCCATGTGCCTCTTACAAAAGAGACTTAATAAAGTCTCATCTGCTGTGAGCACTGAACTGAAGGCTAGGAAAACATCCCAAGACGTTTTATTTCCAGTCCAGTTTCCCACTGATCACTGAGGCCCAAGGGAGGGACCAAGCCATCTCTGGAACAAGCTGTTTGAGCCAAGGGAATCGTGTGGCATGTGCTCCCGGGAGAGTTTACTTACTTGGCTTGTTTTCCTTCCCCTTCGTGATGATAGTCAGAGTGTGCACATAGAGTCGCAGATACCACGGCACAGTCTCCAGCAGGATCACGGGGAAGGCCCGGTATGGGTGAGTGTTGTAGATGAGAGTGCTGATCTCTCCAGTCTGCAGACCATAGCCACTCACATAGCGTTGAGCATGGAGTATGGGTGTCGGCAGCTCCGCTGCGAAAGAGAAAAGGACATAGGAATGGGGGGTCATGCCAGGTGATTTTTAGGCCTGGAGCACTGACCAGTGGTGCAGGTGGAGTGATGTTCTGGTTACTCACAGCTGTCTTGGGGCCGCTTCCACTTCAGCTGCACATTGAGGCTGCGAGATGTATTGAAGAGCGAGGGGCTCAGCAGGTCATAGACAGCATAGGTTCTCTTGTCTCCCTGGACAATAGCTTCATGTACAGATGCCGGAGGGGGAGTCACTTCCAGTAACTCCTTTTCCTGAGAAAGCAAATGGACCACGAAAGGAAAAGTGTGCCTTGAAGTAACTGGCAGTGCTGGGCAAAGCCCCTCTGGCTGGCCCGCAGCTTTCCCACCCAACAGCCAGCTCAGCACTTTTACTAACACCACCACACTCATCCCTGCACACCTGCTCAGGGGAAGGAAACCACCTCCCTTTGTTAGCTGCGGAGGGTTCCTGGGGGGCCCAGCCATGCAGGGGGTGGAGGCGAGGATGTTTCAGAGTCACATGAAGTGGCTGAACTGAGGGAGCAGGGTGTTCTCTGGTCCGTGAGCATTACCTTGTTCTTAGGGGAGATGTCAACGTAGACTTTGCTCTGCGATGCCAGAGGACATGCATCAGTAAGTGTGCGAGAGAACATCTTAAAGAGGGACCAGTCTGTGGGAAGCAAAGTCAGTGGCAGGTGGAGTGAAGTGGTGCAGACTGGGGGCACTCGAAGACTGCAGCGCACTGCTGCCAAGCTTACCTTTCTTTCCTTGGCCACTGGAAAAGGTGTCAAAGACCACAGTGAGGGTCTGTCTGAGCTCCCAGGACACAGCCAGGCAGGAGGCATCCTGGACAAGAGAGAGAAAGGTGGCTCTGATCACACCTTGTGGAGGGGAAGGACATGACGATGGAGCTGGAATTCCACTGGGACTGCAACAATCCCATCGGGATGCAGGTGAGACCAGAGAAACAGGACGACAGCTGTTAGACACAGTGAACCCACCACAGGGGAGCTGGGCAAACCGGTGTGTCACCTTGCAGTGTCACAAGAAGGCTTTGGATTTTCTCTTGGGGGTGTTAAAGGAGGGAGCTCCGAGCCTCGCACTTACCCTGCAGATGGGGCGGATGTGCACTGCCTGCGAGTGATAGCTGCTGTGGAACAAGCGCTCGGCCTTCAGCAGCACAGCAAGCCCAGCCTGCAGGGAGAAAAGGAGAAACTCAGCCCCAGGTCTGTTCTCTGCTCCCACTGAGAGAAAGGCCCTGCTAAGACTTCCCAGTGCACGCTCCCGGATTGCTGTCGGGAGCCCAGCTCTATCGGACTGGCTCGACAAGGCAACAGGACTTGCCGTTACCTTTGAGCCACATGGCAGCAGCTTCTTCCAAGGAGTGAGGTTCTCTGTGCAGACAACCTCCCGGGGCAGGACAGCATATCGCAGGAGATGGTGATCTGTCCCTGGGCAGGGAGGTGGAGGGTCAACAGGCTGGTACTGCTACAGGCATGAGAACAGAAGCAGACCTGTTCCACCCCCCAGTGTACCCCACAGCCCACCACCCTCTCAATATGCCTGAAATGCCACAAGCTCAATCAGGAATAGATCCCACTCTGTTCAGAGTGATTTGGAAAGAGTAAGTAAGGGTATATTCTAGCAGATTCTTTTCATGAGTGCCTTAAATCCTCTAGCCGTCACTGCTTCATAAAATACTTTTCACAGAGACAGACGAGGGCCTGGGAGCATCTGCTATGTACTCCTTGTGGGTTTCCTCTGTTCAAATCTAAGCCCCATTTGTAGGGAGAGGAAGTGCTTCCAGGAGGAGGTTAACAGACCCTGTTGTACACACCCAGACCCAGGACCTGTGCCCGGACTCCCCGTAGTGGCATGGGGCAGAACTAAAGCTAGAGGCAAGAGTGAGAGGGCAGAGCTGGGCAGCCAAGTGCAGGCTGGGCTCACCGTTGGCTAAGCCCAGGGGTTTGAAGGATGCTGTTGGAGTGACTGTGTTGGTCGAGTCAATGAAGTTGAGAGAAGCACAGAAAATTCCTGAGAGGATGTTACTCAGTTCTTTCCAGGCTTTGTCAACACTGTGTGAGAACAGATACCAGGGATTACTCAGCAGCTCAAATCCTCAGAACAACAAGCATTAAGACAGTAACATTCAATAAATACACCGGGGTGACCACGCTGGCTTTCAGAAGCTGCAAGGAGCGTGTAGGCAGAGGATGCTGGTCATGCACTGTTCAGCTCTCCTGGTATTTTATTCTAACGCGTGAGATCTGGGGGACATTCACTGCAGGGGCAGCCCCCAGGGTGGCAACGCTTCACACAGCTGGGGATCTGGTGATAGGTGCAGCTGGTACGCAAGGAGAGGGGCTGGCAGAGCAGGGAGCATGTGGGAGGTGACATGTAGTTCATGGGAAAGAGGCTGTGAGACCTAAAGCAACACCCTGGTGCAGCTCTGAAGGCTGACCCAACCGGCAGACATGGAACAGGCCATTTGTAGGGAGGAGAGAGCTCTGCGAGTCCACGCAGAGCTGCTGTGGGTCAGCCGGGGGCTGTGTGCTAAGGGAGATGGTGACAGGTATCGGACAGGAGTCAAGGAAAGCGAGTCAGGGATGAGAGGTCAAGGTACAGCCCTGTAGTATTAGTGCGGCGAGGGGTTTGTCATCACAGAGCCCGTAAGGGAACTACTTGCTCCTTAAGGGAAATACTTGCTCCTTTAGCGAACAAGGGTTTGCCCTCAGCACCGTATCCTGCCCTGCCCGCTGAGCGGGGCTACATTCTGCTTTTCCTTAGAGCTGCTCCTGGGGTCGCGGGCCCTTTATTCCAGCAGACGTTTTCCAACCCAGGAGGCCCCCACGCACGCCACGGCTGTCTCGCGCAAGAAGGGTGACGGCTCCCGGGAGCGGTGGCCGCGGAGGGGACGCCCCGGGACGGACCCGCGGCCGGGGTACCTACTCGGTGACGGTGGGCTGGAACCAGACCCAGAGCTCGGCGCCGGCGGGTGCCTGGAGAGGCGGCTGCCCCCAGGCCCGGGTACGCCAGAAGCCCTGCGTGAGGGCCAGGTGGAGCTCCCGCACGCCCAGCGCCGCCACCAGCCGCCCCAGCGCCTTCGGGAAGAGCCTGTAGTGAGAGACTGCAGGCGGCGTTAGCCCCCGCCCCCCGGCCCCTTCTCCTGACATCACACCAGGGCCCGGCCAAACATGACGTCATACCCCGGCTCGCGTCGCTGCGCCGAGCCCCCTCGTGCTGACGTCACCGCAACCCTCAGCCCCCCCCCCCCCCCCCGTCGCCTCGCTCTGCCCCGTTCCTCCTCACCTCAGGGCCCCACAGCGCGACAACCCCGCCCCTGACGTCACCCCAGTGCGTGCCATCACGTCGCCCCGCGAAACGGCTCCGCCCCCTGCGCCGCGCCCCAGCCAATAGCGGCCCGCCCTGCCCTCGGCCCCGCCCCGCCCTACCCGCGCCCCGCGGCAGGTCGGCGTCCCATCGCGTGCGGAACTGGAAGGTGGCGGCCACGTCGCCGGCGGGCAGCGGGCTCAGCAGCAGCTCCTCCCGCAGCGCGTCCCGCCGCGCCCGCCCGGGTCCCGCCGCCGCCAGCAGCAGCAGCAGCGGCGGCAGGAGCAGCACCGCCGCCATCCCGGCGCCCGCCCGCCCCTCCGCCGGCTTCCGCTTCCGGCCGATGGCGGCCGCTTCCGGGGTCGCCATGGAGACGCGGCGCCGCAGCCCCGGCCCGGCCCGCGGCCGGAGGGTCTTCTTCTGGCGGGGTCTGCGAGCCGAGGAGCGGCTGGGAGGAGCGGGTCTGGAGCCTGCCCCGCGGCGGGAGCGGGGGAAGCGCCTGCCTGGCCGTGCCGGCGCCCGGCCGAGGGAGAGCACCTGGCAGCGGCTGCCCCCAGCCTGGGAGCGAGGGCGTCCATTTTGTGGAAGGCTCCCCGGAGGCTCCCCGTGGTTTCTGCGCTGCCTGCTCCAGCAACCACGTTCTCCTTGCGCCGGCTGGGCCAAGAGCGGCAAGAGAGGGAATCGGGAACGGCTGAGGTCAAACACCAGCCTGCGAACAGCTGGGGCCACCAGCCACAGCCCCTCTCGGGGCGTTCCCTGCAAGGCTTTGCCGTGCACCAGGACTCTGCAAGGACTGTGCCCGTCCCCGGCGTGACTTCCTCTCTCAGCTCTTCCCGCTGTTGTCTGCTCTCCCTCTCTCCTTGACGTCTCTTTTCCGGAGGACAGCGTCTATCTCCTGGCGCAGAGCCGTCTGGAAGCGCCCTGCTTCCACCGGCTGCCAGCCCAGGCCAGCCTGGGGCCACCCCAGGAGGAAGCAAACTGCAGCCGCAGCAAGGCAGCACTGGGGGTGGCACTCCGACGGAGCTCACGACGCCTCCCGCTCCCGGCCGGTTGTTCCCAGATAACTGGGGTGCTCCAGCCAGTCTCACAAAGGGTTGGCTGACGCCGGAGGGTGTGCAGTAAGGTCCGAACGCCCCCTGGGAAGCAGCCGGGATGAGGAGCGTTCCTTGGCTCCTGTTGCTTATCTCCCAGGCTCCTTTCCTCGTGGGGGTGACCACGGTTGTGCTGACACAACCCGAGCAGGGACAGCGCTTTCCTGGCCTGCAGCCACTGATAGCGGCAGCAGAGCTCTGGCTGGCTTTGTGCCTGACTCCTCTTGACCTGTCGTGCAGGGAGCAAGCGTAGCGGGCTGCAAAGTGGCTTTATTCCGATGGCTCTTCCTTCGCTCCTCTAAAGCAGCCTCCAGCCAGGGCTGCTGCCATCATGCTGTGCTGGGGGAGCCGTGGCTGCTGGTGCTGCCTGTGCTGAAGTTCTTCACTCAGCCGATTTGCATGGGAAATCCCTCAGTGTACTCATGGAGGGTAGTTACAGGTCACCAGCAGCTCTGCTTAGGTCAGCTGTGTCTGTACTGCAGCTGCTGGCTCTGTCCCTCCTGGAGGCAGCACCCAAGTTGCTCAGTATGGTGACCTGCTCCGCTAACAGCCACCCTTCTCTGCCGAGGTCTGTGCTGTCTGCCCCCACCCTGGGCGCAGGAACCGTCCCTGCACTGGAGGTGGGCTGCACAACAGGAGGCTTTGTTTGCACCCTTAGCACATGGGCTTTACACCACTCTCCCTCCTGCAATCCCCACCTAACCCTCACCCCCAGTGCTGTTTTCTCCCAATAACACACACACCCACCGCTTGTTTAGACTGGAGTGTTATTTCTTTGTATGCCATCGTTAAATGCTTGTCTGGACAGGACCTTTGTCAGTAGGACGGGGGGAACTGGGATCCCAAGGGATGGCTTTCTGGGAATGGTGGGGCTGTGGGATGCTGAGCATTTTGGGGAATGAAGCAGGGAGTGTTAGCAGCAAAGCCTGAAGAGTTAATTTTGGGAGCCTACAATACCCCCTTCCTTTTCCTTTGGCTGCCAGTAGAACCTGCGGAGGGAGAGGAGGGGAAAACCATCTCTCCCTTCCTGCAGGGCAGCAGTCCAGGATGGGGTTTACTGAATGCCAGTGGCTTTCCTTCCTCTGGGCTGGCAGGTCTGTATGGAGGAGGCTGGGAGCAGGGCTGAGCTGGCTGCTAGCTTCTTGCCACCTGCTCTTTGGGACTGTCCTCCTGCAGGTCCTCCTCATCTGACTGCACCACGGGGGTCTCGGCCCCCTCCTCGCTGGTGTCCAGGCTATTCAGATCCGTGGAGACAGAAGACGTGGAGGAAATGCGTGACTTGCTCTCGGCTGCATTGGGCACTTGCAGGGTGATTTCCTCTGGGCACTGGTGGGTATCTGCTCCTGGAAGAGAGAGCGGTAAGAGAAAGAAAAAGGCTTCTGGAGGTTTATTGCTCCCTAAGCTTCATGGATAGCCCCTCCAACACACATGTCCTATTCCTTGGCAGGCTATGCTTTCCTGGCTGCTCCCCATGCGGCTGCTGTGGCTGTTGCCTACCTCACACCCCCGGCTTGGCTCTGGGCAGTGCCGCACATTCCTTCCCCGTTTTTGGCAGTGGAGCCTTTTCCATCTTGCGTGAAACATGGCTTGGAGCCATGCTGTGTGAGGCCATTGGCTGTAGCAGGCAAGGAGACATTTGGCTTGGCCTCGGTGAATCACTACAGCGTGTGTGGATGGGGAGGAAGCTGCTGGCGCTCCAGGCTTTCCCTGCAGGACCCAAGGCCAGCTCTCTGGGGTCTGGCTGGGAGGTGGAGAGGTCCTGCAGCCTTCCCGCTCAGCACAGTGAGCTCTGCAGCGCAGTGGGGACCTGGGAAGTCGTGACAAGACACTGGCCACTCCAGAGGAGCTTCAGGACAAGAGGATTTGCCCCACGGACTCTGGAAAGTGCCTGGGCTCTCCTGTCTTCTGCAGCATAAGGTATTTACAGGGGTCTGCACCTCTGGGATGTGGAGGTGGATACTGACATGGACCAGCCCAGGGTGAAGTCCCTCCAACCTCACCGACCCCAGCACCACGTGTCTGTCTTTGTATGGGTGCATGTAGATCTGCACACAGGGTGGCCAGGGCTGAGGAACAAGCCAATGTGGGCACTGGGGGCAGGAAGGCCTCCCAGTGTGGCCCGCAAAAGGCTTGGGACTGCACATACCTGGCAGGGGCCCAGCAACACTGCTTTCCTCTGTCCCACAGCCCAGAAACACGTCCACGGTGTCCTGGTCTGACAGGTCCATCATGTCCATCTGCTCCAGCATGTCCACGTTCACCTCCATGGAGGAAATGCTGCCTAAGGGGGCTGCAGAGACAGAGGTCAGCGAAAAGGTGAGTGCTAGTGCCAGGCAAAGGGCACTGTGAGCCCTGTGCAGGCAGGACCCCGAGGAGGGAGGCCAGCCTTGTCATGGGGAACTGAATTCTACCTGCTGGTAAGAGGTCCCCAGGAAAATCGTGTTTCCTTAAAACATCCCTCTGGAAGCCCCTGCTGTCTCCTTGCAGTCCTTGTCCCTGCCCCAAACTGCTGTCTGGAGGAGCCTGCCTGAAGCCAGTGACTATGCAGGGCGCCATCCTGGGTACCCATGTGCAGTGACTTCAGTTAAATGATGTGAGTAATCCACAGCACACCCACATGCAGCGTGTGTGGTCCTGCCTCAGTGCAGGACATGCATGTCCCTGGCCGCCTTTAGACTGTGGATGTCCCACTGATCTCTAACGCCTGTGTCACTGTTCCCTGAAATGCCCCCAGCCCCGTGCTGGTGCCCACAGCACTTACGTCTCCGATGCTCTATCTGCAGGTGAGACATAGGGAAGAAGAAATCCACGTCATGCTGGAAAACCTCCTCAAAGAACTTCTGCCGGTCCCGTAGTTTCAGCTGCTGCTGCTGCATCTGCTCTGCGTCCAGGCTCCTCTGTGCCTGCTCCATGTCACCTGGGGAGAAAGGTGAGGAGGGTTGGACCAGGTGGGGCTGTCCAAGCCCTTCAGCCTACCCAGCTCATGTGGTATGGCTGTGCTGGAGGGTAGGCAATTCCCTTCTGCTCCGCTTTACCAGCGCACATTGATTTAGTCACTATGAATAGATGTTACACGCTGGAACGGCAGCGTCACCAGCACTTGCTGTGCTGGAGCCTCAGATCTCACTTCCGAAATGCAGGGCAGCCAGGAGTGGGGAGCTCATATGCTGCGTTCACTACTGCTGAACTGAATTATTGAGGGGGGAAAGGGTGTTTTTTTGAGATCAGCCGCGGTTTGCACATGTTCAAGTTTCAGTTTCCTTGCTACAAAACAGAGGGCTGTCTCTGAATGCTAACAAGCAGGGGAAACTCCCAGGGACAAGAACTGGCATTAGTGCTCCAGGCTTTCTGGGCTGAGGGATGCATAAGGTATAAAAGGCATCAGAAACCCTGTCACCCCTGCACATGCGCACCCCTGCCACCACCGTCACTATAAATACAGCCGCACCCACGCTCACAGGCTCCCTCGTTCGCATCCCCCGCTTGCACAGCCAGCTTGGCTTCTGCCTGCACAAACATTTTCATTCTTCTAATTCCTCCCGCAGTCCAGCGCCAGTGCCTGTGTCCTTGGCTCACACGGGAGGGAGCGATGGGAGCCCTCAGGCTGTTGTTGAAGGAGCTTGTTGCTGCATCCCTGGGCCTGGTACCTCCCTTTCAGGCTGGGTACCCACAACAGCAAGGACCCAAATGGCACAGAGAGGCTGTGGCCTCAGCTGTTCCCAGGCTGGTGTTTGACCTCAGCCATTCCAGATTTCATCTCTTGCTGCTCTTGGCCCAGCCAGCACGAGGAAAATGTGATTACTGGAGCAGGCAGTGCAGTAACCAGGGAAACCAAACAAACATCCTCTGCCTGCCCAAACCCCTCCGCTCCTCCAGGCTGGGGAGGAGGGAACAGAGGGAGCAGCATCCCCACCCTGTCTGGCAGGAGCGGGGGCGATGACAGCGGGGGGGGGGCTGGCTGTCAGCAATAGGTAGCAGCATAGGACCCAAATGGGAGAGAGGCCACGGGCCTGATGAGATGTCCTGGAGATCAGTGTCACATCTTCCTGAGAGCTCTTCCAGGACTCCTCCGCGCCCCGCTTCTGGGGCATCCTTCAGCTAAACCCCATCGTCTGCAGGCGCCTGCCCCAGGAGGCTGGGTGGTGCCTGCAGCACAGCGCAGGGATGCACCGTGACTCAGGGCCAGTCACCATGCACTTTCTGGAAGAGGCTCTGGACCTCTTCTGGCTGCTCAGCGTCTTCCTGCGATGCCTGGGGTGGCAATCCTGGCTGCCTGAAGGGGCCTTTGCCTTGGTATGTCTGACCTAAGTACTGGGTGCCTACTCTGGTGCAGAGGCTCAGTGTGCTGTGCAGTGCCCAGGCTAACAGCTGCAGTGGTGGATGCACTGTGCCAGTGAAGCTTTCCTCGCAAGGCTGACCAGTGGCTGCAGCCCAGCGCTGCTGGGGTAAGGCAAAAACCTCCTGCCTCCCCTGTGCTATCTGCAAAAGAGAATGGAGCCAGGGACAAGGAGGGGGTGAGCAGGGCACTGATTATGGAGCCGGCTCTCTTCAGCAGCTGGCGCCAGCCCTGTCCTGTCTGTCCCAGGCAGAGCTCTGCCACCCAGCCCAGCTGTGCCAAATCCATGGCAAACTGCCGCAGTTCACCACACCGAGGAAAGCCCATCGGACTCCAGCTGCAGGGAGGCCGGGCTCAGGGCAGAGGCTGCGCTGGCTCCCAGATTCAGGGGTGACAGAGCGGCTCTCCGTGCGGCATCTTGCCAAAGGGACCCCATTGTGGAGGTAAGGAGGAGAGTTTGCAGTGCAAATACAAAATAAACCAAAATGCTAGCAGGCGCTGCCCTGAGTGTGGCTGATCTGTGCCAATAATGTTCTCACTGCCCATCTCTCCCTGGCACGTGACCGATACTCAGGGTAAGGGTGCTTGGGGAGAGTCAGGACGGGTGCTGGTGGCAGCATTCCTGTGGGCGCTGGGATTTCTCTTGTGGGAGAAATTAGCAGGACCTGTTTATGAACTTGTTTTCGAGCTCTCGCTCTCTCTCAGGCACGAGCACTGAGATCCCATTATGTAAGGAATGCCGGCAGCGGGAGACGGCAGCTGGGCTGTGCTTGGCCCTGCCTGACCCGTGACCGCGGTGAGAGTCGGGGATGGAGCCTTCCCCCCTCCTGGGGCTCTTCCGGGCCTGGGGGGAGCGAACAGCCCTGCTAGTGTAGCCGCTCCTCAGCAACCCTCGACAGGGAAATAAAGGAGAGCGGCATTCCCTGCCGCGGCCCTTCCCCATGTGACGGCCGGTCACACTCCCCGGCTGTCAGTTGTGGGGATTGTCTCATCCGGCTGGCATGTTCCCACCGCGGGACACGTTCGCGCACACAATGCAGCCCCTGTGCACCGTGGGGGATCTGTCGGTACCTGCTGGTGGCCTGGCTTTTATTACAATTGTCATGGTTATTACTACAGCCCACTCAGCCAAGGGGCTGGAGGCTTATCAGCATTCAGAGCCAGGCTCTTCCCCACTGGCTGAAACGCCCAGCACGGCTGCGGTGGCACCAGGCACCCCGCTGCCTTCAAATCCTTCCGGCTCTCACAGCTTATTAGCCAGCGTGGCTTGAAGAGGAACCAGGGCCAAACACTGGTGCAGAGGTTGCTTTTCCCCACCTAGCAGGTGCAGGCAGGGATTTCCTACTCGCCTGCTCGTGGGCAGCTGCCCAGCGTGGGCTGTGGGCGAGGACGCTGCCAGGGCATGCCAAGGAGCCACCTTGCATGGTGTGGGCTCGTGGCCACTGCCGTGGTGGGGAAAGATGCGGGAGGGCTGGCTGCAAAGCAAACCACTGCGAGCTCTCCCATCCGCGCCCTCGCCAAAGTGGGGTGGGAGAGGAGCAATTCCTGGGGTGCAGTTAGCATGGGGGGAGGGCCAGACAGGGCTTGAGGGTGCTGGGAGCACCAGCTTAGGGTGTTCTCCGACCCAGCATCTGGGCCAGGAGCAGAGCACGGTTCAATTCTCTGGCTGCGTTTCTGCTGGGAGCGGATGCGTTTTTCATTCCTCCTTGGCCCGTGGGATGCCGGTACAACCCCTGCTCTATGCTGGTGAATAGGAGGGGTGTATTTGAGAGTGGGAGAAGGCTTGTTAGTGGAGGCACAAGGCCAAGAGAGGATGGGAATGGCCTTTTCTTGAGGCCACGGCTCTGCAATACCTTGCAGAGATTTTGAGGGACTTAAAGAAGGCCCTGAAAAATAATCTGGGCTGTGGAAAGGGACAGGGTCTGACGTGGAGGTGAGCAGAGTTTAAGCGAGGTGTCGTTCCAAGCATGGGCCAGTTCCCTGGTGAATGAAAGAGCTGGGGGCAGGCTGGCCCAGCCAGATTTTGCCTTCCTCCCTGCACTTTCACAGAGCCTGATCCCCTGACCCTGCTCCTCCAGAGAGGCTCGGGGCACCCCACCGCTGCCCGGCTTGCTGGACTGCACCTTGTGCTCCTGGTCCCTGTGAGCAGTGCTGCAAGGAGATCGGGTGGGGGGAAGCTGCAACTCCTCGGCTGCCACAGCATCTTCCAGGAGGCTCTGCAGAGATCGCAAGCCTTTCCCTATCACCCTGCCCCAGCAAAACTGCTGTGGGACAAGGGTAAATCCCGAGGGCTTTCTGCTCCTTTAGCCTTGGGAGAAGCAGCTGGTGTGGAGAGCTGGGAACGCTCCAGAGAATCGTGCAGGGGCAGGCCATGCGGAGATGGGATGCCTGGGCACGCCGGCTGCCTGAGCGTTAATTCCCTGCACGGTCTTTTCTCGACTGGTACATCTGACCTCGTGTTGCAGCACAGCAAAAAATAACCGTAGCCCCGGTGAGAGGAAATGCACCAGGCGAATGCGAGGGAGGCAGTGGTTTTGGCAGAACCGCTTGCTGGGAAAAGCGGGGGGATGGAACTAGAGAGGGAGGACATGGCACCTTGTAACCCCTGTCTGTGCTGCGGTTTCATTGCCTGCACTCCTCCGAGCAATCTCCAAATCCCTTGCGTCTCAGCTCTAAAAATATCCCTGCCGCCCAGAGCTCCTTCCCCAGCAGAGGCTGTGTCATAAGACCCTGCTATTTACAGGGCCCTGCTTCGGTTCGTGCAGGAAGAAGCGTGAGGACAAGAAAGCCAGGAGGGCAGCGCGGTGCCCGAGACACGGCGTCCAAGCCCCGGGCACGGATCCGTGGCAGGCTGTCCCCTTGCAAGCCCCCGGTCACCCCGGCTGCCGCTCACCCTGCCACGCTCGCTGATGTGTTTGCTCTGCTCAGCCTCCTCTTCCCCCAAACCCCGAGGGTGCAGGGTGATCCGCTCCTCCCGGGGGCCTCGGGGCTCCGAGGGCTACCGGTGCCACTCCGCAGCGAGCCCGTGGCTCAACAGGTCCCCGAGCTCAGCCGCTTCCCAGGCAGGTGCCCCCCCGCCCCGGCTCCGGCCCCGGCCCCGGCCCCGAGCATCCCCATCCCAGGCACGGAGCTTCCCGGGCAGCCCCTGCCCAAAGCAGCCCGGGAGCGGTGCCGGCGTAGCAGGTTGTTGCAGCGGGAGCTCGGGGGTGGAAGCGGGGGGGCATGGCTGCTTTGCAAGGGGCATCGGGTGGGTGTTGCGGAGGAGGAGGGATGCGGGCAGCCCGAGCCCTGCCCGCCCGCCCGCCCGGTGCCGGTGCCGGTGCCGGTGCCCCGCTCCCCTCCCGCCAAGCGCACCCCGCGGCCGGCACTTACCGGGCAGCCGCCGGCTGCGGCTCTGCGCCCCGGGCCCGGACATGCGGCGGAGCGGCTGCTGCGACCGGGGTCGGGATGGGGTCGGGGCGGCCGGGCTCAGCGCGGGGCGGCCAGCCCCCCCGCCGCCGCCGGCCGCCGTTCGCCCATGCTGCGCGCTGCGGGGCGGTGCTCGGCGCTGCGCGGGGCGGTGCCAGCGCGCCCAGCCCCGCGGCATCGCGGCGGCGCCTGCCGGCCGCTGCCCCTGCCGGGGTCCCGGCCCCACGGCTGCTCGCCGCTCGCTGCTGGGGGGGCCTGGGGTGGGCGGGGGGGGGACCGGGCCGCGGGAGTTCTGGGGAGGGGGTCTCCGGTCCCCAGGGAGGGTGCTTGCGGAGGGTCCCCCTGCAGGGTCCCCGTGCACGGTACCCGGTCCTCAGGGAGGGTCTCTGCGTCCCCGGGACACGTAGAGAGTCCCCATGCGGGGTCCCTGGTCCCCAAGGAGCGTCCCTGCAGAGGGTCCCCCCCGCCATCCGTGCCCCGCAGTGCCTGGCTGCAGGTGCTGTGCTCCGGCAGGAGCTCTGCCACGGGTGGCGGTGGGCAGGGCTGGAGGCAGGGGTCTCTGTGCCTGGGCAAGGAGCACAGTTACCATTCATGCTTGCTTTTTGGTTTTTTTGCTTTTCTTCTCTAAATGCCCCGCGGACACGATCACGACAGCACGCTGCGTGGATGGGTGGTGGGCTCCCTCCCCAGCTCACCCCCGGCCTTCTGAGACCCTCAATCCCCAGCAGATCCCGCTCTGGAGTGTTTTCTCCCACGTTCAGCCCTGCACATCAGGGCTGATCCTTGGCAGAGAAGCGGACTTGGCCGCCTGCCTCCTTCCTCTATCTCAGCAGGGTGAGTCAGTGCCTCGCTGTGCCCAGCGCCAGCTCTGCCCGCAGCCTGGTCACTGCCAAGCCGGGATGGGGGGCCATCCACTCTGCCCTTTTCTCTGGCTGAGAGGGAGTTTCCAGCGTCTGTGGCGTGTCCCGCCTGCCCCGTTCTCACTGTGTTTCTCTCACTGTCTGGGTGACTAAAGATAACTGGGTATTGTTTGTTTCCCAGCTCTGTTTTGGCTACTGTTGCTTTGCTGTCCCCTCCATGTCTCTTGGGAGCTCCTGCTGCCAAAAACTGGCTTTGTGCTGGGGACCCAGTGCCCACATCCTGTGCACTTTGCCCGTAGCTGCTGGCTTCAGCTCACACAGTGGTTACGAGGGATGAACTTTGTCCATGTGAATGTTTATCCGTATCCAAAAAGCACCCTCAGTCCTGCCTGATGGTTTCCACCTGTGTGTGGGATGCCAGCACTGTGGCTTGGCCCTGGAGGGGCGGGGGGGCAGGCTGGTGTAGCAAGACGGCAGGGCTTATGTTCTCCAAGGAGCCACAGGAGCAAATCTCTGCTGGGTACCTGCCGATTCTGGCTTGCTCGCAGCTCTGTGTCGTCTGGCACGGCATCTGGGCAGCATCAGCCATTCACCACCGTCCCTGCTGACCCCCTGCCCTGCCCTGCTAGCAGGGAGGCGAGGAGGCAGGGCTGGGGAATTAGCTCAGGTCTCTGCTATGTGACATGTCTGTGTCGATTGGCACCAGTTACTACTGAGAGGCGTGGAGACTGTTTCTGTGTACATGAGTCCCCCCGTGCACCCCGAGTTCCTTAGGGCTCACGGCGGCCCAAGTCCCCGCTGTGAGGATGGCACACGTGGGTGCTGCCTGAGCAGAGTGACACGCACCCAGGCCCCCCACTGCTGTGGCCCCTCCGTCCTGCCTCGCTGGGAGGGGGTTGGAAAAGCAGTGATATCATCAGCACGGAGCCTGACTCATCCCAGCTCTTCAGCACAAGCCGTGCCGCTCAGCGGGGCACACATTTTATTTCAATTAAACCAACGCAGGCAAGCCAGCTCCACATAATGATTTTTTTTTTTGCTCGTGGCCAAGCGTGCCTGCCCCTGGCCAAAAGGTGAGAGGGGACAGAGGTGACACTGAAGTCAGTGGAGAGTCTCCACTTCTGGTAGGGAGCCCTAAGAATAAGCCTTGCCATATACCTGCAGGGTCTGCCTCAGCTGCCGCACCATCCCTGCCTCCCTTGTGCCTCCAGCACAAGCTGATGGAACCGTCTTGTGTCAACAGCCCTCACCCTAACCGCAAATGCCCAGGTCCTTCAGAGTTGTTCCCTGGAGATCCAGGTCACAAGCCCAGGTAGGAATGACGCCTCTTTTCTCCACCGCGCAGAGTTCAGGTCCTGCCAAAAGTCCCCAGGGGAGCCAGCATCAAAGTGCACCCGTCACCAGGAGAAAATGTAACATGACCTGTTCCTCCTGCCCTTCCCGCTCAGGTTTCTCCCCTCTATTAGAGGTTTGGGAGGTGAGTCAGGGAGCTGCAGGGCAAGGATGGAGCTGGGAAGGAGTCAGCTGCTAAGGGAAAGGTGAACCAGTGCCAGGCAGGTGAATCACTTGCTGGTGAAAATAGATCTTATTCTCTAGAAGGCGTGCGTGGACGGGGCTGGGAGTGAGCCGCAGCTTGACTCGATCAGTAAACTGTGGAGTCAAGAGAAACGCAAGGCAAGGCTGCTTTCCCGGTAAATGAGGCGATACATTGCAAGGGAGCAGCCTGCAGCCGGCAAGGCTCCAGCAACCCGTGGTCCTGCGGCTCCCTTAAAAGGGGCGATTTTAGCTTGGGACAGTGGGGAGACAGAAAAGCCATAAACACCCTCGAAGGAATGTGGCTGCTGAGAAATGAGCATCTCTGCAGGGCCGAGGAGGCGAGGCAGGGGGAGCTGGGCTGTGCCAAGGAGTTGCCTGGCCGGGGTTCGCAGCACCGCTCTGTGCCAGGAGCCGGCTCCTTGGCCATGTCCTGCCCCGAGGGAGGGGACCCCAGTCCCGGTGCTAGCGGTCCCTGTGTCGTGCTGGGGGAGGCTTCTGCCAAGCCCCAGGGATGTCATGTCCCCACGTCCTCGGGCTCCACACTATGCAGACATCCCCGACGGCCAACTGCTGGCACGGGAGCTGGTAGAGCTGGAAGGTCGTGTGCGGGCAGCAGGACACCCAGCCCCGGCCCAGGGTGAAGAAGGGGTGTTCCTGGAGCACCTCAGCAGACACCTGAGCAGAGTGAGGAGAGGTCCCGCATCAGGCTGGAGTGGGGGCAGCCCCCCGGCCGTCCACTCTCGCCTGCTCGCCCTGCAGTTTGGGCAGGCTGTCTCCTTCCCAGCTGCGCCGGCAGCCGCGCTCAGCTGTGGTGTGTTTGTCCCCAGTAAACCCACCAGCCTCACTGGGTCCCACAGCTCCTTTTTATCCTCCTGCATCAAAAGAGGTGATCGAGGCCATGCAGCACACCAGTGGCAGAGCTGGGGTTCACCTGCTCCGGCCCTCCCCGACCATTGACCCCCTCCACTGAAGGCACAGGGCCAGCCTGGCCTTGAGAAATGGTACTGATCCAGCCATCAGGAAGCCAGGAGCCACTCAGGGCTGGCCAGTCCCGCCCTACAATAACATTTGCAGAGCCCATGGAGTTGATTTGGGTAACAAGAGCTGCAGGAGTGCAAACGACGGTTGCTTGTGTTGGTGACTGCCACGTACCCTGCGTGTTTGGGCAGGGTGAGCAGGGGGTCCCCGGCTTCCCTAGTGTTCCCTTCTCTCTGTAGGATGATATCTTACGCACCTGCCTGTCCTGGTCCCCGAGGTAGACCTGCAGGCAGGCGAAGCCGGCGTGTGGGCTCTTCCAGATGCCCTGCACCAGACAGGGGCTGAGGCGCAGCTCCGTACTTGCTGTGCACCCCAGGAAATCCTCTGCCTGCAGCTCTTCCACCCTCTTCTGCTGGCCCCCGGGCAGCACCGTCAGGGAGCCCCGCTGGAAATGGGGCAGCGCAAAGGCTGTGCTCGCCGTCGGCAGCAGCAGGGACCAGAGCCCACCAGCACAGGACGGGGCTCGACGCTGCCAGTACGCGACCGCGGGGCAGAGCGGCTGGGAATAGACCAATGCGTAGGATGGTCCCGTGGGAGACAGCAAGATGGAGGCAGAAAGGTGGGTAGGAACCGGCATGGGCACCGTGGGGACGTCCCTTTTGTTGGCAGGTGGCTTCTCCTCACCCTTCCCGTGCAGGGAAGCAGCCCTGGGACGTGGCTGCAGAGGGGCAGCGCCAGCTGAAGGCTGAGGTGTGGGGCTGGGGGGCTCTAAGGGGCTTGGGGGGGGAACCCTGGCTGCCAAGCAGGGCACAGGCAGCGTGGCTGGGGCAGTCCCAGCATCCTGCAAGCTGGCCCCCTCCCTGTCCAGCTCGTTTGTAGCCACTGCCAAATTGGGGGCAGGCAGTCCATAATACATCTGTGCCTGCATAATACAGGCTGTGGGCAGTGGTGTGGCCAGGGGGAGCTCCCCACCTGGCTCTATGTCCCCCCCAGGCTCAGCCCCTGCTGGTGCAATAGGGCTTGCTGGAGACCAGTGCCCTGGCAGGGCCACCACTGTCCCAAGCCCCCTGGCTTGCCTGCCTGTATGCTGCCTGCTGAGTGATGTCCAGGTGACGGTGTGCAGGTAGCTCCTGTCTCTGTGATAGTTTTGGGGGGAGCCCTCAGTGTTGGAGGTGCCCCAGCCCATTCCGCAAGCAGCTGCTGTGCCCGGAGGCTGCCCGCAACCCAGTGCTGCCCCATCAGCAGTGCCTACCATGCCGTCAGCATCCCTCACGTGCCCTGGCAGAGTGGATCTCACCTGTGGCTGCCGCATCCCCACAGGAGCCGCTGGCTTTGCCCAGCTAGACAAGAGCCAGGCAGCCCTGGGCAGCACCCGGGCAGCTGCCTGCTGCCTCCCGGGCAGGCAGGGCTGGCAGAGGGTGGCTGGCACGGCGCTGCCAGAGCCCCGCTGCCCGGGGCTGCCCTCGGCTGGGAGGGCTTTCCTCTCCATCAGCTCTCGTTTCTTCGGGGGCAGGCTGAGCTGTCCTGTGCGGGGTCTACTCTTGCTGCCGTCAGGCAGCCCTGTGTCCTGGGGCATTGCACGGGCTGTGAGCAGGTCCCAGAAATGCTGCTTCACCTGTCCAGCCCCGAGAGCAGCAGCATCTAGGAGAGCACCGAGCAGAGAGTTACAGGGGATGGGGAACACCGGGTGCTCAGTGGCTGCGATGCTGGCAGGGATCCTGGGCTGGCATCATCATTCCCCGTGACAGGAGAGCATTAGGCACATATAGCACTGGGGGGAAGCACCCTCGGGGCTGGCTTGTCCCTGCAGCCTTTGAGGGTTGCAGATGCTGTGGGGATGCAGTGGCAGCTCCGGGGCCAGGCTGGTGCCCATCCACAGGGGAAGGGGAGCAGGGCCAGGCTGGGCTGGCTCCTGCCCCCACCTCACTGGGACAGATCAAGGCCACCGTGGGCAATGTGGGGAGGGGTAATGAGGGGTAAGAAAAACCTCTTATAGGGGTTGGGGCTGATGTGACCCATGGCCAGGTCAGGCCAGAGCACCAGGAGGCAGAATGAGTGCAAGGACAAGGGGTCGAACCCCCTTGTACAGGGGTACACCAAGGAGGGGACAGAGGAGAGGAGAGGAGAGGCTGAGGCTGCTCCTCCAGCTGTGGGAGGGGGGGGTGAAGCCATGGTGTCGCAGGGAGGCCCTGGCTGTTGCAGAGGTTTGCCAGGTGCTGCGTTACCCATCTGGCTTTCTGAGCTTTGGCTGCAGTTCCCACCACCCCTGTGGGTTTTGCCTCCCGTCTCTTCTCAGTGAGGTCCTGGCCCTGGCTGCCCTATGGATGCTCCCCACACCGGTGAAATCCCACCAGCTCTTTTTACTGCCACAAGCGCTACAAATGCAGCGAGGGTTAGTGCCAGAGGCCTGTCATGCAGGATGCTCTTTTCTGCCATGACTTTTTTCCCCCATCAGCTTTAAAACTCTGTTGGCTTTAACGGAAAGGCAGTGTGAGCCAGCCCCAAGCAGGGCTGTGCCATGGCCCTGCTCTGCAGCACCATCCTGGGTGTGCAGAATCAGCCCTTGAACGGGGTCTGCGACCTCCCTGCTTGTCTGTGGGGGTCTCTGAAGGCAGGACACCCCTTCCCTGTGGGACGGGAGCTCCGTGTGCGTGGCCCTGGCAAAGCCTGGAGCAGGGATGGCCACCCTGGGCACTCAAATGGGTGCAAAGCCACGCAGCCAAGCCTGCTGCAGAGGTAGTGGCATTGCCTCTCCCTCCTGCTCACCCCTGGAACAGTCCTGCTGAGCTCTGGGCTTTCCCCAAACGCCCATTATTCCCTTCCACAGAGGATGGACACCCCATCGCCTCCCAACTCCGTGAGCAAGCAGCCAAGCCATGTGCTCCCTGCACCCTGCCCCACACCTGGAGCCCCTCACCAGCATGGCTGGACACTTCCCACCTGGGCAAGGGGATGGTGCAGCCCTTACCTCCTCGCCGGGCTGAGCCGGAGGGTGTGGAAGCTCGCCCTGTCTCCTGCGCTGTGCTGCCGGCACTGAGCACCGGCAGAAAAGGTCACCCCGCGGGGCAGCGTGGGAGGCTGCTCGCACACGTGTTCCCGATCTCCCCGCTGCCACGCTGCAGCCCCCTGTCCCCTGGGAAACCCGAGCCTGCAGGGTGGGAAGAGGGTCTGAGGTCGGAGGTGAATGGGGACACAGGGACCGGTGGGCGGCAGCCCTCACCGGGGTGACCCCGCCAGCACTACCATGTAGGGACCCGGTGGGGCAGAGGGTGGCACTGGGAAATTGCCCATGGAGCCGGTGCCACTCGAGTGCTGGGCATCCTGGCATGGCCTTGGCCCCTGCAGCAGTCCCGGCAGCCTGGGGTCCTGAGACCCCCCTGGGCCCTGCTCACCCACGGGGGATGTGGGAGGAGGAGCAGAGCCAAAACCGCCTCCTCCAGCCCCTGACATTTAAGGCACACGCTCTGCCTGTGTTTTGTGGTTAAACACTGCTGTGTGAAAACACCTTCCCCGTCTTGGCAAAGCGCTGCTCACAGTCATCTCGGTACATCGAGAAGGGGATGGTGGCGGGGAAGCACACCGAGACAGTGACGCAGGATAGGCTGCCAGACTGGGGGGAAGCATGGCTGGCAGTGAGCACCCAGCCTCAGCTCAAAGGAGAGGAGAGATGCCCAGGCACAGGGGGGTGCCGGGAGCTCGGGAGAAGGGGAAGCCAGAGCTGCCCCCTCGGGACTGCAGGGCTGGGTGCTGGGCTCCGGAGGGGGAACCCCGCTCCCAGCTGAGCCTCGAGCTGCGTCCCCCTCCCAGGCTGGTCCCCGAAGGGGCAATTCAGATTGCAACCGAATCTCAGCGGGGGGCGTTTGTGAGCGAGGAATGACCTGGCGTGGAGGACAAGGTGGCGCAGCTGCAGAAGGGTGTGAGAGACGGAAAGAGTTAACGTCTCAAACATTGTGGTGGGGCAAGTCCAGCTTAAAGACAAACCCTGCAGAGCAAGGAACCGAGGTGGGTAGCCCATCAGCTCAGACATCAGCAGCTCGGACAGGAGGGGGCGGGCGTGCTGGTGCTGGAGGGTGCCCAGCTCCCTGTTCTGATAAGCTCTTCTGATACAAAGATCAAACACTGGCCACGTCTGCAGGGAAGGAGCAGTTACTCCACAAAGGACCCCCAAGCCCAAAGGCTCACAAACTGCTCATTAGCCCGACGAGTTCGGGTGCCCGCCCGAAGGAGGGGCAAGGATGGTGAAAGGACGCAAACTAAAGCCCCGGTCGCGCAAGCCCACTGGAGCCGGACCCCTCGGCTGACTGAACCGACGCTGGACCCAGGGCCGGTGAAATCGCTCTCTCTTCCTTTCTCCATCTCTCTGTCGTCTTCTCTCTTTCCTTTTCCTTTCCCACAATCCCTACAGCTCATCCGTTTCGAGACATAAACCGCTGACCAAGTCTGAGACGAAGAGTGGATCCAGCCGCCCCTGGGCCCTTCTCTGAGGAGGAGTCTAGAAAGCAAGGGGGTCTGCTCCGAACCTCGTGGCTCAACGGGAGGGATCTCCTCATTCCCTGAACTGATGTGCATGGTTACCCTGGCTTACCAAGTTTACAGAAGTAGTCTCATGCCAATTCCGGCTGTGAGAAACCTTGCCGCCTACTACCACGCCTCCCCAGTGCAGTTTGCTCCTGCCAGGAATGAAATCTTTAACTGATGGTTTGGTGTCGCTTCACCTTAGTTTAGGCCGAGGGAATTCCGAATTAAACACGACTCCCTGGTCTGTCCAGTCTGGGTCGTGACAAAGGGCTCGAGCTGGCTGGCGGCAGGGATGGCAGGACCAGCGGGACTCCCTGCGAGGGAATGGGGTTGCCCTTGGGGAGGAGGGCAGAAGCAGCCACGGCGTTGTCCTGCAGCCGTCCCGGGATGGGAGCGCTCAGGGGCCGCCTTTGGGCAGCGGAGCTGGGCTGGGGGACGGACCCCCAGCCGGGCTGAGGTGCCCCGTGCGACTGCTCGGGGCTGGGTGCCGGGGCAAGCGGCTACGAGGGATCTCCTCGTGACGCAGCTCTGCAGACTCCTCGGAGAACCGCTGGCGGCAGCAGGACTCTGCCCAGCGCGGCGTTCCTTCGTTTCGGCCTCTATCGAAGCGCGACAGCGTGCTTCGTTCATCTCGAGGGGCAACAGGAAAATTCCCCGACGTTCCCCGTGAGGCTGCAGCCCCTCGAGGGGCTGTCCCCAGTCCCCCGCTGCGCAGCCGGCACCGGAGCTCCCGTGTCACAGAGGTGTGATGTCACGGCCCGCGTTCCAGCGGCAACTGCCAGTGCCCGGCGACGAGCACAAGGCGGACGACCTTCTTGTCCCCCGCTCCCGACGCAGCCCTTCTGCCCTGCTCCCAGCCCAGCCCTTCTCCTGTGCCCCCGGTGCCTCGGAGTCATGAGCCAGCCCTTCTCGCCTCTCCCAGCGCCTCGCTCCCCATCTTGGTGCCGCCACCTCGGTGGCACGGTGAAGGCCCGGAGGAGGAGGACGCTTGTGCCGCTGGAGGTACAGCCCCGCTCCACGGAGGCGGGCAGCCCCGCACTGCCCGGGCAGGCTGGAGCAGGCACCGCGGGGGTGGCGTGGGCTGGGGACCCCGCTGGGGGAAGCTCGGGGGGCCGGGAGCTTGGCTTGCCCTTGCCACCCCTCCCTGCAAGGCCGAGGGCTGGGAGAAGTCCTTCTGGGCCGCTCGTGCCCTGCTGAAATCGTCGAGCATCCCTGCCTGGGGGGACATGTCAGCAGGGGAAGCCCGAGCGCCCTGGGCTGCTGCCGGAGGGAGAGATGCTCGCCGGGAGCAGCCGGGTCCTGCCCGGAGCCTGAGCCGGTGCCTCCTCTGCCCCTTTCCAGGCTGGAGCCAAGGGAGCTCAGCCCTGCCCGTGGAGCGGCACGGAGCCGAAAAGCCGCCTGCGCCCGAGTAAGGAGCTTCTGGGTGCCGAGGCAGGCACGGGGTGTGCGCCTGGCGGGGCCGGGGTCTGTGCCCGGGGGCGGGGCAGGGAGCGGGAGGGGGAGCGGGGAGCGGGGCCGCTCACCCCTGCCCTCTCTGCTCCGGCAGATCCGGAGGACGTTGCCGCTTCCCAAGCTGCTGAAGGGCGTGAGGCGCAGGATGGTCCGGCTGCGGGCGCTGGCCCGTCAGTGCTGGTGGGTGCTGGTGGCGAAGGAGCTGCCAGCCAGCTCCTTCTGGAGCTCCAGCTCCCGCTGGGGACGTGCCCAGGGGCCCCATCGCCCCACGGCTCTCCCCAGGCGGTGAGAGGGGGCAGGGGTGCCGAGAGCCCCGTCCCACAGGTCCGCTCGGCTGGCCAGGGCACGACCAACGCACTTTTCCGCTGGGCTTTCGCCTTAGGGTTTTCCGCCTCGCGCTGGAGGCTCTGGAGCCGGCTGCCAGCAGCGTGGAAGCGGAGCCAGAGATGGAGGAGGAGATGGAGTGGGAGGCAGCGACGGACCCACCAGCAGCAGGACAGGCACCTGCTCCCCACCCACTGCCCGCAGTCACCGGGGGCTGCCTGCCGCCGGGCTGGGGCTGGGGCTGGGGCTGGGGCTGGGGGGCCCCGCTGCAGGGACTCGGCGCCTGGTCCCCTTGTCCCGGCGGCACAGCCGCCACCACCGCACTGCCCTGCGCTTTCTTTGGGCCGGGCAGCCCAAGCCTCACCGGGTAGTGCCCGGCCCCCAGCCCCAGCCAGGGCTTAACCCTGGCGGCAGAGTCCCGCTCTCCCCGACGGAGATGTGGGGCTTGGCGGGGCTGGAGGGGAGCTTGCCAGAAAAAGGTTCATAGTTTGTCGTAGTTAGCCGTTGTTTTGTGAATAAAGAGGTTTACTTAGGTCTTTCGGACCCCAGCTGCCTTTGCCTTTCTTTGCTTTGGGCACAGGTGGCATTTGCCGAGCTGTAGTTTCCACTTGCTCTGGGTTCCCAGGGCTGGAGGCGGCTGGGGCTGCTGGCACGGCCACCCCGGGGGCAGGGGGTCCCTGTGTAGCGCGGGGGTCCCTCCCACTCACGGGGGTCACGGCACTGGGCACCAGGGAGGTTCGGGGGCTGGTGGAGAGCGGTGTCCCCAGCAAACAGCAAAGCTGTCCCCAGCAAAGAGTGAGCTCGGAGGTGACCGACCCGTGCAGCGATGCCACCAAAGCAGGCGGGAGCCCTTCTGCTCCCCTTCCTGCCGGAGGAAAAGAAAAGGGACTCCCGGGGGAAGAGCCAGGGTCAGGCCGTAAAGTGCAAGATCTCGGAGGCTTTGAATGAACCTACACCCGCGCAGGGCTTTGTTCCGCGTCCCGCTTCGCTCTGCCCCGCGCCGTCGGGAGCGTGGAAAGCGTGGGTGCACGGAGAGAGACCAGACGGGGAGCAGAGCAATCCTTGCCCTGCCCGGATTGTTGCTGCCGCGCGGCAGCGGGCACCGGGACACTGGGGCTGACGCGCGGAGTGGGCAGGCAGCGCAGCCTGCGGCGGGGAGGGCGTGGGGGGCTTTCGGCCCTGCCCGAGGGGCTGTGGGCACGCGTGGGTGGGTGGGTGGGTGGGTGCCGGGGTGGGCTGCCCAGCAGGCGGAGGCGAGCCCTGCCGATGGCACTGGGGTTGCAGGTGCAGGACTGGTGGGAAGGGCTGGGGGCAGCAGTTTGGGAATCCTGGAAAGGGGCAGGACCGCAGGAGTTTGGGAACCCTGGAAAGGGGCAGGACCGCAGGAGTTTGGGAACCCTGGCAAGAAGCAGGACCGCAGAGGCAGAGCGCTGTGGCGAGCAGCAGGCTTGCACGACGACTTTGGGCGCGTTGGAAGGGGAGAGGCTGGGCTGCGGGACACAGGCGTGCGTGTCCTACGCGCTCCTGGCACAGCCCGCTTTGGGGCTGGGGAAGGGGTGCCACGGGGCCCACGCGTGCAGGGTCCTTGGATGGGGGGTGCGGGGGGTGGGGAGCCGTGGGTACTGGCAGAGGGGCCCGAGGGGACGCGATGCCGTGTGGTCCAGGGGTGCAGGATGCCGCGGGGCGCGATGGGGCCGGGGCTGGGGGGTGCGGGAACGGGCGGGGGTCTGGGGTGCCCGGGCTGGGGAGGGGCCGCTTCCCCGGTGGCACCTGGGGTGTCCAAGCGGGGGGCGATGCGGGGTCCCCTCCCTCCTCCCCGGGTCGGTGCCGTGCGTCTCTCTCTCTCTCTCTCCCCGGTGGGTCCTGGCTGCCGGTGCTGAGCTGGCCGTGCCCCCCCGCCCGCCCCCCGCTGAGAGATGCCCAGCACGGTGCTGAGGACAAGAGAGGGCCGTGAGAGATGCCCGGGGCCAGAAGCACCGCGCAGGAGGAGAGGAGGCGCTGACCCACCGTGCAAGGCAGGGACAACCGCTCGCTTCTGCCACGCTGCTGCTTGCCAGCCTGTTAGCCCTGCAGCAGGGCCAGCTCGGTTCTCCTCCTCTCCGAGAGAGCGGCAGGAGGGGGCTGCCATCGGGAGAACCCTTCCCTCCCCTTCCCCAGGGACCCCAGTGCTGGGATCAGGGTGGCTGGCTCCCAGGGCCGGTTCCCCAGGGATGCAGAGCGCTCCCCGCTCTGCCTCTGCGGCGAGTGCACTCGCTGGCCTTTCTTCCCACCGCCCCGAGAGCCGTCGGCCGCTGGCAGGAGTCACCGCGGCCACATCCCCGGGCGAGGGGCGGCTGGGGGAGCCGGGGCAAGCGGGGAGGGAGGGGGAGCTTCCAGTAGGAAAACGCCGCCAGGGACGGAGGGGTGCTGCTGCGTGCAGCGAGCGCGTGCG
Source organism: Aquila chrysaetos chrysaetos (assembly GCF_900496995.4). NCBI lineage: Eukaryota > Metazoa > Chordata > Aves > Accipitriformes > Accipitridae > Aquila > Aquila chrysaetos. The sequence continues at coordinate 11,690,322 of NC_044006.1, read as the reverse complement.
CTCAGGCCCACGGGGATGCCCGAGCTCAACCGTCCCGAGCTTGCTGAGATCACGCTTCAACCGGGCGGTCCTCGCCACGTGCCGACGGCGGCACGTCCTCTCCTTTCCTCGGCAGCCTTCGGGGCGCGTCGGGCGCGGGGCCTCGCGTGGGCTCACCCCGTGACGGGCCCAGCTGGAGCGGGTGGCAGCACAGCCGTGTCCTACCGCCAGCCGCATCCAGAGGCCGGACAGGGATGAATTCCGCCCCCGCGGCCATCTCCCTGTGCCGTGCTTTAACCCCAGCCAGCAGCTGAGCACCGCGCAGCCGCTCGCTCGCTCGCTTCCCCCCCACCCAGCGGGACAGGGGCGAGAATCGGGGCGGGGGAAGTAAAACTGGTGGGTTGAGAGAAGAGCAGCTTAGCAGGACAGAAAGGAAGAAAATAATTGTGGCGTCCCAATTGCTCCGGACGATGACTCAGGTTTGCTGATTCCCGGGGCGGGAGGAAGGTGAAATGACACCGGGGATCCCTTCACTCACAAAACGCAATCTTTATTTGCTCACCACGAGAATTGGCATGCTCACCCCCAAAATTGGCACGAGGCTACGCGCAGTCAGTAAACTGCCTAACGTGTGCTAACCTTACATCACCAAACGTATACGACAGGCCTTGCTTATTAGGGAATCCGTTCAGGGAAGACCATAAGGAGAGCCCTCCCGTTGAGTCACGAGGTTCAGAGGGGAGCCCCTTGCTTTCTAGACTCCTTCTCAGCGAGGAGCCTCGGGGCGGCTGAATCCACCCCTAGTCCCAGACTCGGTCAAGGGTTGATGTCTAAAGGGGCGAGGTGCAGGGCTTACGGAAAAGGAAAAGGGAAAGAGAGAGAGAGAGAGAGAGAGAGAGAAGAGAAAGATTTCACCAGGCCTGGATCCGGCGTTGGTTCAGTCAGCCGAGGGGTCCGGTTCCGATGGGCTCGCGCACGCGGGGCTGCCGTTCGTTCGTGTCCTTTTCTCGTCCTTGCCCCTCCTTCGGGCGGGCGCTCGGACTCAGGACGCTGATTAGGTAGCCTTTGGGCCACGGGCTTGGGGGTCGTTTGGGGAGTAGCTTCCCCTTCCCCGCAGACGTGGTCTTTCGCCGTACGTGGTGAGCTGCCCTGCTCAGCCCATCAGAGGAGCACACCAGGACAGGGAGCTGTGCACCCTCCAGCACGCCCTCCCCCTCCTGTTGCTGATGGGCGCTGATGGGCTTCTTTGCACCTGGCGTTCATAGAATCATTTAGGTTGCAAAAGGCCTTCAAGATCCTCGAGTCCAACCGTCAGCCGTGCCCGCTGAACCGTGTTCCGGAGTGCCTGCTCTACGCGCTTTTTGAATACCTCCAGGGATGGTGACTCAACCACTTCCCTGGGCAGCCTGGTCCAATGTCTGACAACCCTCTCAGTAAAGAAATTTTTCCTAACACCCAACCTAAATCTCCCTCGCCGCACCTTGAGGCCGTTTCCTCTCGTCCTACCTCCAGCCACCTGACAGAAGAGACCAGCACCCACCTCGCTACAACCCCCCTTCAGGTAGCTGTAGAGCGCGAGAAGGTCTCCCCTCAGCCTCCTCTTCCCCAGACTAAACAGCCCCAGCTCCCTCAGCCGCTCCTCAAAAGATTTGTGCTCCAGGCCCCTCACCAACTCGGTTGCCCTTCTCTGGACACGCTCCAGCACCTCAGGGTCTTTCCTGCAGTGAGGGGCCCAAAACTGAACACGGGACTCGAGGTGCGGCCTCACCAGTGCCCAGTACAGGGGAACAACCACCTCCCTGCTCCTGCCGGCCACACTGTTTCTGCTACGGGCCAGGATGCCGTTGGCCACCTTGGCCACCGGGCACCCCGCTGCCGCCTCGTATTCAGCCGGCTGTCGACCAGCACCCCCAGGTCTTTCTCTGCCGGGCAGCTTTCCAGCCACTCTTCCCCAAGCCCGTAGCGCTGCATGGGGTCGCCGTGACCGAAGTGCAGGACCCGGCACTTGGCCCTGTTGAACCGCATACGACTGGGCTCCGCCCATCGGTCCAGCCTGCCCAGATCTCTCTGTAGAGCCTCCCTACCCTCAAGCAGACCGACCTGCCTCCCAACTTGGTGTCGTCTGCAAACTTGCTGAGGGTGCACTCGATCCGCTCGTCCAAATCGTTGGTTAAAGATATTAAAGAGAACGGGGCCCAACACCGAGCCCTGGGGAACACCCCTTGTGACCCGCCGCCAGCTGGATTTCACCCCGTTCACCACAACCCTCTGGGCTCGTCCATCCGGGCAGTTTTTCAGCCAGCAAAGAGTACACTTGTCCAAGCCATGAGCGGCCAGCTTCTCAAGGAGCGTGCCACGAGAGACAGTGTCAAAGGCCTTGCTGAAGTCGAGGTAGATAACATCCACAGCCTTTCCCTCATCCGCTAGGCGGGTCACCTGGTCACAGAAGGAGATCGGGTTGGTCAAGCAGGACCTGCCTTTCGGAAACCCACGCCGACCGGGCCCGATCCCCTGCTTGTCCCGGACTTGCCACGTGAGTGCTCTCAAGACAAACCGTTCCATGATCTTCCCCGGTACCGAGGTCAGGCTGACAGGCCCGTAGTTCCCCGGATCCTCCCTCCGACGCTTCTTGTAAATGGGCGTCACGCTGGCAAGCCTCCAGCCCTCTGGGACCTCCCCCGTTGACCAGCATTGCCGATAGATGGTGGAGAGCGGCTCGGCAAGCGCCTCCGCCAGCTCCCTCACTACTCTTGGATGGATCCCATCTGGTCCCATAGATTTGTGAGTGTCCAGATGGCGTAGTAGGTCACTAACTATTTCCTCCTGGATTAAGGGGGTATATTCTGCTCTTCATCCTCGCCTTCCAGCTCAGGGGGCGGAGTACACTGAGGATAACTGGTCTCCCTATTAAAGACTGAGGCAAAGGCGGCGTTGAGTACCTCAGCCTTTTCCTCATCTCTGGTGGCAATGTTCCCTGCAGTATCCATTAAAGGACAGCTATTCTCCTTGGGATTCCTTTTACTGTTAACATATTTGTAAAAACACTTTTTGTTGTCCCTTACAATAGTGGCCAGATTTAGTTCTAGCTGAGCTTTTGCCTTTCTAATTGCCTCTCTCTATGATCTAACAAGATCCCTGGACTCCTCCCAAGTTGCCCGCCCGTTCTTCCACAGATGATAAACTCTCCTTTTTTTTCTTGACTCCTCGCAAAAGCTCCCCGTTCAGCCAGGCCGGTCGTTTTCCTCGGCGGTTCGACTTGCGGCACGTGGGAATAGCCTGGTCCTGAGCCGTTAAGATTTCCTTCTTAAAGAACGTCCATCTCTCCTGACCCCTTTGCCCTTCGGGACCGTCTCCCAAGGGACTCTCTCAACCAGTGCCTCCAAGAGGCCAAAATTTGCCCTCCGGAAGTCCATAGCGGTGGTTTTGCTAACCGCCCTCCTTGCCTCACCAAAAATTGAGAACTCTATCATTTCACGGTCGCTAAGCCCAAGACGGCCTCCGCCCATCGCGCCTCCCACCAGTCCTTCCCTGTTCGTAAACAGTAGATCTAGCAAGGCTCCTCCCCTGGTTGGCTCACCTACCAGCTGTGTCAGGAAGTTATCGTCTTCCACACACTCCAGGAACCTCCTAGATTGTTCACTCTCTGCTGTGTCGTATTTCCAGCAGACGTCTGGAAAGTTGAAGTCCCTCACGAGAACAAGGGCACACGATCCTGAGACTACTGCCAGCCGCTTGCAGAACGACTCGTCCATCTCTTCAACCTGGTCGGGCGGTCTATAACAGACTCCCAGCACAATCTCTGCCTTATCGGCCTTCCCTCTCATCCTCACCCAGAAGCACTCCACCTTGTCGTCACGATCGTGTAGCTCTGTGCGGTCCAAACACTCCCTAACCTAGAGAGCCACCCCACCACCTCTTCTACCTTGCCTATCCCTTCTGAAGAGCTTGTAGCCATCCGTTGCAGCACTCCGGTCACGGGAGTCGTCCCACCACGTTTCCGCGATGGCGACTAAGCCATACCTATCCCGCTGCACGATGGCTTCCAGCTCCTCCTGTTTATCGCCCATGCTGCGTGCGTTGGCATAGGTGCATTCGAGCCGGCCTATCGAATCCACCCCTAACATTGGCGCGCTGCCCCCAGGCTCGTCTCTGGTGCACGCAGTTTTATCCCTTACCCCCTTCGAACCTAGTTTAAAGCCCTCTCTATGAGCCCCGCCATCTCCCGAGCGAGGATTCTCTTACCCCTTTGGGCTAGCTGGATACCATCTGTCGCTAGCAAGCCCGGTGCCGTGTAAACCTCCCCGTGATCAAAAAAGCCCAAATGCCACCGACGGCGCCCCAGCCTCTGAGCCACGAATTAACCGGGTGTGTTTTCCTGTTCCTTTCAGTTCCTTGCTGGGCGGGGTTTGCTGCTGTGCAGAGTTAGTCCTTAAGCAGAACTTGCCCCGCCACGACGTTTGAGGCATTAACTCCTTCGGTCTCTCACAACAATAACGATGATATTAACAACAATAACGTGACGCTGCTACTAATAAAAGAATCGGACTCTACGAAAAAAGCGATGCACAACGCAATTGCTCGCCACTCGCCGACAGGTGCCCAGTTAGTCCCCGAGCAGAGATCCACCCCCCAGCCCCGCTCCCCCCCAGTTTATATACCGGGCACGACATCACGTGCTATGGAATACCCCTTTGGCCGGTTGGGGTCAGCTGCCCTGGCTGTGTCCCCTCCCAACTCCTTGTGCCCCTCCAGCCTTCCTGCCGGCTGGGCGTGGGAAGCTGAAAAGCCCTTGACTTGGTCGAAACACTACTTAGCAACAGCTGAAAACACCAGTGCGTTATCAACGTTCTTCTCGTCCTAAATCCAAAGCATAACGCTATACCAGCGACTAGGAAGAGAACTCTCTCCCAGCCGAAACCAGGACGCCATGCCGGAGGACATCGGCAGCGCTCAAGCGGGCTCGCGGGCTGCTCGTGGGACAACGAAAGAGCCAAGGAGCTGGCCCTCAACCCATGGAGCTGGCCCTACGCCCCGGCCCGTCTGCAGGTGAGACCCGCTGGCTCCGGCTGCGCTGCCCTCCAGACGAGCTGGTGGGGAGCGGATGGCGGGCTGGCAGGTCCCCTCTGGCCACCCCGGTGTCCTGGGCTGCCCCCTGCCCCCCGCCCTGGGCCCGGCCAGGCACAGGGGGGTGCCGGGAGCTCGGGAGAAGGGGAAGCCAGAGCTGCCCCCTCGGGACTGCAGGGCTGGGTGCTGGGCTCCGGAGGGGGAACCCCGCTCCCAGCTGAGCCTCGAGCTGCGTCCCCCTCCCAGGCTGGTCCCCGAAGGGGCAATTCAGATTGCAACCGAATCTCAGCGGGGGGCGTTTGTGAGCGAGGAATGACCTGGCGTGGAGGACAAGGTGGCGCAGCTGCAGAAGGGTGTGAGAGACGGAAAGAGTTAACGTCTCAAACATTGTGGTGGGGCAAGTCCAGCTTAAAGACAAACCCTGCAGAGCAAGGAACCGAGGTGGGTAGCCCATCAGCTCAGACATCAGCAGCTCGGACAGGAGGGGGCGGGCGTGCTGGTGCTGGAGGGTGCCCAGCTCCCTGTTCTGATAAGCTCTTCTGATACAAAGATCAAACACTGGCCACGTCTGCAGGGAAGGAGCAGTTACTCCACAAAGGACCCCCAAGCCCAAAGGCTCACAAACTGCTCATTAGCCCGACGAGTTCGGGTGCCCGCCCGAAGGAGGGGCAAGGATGGTGAAAGGACGCAAACTAGAGCCCCGGTCGCGCAAGCCCACTGGAGCCGGACCCCTCGGCTGACTGAACCGACGCTGGACCCAGGGCCGGTGAAATCGCTCTCTCTTCCTTTCTCCATCTCTCTGTCGTCTTCTCTCTTTCCTTTTCCTTTCCCACAATCCCTACAGCTCATCCGTTTCGAGACATAAACCGCTGACCAAGTCTGAGACGAAGAGTGGATCCAGCCGCCCCTGGGCCCTTCTCTGAGGAGGAGTCTAGAAAGCAAGGGGGTCTGCTCCGAACCTCGTGGCTCAACGGGAGGGATCTCCTCATTCCCTGAACTGATGTGCATGGTTACCCTGGCTTACCCGGTTTACAGAAGTAGTCTCATGCCAATTCCGGCTGTGAGAAACCTTGCCGCCTACTACCACGCCTCCCCAGTGCAGTTTGCTCCTGCCAGGAATGAAATCTTTAACTGATGGTTTGGTGTCGCTTCACCGTAATTTAGGCCGAGGGAATTCCGAATTAAACACGACTCCCTGGTCTGTCCAGTCTGGGTCGTGACAAAGGGCTCGAGCTGGCTGGCGGCAGGGATGGCAGGACCAGCGGGACTCCCTGCGAGGGAATGGGGTTGCCCTTGGGGAGGAGGGCAGAAGCAGCCACGGCGTTGTCCTGCAGCCGTCCCGGGATGGGAGCGCTCAGGGGCCGCCTTTGGGCAGCGGAGCTGGGCTGGGGGACGGACCCCCAGCCGGGCTGAGGTGCCCCGTGCGACTGCTCGGGGCTGGGTGCCGGGGCAAGCGGCTACGAGGGATCTCCTCGTGACGCAGCTCTGCAGACTCCTCGGAGAACCGCTGGCGGCAGCAGGACTCTGCCCAGCGCGGCGTTCCTTCGTTTCGGCCTCTATCGAAGCGCGACAGCGTGCTTCGTTCATCTCGAGGGGCAACAGGAAAATTCCCCGACGTTCCCCGTGAGGCTGCAGCCCCTCGAGGGGCTGTCCCCAGTCCCCCGCTGCGCAGCCGGCACCGGAGCTCCCGTGTCACAGAGGTGTGATGTCACGGCCCGCGTTCCAGCGGCAACTGCCAGTGCCCGGCGACGAGCACAAGGCAGACGACCTTCTTGTCCCCCGCTCCCGACGCAGCCCTTCTGCCCTGCTCCCAGCCCAGCCCTTCTCCTGTGCCCCCGGTGCCTCGGAGTCATGAGCCAGCCCTTCTCGCCTCTCCCAGCGCCTCGCTCCCCATCTTGGTGCCGCCACCTCGGTGGCACGGTGAAGGCCCGGAGGAGGAGGACGCTTGTGCCGCTGGAGGTACAGCCCCGCTCCACGGAGGCGGGCAGCCCCGCACTGCCCGGGCAGGCTGGAGCAGGCACCGCGGGGGTGGCGTGGGCTGGGGACCCCGCTGGGGGAAGCTCGGGGGGCCGGGAGCTTGGCTTGCCCTTGCCACCCCTCCCTGCAAGGCCGAGGGCTGGGAGAAGTCCTTCTGGGCCGCTCGTGCCCTGCTGAAATCGTCGAGCATCCCTGCCTGGGGGACATGTCAGCAGGGGAAGCCCGAGCGCCCTGGGCTGCTGCCGGAGGGAGAGATGCTCGCCGGGAGCAGCCGGGTCCTGCCCGGAGCCTGAGCCGGTGCCTCCTCTGCCCCTTTCCAGGCTGGAGCCAAGGGAGCTCAGCCCTGCCCGTGGAGCGGCACGGAGCCGAAAAGCCGCCTGCGCCGAGTAAGGAGCTTCTGGGTGCCGAGGCAGGCACGGGGTGTGCGCCTGGCGGGGCCGGGGTCTGTGCCCGGGGCCCCGCGGGGCAGGGAGCGGGGAGCGGGGAGCGGGGCCGCTCACCCCTGCCCTCTCTGCTCCGGCAGATCCGGAGGACGTTGCCGCTTCCCAAGCTGCTGAAGGGCGTGAGGCGCAGGATGGTCCGGCTGCGGGCGCTGGCCCGTCAGTGCTGGTGGGTGCTGGTGGCGAAGGAGCTGCCCAGCCTCCAGCCAGCTCCCGCTGGGGACGTGCCCAGGGGCCCCATCGCCCCACGGCTCTCCCCAGGCGGTGAGAGGGGGCAGGGGTGCCGAGAGCCCCGTCCCACAGGTCCGCTCGGCTGGCCAGGGCACGACCAACGCACTTTTCCGCTGGGCTTTCGCCTTAGGGTTTTCCGCCTCGCGCTGGAGGCTCTGGAGCCGGCTGCCAGCAGCGTGGAAGCGGAGCCAGAGATGGAGGAGGAGATGGAGTGGAGGGGGCAGCGACGGACCCACCAGCAGCAGGACAGGCACCTGCTCCCCACCCACTGCCCGCAGTCACCGGGGGCTGCCTGCCGCCGGGCTGGGGCTGGGGCTGGGGCTGGGGCTGGGGGGCCCCGCTGCAGGGACTCGGCGCCTGGTCCCCTTGTCCCGGCGGCACAGCCGCCACCACCGCACTGCCCTGCGCTTTCTTTGGGCCGGGCAGCCCAAGCCTCACCGGGTAGTGCCCGGCCCCCAGCCCCAGCCAGGGCTTAACCCTGGCGGCAGAGTCCCGCTCTCCCCGACGGAGATGTGGGGCTTGGCGGGGCTGGAGGGGAGCTTGCCAGAAAAAGATTCGTAGTTAGTCGTAGTTAGCCGTTGTTTTGTCAATAAAGAGGTTTACTTAGGTCTTTCGGACCCCAGCTCCCTTTGCCTTTCTTTGCTTTGGGCACAGGTGGCATTTGCCGAGCTGTAGTTTCCACTTGCTCGGGGTTCCCAGGGCTGGAGGCGGCTGGGGCTGCTGGCACGGCCGCCCCGGGGGCAGGGGTCCGTGTCGGGGGTCCCTCCCACTCACGGGGGTCACGGCACTGGGCACCAGGGAGGTTCAGGGGCTGGTGGAGAGCGGTGTCCCCAGCAAACAGCAAAGCTGTCCCCAGCAAAGAGTGAGCTCGGAGGTGACCGACCCGTGCAGCGATGCCACCAAAGCAGGCGGGAGCCCTTCTGCTCCCCTTCCTGCCGGAGGAAAAGAAAAGGGACTCCCGGGGGAAGAGCCAGGGTCAGGCCGTAAAGTGCAAGATCTCGGAGGCTTTGAACGAACCTACACCCGCGCAGGGCTTTGTTCCGCGTCCCGCTTCGCTCTGCCCCGCGCCGTCGGGAGCGTGGAAAGCGTGGGTGCACGGAGAGAGACCAGACGGGGAGCAGAGCAATCCTTGCCCTGCCCGGCTTGCTGCTGCCGCCGGCAGCGGGCACCGGTCCCTGTTCCCCACCGGGGCTGACGCGCGGAGTGGGCAGGCAGCGCAGCCTGCGGTGGGGAGGGCGTGGGGGGCTTTCGGCCCTGCCCGAGGGGCTGTGGGCACCCGTGGGTGGGTGGGTGCCGGGGTGGGCTGCCCAGCAGGCGGAGGCGAGCCCTGCCGATGGCACTGGGGTTGCAGGTGCAGGGCTGGTGGGAAGGGCTGGGGGCAGCAGTTTGGGAATCCTGGAAAGGGGCAGGACCGCAGGAGTTTGGGAACCCTGGAAAGGGCCACGACTGCAGGAGTTTGGGAACCCTGGCAAGAAGCAGGACCGCAGTGGCAGAGCGCTGTGGCGAGCAGCAGGCTTGCACGACGACTTTGGGCGCGTTGGAAGGGGAGAGGCTGGGCTGCGGGACACAGGCGTGCGTGTCCTACGCGCTCCTGGCACAGCCCGCTTTGGGGCTGGGGAAGGGGTGCCACGGGGCCCACGCGTGCAGGGTCCTTGGATGGGGGGTGCGGGGGGTGGGGAGCCGTGGGTACTGGCAGAGGGGCCCGAGGGGACGCGATGCCGTGTGGTCCAGGGGTGCAGGATGCCGCGGGGCGCGATGGGCCGGGGCTGGGGGGTGCGGGAACGGGCGGGGTCTGGGGTGCCCGGGCTGGGGAGGGGCCGCTTCCCCGGTGGCACCTGGGGTGTCCAAGGGGGGCGATGCGGGGTCCCCTCCCTCCTCCCGGGTCGGTGCCGTGCGTCTCTCTCTCTCTCTCTCCCCGGTGGGTCCTGGCTGCCGGTGCTGAGCTGGCCGTGCCCCCCCGCCCGCCCCCCGCTGAGAGATGCCCAGCACGGTGCTGAGGACAAGAGAGGGCCGTGAGAGATGCCCGGGGCCAGAAGCACCGCGCAGGAGGAGAGGAGGCGCTGACCCACCGTGCAAGGCAGGGACAACCGCTCGCTTCTGCCACGCTGCTGCTTGCCAGCCTGTTAGCCCTGCAGCAGGGCCAGCTCGGTTTCTCCTCCTCTCCGAGAGAGCGGCAGGAGGGGGCTGCCATCGGGAGAACCCTTCCCTCCCCTTCCCCAGGGACCCCAGTGCTGGGATCAGGGTGGCTGGCTCCCAGGGCCGGTTCCCCAGGGATGCAGAGCGCTCCCCGCTCTGCCTCTGCGGCGAGTGCACTCGCTGGCCTTTCTTCCCACCGCCCCGAGAGCCGTCGGCCGCTGGCAGGAGTCACCGCGGCCACATCCCCGGGCGAGGGGCGGCTGGGGGAGCCGGGGCAAGCGGGGAGGGAGGGGGAGCTTCCAGTAGGAAAACGCCGCCAGGGACGGAGGGGTGCTGCTGCGTGCAGCGAGCGCGTGCGCTCAGGCCCACGGGGATGCCCGAGCTCAACCGTCCCGAGCTTGCTGAGATCACGCTTCAACCGGGCGGTCCTCGCCACGTGCCGACGGCGGCACGTCCTCTCCTTTCCTCGGCAGCCTTCGGGGCGCGTCGGGCGCGGGGCCTCGCGTGGGGTCACCCCGTGACGGGCCCAGCTGGAGCGGGTGGCAGCACAGCCGTGTCCTACCGCCAGCCGCATCCAGAGGCCGGACAGGGATGAATTCCGCCCCCGCGGCCATCTCCCTGTGCCGTGCTTTAACCCCAGCCAGCAGCTGAGCACCGCGCAGCCGCTCGCTCGCTCGCTTCCCCCCCACCCAGCGGGACAGGGGCGAGAATCGGGGCGGGGGAAGTAAAACTGGTGGGTTGAGAGAAGAGCAGCTTAGCAGGACAGAAAGGAAGAAAATAATTGTGGCGTCCCAATTGCTCCGGACGATGACTCAGGTTTGCTGATTCCCGGGGCGGGAGGAAGGTGAAATGACACCGGGGATCCCTTCACTCACAAAACGCAATCTTTATTTGCTCACCACGAGAATTGGCATGCTCACCCCCAAAATTGGCACGAGGCTACGCGCAGTCAGTAAACTGCCTAACGTGTGCTAACCTTACATCACCAAACGTATACGACAGGCCTTGCTTATTAGGGAATCCGTTCAGGGAAGACCATAAGGAGAGCCCTCCCGTTGAGTCACGAGGTTCAGAGGGGAGCCCCTTGCTTTCTAGACTCCTTCTCAGCGAGGAGCCTTGGGGCGGCTGAATCCACCCCTAGTCCCAGACTTGGTCAAGGGTTGATGTCTAAAGGGGCGAGGTGCAGGGCTTACGGAAAAGGAAAAGGGAAAGAGAGAGAGAGAGAGAGAGAAGAGAAAGATTTCACCAGGCCTGGATCTGGCATTGGTTCAGTCAGCCGAGGGGTCCGGTTCCGATGGGCTCGCGCACGCGGGGCTGCCGTTCGTTCGTGTCCTTTTCTCGTCCTTGCCCCTCCTTCGGGCGGGCGCTCGGACTCAGGACGCTGATTAGGTAGCCTTTGGGCCACGGGCTTGGGGGTCGTTTGGGGAGTAGCTTCCCCTTCCCCGCAGACGTGGTCTTTCGCCGTACGTGGTGAGCTGCCCTGCTCAGCCCATCAGAGGAGCACACCAGGACAGGGAGCTGTGCACCCTCCAGCACGCCCTCCCCCTCCTGTTGCTGATGGGCGCTGATGGGCTTCTTTGCACCTGGCGTTCATAGAATCATTTAGGTTGCAAAAGGCCTTCAAGATCCTCGAGTCCAACCGTCAGCCGTGCCCGCTGAACCGTGTTCCGGAGTGCCTTCTCTACGCGCTTTTTGAATACCTCCAGGGATGGTGACTCAACCACTTCCCTGGGCAGCCTGGTCCAATGTCTGACAACCCTCTCAGTAAAGAAATTTTTCCTAACACCCAACCTAAATCTCCCTCGCCGCACCTTGAGGCCGTTTCCTCTCGTTACCTCCAGCCACCTGACAGAAGAGACCAGCACCCACCTCGCTACAACCCCCCTTCAGGTAGCTGTAGAGCGCGAGAAGGCTCCCCTCAGCCTCCTCTTCTCCAGACTAAACAGCCCCAGCTCCCTCAGACGCTCCTCAGAAGATTTGTGCTCCAGGCCCCTCACCAACTCGGTTGCCCTTCTCTGGACACGCTCCAGCACCTCAGGGTCTTTCCTGCAGTGAGGGGCCCAAAACTGAACACGGGACTCGAGGTGCGGCCTCACCAGTGCCCAGTACAGGGGAACAACCACCTCCCTGCTCCTGCCGGCCACACTGTTTCTGATACGGGCCAGGATGCCGTTGGCCGCCTTGGCCACCGGGCACCCCGCTGCCGGCTCGTATTCAGCCGGCTGTCGACCAGCACCCCCAGGTCTTTCTCTGCCGGGCAGCTTTCCAGCCACTCTTCCCCAAGCCCGTAGCGCTGCATGGGGTCGCCGTGACCGAAGTGCAGGACCCGGCACTTGGCCCCGTTGAACCGCATACGACTGGGCTCCGCCCATCGATCCAGCCTGCCCAGATCTCTCTGTAGAGCCTCCCTACCCTCAAGCAGACCGACCTGCCTCCCAACTTGGTGTCGTCTGCAAACTTGCTGAGGGTGCACTCGATCCGCTCGTCCAAATCGTTGGTTAAAGATATTAAAGAGAACGGGGCCCAACACCGAGCCCTGGGGAACACCCCTTGTGACCCGCCGCCAGCTGGATTTCACCCCGTTCACCACAACCCTCTGGGCTCGTCCATCCGGGCAGTTTCTCAGCCAGCGAAGAGTACACTTGTCCAAGCCATGAGCGGCCAGCTTCTCAAGGAGCGTGCCACGAGAGACAGTGTCAAAGGCCTTGCTGAAGTCGAGGTAGATAACATCCACAGCCTTTCCCTCATCCGCTAGGCGGGTCACCTGGTCACAGAAGGAGATCGGGTTGGTCAAGCAGGACCTGCCTTTCGGAAACCCATGCCGACCGGGCCCGATCCCCTGCTTGTCCCGGACTTGCCACGTGAGTGCTCTCAAGACAAACCGTTCCATGATCTTCCCCGGTACCGAGGTCAGGCTGACAGGCCCGTAGTTCCCCGGATCCTCCCTCCGACGCTTCTTGTAAATGGGCGTCACGCTGGCAAGCCTCCAGCCCTCTGGGACCTCCCCGTTGACCAGCATTGCCGATAGATGGTGGAGAGCGGCTCGGCAAGCGCCTCCGCCAGCTCCCTCACTACTCTTGGATGGATCCCATCTGGTCCCATAGATTTGTGAGTGTCCAGATGGCGTAGTAGGTCACTAACTATTTCCTCCTGGATTAAGGGGGTATATTCTGCTCTTCATCCTCGCCTTCCAGCTCAGGGGGCGGAGTACACTGAGGATAACTGGTCTCCCTATTAAAGACTGAGGCAAAGGCGGCGTTGAGTACCTCAGCCTTTTCCTCATCTCTGGTGGCAATGTTCCCTTCAGTATCCATTAAAGGACAGCTATTCTCCTGGGATTCCTTTTACTGTTAACATATTTGTAAAACACTTTTTGTTGTCCCTTACAATAGTGGCCAGATTTAGTTCTAGCTGAGCTTTTGCCTTTCTAATTGCCTCTCTCTATGATCTAACAAGATCCCTGGACTCCCCCAAGTTGCCCGCCCGTTCTTCCACAGATGATAAACTCTTTTTTTTCTTGACTCCTCGCAAAAGCTCCCCGTTCAGCCAGGCCGGTCGTTTGCCTCGGCGGTTCGACTTGCGGCACGTGGGAATAGCCTGGTCCTGAGCCGTTAAGATTTCCTTCTTAAAGAACGTCCATCTCTCCTGACCCTTTGCCCTTCGGGACCGTCTCCCAAGGGACTCTCTCAACCAGTGCCTCCAAGAGGCCAAAATTTGCCCTCCGGAAGTCCATAGCGGTGGTTTTGCTAACCGCCCTCCTTGCCTCACCAAAAATTGAGAACTCTATCATTTCACGGTCGCTAAGCCCAAGACGGCCTCCGCCCATCGCGCCTCCCACCAGTCCTTCCCTGTTCGTAAACAGTAGATCTAGCAAGGCTCCTCCCCTGGTTGGCTCACCTACCAGCTGTGTCAGGAAGTTATCGTCTTCCACACACTCCAGGAACCTCCTAGATTGTTCACTCTCTGCTGTGTCGTATTTCCAGCAGACGTCTGGAAAGTTGAAGTCCCTCACGAGAACAAGGGCACACGATCCTGAGACTACTGCCAGCCGCTTGCAGAACGACTCGTCCATCTCTTCAACCTGGTCGGGCGGTCTATAACAGACTCCCAGCACAATCTCTGCCTTATCGGCCTTCCCTCTCATCCTCACCCAGAAGCACTCCACCTTGTCGTCACGATCGTGTAGCTCTGTGCGGTCCAAACACTCCCTAACCTAGAGAGCCACCCCACCACCTCTTCTACCTTGCCTATCCCTTCTGAAGAGCTTGTAGCCATCCGTTGCAGCACTCCGGTCACGGGAGTCGTCCCACCACGTTTCCGCGATGGCGACTAAGCCATACCTATCCCGCTGCACGATGGCTTCCAGCTCCTCCTGTTTATTGCCCATGCTGCGTGCGTTGGCATAGGTGCATTCGAGCCGGCCTATCGAATCCACCCCTAACATTGGCGCGCTGCCCC